>NC_092750.1:71827565-72427565 GCF_047496795.1 Chiloscyllium punctatum
CCGATCAGATACTGATTCACCCTGTGACAACCACCACGTCCCCGATCAGATACTGATTCACCCTGTGACACCACCATGTCCCCGATCAGATACTGAGACACCCTGTGACACCACCATGTCCCCGATCAGATACTGAGGACACCCTGTGACACCACCATGTCCCCGATCAGATACTGATTCACCCTGTGACACCACCATGTCCCCGATCAGATACTGATTCACCCTGTGACACCACCATGTCCCCGATCAGATACTGATTACACCCTGTGACACCACCATGTCCCCGATCAGATACTGAGACACCCTGTGACACCACCACGTCCCCGATCAGATACTGAGACACCCTGTGACACCACCATGTCCCCGATCAGATACTGATTCACCCTGTGACACCACCACGTCCCCGATCAGATACTGATTCACCCTGTGACACCACCATGTCCCCGATCAGATACTGAGACACCCTGTGACACCACCATGTCCCCGATCAGATACTGAGACACCCTGTGACACCACCATGTCCCCGATCAGATACTGAGACACCCTGTGACACCACCATGTCCCCGATCAGATACTGATTCACCCTGTGACACCACCATGTCCCCGATCAGATACTGATTCACCCTGTGACACCACCACGTCCCCGATCAGATACTGAGGACACCCTGTGACACCACATGTCCCCGATCAGATACTGATTCACCCTGTGACACCACCATCGTCCCCGATCAGATACTGAGACACCTGTGACACCACCATGTCCCCGATCAGATACTGATTCACCCTGTGACACCACCATGTCCCCGATCAGATACTGATTCACCCTGTGACACCACCACGTCCCCGATCAGATACTGAGACACCCTGTGACACCACCATGTCCCCGATCAGATACTGATTCACCCTGTGACACACCACGTCCCCGATCAGATACTGATTCACCCTGTGACACCACCATCGTCCCCGATCAGATACTGAGACACCCTGTGACACCACCATGTCCCCGATCAGATACTGAGACACCCTGTGACACCACCATGTCCCCGATCAGATACTGAGACACCCTGTGACACCACCATGTCCCCGATCAGATACTGAGACACCCTGTGACACCACCATGTCCCCGATCAGATACTGAGACACCCTGTGACACCACCATGTCCCCGATCAGATACTGAGACACCCTGTGACACCACCATGTCCCCGATCAGATACTGAGACACCCTGTGACACCACCATGTCCCCGATCAGATACTGATTCACCCTGTGACACCACCATGTCCCCGATCAGATACTGAGACACCCTGTGACACCACCATGTCCCCGATCAGATACTGATTCACCCTGTGACACCACCATGTCCCCGATCAGATACTGATTCACCCTGTGACACCACCATGTCCCCGATCAGATACTGATTCACCCTGTGACACCACCATGTCCCCGATCAGATACTGAGTCACCCTGTGACACCACCATGTCCCCGATCAGATACTGATTCACCCTGTGACACCACCACTGTCCCCGATCAGATACTGAGTCACCCTGTGACACCACCATGTCCCCGATCAGATACTGAGACACCCTGTGACACCACCATGTCCCCGATCAGATACTGAGGACACCCTGTGACACCACCATGTCCCCGATCAGATACTGAGACACCCTGTGACACCACCATGTCCCCGATCAGATACTGAGACACCCTGTGACACCACCATGTCCCCGATCAGATACTGATTCACCCTGTGACACCACCATGTCCCCGATCAGATACTGATTCACCCTGTGACACCACCATGTCCCCGATCAGATACTGAGACACCCTGTGACACCACCATGTCCCCGATCAGATACTGATTCACCCTGTGACACCACCATGTCCCCGATCAGATACTGATTCACCCTGTGACACCACCATGTCCCCGATCAGATACTGATTCACCCTGTGACACCACCATGTCCCCGATCAGATACTGATTCACCCTGTGACACCACCATGTCCCCGATCAGATACTGATTCACCCTGTGACACCACCATGTCCCCGATCAGATACTGAGACACCCTGTGACACCACCATGTCCCCGATCAGATACTGAGACACCCTGTGACACCACCATGTCCCCGATCAGATACTGAGACACCCTGTGACACCACCATGTCCCCGATCAGATACTGAGACACCCTGTGACACCACCATGTCCCCGATCAGATACTGAGACACCCTGTGACACCACCATGTCCCCGATCAGATACTGAGACACCCTGTGACACCACCATGTCCCGATCAGATCTGACACCCTGTGACACCACCATGTCCTCGATCAGATACTGAGACACCCTGTGACACCACCACGTCCCCGATCAGATACTGATTCACCCTGTGACACCACCATGTCCCCGATCAGATACTGATTCACCCTGTGACACCACCATGTCCCCGATCAGATACTGATTCACCCTGTGACACCACCATGTCCCCGATCAGATACTGAGACACCCTGTGACACCACCATGTCCCCCGATCAGATACTGATTCACCCTGTGACACCACCATGTCCCCGATCAGATACTGATTCACCCTGTGACACCACCATGTCCCCGATCAGATACTGAGACACCCTGTGACACCACCATGTCCCCGATCAGATACTGAGACACCCTGTGACACCACCATGTCCCCGATCAGATACTGATTCACCCTGTGACACCACCATGTCCCCGATCAGATACTGATTCACCCTGTGACACCACCATGTCCCCGATCAGATACTGATTCACCCTGTGACACCACCATGTCCCCGATCAGATACTGAGACACCCTGTGACACCACCATGTCCTCGATCAGATACTGAGACACCCTGTGACACCACCATGTCCCCGATCAGATACTGAGACACCCTGTGACACCACCATGTCCCCGATCAGATACTGATTCACCCTGTGACACCACCATGTCCCCGATCAGATACTGAGACACCCTGTGACACCACCATGTCCCCGATCAGATACTGAGACACCCTGTGACACCACCATGTCCCCGATCAGATACTGATTCACCCTGTGACACCACCATGTCCCCGATCAGATACTGATTCACCCTGTGACACCACCATGTCCTCGATCAGATACTGATTCACCCTGTGACACCACCATGTCCCCGATCAGATACTGAGACACCCTGTGACACCACCATGTCCCCGATCAGATACTGAGACACCCTGTGACACCACCATGTCCCCGATCAGATACTGATTCACCCTGTGACACCACCATGTCCCCGATCAGATACTGAGACACCCTGTGACACCACCATGTCCCCGATCAGATACTGATTCACCCTGTGACACCACCATGTCCCCGATCAGATACTGAGACACCCTGTGACACCACCATGTCCCCGATCAGATACTGAGACACCCTGTGACACCACCATGTCCCCGATCAGATACTGATTCACCCTGTGACACCACCATGTCCCGATCAGATACTGAGACACCCTGTGACACCACCATGTCCCCGATCAGATACTGAGACACCCTGTGACACCACCATGTCCCCGATCAGATACTGAGACACCCTGTGACACCACCATGTCCCCGATCAGATACTGATTCACCCTGTGACACCACCATGTCCCCGATCAGATACTGATTCACCCTGTGACACCACCATGTCCCCGATCAGATACTGATTCACCCTGTGACACCACCATGTCCCCGATCAGATACTGAGACACCCTGTGACACCACCATGTCCCCGATCAGATACTGAGACACCCTGTGACACCACCATGTCCCCGATCAGATACTGATTCACCCTGTGACACCACCATGTCCCCGATCAGATACTGAGACACCCTGTTGACACCACCATGTCCCCGATCAGATACTGATTCACCCTGTGACACCACCATGTCCCCGATCAGATACTGAGACACCCTGTGACACCACCATGTCCCCGATCAGATACTGATTCACCCTGTGACACCACCATGTCCCCGATCAGATACTGAGACACCCTGTGACACCACCATGTCCCCGATCAGATACTGAGACACCCTGTGACACCACCATGTCCCCGATCAGATACTGAGACACCCTTGTGACACCACCATGTCCCCGATCAGATACTGAGACACCCTGTGACACCACCATGTCCCCGATCAGATACTGATTCACCCTGTGACACCACCATGTCCCCGATCAGATACTGATTCACCCTGTGACACCACCATGTCCCCGATCAGATACTGATTCACCCTGTGACACCACCATGTCCCCGATCAGATACTGATTCACCCTGTGACACCACCATGTCCCCGATCAGATACTGATTCACCCTGTGACACCACCATGTCCCCGATCAGATACTGAGACACCCTGTGACACCACCATGTCCCCGATCAGATACTGAGACACCCTGTGACACCACCATGTCCCCGATCAGATACTGATTCACCCTGTGACACCACCATGTCCCCGATCAGATACTGATTCACCCTGTGACACCACCATGTCCCCGATCAGATACTGAGACACCCTGTGACACCACCATGTCCCCGATCAGATACTGAGACACCCTGTGACACCACCACGTCCCCGATCAGATACTGAGACACCCTGTGACACCACCATGTCCTCGATCAGATACTGAGACACCCTGTGACACCACCATGTCCCCGATCAGATACTGATTCACCCTGTGACACCACCATGTCCCCGATCAGATACTGAGACACCCTGTGACACCACCATGTCCTCGATCAGATACTGAGACACCCTGTGACACCACCATGTCCCCGATCAGATACTGATTCACCCTGTGACACCACCATGTCCTCGATCAGATACTGAGACACCCTGTGACACCACCATGTCCCCGATCAGATACTGAGACACCCTGTGACACCACCACGTCCCCGATCAGATACTGATTCACCCTGTGACACCACCATGTCCTCGATCAGATACTGAGACACCCTGTGACACCACCATGTCCTCGATCAGATACTGAGACACCCTGTGACACCACCATGTCCCCGATCAGATACTGATTCACCCTGTGACACCACCACGTCCCCGATCAGATACTGATTCACCCTGTGACACCACCATGTCCCCGATCAGATACTGATTCACCCTGTGACACCACCACGTCCCCGATCAGATACTGAGACACCCTGTGACACCACCACTACCTCGATCAGATACTGAGAACCCCGATACCCCACAGGAGATACTAAGACACCGTGTGTTGCGAGACAGTGTGTCAATGCTGTCAGTTTAAGAGGTTATTTTGTCCTGGTTTTGGTTTTGTAGAGAGGTTGTAAGACAGAGGTACCAAGCTGACTATCAGACCACTTGCATAAATAACTTGAGGCACCTTGGTTTATTTTGTATTTAAAACAGGCCAAATAGGTGTGGCCACTTCTCACAGATCAGAATATCTGAGTAACGTAAGAAGAGTGGGTTCTCAAAGAGCTGGAACCTTCAGTAAATGTCTCCTATCTGCTAATTTCTCTGAGTTTTCTCTTTATTTTCTTTCCTCCTGGATTGGAGAACTGTATGTGAGAAGCTGTATCTGAATTTGCCTTTTTGCCAAGGGTGTATTTATGGGATGCTGGAACAGTTAATTCCTAATAGGTACCATATCAATTATTCCGTTAAGTTTTCCAACAGTCAAGTTGTTCTCGCTTCCTTTCTTTCATTTGTGTTTTAAGGCCGCGGGAAGCCTGCAGCCTTTTTTCCTGTCTGGGAGCAGTGGGAGACAGTGTGGAGGTGACGTGGAGACCAGGAGGATGCCGGGAAGGTAAGGACCCAGTATATATTTGGGCAGCGGCTAAACCTGAGATACTACACGTGTCGTATCTCCCTCCCTGCTCCAACCAGAGAAAAAGATTCTGTAAGGTAAAGTTTTTTTATTTTTCTCTTTCTTTTCTTTCATATATTTAAGTACATTGTTTAATTAGTTGATATAAAGCTAAGGCTTACAATGGCAGAGGACATCAGACTGGTGGCACGTGCCTCTTGCTTGATGTGGGAGCTCAGGGATATGGCTGACGTTCCTGACTCTTACACTAGCAAGATGTCTGTCCAGCTGCAGCTCTTGTTAGTCTGCATGACGGCTCTGGAGCTGCGGATGGACTCACTGTGGAGCATTCGCGATGCTGAGAGGTCGTGGATAGCACGTTTAGTGAATTGGTCACACCGCAGGTTAGAATTACTGAAGGAGACAGTGAATGGGTGACCAAAAGGCAGGAAAAGAGTAGGAAGGCAGTGCAGGTATCCTCTGCGGTTATCTCCCTCCAAAACAGGTATACTGTTTTAGATACTGTTAGGGCAGATGGCTCACCAGGGATGAGCAGCAGTTGCCAAGATCATGGCACCATGGTGGGCACTGCTGTTCAGAAGGGTGGAAAAAGACTCGTAGGGCCATAGGCATTGGGGATTCTATTGTAAGGGGAGTAGGTCGGCTGTTCTATGGCCAATAACGGGACTCCCGGATGGTATGTTGCCTCCCAGGCGCTCAGGTCAGGAATGTCACCGATCGGATGCAGAGCATTCTAAAAGGGGAGGGTGAACAGCCAGTTGTCTTGGTGCATATAGGCACCAGCGATATAAGTAAAACATGAGATGAGGTCCTGAAAGCAGAAATCAGGAAGCTGGGAGAGAAGTTAAAAGGAAGACCTCAAAAGGTGATGATCTCTGGATTACTACCGGTGCCATGTGCTAGCCAGCGTAGAAATGAAAAAAATGGGCAGGATGAACACGTGGCTTGAGAGATGGTGTAGGAGGGAGGGGTTCAGATTTGTTGGACATTGGGACCAGTTCTGGGGAAGGTGGGACTATTATAAAATGGACAGTCTACACCTGAAGCAGACTAGAACCAATGTCCTTGGGGGAGTTTTTGCTACTGCTGTTGGGGAGGTTTTAAACTAGTGTAGCAGGGGGCTGGGAACCAGAAGAGAAGACAAGTAGACAGTGAGCTGGAAACTGGAGACTGTAGGGATCATGAAGATAGCAATAATAAGGGGAAGAGTAGGCAAAGAGTAGATGAATGCAAAAGAACTGGTGGCTTGAAGTGAATATACTTTAATGCAAGTAGTATAGTGGGTAAGGCTTAAGGCTTGGATTGGTGCCTGGGAGTATGACGTCATTGCAATCACAGAGACTTGGTTGAAGGAAGGGCATGATTGGCAACTAAATGTTCCTGGATATAGACGCTTCAGACAGGACAGGGAAGGAAGTAAAAAGGGGGGGTCGAGTTGCACCATAGTTAGGGATGATATCACGGCTGTGCTAAAGGAGGACACTACGGAGAGCTTGAGTAGTGAGGCATTATGGGTGGAGCTGAGAAGAAAGAAGGGTGCAGTTACATTGTTGGGGCTGTATTACAGGCTTCCCAACAGTAAACGTGAGGTAGAAGAACAAATAGGTAAACAGATTCTGGAAAGATGTAGAGGCAACAGCGTGGTGGTGATGGGAGATTTTAACTTTCCCAACATTGACTGGGATATACTTAGTGTCAGAGGTCTGGAAGGGGTAGAATTTGTAAGAAGCATCCAGGAGAGTTTTCTAGAGCAGTATGTCAATAGTCTGACAAGGAAGGGGCCATATTGGACCTGGTGTTGGGGAATGAGCCAGGCCAGGTGGTAGAAGTTGCGGTGGGGGATTTCTTTGGAAACAGTAACCACAATTTTGTAAGTTTTAGAATACTCGTAGTCAAAGATGAGAGTGGTCCTAAGGGAAGAGTATTAAACTGGGCCAAGGCCAATTATATCAAAATTAGGCAGGAGTTGAGAAATGTGGATTGGGGGCAGCTATTTGAAGGGAAGTCCAAATTTGATATGTGGAGGCTTTCAAAGATAGGTTAAAGATACTGCAGGATAGGCATGTCCCGTTGAAAGTAAAAGATAGGAAAGGCAAGATTTATGAACCATGGATGACAGGAGAAATTGTATGACTAGCCAAGAGGAAAAGGGAAGTGTACGTAAGGTCCAGGCAGCTAAGGACAGAATGCACCTGGAGGAATATCGGAAAAGTAGGACCAGTCTTAAGCGAGGAATAATGCGGGCTAAAAGGGGTCATGAAATAGCTTTAGGGAGCAGAATTAAGAAGAATCCCAAAGCCTTTTATTCTTATGTAAGAAGCAAACGGGTAACTAGAGAAAGGATTGGTCCACTAAAGGATAAGGAAGGAAGGCTGTGTGTCGAACCTAAGCGAATGGGTGAGATTCTGAATGATTACTTTGCATCAGTGTTCACTGAGGAGAGGGACATGATGAATGCTGAGATTAGAGACAGGAGTTTTATTAGTCTGGATCACCTTGACATAAGTGAGGAAGATGTGTTGGGTAGGCCAGAGTTATGAGGTTGACAAATCCCCAGGACCAGATGGGATCTAACCCAGGTTGCTGAGGGAGGCGAGAGAGGAAATAGCTAGGGCCATGACAGATATCTTTGTAGCATCCTTAAACACAGGTGAGATACTGGAGGACTGGAGGGTTGCTTATGTCGTCCCCCTGTACAAGAAGGGTCAGTGGTGGGAAAGTTGCTGGAGAAGGTGTAGAGGGATAAAATCTATTTATATTTGGAAAAGAATGGGCTTATCAGTGGATAGGCAATATAGTATAGGGGAGATCATGCCGTACCAATTTAATAGAGTTCTTTGAGGAAGTGACCAAGTTGATAGATGAAGGAAGGGCTGTAGATGTCATATACTTGGATTTTAGTAAGACATTTGATAAGGCTCCCCATGGTACACTAATGGAGAAAGTGAAGTCACATGGTGTGCAGGGTGTTCTAGCTAGATGGATAAAGAACTGGTTGAGCAACATGAGACAGAGAGTAGTAGTTGAAGGGAGTTTCTCAAAATGGAGAAAGGTGACCATTCCACAGGGATCAGTGCTGGGGCCACTGTTGTTTGTGATATACATAAATGATCTGGAAGAGGGCATTGTTGGTATGATCAGATGACACAAAGTTTGCAGATGACACGAAGATTGGCGGAGTAGCAGAAAGCAAAAGGGAACTGTCAAAGAATACAGGAGAATATAGTTAGACTGGAGAGTTGGGCAGAGAAGTGGCAGATGGAGTTCAATCCAGACAAGTGTGAGGTGATGCATTTAGGCAAGACTAATTCTAGAGCGAATTATACAATGAATGGAAGAGCCTTGGGAAAAGTTGATGAGCAGACAGATCTGGGTGTGCAGGTCCATTGTACCCTGAAGGTTGCTGCACAGGTGGATAGAGTGGTCAAGAAGGCATATGGTATACTTGCCTTCATCAGATGGGGTATTGAGTATAAGAGCTGGCAGGTCATGTTAAAATTATACATGATATTGGTTTGGCCGCATTTAGAATACTGTGTACAGTTCTGGTCACCATATTACCAAAAGGATGTGGACGCTTTGGAGAGGATGCAGAGAAGGTTTACGAGGATGTTGCCTGGTATGGAAGGTGCTAGCTATGGAGAGAGGTTGAGTAGTTTAGGTTTATTTTCATTAGAAAAAACAAAATTGAAGGGGGATCTGATTGAGGTTTACAAAATCATGAAGGGTATAGACAGGGTAGATGGATATAAACTTTTTCCCTGGGTGAAAGATTCAATAACGAGAGGTCATGTTTTCAAGGTGAGAGGTGGAAAGTTTAAGGGGGACACATACGGCAAGTACTTTACACAGAGGGAGGTGGGTGTCTGGAATGCGTTGCCAGCAAAGGTAATAGAGGCAGGCATGGTAGATTCACTTAAGATGTGTCTGGACAGATGCATGACTAGGTGGGGAGCAGAGGGGTACAGATGCTTAGGAAGTGGGCGATAGGTTTAGACAGTGGATTTGGATCGGCTCAGGCTTGGAGGGCCGAAGGGCCTGTTCCTGGGCTGTAAATTTTCTTTGTTCTTTTTAATGATAGTGCTTAAATTAATTGTGTTTTGCTTAATGTTGAGTAGTTTGACCAGTCACGTTGTATCTGCAACACGGCACTTCACACCTTCTTTTAAAATCAGAAAAAGTTAGGGTCTCGGGTCTCGGCTACCTTCATAAAAGATTCACTCTGCAATTCTCCACAGCAGATATTGATTCACCTTGTGATATCCCACAGCAGATACTGAGACACCCTGTTACTGTATACCCAAGTCCAGATACTGATTCACCTTCACAGTGCTGCCTTTGAATATCGTCTATGATATGAACTATGTATCAGACTTGTAGCTCTCTCTCTCCTACACCTAAAAATCCAATTTAAAAAGACTTGTTTTTATGTGGCCCCTTGCATAACTTCAGTTGAAAAGTGTGGCATTGGAAAAGCACAGCAGGTCATGCAGCATCCCAGGAGCAGGAGAGTCAACATTTCGGTCATAAGCCTTTCATTAATTGGGAGTGAGGTTAGGGTGGGGTGGGGGGGGGGGGGGGGGGGGGGAGTGAGGGTGGCGTAGCTAGGAAGGTGATAGGTAGATGGGGGTGATTGTGATAGGTCGGTGGGGAGGGTGGAGTGGATAGGTGGGAAGGACGATGGACAGGTAGGACAGGTCAAGAGGGCAGTGCTGACTTGGAGGGTTGGATCTGCCTATCACCCTCCTAGCTACCTCCCCCGCAGCCCCCCCCCCACCTTCCTATTTACCTCTCAGCCCCCTCCCCTACCCCCTCACATTTTGGCTTATGCCCAAAACGCCGACTCTCCTGCTCCTTGGATGCTGCCAGAGCTGCTGTGCTTTTCCAGTGCTACACGTTTTGACTCTAACTCTCCAGCCTCACTTTCTCCTTTCATAACTTCAGTTGATTCCATGTGCCTCATTGTGAATACATCATTTTTGAAGTCTGATAGCTGTTTCATAGTTTCTTCCACTGGGATGAAATCCTTAAGAGTCCAGGTAAAGTAGTTTTGATCTCTGGGAGTGGCTAATTTCTGGGGGTTCCACTATCTACTACATTCTTAATGGAGTGTCTGCATTTTCAAGTGTTTACATTTCTTCAGACTTGACATACTCCACGTACCTAGAACACAGCAAACACTGGGACAATGCTCCCAAGCTCTGGTGATAGTGATGGCAAGCTGTCGGATAGGCTTCACACTACTGCTTCCCCTACAGTAGAGGTACATACAGGGAGCTCTGTAGTACTCACCAGTGCAGTAGCTGCTGCCTGCTTGGATTCCCGTGTCAAATGGGAGAGAACACTTTCAACTTTCCCCAGCTCTTCCAGGCTGATATAATCTGGGTCTGTTCAAGAAAAAAAAACGCAGGGACATTCAGTTATACATATACCCTTAAATAAACCAGCTGTAAGGCGATTTAACAAGAGAAACTTAGAAAGTAGCTTGAACCTTCCAAAATTCTTATTTTCAGGTGGTTTCCGTGGCTGACCATCAACAGTTCTGGTAATGGATAGGATGAGGTCTGGGACAGAAGGGGTAATGGACAGTGTGGTCTGGCACAGAACAGGTAATGGACAGGGGTGAGATCGGACACACAGTGGGTAATGGACGGGATGAGGTCTAGCACAGAGTGCATAGTGGACAGTGTGTTGTGACTGAGTTTTATGGTCAGAGTGATGTCTGGGACAGAATGAGTTATGGACAGTGAAGCAATGGCTAATATGAGGAAAAAGTAACACACGTGCTTTTTACATATCACCTTCCAGAGCTTAAAGTTATCTCAAGGAGCTTCAGGATCAGTGAATTATCATCCTGTGATAGGAAACCTGGCCTCATATCAGTGCTCAGCAAGATCCCAAAAACAGCAATTGGATAAAGACCAGATCAACAATCATATTAGCTGAGGGATTAATGAGATGTGTATGATACTGGAGGAACTCATCTGCTATTTCTTTTTCACCCATTCAACAATGTAGACAGGGCCTCAGCTTAATTTCTCAACCAGATATAGCATCTCCAATGGGGCAACGTTCCCTCAACAATTATGAAACGTTTCAGCCTGGATGACATATGAGAATGTTTGGTGTGGAGCATGGACTCAGGCAAGAATGCTACCACTAAGCCCAGGTTGACAGAAACAGTATTTGAGGAACATCGTCACTCCTGAAGAGTTTCTGCAGCAAATGAGCTTAGAAGTTCCGATGAGGAACTGGAGACTTGAAATACTAACTGTATTTCCCTCTCTACAGACGCTGCCAGATCTGCTGGGTTTCTCCAGCGATTTCTATTTGATTTCAGATCTCCAGCATCCTCAGTGTGTTGCTTTTACATTGAAAGTAAACTGAGTTACTGGGCTGAGCTTCAGCTGAACTGGATCTTGTCCTGAATTACATAATTGCACAGACAATCCTGAAATAGTAGTCGGTAAGCAGGAAATCCCTGACTGTCCCTCTTCCTATAGCTGGGGACTGAGTAAGTGCTAGCATCCTCCCACTTCAATGAAGGTGCTCAGCACAGATTTGAAATTTTTCCTGTGAACGTTCCTGTTTTGCACTCTTTAGCAATGCACTAATAAGACATTTCCTCACTGCTCAGTAACTGGCAATTAGTGTAGTGAAACACCACTTCAGATCAGCTCCCCTGATCAGCAATCTCACAACAGCACACTCCCACAAGTTCATTTTTAGTTTGCATTCTATGCAAGCTGCTGAGCAACTGCAATAAGATTCAAAAGTCAACTCAGCTAAGACTGGCAAAATTCTCCCATGAATTGAGACACAGAGGGCTGATGTCAAAGGATATTAATGATAAGTTGCCTGCTGCTGTGAACTCTCCCTGATATATTTCCCTTTTGTCAAGTCTACTTTGTTCAATGTGAATGTATTTTTAAATAAATATTATGGGTTAGAGGTCGGAAATCCTACAGCAAGTGATTCAACTCCTGACTCCCCAGAGTGTGCCCACCATCTGCCAGGCATAAGTCAGGAGTGTGATGGATTACTCTCCATTGACCTGGATGAGTGCAGCCCCAACAACACACTATCCAGAACAAAACGGTCTGCTTGATTGATACTTACAAATGTAAACATTCACTCCCTCCAGCACTGTGCACAATAAACAGAAGTGTGTACTGTCCACAACAACCCATCAAGGCTCCTTTGACAGCACCTTCCAAATCTGGGACCTCTACAGTCTAGAAAGTCAAAGGCAGTAGATACATGGGAGCATCACCACTTGCAGATTCCCCATCAAGCCACTCACCATCCTGACTTGAAACTACGTTGTCATTCCTTCATTGTCGCTAGGTCAAAATCCTGGAACTCCCTTGTGAATAACATTATGGGTTGACGTGCAGCTATTCAAAAAGACGGCTCACCACCGCCTTCTGAAGAGGGATGGGCAATAAATGCTGGCCAATTTAGTGGGATCCACATGCCACGAACAATTTTTTAAAAATGAGTTGTATTGTCTTCTCCTGGCGTTGTGTGATCTCCCTTCCTTTTCTTCCTGCCTTGATATTAGACACTCCCCAGCTTGCCTCTGTTCCCTTTTTCTTGTCAAACTATACTCCTTGCCTTTTTTCATCTGATCGTGTCACCATCTCATCCCTTTACATTTTCTCCCTTTCTTTAGAAATAAGCTGTTCAATTTCTCATCTGCTCCTTCCTGTTGTGAGCATTCAATTCATTAGGTTGTGTGCTTTTCTGTTCTATAATGATAACAATCATTGCCAATGGAATTGAGAGTGTGTCATGAACTGCTGAGGTAGCTAGGTTTCAAACTGCAGTGGGGAGATAATGGAGTCATACTGTTCTCATAATCACCTGGAAACTCCTGTAGTAGCAGGTCAGACCATTAAACAGTGGCAATTGATGGAAATGCGGAGGGAAATGCAATTTCACAGAAAGATAACCCCCTGTACCCCCCATTACAGGAGGACAGAAGGGAGAATTGAGGAGGTAAAGCCCAAACATTTGTGAAATACATCCCCAGTCTGTTTGCCATTATCCTTTGATGGCAGACAGTAAGACACAGTGTGCCTTGCGCCTTGGAGAGGCAAGAATTCTCCTTAACATTTTGAAATTAGGCTGTCACAATGCAATTTCAACTTATATTGAATGGTTGCTGACCAGGTTTCAAAGAGCTCAGGCAACCCAAAAGGTTTGTGCTATCTACAAGGCAGCCTTCAACCTCCCTAGCTGATTGCAGTCAGTCTTTTCCCCATACCATAATCATTGATCTCTGCAAGAGCCAACCTCAGATACCAACCTTGGCCCTAAACCTCAACACCTGCCTCTAACGTGTGATCACCCCTCCCCAGTCTTCATCCCAGGCCCTGAAAGCTGTCTCTGCAGTCCTCGATCTTCACCTCCACTCCGCTCTCCCACATGCCCTGTTGGCTCACTCTGCTGCTCCAACACCTGCCTAAATACACACAGTTGTGCCTGCAGCCCACAATTACCTCTACTCCCTTCCCATCCTTAGCACTGATCTCTAATCCGCAATCATAACTAATTCCTCCACCCCTCAAGCTTGTCTCCTGCCAGACTAATGGCTGCAAACTCCTGAGGCAGTCAGTTCTACTGGCTGCTTTGCAAAAGTGCAAATAAAACATCTCTGGTGAGGTCCCAGCATTGATTTGCCAGGAATACTGCAATCCCATCTTTGTCAAATTTACCCAATGCCCCTCTCTCCAGCAAATATCTGAGCCATTCACTCAGTTTCTCCCTCCACAAATGCTGACAGCAGTTCTGTTTTCCTTTTATCACCTAAAACAAGTTGATCTGGTTATCTGTCTCCTTGCTGGAATGTTACTGTGTGCAAATTATGTATTGCCTTTCCTAGGAGAAAGTGAGGATTGCAGAGGCTGGAGAGTCAGAGTCATCCTGATGATGACATTCCTGATAATGACATTCCTGATAATGGTGTGGGATATAGGTAAATTAATGTTACTTCTGCAATTCTGCAATTCCATCTTACAAAGTAAAATGAACTCACACCAGTGTGTAATTGTTTTAGCCAAGAGCTGAGTCAACAAGAATGGAAAAGATGTGGAGGAAATATATAATTGTTTTTGTATTAGCTAAAACTGTATGTCAGAAGGTAGACATTATGGGCAAGTAGATAAGATGTTGTGAGGGGATGAAGTTAAGCTAGATACGCCTGTACAAACAGTAGATATAAACATGTGCTTCCCACTTTTACAAAAACACAGGAACAAACCCCAATTAAAAGGGTCATAGGGATCAGAACGGCCTCGGGAAAGGCACAGATGAAGGGGGTAGATAATGATGAAGAAAGAATATGCCTAACAATGACCTACAGCAGGATGAGTTCAAACAGCCTTGTGAGGCCAGGAATAAGTATTTTGTCACAGACAAGGCCGGATAAGGCAAGAGATAAACAGGGGTAATGGGGGCCGGTCTTAGGGAAGTGGACGATGTAAACAGGGGAGGGAGCAGTGTAAAACAATAGAAATCAAATCATATAAATGTTGTGTATGAATTGAATTTGGTGTGTATGTCCCTTGCCTTGTAGACAGTGGATATCACACCCACTTGCAAGTGTAAAATAAATGGCACTACTGATTCAGATCTTGTCTCGGACTGAAATTATTGAAGTGAGTGGGCTTTGTTTCTCTTTGCTTATGCCCAAAATTTCGACCCTCCTGCTCCTCGGGTGCTGCCTGAGCTGCTGTGCTTTTCCAGTGCCCCACTCCTTTGCCTTTCCTACATCAACAATAGTAACCTCACAGCAGGCTTTAATTGATGTTAAGTGTTTTGGGACATTGTGTGGCTGTGGAAGGTGTTATGTAAGTTCACTTCTGTTAAACACAAGTGAACCGGAGCTGGGCTTTTATGCTCTAGATTTTAGAAGAATGGGTATCTTGCAACATTTTTACATGATAAGGCAGGAACAGTGCTTCCCCTGGCTAGGAGCACAGCAGAGCAGGCTCAAGGGACTGAATGGCCTCCTCCTGTGCATATGCTCCTGATCCTGGGAACCAGAATGAGATAAAATACCTCTGGAAAACCTGCCCCCATTTGGCCCTCTGAAAGTATTGAACCCCACTCAGACAGTAAGTACAGTATTGTGCTAAATTTAAGATTGATGAGAAGAAATAATAGACTCAGAAAAAGCTGTGGCTGAGTCCTACTCTTCCACAGGCAGGTTGTGCTTATCTTCAATGCGACCAGATAATAACTTTTCACATAGAACTGCTACGTCAAAGATCCTCAAGTTGCTCTGGCCAATTGTGTATTTTCTGCAGCTGATTACACTAACATCATGGTCTTAGTGAAGTCATTGCTGAGGCTGGACACATACCCCTCACTGAAGCTTCTTCCCCTGATGATTCCTTCCACATGGCTCTCCTCAAACCATCACGGTGACAGTGTAACGTTAACAACAAACCAAACCTTCACCGGTCTCCCTACTCCTCTATGACAACACCAAACCAACCCTTCGCCTGCCCCCCTACTCCTCTTGATATCCCAACACCAAACCAAACCTTCGCACGTCCATCTCCTCTGGTATCCCAACAAACCTAACCTTTGCCTGTCCCCATCTCCTCTGATATCCCAACACCAAACCAAACCTTTGCCTGTCCCCTTACTCCTCTGATATCCCAACACCAAACCAAACCTTTGCCTGTCCCCCATCTCCTCTGATATCCCAACACCAAACCAAATTTTCACCTGTGCCCCACCTCCTCTGATATCCCAATATCAAACCAAACCTTCACCTGTTCCCCGACTCCTGATATCCCAACACTAAACCAAATCTTCGCCTGTCCCCTTACTCCTCTGATATCCCAACACCAAATCAAACCTTCGCCTGTGCCCCATCTCCTCTGATATCCCAACACTAAACCAAATCTTCGCCTGTCCCCTTACTCCTCTGATACCCCAACACCAAACCAAACCATTGCCTGTTTCCCTACCCCTCTGATATCCCCACACCAAAACAAACCTTCGCCTGTGCCATATCTCCTCTGATATCCCAACACCAAACCAAACCTTCGCCTGTCCAAATTCTCTGATATCCCAACACCAAACCAAACCAAACCTTCGCCTGTCCAACTTCTCTGATATCCCAACACCAAACCAAATCTTCACCTGTGACCCATCTCCTCTGGTATCCCAACACCAAACCAAACCATCGCCTGTGGCCCATCTCCTCTGATATCCCAACACCAAACCAAACCTTCGCCTGTCCAAATTCTCTGATATCCCAACACCAAACCAAACCTTCGCCTGTCCAAATTCTCTGATATCCCAACACCAAACCAAACCTTCGCCTGTCCAAATTCTCTGATATCCCAACACCAAACCAAACCTTCGCCTGTCCAAATTCTCTGATATCCCAACACCAAACCAAACCAAACCTTCGCCTGTCCAACTTCTCTGATATCCCAACACCAAACCAACCCTTCGCCTGCCCCCCTACTCCTCTTGATATCCCAACACCAAACCAAACCTTCGCACGTCCATCTCCTCTGGTATCCCAACAAACCTAACCTTTGCCTGTCCCCATCTCCTCTGATATCCCAACACCAAATCAAACCTTCGCCTGTCCCCTTACTCCTCTGATATCCCAACACCAAACCAAACCTTCGCCTGTGCCATATCTCCTCTGATATCCCAACACCAAACCAAACCTTCGCCTGTCCAACTTCTCTGATATCCCAACACCAAACCAAATCTTCACCTGTGACCCATCTCCTCTGGTATCCCAACACCAAACCAAATCTTCGCCTGTGACCCATCTCCTCTGGTATCCCAACACCAAACCAAACCATCGCCTGTCCCCCATCTCCTCTGATATCCCAACACCAAACAAAATCTTCGCCTGTCACCCTCCTCCTGATATCCCAACAACAGACAAAACCATTGCCTGTGCCCGTACTCCTCTGATATCCCAAAACCAAACTAAACCTTCTCCTCGCCCCTACTCCTCGGATATCCCCACACCAAACCTCTGCCTGTGCCCGTACTCCTCTGATATCCCCACACCAAACCTCCGCCTGTGCCCGTACTCCTCTGATATCCCTTGACTTCTCAGCTTGTGCTAACTCTTTTGCCTCTCAATTAAAATCATTTTCTCTACCGTCCAATCAAGTACACATGAAGTATCTCACTGTGATATCTTCACTGACTTCCTCTCTCAGCTTTTGCACTAGCTTAACTTCTTACCCTCAATATTTTTTTCCTTGCTGGGTCTCTCCTCCGAATTCAATATCTTTCTAACTTCGTCTAAATCACTACCCTCATATAAACCTCTGTTTACTCCCAGCCTTTCGGCCTCACTAGCTCCACGTAAGGGCTGTTTGTTTTGTAAACAAAGGTTGAGACTAACTGTTTGGCTGCCTCTGCCTTCCATTTGGCCCAAAATTCCTCATTCTTTCCCACTGTCCAGCTTGAAACTCACATCTTTCTTTAGGTTTCACCTCCCATGTTGCCATGCGCTCTCGAAGCTCAATCTTATTCATGAGATACATATTCTGCTCCCTCAATCCTATTTTCACTAAATTGCTCACTTTCCATGTTCAATTATGTGTTAATGGTTCTCTCTCCTCAGGTACTCTTTGTACTCCCTTTCAAATCTGCTGTCATCATGTGTTGTCACCTACTAAAACCAAGCACATCTTTCCCAAAATATCCGACTTACCACAATATCAAAATTGTTTTTACTGAAGTTAACCTGACAAATCACATGGCTGTGGTCACAGTAAACCATCCCTATACATCACTCCTATCCTATCTGACGCCTTCGACCACTCTGGGTGGAATTGTTCTCCCCCGCTTTCTATCAAAGTGCAACCAGAGAATTGTCTGCAGTGGTTTCCCTTTCCATTTACCACACTGGAAACCCTAAATTTTATCCTTGCCCTGCTTCTATTCCTCATCACTCAGCTGTTTGCACTCAACTCTACTTCAGCCCTTATTGCACTTGGTCCCTCAACAGTCCCACTGCTTGGTCCACACCCAGTACTGAATGAATAAAAATTTCTTCCAATGAAACACTGGTAAGGTCAAAGCTATTGCCTTCAGAGACCATTACAGTCTCATTGCCTGGCTATTGTTTTTATACCCCTTAATGCCATGTGTCTGAAGCTAAGCCAGGCCATTCACAATAAAAACCAAAAGAACTGCAGATGCTGTATATCAGAAACAAAAACAGAAATTGCTGGAGAAGCTCGGCAGGTCTGGCAGCATCTGAGAAGAGAGATCAGAATTTACATTTCGGTTCTGGTGACCCTTCCTCAGATCCTCTCACAGGCCATTCACAAACTTGGTGTTATAGCGAACTCTGAAATGAACCTCTGCTCCATCACCAAGATTGCCTACTTCCACATCCGTAACATTGCTGCACTACAATCCTACCTTAGCTGCTGAAACCTTTATCTATGCTGCTACCTCTGGGTTTGTTTATTCCAATTCCTTCATATAAAATAAAAGCCAAGCATCACAGATGCTGGAAATTTGAAAGAAAACCAACTGCTGGAGAAATCCTGCAGGTCTGGCAGCTTCCGTGCAGAGTTACCACTTCGGATCCAGTGACCCTTTACCAGAACAATGGAATATATTGTAAATAAATTTATATACGTTGCAAATATTCATGCTGTCAGCACTGATCCCCACTAGATATAGGTTGCCATCATGTTACCTGCAACGAGTAGTGTGCCACACAGTTCTGTGTCAGGGCAGAAAGAATAAAAGAACTGAAAACTATTTAAACTGGAAAGACTGCACAAAACTGCAGGACAGAGGGATGGGTAGGTCTTGGAACATAAAGTTAGCATTTAAGTTCACTGGGTAATAGGGAAGGCAAATGAAATATTGGCCTTTATTTAAAAGGGAATGGGGTATAAAAATAGGGAGGTCTTGTTCAAATTACACAAGATACTAGTTTGTGTTACAGCTTGAATAGTGTGAATGTTTTTGGTCCGCTTCACTAAGGTAAGATATATTGGCATCGGTGGCAGTCCAGAGGAGGTTCATGGGTTGATTCTGGAAGGATTTTCTTATCAGGAGAAGTTGAATATGTGGGCTTGTATTTAGTAGATTTTAAGAGAATGGGAGATCTGTTTTCAAATATATAACATTCTTCGGGGTTTTGGACAGGTAGATGCTGAGAGGTTGCTTCCCCTTGTGGAAGAGTTTCAGACCACAGTGCACAATTTCAAAGTAAGAAGTCACCCATTTAAGACAGATCACTTCGAGGGTTGTGAATTAGTGGCATTGTTACTTCACAGGTCTTTACAGGCTGAAATAGACATATTTATTCAGTAAGGCAAGCAAGGGTAATGAAGAAAAGGCAGACCAGGTCAGCTATGACCATACTGAATGGTGCAGTGGACTCAATGGACCAAGTGTCCTATTTCTGTTCTTATATCTTATAACCCTAACACACTGAGCAGAGAATTTATCTTTGAGTATATGCTATATATTCTGCATGTTGTTTTCTGACCCCTCCCTCCTTGACACAAGGTAGAGGAGCAGACAGTGACCCTCAGCCCTTCTCCAGCATTTTAAGTATTCTGATTTTGTACCTTGGTCACAACCTCCCAAATTATTCCCACAATCCACAAATGCCTTGGACTTGCAATTTTGTCTCCAAGGCTTTGGAGAAGGTGTGCACATTCAATAGAATTCAGGAGAGTGCCACGTGGCCCACTGTTTGTCCTTTGGAAGAGCTATCTAATTTGTCCCATTTCGCCTACTATTTTTCCAGTTGTCCTGCAAACTGCTGGTAAACACAACCTGTGTATCTCAATTTAGAATGGAAGAGGTGCCAATACAGGAAAGTCCTGAACATCAGGTGCTGACAGACAAAGCTGCTTGGATGACCTGCAGCAATTTCAGCTCCACTGCACTGATTTCACAGCTGCCTGGGGAACTGCTCAGAACTAGAAATAACGTTTTCACATCTCTTCTGTTGGGAAGAAAATGCGCACATCACCTTTTTATTCTTTTTTTGTTTTAATCCAGTCCTTTCACTGAAAGGAAGAACTTGCATTTTTAAGGACCCTGACATGACCTCATAAAATATCAAGATGTTTTACAGCCAATGGTGTACTTTCAGTGTAGTCATTGTTACAATGCTGGAAATACAACAACCAATTTGCACATAACCACCAACAGGATGAGATAAATATCCAAATTATTCATTTAGTAATTGAAGTTTGAGAGATTAATACTAGTCACAATCTTGTTAGAAATCCATTACTCTTCTTTAATTAGTCACATTTTACCCAAATGGAGCCTTGGTTTAACCTAATCTCTGACAGAAGTACCTGACAACATAGCTCTTCCTTGTAACTTCAGTTGGAGTATCAAGCTACATTCTCAAGGGTCTAGATATTCAGATACAATTAAAATGCTCAAACAATATTCAGGCTCTTAGACAATCACTGCTTAACTGTTAGCACATAATATTCAAAAGCAGTGTTCACAATAAAATGGTTTTAGTTTCCTTTGCACAGTATTCTCTCAAAGAGAGAGCATCCTCTGAAAATTGGTTCAATCGTTTATGTATATTGGAACTAGCTGTGCAAATTCATGTCAGTCCTTCGCACATTCTATTTGTTTTTGTGAAAACTCCCTCTCTCTGTTACAGATTCCAATCTTATAATGCTCCTCCATTTAATACTAAGGACTGGACCGTTATACTGTAACCTTGTTAGATACATCTCCATGCAGCATTACAATTGCCCCTTGCACAAACAGCATGTAACTTAGCACTTCTGAGGGCAAGAAGAGTCAGACCTGCAAGTCAGTATGTATGTGGGGCTGCAGATATGCAGATGTTGAGGCTTGGGGCTTTCACTTACTTTCCAGAGGGGGAGAGGAATTGGGCCTGCGTTTTTAGAGGAGTGCACCAATGGTACAGGAGTGAAAAACAATGCAAAGGCAGTAATAATCAAGGGGTCTTTAGTTAAAGGATAGATGGGCATTTCTGCAGCTGTCAACATGACTCCAGGATGATTTGCTGCATCCCTGGTGCTAGAGTTAAGGATGACTGCAGGACATTCTTTTGGGGGAGGGTGAGTAGCCAGAGTTCATGGTCCACATTTGCACCAACGACATAGGCAGGAAGGGGATGTGATCCTGGAATTGAAACTCATGAAGCTAGATAGAAAATTAGCATGCATGATTGTAAAAGCAGTTAACTCCAAGATTACTCCCAGTGTTACATATAAGTCAGTCTTCCCTTAATTAGCAACAAGTTCACTAGTGATCTAATCAGCATCAAAGGTGGGAGATAAACAGCCCATGACTGGAAAAAGAGTGAGCAACTGGAAAGCAATTCCAAGTGGTGGAAATCAGCATGTTGTCAGAGACGCCCTTTTGTGGTGGCCATTACTTACTTCGGTGCCGGTGCTGAGATTTCTAGTGGGACTGGGCAAGATCTGGCATTGTTGCCAGGACTAGGTGATGGGCTCTCTGCTGGGTGAGAAGGAAACTCGAACAGAAAGTGGGAAGAAGCAGGTTGAAAGGAGGGGAAGGGGCGGTGCTGAGAGGAAGAGGTGTCAACAAGGTTGGAGGGGGAGGAGGCGGCTGCAAGTGGGGATGGGCAACAAGGAGGCTGCAAGGGAAAAATGTACAGAGAATCCCACTGTAAACGGACACTACGTCGATTATGAATTTTAAATCTGAGACACAGGAAAAAGAGTAGTAAATAACTGGGTTAAATCCTTTTAGCTTAGTTCATGTGCAATGGGAATGCTTCAGCTGTGACCCACCAGTCTGTGCGTTATGTTGATGCATTTTAGGCCTATGTAGCTATTCCAAAAGCAAACCCTTGCTGTTGCCTTGAGAAATTTAGATACGTGGTGTGTATGTTTACTCTGTGTATACTGATTCAAATTTACTGCAACACAGTTCATTATTGAGAACATAGATGAATTTCTGAA
The DNA here is from genome assembly GCF_047496795.1 of Chiloscyllium punctatum. NCBI lineage: Eukaryota > Metazoa > Chordata > Chondrichthyes > Orectolobiformes > Hemiscylliidae > Chiloscyllium > Chiloscyllium punctatum. The sequence goes on from NC_092750.1 coordinate 71,850,361, forward strand.
ACTCTGCTTCTGTGAATGTCCAAGTCCCCATATGGTAATATAAATTTGGAAATGACTGTTACCACATGATTGCATCACCTAATACATGAGGTAGTTCAAATGAAAAAGGAGCTCCAAAACCAAAAACTGACCCCAAAAATCTAAAAGTTGCCCTCAAGAATTTGACCCTGATATAGAAGCGCTTCAGAAAATGCAAAAATAATTTGCAAAGTTTTGATATTGGGACTTCAGAGAAATATAGAGAAGACTGAACAGACTGGACCTCCTTCCTCTTTAATGTTATGAAGCATTTCAATAGTTTAAGCATAAGGTAGGCCAAAACTAGGAGATATAAATCAACATAGTTAACAGCAAACCCAATGAGCAATTCAGAGGGATAAAAGAAAAATACGGCAGGTGCTAGAAATCTGAGACAAACACAGAGAATGCTGGTGAAATGCAGCAGAGTTGGCAGCATCTGTGGACAGAGAAACAGGGAGAGTTAGCATTTCGAGTCTGGTGTGACTCTTCTTCAGAATTCAGGAGAGTGGTGAGCATGTGAAGCTTACTAACACACAGAATGGTTACAGTTCAGAAGGGAGCCAAGACCATGAGGAGGAAGAAATAGTAGAAACCATCATTAGGTTTAGAAGAATTAAACAGAGTGAATTGTCTTCTGGAAATTCAAATATATTGATTACTGGTTTCCCTTTATTCAAACCGCTTGTTACCTCCTCAAAGACCGGTGATAAATTTGTGAGGCATGATTTCCCTACATGAAGCAACGCTGACTTTGTTTCACTATATTATGGGTTTCTAAATGCTCCCTTCATAAAAGAGTTTAATATTTTCCCAACAACAGATGATGGGCTAACTGGCCTACAGTTACCCTGCATTTTGTCTCCTGCTCTTTTTGAATTAGACTGGCAGTTTTCCAATCTTCTGAATATTTGTCAGAATCCTAGGATTCTTGGAAGATATCTACTATCTCCAGAGCTACTTTCTTTGAAATCTTAGGATGCAACCCAACAGATCCAAAGGACTTACTAGTCTTTATCTCCTTAATTATTTAATATTTTTGGAATGCTATTATTATGCTGTACCATGAAGACTGATGCAAAGTATTTGTTCAACTCCTCTGCCATTTCCTGTCTCCCCATTATTATTTCAGCATCTCATTCCATAAGAGCTCAGTGTTTATCATTGCTTCTCTTCCTTTTTATATATTTGAAGAAGTTATTACTCTCCTTCTCTTGTTACTTGTTAGTTTACCTTCAGTTTATTTTTTTTTGATTATCCTATGTTGTCTACTAACACTTCCCCAATCACTAATCTTTGCCACTTTTGTATGTTATAACCTTTTCGTTTCTATTCAATAATGTTGTTAACTTCCCTAGTTAACCACAATTGGTTTATCCCCTTCCTAGAATCCTTCTCGCTCTCATCTTTGCTAAGTGTCATGGAACTATTTTCTTAAACATTTACCATTGCTCATTAACCGTCTTTTTTTCTAAATTGCTTTCCCAATCCATTCCAGTCAATGCCACCCTCATTCTCATTGTAATTACCTTTATTTATGTTTAGTAACGTTAATTCAGACCGAAGTCAAACTGAGATGCTGAATTATACACTGTTTCTAAGGGGCTCACTGACTTTGAGATCATTTATTAAACCTGCCTCATGACATGTTACCAGAACCCAAAAAGCCGAAGTAAATCACTATTGTCATGTTGGACCACAGGGCTGCTCTCACATTACAGAAAGACAACTGATGGTGGTTTAACCTTAGAGTCACCATGCACAAGGTGAGGAGAGGGACTGAGGAGGAGAGTCCTTCGTGGTATTTGCAGCTGATGGGAAAGCGGAACCATATTGTCGGCGTCATTCTGCAATGCAAACCAGCTGTCCAGCTAAATAAGTTAAACAACCCCAGAATAATCTGATTCTTGATTGGATCCACAATGGGTACTGTTCTAGGAAATTAACATGATTGCACTTTATGAATTCTTCCTTGCACTACCTCGGTCAATTTGACTTTCCCAATCTGCATGAAGACTAAAGTCGGCCATGATTAATTTACTGACTTTTTAATCTTCTGATTTATTCTGTTCTACTGTATAGTTACTGTTATTTTTATAATTACTTTTACCAGTGTCTTCCTCATCTTGTTATTTCTTACCTCCAGCTATTTGATTCTACGACACCCAGTCCAAGAACATTTTTGCTCATTCCATATATGTACCACCCTCTGTGTGAAAAAGTTGCCCCTTAGGTCTCTTTTATAGCTTTCTCCTCTCACCCTAAACCAATGCCCTCTAGTTCTAGACTCCCCCACCCCGAAACCAGGGTGAAAGATATAAAAGCGACCTAAGGGGCAACTTTTTCACACAGAGGGTGGTACATGTATGAGCTGCCAGAGGAAGTATGGAGGCCAGTGCAATTAAAACATTTAAATGGCATTTGGATGGGTATATGAACAGGAAGGGTTTGGAGGGATATGGGCCGGGTGCTGGCAGGTGGGGCAAGATTGGGTTGGGATATCTGGTCGGCATGGATGAGTTGGACCGAAAGGTCTGTTACCATGCTGTACATCTCTATGACCCTAACTTACTAATTACATCTTGTACTAATAAAGCTACCCCACCACTCACCTGTTTCTGCTTGCCCATTTGAACATACCCCTGAATGTTCAATTCCCAGTTTTTAACTTCTTGTAATCATATCTCATAATGACTATAAATAAATATCCATTAGCCTCTATTTGCTAACAATGATTTTTCTTCAAACCAAACCATTCAGGTCCTTTGATGCTTCATCTGTGCATGTCACTATGTTCATGTGATTTATACATTATAGGAAACTCTGCTTCTGGTGAAAGAGCAGATTGTTCCAAACTGAACACAGACACAGTGGCTATTGACAGCTGCCATACCCAAATCATGTTGTTTGGTATCACGGTCCTGTTATTCTCTTTAACCAGGAGATACAGACCTTGAAACAAAGTGCACCTGGAAAGCTTGTGTAAAAAAGGTCTTCTTTTAAATAGAAGGCCCTTTAAGGTTAAAGACATCAGGTGTCAGCTATGGTTCAATGACAACATTCTAACCTCCAAGCTATAAAGTTCAAGTCCCACTCCAGAGACTCGGAGACACAATCCAGGCTGACACTTCAGTGTAATAGAGGGACTCCTGCACAGTCTGAGGTGGCACCTTTCAGATGAAGTGCGAAACTGGGGTCACAACTACATTCTCAGTTGGACCCAAAAGAATCCATGACAATATTTGAAAACCCTCCTGGTGAATATTTACACCTCAACCAACACCTGAAACAGATCAATTTGTCGGTTATTTTATTCAAAATAGTAAACACAAGTTTGTCAATAAATGTAAGTCTTTCTTTCTTTAGTATCTATTTTTACAGCTGTGTCCTTACAAAGCAACATAATACACCCCTGAGATGTCAAACCAATCAGTTAAATTATGATAACTTAATCATACAGGAGGAGGCCACTGGCCATCATGTCTGCACAGACTCTTTTAAAAACTATGCAGTTAGTCTCATACTACCTGCAAATTTTAATGTTCTACTCAATTTCCTTTTGAAAATCACTTCTGAAGCTACTTCCAACATCCTTTCATGCGGTGCTTTCCGGTCAGGACTTGCTACGTAAAAGAAATCCTGAAGGTCATTTGCTGATTATCCTATTATGGCTGCACGGTGGCTCAGTGGTTAGCACTGCTTCCTCACAGTGCTAGGGACCCGGGTTCAATTCCAGCCTCAGGTGACTGACTCTGTGGAGTTTGCACATTCTCCCCGTGTTCTGCGTGGATTTCCTCTGGGTGCGCCAGTTTCCTCCCACAGTTCAAAGATGTGCAGGTCAGTTGATCTGGCTATGCCAAATTGCCCATAGTGTTCAGGGATGTGTAAGTTAGGTGCATTAGTTTTGGAAAATGTAAAGTAAGAGGGTAGGGGAATGGGTCTGAGTGGGATACTCTTCAGAGGGTCGGTATGGACATGTTGGGCCGAAGGGCCTGTTTCCATACTGTAGGGATTCTGTTCTATTCTATCCTATTCTAAATCTGGAACATTTTGCTACTGACCCTCTCCTCATTTATTCTATAGATCAAAATCTGTTAGGTTTCAGCACTTTTATTAAATCTCTCAACTTTTCCCCATGACAGAGTGAGATTTTACAAATGAGGCAGTGAACAAAAGGACCTTCAATTTATATGGTCCATACCATTCCATTATTAAACCCAGACTATTTACACAATATCTCCTTCACAAAAACAGCACAAATCACCCAATGCTGCATTTTAAACGTTACAATACTCCAGCAAGTGCAAATATATGATGCAGAAGTTCCTACTCTGCAATAGGTCAGATTATCAGGCCTGGCTCAATTGCAATGTCACTGTACTCACATGCTTGGAGGGAGAAATGCTTCTTTTCCGCTGATGGGGGTGCTGCTCCCAGGGCCACGAGCTCATTTTCTCCAAGCAGATACTGTATTGACCTCAGTTGGAAGCAGGGGTCAGCCAGGAGGACGGCTGTTGCTCTTTGGATGCTGAAAAAGAGCGAGAGATGAAACATTAGAGGAGACTTTGAGCTGAGATCCTGGCAGGAACTGATGCCACTAATCCAGGCAAAAGAGTCAGTCTGCTGAAGAGCTAAAATAATATGGAATGCTATGATTGTCGAGTAAAGGGAAGGAAAGAAGGTCAGGTGGAATGGCTGCACTTGCATATAATGCGTTACCAGAAATTACTTAATGATCATGATACTGGGTTCAAGTGGAAATATAAATAGGTTCCAAGGACAGTTAACCTTACTTCTGGAGAAAGGAAAGACCAAAAGATAAGCAAGTGATATTGATTAACTTATCTAATAACAAAAACAATGACTCAATATCTGCGATGCCTGAACTGGAGGGGCACCAGGACCTATGCAGCGCTTTCCAGCCACTTGTACGTTCCAAATCACAAAGGTTAAAGGCAGCCTATAGAAATGGTTTGTTCTAAGAACTCCACGGTGAAAGGACCCACTGGCTGTGTCCGTGACTCCTCACAGTGAGAGGATCCCCTGGCTGTGTCCGTGACTCCTCACAGTGAGAGTGTCCCCCAGGCTGTGTCTGTGACTCCTCACGGTGAGAGTGTCCCCCGGCTGTGTCTGTGACTCCTCACGGTGAGAGAGTCCCTCCGGCTGTGTCCGTGACTCCTCACGATGAGAGAGTCCCCGGCTGTGTCCGTGACTCCTCACGGTGAGAGGGCCCCCCGGCTGTGTCCGTGACTCCTCACGGTGAGAGTGTCCCCCGGCTGTGTCAGTGACTCCTCACGGTGAGAGTGTCCCCCCGGCTGTGTCCGTGACTCCTCACGGTGAGAGTGTCCCCCCGGCTGTGTCCGTGACTCCTCACGGTGAGAGTGTCCTCCGGCTGTGTCAGTGACTCCTCACAGTGAGAGTGTCCCCCGGCTGTGTCCGTGACTCCTCACGGTGAGAGTGTCCCCCCGGCTGTGTCCGTGACTCCTCACGGTGAGAGTGTCCTCCGGCTGTGTCAGTGACTCCTCACGGTGAGAGTGTCCCCCCGGCTGTGTCTGTGACTCCTCACGGTGAGAGAGTCCCTCCGGCTGTGTCCGTGACTCCTCACGGTGAGACTGTCCCCCGGCTGTGTCTGTGACTCCTCACGGTGAGAGTGTCCCCAGGCTGTGTCTGTGACTCCTCATAGTGAGAGTGTCCCCCGGCTGTGTCTGTGACTCCTCACGGTGAGAGTGTCCCCAGGCTGTGTCAGTGACTCCTCACGGTGAGAGTGTCCCCCAGGCTGTGTCTGTGACTCCTCACGGTGAGAGTGTCCCCCGGCTGTGTCTGTGACTCCTCACGGTGAGAGTGTCCCCCGGCTGTGTCAGTGACTCCTCACGGTGAGAGTGTCCCCCGGCTGTGTCTGTGACTCCTCACGGTGAGAGTGTCCCCCGGCTGTGTCAGTGACTCCTCACGGTGAGAGTGTCCCCCAGCCTGTGTCTGTGACTCCTCACGGTGAGTGTCCCCCAGGCTGTGTCAGTGACTCCTCACGGTGAGAGTGTCCCCAGCTGTGTCCGTGACTCCTCACAGTGAGAGGATCCCCCGGCTGTGTCCGTGACTCCTCACGGTGAGAGTGTCCCCCGGCTGTGTCCGTGACTCCTCACGGTGAGAGTTTCCCCCGGCTGTGTCAGTGACTCCTCACGGTGAGAGTGTCCCCAGGCTGTGTCAGTGACTCCTCACGGTGAGAGTGTCCCCCGGCTGTGTCTGTGACTCCTCACGGTGAGAGTGTCCCCCCGGCTGTGTCCGTGACTCCTCACGGTGAGAGTGTCCCCCGGCTGTCTGTGACTCCTCACGGTGAGAGTGTCCCCCGGCTGTCCGTGACTCCTCACGGTGAGAGTGTCCCCCCGGCTGTGTCTGTGACTCCTCACAGTGAGAGTGTCCCCCCCGTATGCGTCCGTGACTCCTCACGGTGAGAGTGTCCCCCCGGCTGTGTCTGTGACTCCTCACGGTGAGAGTGTCCCCCCGGCTGTGTCTGTGACTTCTCACGGTGAGAGTGTCCTCCCGGCTGTGTCAGTGACTCCTCATGGCGAGTGGGCCCCATGGCTGTGTCAGTGACTCCTCACGGTGACTGGGCCCCATGGCTGTGTCCGTGACTCTTCCTAGGGAGGGAGATTTTGAAAACTTTGGTGTCTCTTTCACAATGAGTTACTGATATTACTCATGGAGCCAAACAGGAGCCAAAGAGAAGCTGGAAGCTTCTACTCCTAGGGACTGGAAGAAAATAAAGCATCTGGAGTTATTTCGTAGGGCTTGATGCATCATTGCACGGATAACCCTACCTCCTAGTAATTTTCTCTAATTGGAGAAAAACAAGCAACATAGCAGGAATTCTGCTGACAGGAACTGTTGAAATAGATTGGCTGCAAATGATCAAGGTGTTTGCAAAAATTGGACAGTTTAGTCTCCTATTCTGCTTTCTTAAATGTCAGTGCTCACTGAAACAATGATATAACCTGATGACTTGCAATTCTGATATTATAAGCTATGACTCTGGCAGTGTAGTGGTTTCTAAGCTCTCAATGGGCAGTGGCAAATCTGTAAAAACAGTGCCAGCAACGCAGAACGTCTTGGCATTTATGGACTACCTGTGACATTGTGACAGGTTAACAAGTTGGATGGAGGGCTGTTTCGAATGTCAGTATGCTATATTTAACATGATATTTAACAGAATGTGCTTTGTAGGAACAAACCAAAATGAAGTCCAGTCATTACAAACAGGCACTCAGATGCATTTGCCCATGACAGCATTGATGCAAGTGATCACTGCAGAATTTCTGCTGACCAATATCCTTGAGACTATTATCATCAAACCAGAGGATCAATCCAGGTTCAATAACGACTATAGGACAGCACATCTGGAACAGTACCAAACGTGCCTAAAAATGAGATGCAAAACAGGTGAGCTCTCACACAGAACCATGGCAGCAACATGCTATGTAAGAACTAAGCAATCAACGAATGCAACAAATCACAGCTCGCAGGTAGAGTTTTGATTTGTTGCATTCGTTGATTGCTTAGTTCTTACATAGCATGTTGCTGCCATGGTTCTGTGTGAGAGCTCACCTGTTTTGCATCTCATTTTTAGGCACGTTTGGTACTGTTCCAGATGTGCTGTCCTATAGTCGTTATTGAACCTGGATTGATCCTCTGGTTTGATGATAATAATAGTCTTTTTTGAAGTCCCTAACATCACAGGAAATAGTCTTCACTCCAACTGATATCAACAAAAAGCTGACAGCACTGTAAAGAGTGAAAAATCAGTGATAATAACCCTGGACTAGTAATCCTGATCATCAGACCGATGCTCTGGGAGGCTGGTGAAATTTAAGCTCAATTAATAAAATGAATTGAAAGCTAGTCTTCCTTTTATTCTTTAAAGGGATATACACATCTAGCAAGATGAGTATTTGTTGTTCGTGCCTAACTGCTTTTGAATAAGGACCATTTCAAAAGGTAGTTAATAATCACCCACATTGCTGTGGGTCTAGAGTTACATATGGGCAAAGGTCTTAGTAATGATGACCATAAAACTTCTCATCACGGATTGTGGTAAGTACCCATCTGATTTAGTAATGACTATTAGGCAAGAAAATCTGCCAACCTTAGCCAGTCTGACCTACATGTGACTTTAGATCCACAGAAACTTGGTTGACAATTGATGGCCCTCTGACATGGTCTAGCAAGCCACTCAATTCATGGGTTATTAAGAATGGGCGACAGACTGCCTTGCCAACAATGCTCACATCCATGAAAGAATAAATGAATGATCATACAAAATAGGCTAAATGCCCTTACAATATCCTGACTGAAGTGTTAAAGATTCTAGAGCCCCTTGTCAAGCTGATCCAGTGCAGCCACAACACTGGTATCTACGTGACAATACAGAAAACTACCCAGGTTTGTCCTGTACACAAAAACCAGGACAAATTGAATCTGGCCAGTATCTGCCCCACCAGTCAATTCTTGATCATCAGTACAGTGATGAAAGGTGTCAGCAGTACTCACCCACCAATAACCTGCTCACCAATGCTCAATTTGGACTATGCCAACATCACCCAGCTCTTGACAATATTACAGTCTTCAGTCATACATGGACAAAACAGCTGAATTCCAGAGGTGAGCTGAGAATGATGGGCCTGGACATCAAGGACACATTTGATCATACCAAAGGGCTCCAGCAAAATTGAAGTTGATGGAAGTTGGTGGTGAAGGGAGACCTCTCCATTGAATTCGAGTCACACTGAGCACAAAGTTGTGGCTGTAGAGATCAATCACCTCAGTCCCAGAAGCTAGGGTTCCAGGTAGCAGTTTCCTAGGCCATACCCTCAACAGCTGCTTTATACATGACTTCCCCATTTTTTGGGGGATATTGGCGGATGTTTCCACAATGCTCAGCATCATTCACAACTCCTCAGATCTGGTACTAGACCATGTCCACATGCAGTGAGACTGGATAACACTCTGGCACAGGCTGATAAAGTGGTAACTAACGTATGTGCCAAGCAAGTGCTTGCAACGAGAGAAAACGAAACCATTTACTCTTGACATTCAAGAGAATTACCTTTACTGAATCCCCCACTAACAACATCTTGGGAGATACCATCGACCAGAAACTGAACTGGACGTGCAATACTCTGACCACAAAAGCAAAGCAGAGATCAGGAATTCCATGGGAATTAACTCATCTCCTGTCCACCATATACTTGGACATAGGTCTCAAGAGTGTTATGGAATACTCCAACTTTTTTGAATGAATGCAGCTTCAACACTCAAGAAACCTGACACTATCCAGGACAAAGCTTAATTCTTATACAATGTTCTCTCTTTCAAGTCTGTGGTTTGACATTATTTTTGATCCTTTACATCCTATTATCCACAATATTGATTACATTAGACACCTCAAGTCTGTGGAAAAATGTGAACTGCAGAAGCTGGAAATCAGAGTTCAGATTTAAGTGGTGCTGGAAAAGCACAGCAGGTCAGGCAGCATCTGAGGAGCAGGAAAATCGATGTTTTGGGCAAAAGCCATTCCTGATGAAGGGCTTTTGCCTGAAACGTTGATTTTCCTGCTCCTCAGATGCTGCCTCACCTCGTCTGTGGCTTGCATTCTCATCAGAAGTAGCTCCCCTGTCCCTTGTTACATTTTGTGTTAGCTGTCTGTTTGAAAACAACGTTTCCTGCCTTTAATCCCTTTATAAGACCATAAAACATGGGGGCAGAAATTAGGCCATTCAGCCTATCAAGTCTGTTCCACCGTTCAATCATGGCTGATAAGTTTCTCAACCCCATTCTCCCGCTTTCTGTAACTCTTGATCCCCTTGACAACCAAGAACCTATCTATTTCTGTCTTAAATATACTCTCTCCCAGGAGACAGCTTGTTAATGTTGCTTTGACTCCTTCCCAGGAATGGTTAGTTAGCATGCTGCTTTTAATTCCTTTAAAACAAGTTTCTCTTGTTCCTTTCATCTGAAGCAACAGTTTATTCCAGACAGATTAATTGCTGATCCTCTCAATCCATAAACAGTTATTAAAGTTCTGAAGTCTACAGAATCACAGCTCCATCCAGGACATTGACTGATATTCCATCCACCACCTTCAACATTCACTTCCTCCAACAGTCGTGCACAGTGGCAACAGTGCACACCATCTATAAGATGCACTGCAGCAACGCACCAAAACAGCACCTTGCAAACCTGCAAACTCAAACATCTCGAAGAATAAGGGTAGCAGATACATGGCACCATCTACAAGTCCCCTCCAAACCCCACACCACCCTCACTCAGAACTATTTTGCCATTCCTTCACTGTAACTGGGTGAAAATTCTGGAATTGCCTTAACAATGCTGTGGACACACATACCATTGATTATACTGGTTCAAGAAGGCACTTCACCAGCACCTTATCACGGGCAATTAGAGATGGACAATAAATGCTAGAGGTGAGATGACATCCTCATGAATGATTAGTGAAAATAAACTTTTATGTGGAATCATATTGCCATTCCTTCATCGGGCAAAACTTCTGGAACTCCTTTTCATAGTGTGGGTGTACCGATAGCCAATACCTGTAGCAGTTCAAGGAATTGACTTACCTGCATCTTCTCCAGACAATCTGGGATGGACAATACAGTACATACTGGTCCAGCCAGAGATGTGAATGAATTTTGAAATCTTGCAATGTTTTATGAATTAACTTGCTTAAAGGTGCAGCCTTAAGGTCAATAAAGGATTGTCACTTTTCTGTACAGTGGAGAAGTTTTAATTTAGTTTGATTTTTTTTCCAAAAAATTCCTTCATGATATTCTGGAGTTAACTTTTGAAACATGAGGTTGATGCGTGAAGCTGATTTGGTCATACGTCAGGGGAACCATTAGATACAATGTTATTTGCTAACAGCAAGAACGTAATGCAGATTATATTATATAGCTGCTCAGAAGGACATCAGGTTAAACGCATAGTGCCTTTAAGGCCACAACGTCAAATTAGTAGAAAGTTTGATGTCAGTTGGAGCTCAACTTTCATTGGTGTGCAACAAGGTGCAGACTGGCAGATTCTTGCAAGTTTCAACACGAGGAAGAAAAAAGGATAAAATTACACGTTTTTTTTGCTTTCAATGCTTTGACAGTGGACAGACTGATAGACATGTGAGCAGAAATATTGTTGAATTAAGCATAGAATGGAGCCTTCTTAGAACACAGTGTTTGTTGTGGTATGCCTAGTCCCAGGACAATAGAAACCTGACGCCCTCACAGACCATGTTTAAGGCGCAGCCTCCAGTTTCAGAATCCATTCTGTGGACATGATGAAATTTATTTCAGTGAAGCAGCTGCTAAAAATAAAAAGTCAAACAAAATACATGTGGCGACCTTGTAACGGAGAAGGATTTGGAGACAACAGACAGATGGGTCCTTGCCCCAAAGGGATCTGTCACTGAACTGTAAATCAGACCCTGCATCGCACTAACTAGAAATTAATCAGATTGTGAATGTTTCATATTCCATCTGATGTACAGAAAGCAAAACGTGCGCTTTGGACAACCACACCTCGTAAGATACATTTCTTTAAGCATTATATTTTCACTGATATGAAAGTATAGAGTTACAGAGGTTTGCATCACAAGAAGCATCTGTGACAGCTTCTAAACATTCCCAAATAATCCCACTGCTCCATTTTCTCTACTTAGTGCTTTCTTTACTTCAAAGATTTATTGAGACAAAGTGAAGTCAGGACCCTGACACAATGAATTTTACCAACCTCTCAGAATCAAGTATCTGTCTTATAGGAGATCAGCACATTTTGAAGGTCTGAGCTTACTTGCAGTTTGCAGTGACTTAACACGCAACCCTAGCATTCAGAATGATTTACAAAAGGGTTATGTGCATTGTTTATTAAATGCTTGAGTTCAGTACTGGGTCAGTAAACGTAACAAACATTCAGTTACTTCATTAATGCTCTAAATAAAGTTCTCTGCACACACTGGGACCTCAGAATACAATTGTGACTGCTAGTCACATGTTCTTCCAAAAGAATCAATACAATTCTATTCTATTTTCATATTTTTGATTCCTAGCTGTTTGGTTGACGAATCATCATTGTTGGCAGTTCTTTGATGACTCCAGATCATTATCAATAGTGTCAGTTTGCTACATCCAAACATTCAGAAATGTGTCTGTGAAATTCCTTGTTGGCTTTGTATCTTCAGTCAAAGTTTTCATTCTCATGTGCTCTGGGTGTCCAATGCCACATCCATTTGTTTTGAGTGTTCTATTAGCAAAAAATCTCAAGGTAACTTGGGATGTTCGTCTGCTGGATGGAAGCTGTTTTTCATCAGTACATACTGATGCATACCACCTCTTTTAAATTAATTAACTTTAAAATTAATTAATTAGCTGCGTTGTCAGAACCAGCATTTTGTAATTAACAGCGAATTAAAGCCGGGGCGGGGGGCAGCATTAGTGTAGGCCACTTCTTTGTGTTATAGTGTATAGTTTGGGCAAACATTTTAAGACCAAGATTTCAGACTAGAATCTGTAATCCTCAACCAGCTCTGAGCAGAAACAGAACCAGTTGAACAGTACTGTACACTTTCATGGTTTTCTATATTCTTGGCAAAATCAATTTAAAAATATATATTCACTCAGTACTTCACTTCAGTAGAAGATATTAGTAGCTGAAATGTGCAGAAAGCTATGCTCAGAAACATACCTGCATATTTCTTCCACTGCTGTGACTGTGTCCACATGCCTTTGTCATGCAGTTATGCTCATTACTTTTACATTTGACAGTTTACAGAGTAAAAGCTAATCCACTGGAAAAGAATTGAATGAGCAAGATTATGAGCAACAACTTGTATCTTAAACCTGCCCACCTGGTCATTGCTTGGGCCTTCTACAAGACACTGCTTAAAAACAGTGAGCTTTTGAGTCGACGTGTGGCTTGGGATCAGACATTGTTTGATAACGCTCCTCAGAAGTAACTTATAGGCAGTTTAACATGATAAAAGCAACATATAAATGTAAGTTGAAGTTGTAAAGTCATCTTCAATCTTGAAAGGATGTGCATCCTGTACAACACCCCCCAGATGAAAAGAACAGAATTGAATGATAGACACATAGCTCTTGGAAAATGGAGGTGACCCTTCAATGGAGTCCACCATTCCATGAGTACTCCATCTCCTGAAACAGCATTACTAAAGCACCTGGTGCCCTCCTCAGACCCATAGTCTCCCTATCTGGTACACCAACAAACAGACTAGCCAAAGAACTCCACCAAAAACTAAAACACCTAATTGAAAATTCATGCCACTCCATTCACTCCAGCCAAGAATTCCTGAACACCATCAGACACTAAGATAGAGGACAACGAAATAATGGCCTCCTCTGACGTTACAGCCCTTTTCAGATCAATTAACATCGACCTGACCAAAGAAACACTGGCATCACTACAAACACCACACAGCACTAACTTCATCAGCAAAGACAACATTCTCAAGCTAGTGGACCTGTGCCTCACCACGCACTTCACAGTCAACAAAACAAAACCTACAAACAAGTCAATGGGATCACCAATACCAGGGCTCATAGCGGAAGCAGTAATGCAGAGACTTGAACAAGCTGCCCTCTCATCTATCCAACCCACACTGTCATCACAAAATGGAACAAATTAGAGGAAACATACAACACAATCAACAACATCCTGACAGGCATAAGATTCACTAAAGAGGAGAACGACAACAGACTCCCATTCCTAGACATGACAGTTGAAAGTACAGTTAACGGAGAGCTTCAAACCTGTGTCTGTCTACAGAAAAACAACACACACGGACCAAATATTTAACTTCAGAAGCAATCAGCCTAACACCCACAAGCGGAGCTGCATTAAGACATTATTTCAACGAGCTACATCACGCTGCAGCACCCAAGAAATACAAAAAGCTGAACAAAAATATCTATAAAATGTTGTCAAGAAAAACAGGTACCCAATAAACACAATCCACCGATTCCTCAGAAACAAACCCAAACAGACACAATACAACCAAAAACTATAGCCACGTTACCTTACATCATAGACATATCAGAAAAGACTTCCAGACTACTCAGACCCCTTGGCATCATGGGTAGCCTACAAACCTACCAACACACTTATACAGCGATTAATCAACCTAAAGGATCCATGATATACCACCAGCAAAACTAACCATTTACAAGATACCATGCAAGAACTGTTAAAAAAAACACTACATCGGACAAACTAGCAGGAAACTTGCCACCAGGATACATGAACACCAACTGGGCCACCAAATGACATGACCCACTCTCACTAGTTTCCATACATTATTCGGCATACACTGGGCAGCACGGTGGCACAGTGGTTAGCACTGCTGCCTCACAGCGCCAGAGACCCGGATTCATTTCCTGACTCAGACGACTGACTGTGTGGAGTTTGCACATTCTCCCCGTGTCTGCGTGGGCTTCCTCCAGGTGCTCTGGTTTCCTCCCACAGTCCAAAGAAGTGCAGGTCAGGTGAATTGGCCATGCTAAATTGCCCGTAGTGTTAGGTAAAGGGGTAAATGTAGGGGAATGGGTAGGTTACGCTTCGGCGGGTCGATGTCGACTTGTTGGGCCGAAGGGCCTGTTTCTACACTGTAAGTCATCTAATCTAATCTAATCTAATCTACATACAGATAAAGAAGGACACAACGTTGACTAGGACAACACACACATCCTAGGACAGGAAAAACAAAGACACGCAGGAGAATTCTTAGAGACATGGCATTCTAACCAGAACTCCATCAATAAACATATTGATCCTATCTACCTTCCCTTGAAAAATAGAACTGGAAATGACATCACCCACGTTAAGAAACCAAGACCTATAAATAGAGAGGCGAGACATACCACCGGCGCTTCACCAGAGACTCTCACTGATGATGTTAACTAGTATGGTGACGAAAGGTCTGAAAACAAACCTTCAAGCTCAGCGAGCAAATGACAGATTTATTGAACTCCAAATCTTCTCAAAAATCGCTATTACTAAAGCACGGTAACAAGTCGGAGGGGGATTCCTAATTATGAATCAGGGTGTCAGCTATCAGAATAAATGGGCTACTGAACTACAGTCAAACTCTGAGAACAATTGTACCATCTTAGGGGCTGAATCTGAAAGAAAAACCCAAGGATCAGTCAGTGGGTTTAGCCAAACCATTAGGCTGCTTTTCAGTCAGAACCCAATGCAGCCAATGATTAGTTTCACTACCATGAATTTCTTGAGCCACAGGAAACAAGTTTTCTTCCAGAATTCCAAAGGTGCTGAATATGAAATAGATTTCTAATGAACACCCAAATCTTGAAACCTCTAATCTTAATGAAACAAAAGAACAGTCACCTAAATTAAATAGAACTGAATTTTTTTAGCAGTTTTGTATGTCCAGAGAAAAGGCAACTGAAAATGCTCAGTCTAATGCGGCATGACTACAATCACAGCTTGAGTTCATGAACCCTATTTGTCAAGGCAATCATCAGTTACATTTACATTGAGAAACCTTTTGCAATACTTTCACATGGGTGTTTCTGGCTAGACTGGTAATGCACACCCCTGAAATCATCTTTGAGATGTTTGTGGTGAGTTATTTTTTTTGAATGATTTAGTTCGCCTTATGACGGTACAACCACAATGCTGTTTGAGCTGCTGACATTGAAGGAATGGTCATATAGCTCCATGTCAGAATAGTGAGGTGTTTCCTCATCTTTCTAGGTGGCAGAGGTTTGGAGGATTTGGCAAGTGAATTATTGGGTGCATCTTGCACAGGATTGACATGTAGTCACTGTACATAGTTGGATCAGATTGACGCTTAAAGTGGAGAATGAAGTGCCAATCAAGTGGACTGCTTTGTCCAGGATGGTGTCAAGCTTATTCATTGTTGTCAGGGATGCTCTCCTTAGGCAAATGCAGAATATTTTGTCAGACTTCTGACTTGCACCTTACAGAGAGTTGACAGATTTTGTTGAGTCAAGAGGTGAGGCATTCATTGAAGAATTCTCAGTCTCTGACCTGCTTACACATGGCTGTATATGGCTGGTCCATTTAAGGTTTTCGTTCGTAATAATCAAGGATGCTGATGGTGGGATATTCAATGATGGGAATATCATTGAATAGCAAGGGGAGATGGTTGGATCCACTCTTATTGGATGTCAGCATTTCTGGTATGAGTACGGCATGAATGTCACTTGCCACTAATCAACTGAAGCCTGAATGCCGTCCATGTCTTGCTGTATATGGATCTGGACTGTTTCCAGTATCTGAGGTGCTGTGAATGGTGCTGAACATTGTCTGGTCTTCAGCACACATCTCCTGTTCTATGTCAGACAGAAGACGTACCTGAAGATGGCTGAGCCTAGAACTCTACACAGATGCCCTGGGGCTAAGAAGCCTGACCTCCAACCACAATAATTAGGCATGACCAACTTGTAGAAAGCTTGCCCTCAGATTTTGGCATCATTGATGCCAAAACTTGGTCAAATCCTGCCTTGATATCAAGGGCAATCACTTGCATCTCAGTTCTGAATTCAGCTCCTTAGCTCAAGATTGACTCTGGCACTAGCCAAACTGAGTCGTATTGAGTAAGTTTTACCCGATAGCACTGTTGACAGCATTTCACGCCACTTTGTTAATTTTGCCTTATTCATTCATGAGACACCAGCATTTATTGTCCATCCCTATTTGTCCTTGAGAAGGTGGTGCCAAATCACCTTCTTGAACAACTGTGGCCCATGTGTTGTCAGTAGACCCACGGCGCTGTTAGGAAATAAATCCAGGATTCTGACCACACGAGGATGCTTAAAAATTAGGGGTTTCACCTTTAAGATGGAAATAAGGGCTTTTTATTCTTGCAGATTCTAGTTATTCTATGGAATTTTCTTTCTTAAACATTCATTGAATACATTTAAGTCTGACTTACACAGGGCTTTGAACAACAACAGAGTCCAGGGTTAGGGGCTCAGACAGCAAAGTGGAGTTGAGGCCACAATTAGATCACATATGGTCTTACCAAGTGGCTGAGCAGGACCGAATGGTCCACCTCTGCTCATAATTGTTGTGTGCTTGAAACAGTGAAGCAACGGCAATATATTTTCAAATCAAGATGGCACGAGGCTTGGAGGGGAACTTGCAGGTGGTGGTCTGCCCTTGCGTTTATTGCCCATGTCCCGTTAGGTTTGCACATGTGGAAGTTGCTGTCAAATTTGGCATAATGAGTTTCTGCAGCAGTACCCATCTCTGCCAATGTATGTCCAATGTGCAGGTACTGGACACTTATGGCAATCAATACTGATCGAGAGTAGACTGATGGGGCAGTAACCGGATATATTGGATTTCTTTTGGACTTGCTTTTGTGAACAAGACATATCTGGGCAATTCCTACATTGTAAGGTAGATTCCCAGCTTGACTGGGGGGCAACATGTTCCAGAATACAAGTCATTGGTATGACTGCCAGGATGCCATCACAGCCCACATCCTTTGTTGTATCCAATGACTTCTGATGTTTCTTGATATCATATGGAGTGAATCAAATTGGCAGAAGGGAGTTTGGCCTTTCCAATGCTGGGGACTTCTGGAGGAGGCTGAGATGGATTAGCCACTCAGCCCATCTGGGTGAATATGGTTGCAAATGCCTTGCCTCCTGGTCTAATGAATGGACTAATTAGTTTATGAAGAGCTAAATTAAGATTCCAGTGCCAGATCTGGGTTCTATTCCAAATAGCTTGCATGAAGTAGGATACAAAAGGAACTTCCTTAATGAACGCAATGTAATCATGTCATTATTGTATATACAGTACTGAGCGAAGAGCAGAGGAATATGAAGAGTAGGCTATTCAGCCCCTCAAGTCTGCAAGTATTCAATAAGATGATAGCTGATCTGACTGTGGCCTAGGCTTCTCTTTCCTTCCTGCCTCTTAACCCTCCTCTCCCTCATTCATTAAGAACCTGTGCAACTCAAACTTCAATACATTTAATGACTAAATCTCCAACGCTCGCTTGCAAAGAGAATTCCAAGAAATAATAATTCTCTAACAGAAGACATTTCTCCTCACTGGAGTGTTAAATGGAAGGCTCCCTTCTTTTAAACTATTCCCCCTAGTTCTAGGCTTTCCCCAAAGGAGAACATTTCCTCAGAATTTACCCTGTCAAGTTTCTTCAGAATTTTACTTGTTTAATAAGATCATCTCTCATTTTTCCAAACTTCAATGACTATAGTGTATTCAATTTTCCTCATAAGACAATCTTTTCATAACATAATCAACCTAATGAACTTCTCTGAACTGCTTGCAATGTAGGTATATCATTCAACTGAGGAAACCAAAATTGTACACTGTACTCCACTACAATCCCTCATTAAGTAATATAGTTGGAGCAAGACTTCTCTTATTTCCCTTGCAATAATGTCTCAGAAATCTGATACCCTCCCTCTCACACCAGTTTTCCAGCAATGTGTTCAATCCTTCTGTTCTTATGTGCACTAGTATATGGTGCTGGATGATCCTAGCATTGGTATTGTTGAGGTCCTGCTTTTTAATGTTCTCCCCAAGTCCCTGACTTCTAATTTCAGGACTTCATCTACCTTCCTTCCAATGTGATTATGTACGACTATGGACCACAACTTCTAGCTGATCTCCCCACCAGAAGGATGTCCTGTAGCTGCTCTATGACACCCTTAACCCTTGGCTCCAGGGAGGTAACACCACACCCCAGTATCACATTTCATGCAATAGAAATATCTCTCTGATATTCTGACTGTGGAAACCCTTATCACTTTTGCCCTTGCACTCTTCTTTCTCTATCCCTCATATAGTTGAGATGCGCTTGGCACCACAGATTTACCTCTGGTTGTGCTCTCTCTGAGGAACCATTGCTTTCACTAGTTTCCAAATTGGATAGCCAATAGGCAAGCAACAAAGACTCAGGGGACCTCTGCATACCTATGTGCTTTCTTAGACTGCTGCCTAGTTAGCCATTCCCCGTCTACTGTACCCTTCAGATCTGTGGTGTGACCATCTCCCTATCTTTGCTATCTACATGGTGCTATGTCTTATGGATGCACAACTGCTCTTTTGGCTAGTCCCATTTCCCTATAGCCCCACCATTCTTTGATGTTTAGGTGCTTAACAAAAACCCTCTTGAAATAGAATCTGCCTCCAACACCGTCAAAGATGGTGCATTCCAGATCTTAACCACTCAAGATGTTAAAAAGTTCTTTCTCATATTACCTTTAATTCTTTTGCCAAACACATTAAATTGGTGTTATCTGGTTCTTAAGTTTTCTATTAAAGGCAAGAACTTCCCCCCCAATTACAATCTCGAGAAAAACTCCTCTTACCCTTCTTTTCCCATCAACCATGGCTTTTCCAATCTATCCACGGAACTGAGACACGTCACTATTGCTAAGTATCGTTATTGGACCCTCTCTAAAGGCTTCAATTTCTTTCTGTAGTGTTGTGCCCTGAAATAATGGTCAACCAACATTGTAGAAGGGTTTAAAAGTATGAAAATGACAGTTAGTAAGAAAGAATAAAGACAGGTTAATATTTCAGGTTTAACCCTTTAGATTCAACATCTATCGTTTCTACTTAGCAGGAACAAACGGAACAGGAAATGAATGTTTACAATGCCATATCACCATCTCCCGTAATAATCTTTGATTCCCTTGCATAAAAGGAATCTATCCACTTCCATTTTCAAAGTATTCACTGATCCTGCATCCACTGCCTTCTGAGGTACGAGAGTGTTCCAAAGTCACACAACCCCATAAGAAAAAAAAAATTCTCTTTGTCTCTGTTCTGAGTGCATCTTAGTATTGGACTGACCAACAAGAGGAAATTTCTTTTCCATGTTGATTTTGTCAAGACCTTTGAGGATCTTATACATTTCAATTGAGCTACTTTTCATTTTTGTAAACTCCAGTGTAAGCAAGGCCAGCCTGTTCAACTTAGCTTCATAACAGAACACATTCCACCTATCTGTTCAGTAAACCTCCTCTGAACCATGTCAAATGCATTAACATTTGAGAGAGAGAGAGAGAGAGAGAGAGAGAGAGAGAGGGAGACCACTTGGAGGAAGCATTGAGTGTGGAAAGGATGAAGGAAGTGCTCTGGATGGGACACTTCAATATCCATGGATAATAAAAGCTGACCTACTGTTGAAATCCAAGTACCATGAATGAATTTTTAGAAAAACCTCATCATAGGCCACCTGGCAGTGACGATTATGATTGCTTTGTTAAAATGGAGCAACAAAGATTCATTTTGCATTCAACCATTTCCCTGATCCACTTCAACATGGAAACACAAATACAACTGAAAAGAACAATATGCTGACAACTTTCAAAAGACCCAAGTTCAGAGTCACATGATGGTAAACTGAAGGAAGTGAAGGATGGGGAGGGTATGAAATCCTACGGCTGCAAAAGGGTACAAACCCGTTGGACAAAGCTCACCTTCACCTAGCTTCTGATCTGCTGTTTGAAGTGTGGATGAAAATTGAATTGGATGGTGGAGTGAATCCATTAAAACTGTCTGGTTTGGACCTTCATGCTGAAAAGAGCATGACACAGGGCTGCAAGAATAAAATGTGAGGGACTAAATGTGATTACAGTCATTTCTGACTGAGTGGCTAAAGGATTGCTCAGCTCACAAAAAGGAGCTCACTGCGGTTTCCAGCATAAGGAACAATCTCTGCATTTTAGAGATAGTGCTTTGCAATTGTAGGTGCACCGGAAGTGCAGTATTGAAGAGCTCGGTGACAATCCACTGCACTTTCTAAACTATGCAATTTCATCCAGAGGTAAAATAAAACTGACAAGTCATTGTGAAACAAAGTGCTAGAGAAACTCAGGAGGTCTGGTTGTGTCTGTGGAGAGAAAAGAGAATTAACATTTCAGGTCCGGTGACCCTTCTTCAGACCCTGGTTCAGATTTCCAACATCCACAGTTCTTTGTTTTACTTTATGACAAGTTATTGTGTAATGCTCTTCGTTTTCACATGCAAGAATTTTCTGAGAACGGGTTAGAATCGAACTGCATCAAAAGTACCCACAGGAGGAAAAGTTAAGAATAAGTAATTCAATGATTATTTAAAATTTTGATTAGTTTGACGACAGGAATTCTTGGCCTACAGAATAATCAGCAATTCCATTTTTGCAGTGAGTCATTGCCATTTTGCTTGCTGAGTAAACAACATCCCTGCCTACTAGCTAATCCTTGTGTAGTACAAAAAGAATTCTAGAATTTTAGGAACAGGAAAAAGCTTTCAAATTATCCATTTTTGTCTGAATACAACTTAACCTATTAACATCTTGAATGTCTTGGATGTCTTGAAATGGTTAAAGGTGGATAAATCCCCAGGACCTGATCAGGTGTGCCCGAGAACTCTGTGGGAAGCTAGAGAAGTGATTGCTGGGCCTCTTGCTGAGATATTTGTATCATTGACAGTCACAGGTGAGGTGCCGGAAGACTGGAGGTTGGCAAATGTGGTGCCACTGTTTAAGAACGGCAGTAAAGACAAGCCAGAGAACTATAGACTGGTGAGCCTGACCTCAGCGGTGGGCAAGTTGTTGGAGGGAATCCTGAGGGACAGGATATACATGTATTTGGAAAGGCAAGGACTGAGTCGGGATAGCCAACATGGCTTTGTGCGTGGGAAATTATGTCTCACAAACTTGATTGAGTTTTTTGAAGAAGTAAGAAAGAAGATTGATGAGTGCAGAGCAGTAGATGTGATCTATATGGACTTCAGTAAGGCGTTCGACAAGGTTCCCCATGGGAGACGGATTAGCAAGGTTAGATCTCTCGGAATACAGGGAGAACTAGCCATTTGGATACAGAACTGGCTCAAAGGCAGAAGACAGAGGTTGGTGGTGGAGGGTTGTTTTTCAGACTGGAGGCCTGTGACCAGTGGAATGTCACAAGGATCGGTGCTGGGTCCTCTATTTTGTGGCATTTACATAAATGATTTGGATGCAAGCATAAGAGGTACAGTTAGTAAGTTTGCAGATGACACCAAAATTGGAGGTGTAGTGGACAGTGAAGAGAGTTACCTCAGATTACAACAGCATCTGGACCAGATGGGCCAATGGGCTGAGAAGTGGCAGATAATTTAATTCAGATAAATGAGAGGTGCTGCATTTTGGGAAAGCAATCTTAGCAGGACTTATACACTTAATGGTAAGGCCCTAGGGAGTGTTGCTGAACAAAGAGACCTTGGAGTGCAGGTTCATAGCTCCTTGAAAGTGGAGTCACAGGTAGATAGGATAGTGAAGAAGGCATTTGGTATGCTTTCTTTTATTGGTCAGAATACGGAGTACAGGAGTTGGGAGGTCATGTTGCGGCTGTACAGGACATTGGTTAGGCCACTGTTGGAATATTGCAGCAATTCTGGTCTCCTTCCTATCGGAAAGATGTTGTGAAACTTGAAAGGGTTCAGGAAAGATTTACAAGGATGTTGCCAGGGTTGGAGGATTTAAGCTATAGGGAGAGGCTGAACTGGCTGGGACTGTTTTCCCTGGAACGTCGGAGGCTGAGGGTTGACCTTATAGAGATTTACAAAATTATGAGGGGCATGGATAGGATAAATAGACAAAGTCTTTTCCCTGGGATCAGGGAGTCCAGAACTAGAGGGCATTGGTTTAGCGTGAGAGGGGAAAGACATAAAAGAGACCTAAGGGGCAACTTTTTCATGCAGAGGTGTTACGTGTATGGAATGAGCTGCCAGACGATGTGGTGGAGGCTAGTACAATTGCAACATTTAAGAGGCATTTGGATGGATATATGAATCGGAAGGGATTGGAGGGATATGGGCCAGGTGCTGGCAGGTGGGACTAGGTTGGGTTGAGATATCTGGTTGGCGTGGACAGGTTGGACCGAAGGGTCCATTTCCATGGTGTACATCTCTCTGACTCTAGGACATCAACACATTAATTTCTTTCCTGTTTGGTACTGGAACATTTGGGTCAGGTGGTAGAAACAGAGATTCCTAGAGTGATATTTACAAGTCAAGCTACATCCTGCAGAAAGGAAAGCGCTGTATTTATATCGGCCTTTGCATGATCTCAAGACATTGCAAAGCACCTTACAGTCAAGTTAAATATTGTTAAAGTTACTGTTGTAGTGTCAGAAACACAGCAGGAAATTCTTTGTAAGGAACAATGTGATAGTGACCAGAAATCTGTTTCAGTGATGCTAGTTAAGGAATTGAGATAGAATTTGCTAGTTCTCCTTCCAAATAATGCCATGGGATCTTTCTCACTTGAGAGGGCACGTACTGGGTCTCTGTTTCACATCATCTGAAGCCGACTGACCCGAGAGACTCAGCTTTGATGATGTATTTAAATCTCTCAAGACTTGGATCAATAACCTTTTTTTGTCAGAGACCACTGAGCCAGACCACCATCTAGAACACTCAAAATGCTCATTGCTCAAAATGATGTGCATGCACTCTCCAAGCCCATGCGGATATCCCAAAAATTTAAACTCAATGAATTTAGGCATAGATTCATAGAGCTAAGATTAGAGTCAGAGATTCCCAAGTGTGTTCAGGATGTTGTTGAAACTCTGCCAGGTAAAACCATTGTTTTCCGGTGCAAGCTATCGATAGCTTTGTTTGTGCTACATGTTCAGAGTGGACTGCACTACCGGTTTCAGCATTGGGTTACACAGTTATTTAAAGCTAAGTAAAAAAAAAAATCAATCTTCAGTGACAGGTCTACTGCTCCAGGCTCGATCAGCAAACCAGGCTTAATTTGCCAAACATAAACAGCAGCTTCAAATACAGCAGATATGTCAGATAAAAGTGTCAGTTCACCTTGTCACAATGCATGGACTAGAGTCCAAACCTCCATTACCAGACATTCATTTTAGAGGCAGGTCAGCACAGAGATGGCACTCGCCAGTCCACCCATAAATAAGTTCGTCTATTAGGTACATTCACCTGTCACCTCCTACCAAGACCCTAAAGTCTTCCGTCCAAATCCAGCCCTGCTCATCATCCAACTCATCTTCCTTAATCATTTGTGATCGACATCAGAAAGTCTCTACTTCTATTCGTTGACATAATTCCTGAAAACCATCAATATCCTTTCCTCAAACAGCTTTCTTAAACAGCTCCACCTTCTCCAATCCCATCTTAAATCTTCCACTTCTTTTCAAAGTGTTAGAATTAGCTCGCTTCATTAGAGGGTTGGCACAGTTTCTTTCCTCTTAATGTATCATTCAATTTCTGGCACAGAACCATAGGTGGTGGTATTGGCACCAGAGTGGATCCAAATCACTCAAATTATATTAGGGCTCAATGGGTTAAAATATGATGGCAGTTTGAAAATCTCTATAAGATTTAGCTCTTTGAGAAGATTAATTGATATCTTTAAAATCAGACTGTTTATAGGGTAGACAGAGGAAATTATTTCCTCTATTCCTGGACTTCAGAATAGGGCATGTGGAAAACACAATCCTAAATATAGAGCTAGGATATTCAAAAGTGAAACTAGGAAGCAATTTTGATATAAAGTAGTGAAAACCTGGAATTCTTTTTCCCCAAAATGCTACTGCTGCCAACAGTCAACAGGAAATCTCAAGTCAGAGATTTCTACATTCTTATTGCACAAGGCTATCAAGGGATATGGAGCAAAGGCTGGTATTTCAGGTACAGATTTGCACTGGTCTACAGTAGAACAGCACCAAGGGGCTGAATGGCCCGCTCCTGCATTGTTAATATCTCCATTACTGCTGTTCCCATTAATGACCTTGTCCTGTTCTAAATATCTACCACTGGCAGTCAACATATCTGGCATCATTCCCTTCTCGTTCCATGTTTGCCTGTTGCAAAATTGTCATTTCATATTTTTCAGTGGTTTCCTGGCAATTGCTTCTATAGTATCCAGATCCCCCTTGCTCTCTTTCAGATATCAATGAGACCCTTGAGTTTTCCCTGTATCGATTTCAAGGGCACAGCCTTTTTAAATATTATGTCCTAACTCATTGACCCTCTGTATCTCAAAATGCCTGTTCTCACCCTTTCTTCCTTTATACCTACTAATTTTGCTGCTAAAGTCCTCCCAAACTCAACCCTCCTCCTTTTTTGTTTTGGATTCAGTGTACTGACTTCCTTCTCCTTCTCAGTCAGTGTGGCGAGGGGAGTACTTTTGTCTGAGGCACAAGATTGTTGGTCCAAGTTCCATTCCAGAAACGTAGACCACAACTTAGGCTGACACTCCAGTGGCAGAAGTGGATACTGCAGTTGCTGGATATTAGAGTCAAGATTAGTGTGGCGTTGGAAAAGCACAGCAGGTCAGGAAGCATCTGAAGGGCAAGAGCCCTTCATTCCTGATTAAGGGTTTTTGCCCGAAATGTCGATTTTCCTGCTCCTTGGATGCTGCCTGACCTGCTCTGCTTTTCCAGCACCACACTAATCTTGACACTCCAGTAGACTACCATGGGCGCTCTGCACTGTCCCAGGTGTCTACGTTTGGATGGGAAGCTAAACAGGCACTTCATCAGTCTCTTCAATACTGGAAAGGTGCTATGATGCTATGTTGAGGAGGAGAAGGGAGCTCTCCTTTGTTTCCAGGTCAACATTTATTCTTTGCCCAACAGTACTCAAACCAGATTATCTGGTCATTTCCAGATTGCTGAACCTGGGATTCTGCTGCCCACAATTTGAGACATTTTCAACATTACAAGAGTTACAACATATCGTAAAATATTTCACTGCTAATGAAGCACTTTGGGATGCCGCAGTTCATGAAACAAGTTATATAAATGTATGTGGTTTTTTTCATGTGTCGAGTTTGTGAGATTTTCATTCAGGAGGACTGAATTAATTTCTTTCATTTCATTGCTACTGTGGGAAAACCTGCCTGCAATAAACAAACAGCTGTCAGAAACTATAGTGCAGGTGGTGTTGGTGGGGAGGGGGATGTAGGAAGGGGCATCTTGGATTTCTAAACAAGCTCACAATACAGTACAAGTCTCAAGTGATGTCTACAGTGTGCCAATGGCATCAGACAGCTTAGTCGCCAAGTGCTTCATAAATAAATCTGAAGTATGTTCAGGCAACGGGCCGAGATTGCTTCACACTTCCGGACAACAAAAGATACAGACAGAATCGGAGCAGCTAGGAGACACTATGTTGGTTAAGATAAGCAGCACCAGCTGAAAGGAAGTGCCTCAAAAATATGTGGCTAGATTCAATTATAGTTTTAAGTAAGATAAGCTTGTCATTTGACTAAATGGAGCTGCCAACAATTGCAATCCTGATTACATTCATAAAAACGTTAGGTTTTCCGATGTATATTTTCAATTGATAATTGCCGCTTCTCCCTTAGGATTCCATTTATTCATAGTTCATACTTGGGAAGCAGTGTATTCCTCACAGATGATGAGTGAGTGAGTGTGAGTGTGAGTGTGAGTGACACAGAGAGAGAGCGAGCGAGCATACACGAAAGAGAGAGATACACAGTGATCAGACACCAGGGGCTGCAGTGTTTACAGTAGGAGCTCTATTTCGGTGAGTATTAATCACAGGACCTTTTCTGCGGGTGGGTGTACTGCTTCCCAAGGATCCAAACTTAAACGACACTTTGCCGTTTGAAACAACCATCATCAGCAGAGAAGAGTAACAAGAGACTTGGGGATGAAGGGTGGATGATAACATGGTAGACAAAGAAAGGGGTCTTAGGATTGTATTAGGTGGAGGGTAAGAAAGGGAAGCTAATGGTCAAGGCTAACATCAACTCTCAGCACCCCTTTGCTTAACCTCAGATATCTGGTGGGGCCATGGGCAGTGTTAAGTAGGTTAGGCCAAGAGGGACTTCAGTTTTACTGGCATTAAAGATGAAGGAATTACTCATTCATCCAGTTTGCAATCTTAAACAAATATTGAGAACAGCTGTGGAATCAATTATAAACCTCAAATAAAATCACAGGATGATTAATTTGCAGAAAAGCATATTCCTTCTGTTAACTATTGTCAGAAACCTTCATCAATAGCGAAATCGAGACCTGCTTGGGAATGGAGTAAAGCTGTCGAGAATGTGGTGCTGGAAAGGCACAGTAGGTCAGGCAGATTCCGAGGAGCAGGAAAATCGATGTTTCAGGCATAAGCCCTTCATCGGGAATGAGGCTTGTGAGCTGGGGGGGAGGTAGCTAAGAATGCAATAGGTAGATGAAGGTGATAGGTTGGGGAGGAGGGTAGAGCTGATAGATGGGAAAGACAATGACAAGGTCAAGAGGGCCTTGTTAGGGTGGAGGCTTGGGACTGGAATAGGGTGGGGGGAAAATGAGGAAACTGGTGAAATCCACATTAATCCCATGTTGTTGCAGGGTTCAAAAGGAGAAGATGAGGCGTTCTTCCTCCAGGCGTCAGGTGGTTAAGTTTGGCGATGGAGGAGACCCAGGACCTGGTGGAATGGGATGGGGAGTTGAAGTGTTCAGCCACAGGGTGGTGGGGTTGGTTGTTGCAGTGTCCCAGAGATGCTCTCTGAAACAATTCACAATTCAGCATCCTGTCTTCACGATGTACAGGAAACCACATCGGGTGCAAGTGATAAAGTAGATGGCATTTGTGGAAGTACAGGTAAATTTCTGTCGGATGTGAAAGGATCCTTTGGGGCCTTAGACAGAAGTGAAGGGGCAAGAGTGGGTGCAGGTTTTGCACTTCTTGCAGTGGCAGGGGAAGATGCCAGGAGGGGAGAGTGTGGGCTGGTGGGAGGCGTGGATTTGACAAGGAGTTGTGGAGGGAATGGTCTCTCCGAAGTGTTGATAGGGATGGGAAGGGAACTATATCCATAGTAATGGGGTCTGTTTGTAGATGGTGGAAGTAGCAGAGGATGATATGATATACATGGAGGTTGGTGGGGTGGAAGGTGAGGACCGGGGAGTTCTGTCCTTGTTATGTTGGGAGGGGTGGGGTTCAAGGGCAGAGATGCCGGAAGTGGAGGAGATGTGCTGAAGGGCATCGTTGACCACGTGGGACAGGAAAATGAAGAAAGGAGGCCATCCTTTGAAGAAGGAGGCCATCTGGGATTTTCTATGGTGGAACTGGTCATCCTGGAACAGATACAGTGGAGGTGAAGGAATTGGGAATAAGGGATGGCATTCCGACAGGAGGCAGATTCAGAGGAGGTAGCTGTAGGAGTCGGTGGGTTTGTAGTAAATGTCCATGGTTAGTCTGTGGCCAGAGATGAAGATGTCCAGGAAGGGAGGTCGCCGAGATGGTCCAGGTGAATTTGAGGTCGGGGTGAAAGGTATTAGTGAAGTTGATGAAATGTCTAACCACCTCACGGGAGCATGATGTAGCGCTGATACAGTCATCGATGTAGCAGAGGGAAATGTGGGGGATGGTGCTGTTTCAGAGAACATCTCTGGGACACCTGCACCAACCAACTCCACTGCCCTGTGGCTGAACACTTCAACTTCCCCTCCCACTTCAAGGATAGGCAGGTCCTGGGCCTCCTCTATCGCCAAACCCTAACCACCCAATGCCTGGAGGAAGAACGCTTCATCTTCCGCCTTGGGACTCTGCAACCACACGGGATTAATGTGGATTTCACCAGTTTCCTCATTACCCCTCTCCCCACCTTATCCAAGTCCCAAGCCTCCAACTCGGCACCTCCCTCTCGGCTTGTCTCTTGTCTTTCCCATCTATCTGCTCCACCCTCCTCTCCGACCCTTCACTTTCTCTCCCACCTTCATCTACTTAGTGCATTCTCAACTACCTTCCCCCACCCCCACTCATTTATTTTTCAGCCCCAGTGGCCCACACACCTCATTCCTGATAAAGAGCTTATGCCCGAAACATCGATTCTCCTGCTTCTCTGAAGCTGCCTGACCTGCTGTGCTTTTCCAGCACCACAGTCTCGACTCTGATCTCTAGCATCTGCAGTCTTCATTTTCTCCTAAGTAAAGCAGTCATGATACATAGAATACATGTGCTCTTCATTGCTCTTTCATCCCTGTGCCGATCCTATTATCCATGCCAGCTATCCATACCATACAGGAACAGAAGTAGGCCATTCAGCCCATTGAGTCTGCTCTGCTGTTCAATGTGATCATGGCTGATCTGACCATCTTTAACTCCACTCTCCTGTCTTTTTCCCATGAACTTTAATTCCCTCACTAATTAACAATCTATCTCAGCCTTCATATGCTTAATGAACCAGCATCTAAAGCCCTCTGCGGTAAAGAATTGCACAGATTTATTACCTTCATTCCCCTGTTCTTTTGCACAGTCTTTGATTGAATTTGCTTCCACAACCTTTGAGGCATTATAAATTGCTGCATTAAATATTTCTCTCAATCTCAGATGCATTTTGTTCCATTTAGGAGGAGGTTGTGGATGAACAACTTCGGTTCTCTGGAAGGGCTCGATCAGCTTGTGCTCAATGCACAGTTTTCAAATGTAACTTTGTGGGCCAATGGACCCAAACACCTATTGCTCCCAGAAGGATATTGTAAATTAATTTAATTGAATTATTACAGACTCAAAACTCTACAGCGAGGCTCCTTTAACCATTCAGATGTTAAGCAGTATAGTTCTAGAGGCCCAGGACCTGCATATCCTTGAAGTGGGAGGGGGAGTTGAAGTGTTCAGTCACAGGGCAGTGGGGTTGGTTGGTGCAGGTGTCCCAGAGATGTTCTCTAAAACAGCACCATCCCCCACATTTCCCTCTGCTACATCGATGACTGTATCAGCGCTACATCGTGCTCCCGTGAGGTGGTTAGACATTTCATCAACTTCACTAATACCTTTCACCCCAACCTCAAATTCACCTGGATCATCTCGGCGACCTCCCTCCCCTTCCTGAGTTCAGTTTGCAGTCTCAGATGGGCACAAATGTTAGTATCAGAACTATGGAGGGTTTTTGGAAGGGGGGGGGATGTCAAATCTTACTTAGGGTTGGGGTGGATGGTGGTAGTGATGGTGGGCAGTGGAAGGATAGGTTGAGGGTGGAAATCAGCCCTCCTAATCATCATCTTGGGACTATACTAAAGTTCATAAATATTCTGGTTTCTGCACCTGACTCCCTCAAAAATGGCCATCCAGTTGAAGTGTGCAAGTACAATTTTCTCTGGATATCAGACAGAGCCAGTATCTTCAAGAAAAGTGCAAAAATGAAAAGACAATGACTACCTTGTATGAAAAAAAACCCCAAAGAACTGCAGACAGAGTCATAGAAATGTACAGCATGGAAACAGACCCTTCGGTCCAACCCATCCATGCCAACCAGATATCCCAACCCAATCTAGTCCCACCTGCCAGCACCCGGCCCTTCCTATTCATATATCCATCCAAATGCCTCTTAAATGTTGCAATTGTACCAGCCTCCACCACGTCCTCTGGCAGCTCATTCCATACACGTACCAGCCTCTCCATGAAAAAGTTGCCCCTTAGGTCTCTTTTATATCTTTCCCCTCTCACCCTAAACCTATGCCCTCTAGTTCTGGACTCCCCGACTCCAGGGAAAAGACTTTGTCTATTTATCCTATTCATGCCCCTCAATTTCGTAAACCTCAGCCTCCGACGTTCCAGGGAAAACAGCCCCAGCCTGTTCAGCCTCTCCCTATAGCTCAAATCCTCCAACCCTGGCAACATCCTTGTAAATCTTTTCTGAACCCTTTCAAGTTTCACAACATCTTTCCAATAGGAAGGAGACCAGAATTGCACGCAATATTCCAACAGTGGCCTAACCAATGTCCTGTACAGCCGCAACATGACCTCCCAACTCCTGTACTCAATACTCTGACCAATAAAAAAAAGCATACCAAATGCCTTCTTCACTATCCAATCTACCTGCGACTCCACTTTCAAGGAGCTATGAACCTGCACTCCAAGGTCTCTTTGTTCAGCGACATTCCCTAGGACCTTACCATTAAGTGTATAAATCCTGCTAAGATTTGCTTTCCCAAAATACAGCACCTCGCATTTATCTGAATTAAACTCCATCTGCCACTTCTCAGCCCATTGGCCCATCTGGTCCAGATCCTGTTGTAATCTGAGGTAACCCTCTTCGCTGTCCACTACACCTCCAATTTTGGTGTCATCTGCAAACTTACTAACTGTACATCTTATGCTCGCATCCAAATCATTTATGTGAATGCCAAAAGGTAGAGCACCCAGCACCAATCCTTGTAGCACTCCACTGGTCACAGGCTTCCAGTCTGAAAAACAACCCTCCACCACTACTCTCTGTCTTCTACCTTTGAGCTAGTTCTGTATCCAAATGGCTAGTTCTCCCTGTATTCCATGAGATCTAACCTTGCTAATCCGCCTCCCATGGGGAACCTTGTCGAACGCCTTACTGAAGTCCATATAGCTCACATCTACTGCTCTGCACTCATCAATCTTCTTTGTTACTTCTTCAAAAACTCAATCAAGTTTGTGAGACATGATTGCCCACACACAAAGCCATGCTGACTATCCCTAATCAGTCCTTGCTTTCCCAAATACATGCACATCCTGTCCCTTAGGATTCCCTCCAACGTCTTGCCCGCCACTGAGGTCAGGCTCACCAGTCTATAGTTCCCTGGCTTGTCTTTACTGCCTTTCTTAAACAGTGGCACCATGTTTGCCAACCTCCAGTCTTCCGACTCTTCACTTGCGACTATTGTTGATACAAATATCTCAGCAAGAGGCCCAGCAATCATTTCTCTAGCTTCCCACAGAGTTCTCGAGTACACCTGACCAGGTCCTGGGGATGTATCCACTTTTAACCATTTCAAGACATCCAGCACTTCCTCCTCTGTAATCTGGACATTTTGCAAGATGTCACTACCTATTTCTTCCATATCCTTTTCCAGAGCAAATACTGATGCAAAATATTAATTTAGTATCTCCTCCATTTTCTGTTGCTCCATACAAAGGCCGCCTTGCTAATCTTTGAGGGGCCCTGTTCTCTCCCTAGTTACCCTTTTGTCCTTAATATATTTGTAAAAACCTGTTGGATGCTCCTTCGTTCTATTTGCCAAAGCTATCTCATGTCCCCTTTTTGCCCTCCTTATTTCCCTCTTAAGTAAACTCCTATTTCCTTTATACTCTTCTAAGGATTCACTCGATCTATCCTGTCTATACCTGACATATGCTTCCTTCTTTTTCTCAACCAAACCCTCAATTTCTTTAGTCATCCAGCATTCCCTATGCCTACCAGCCTTCCCTTTCACCCTGACAGGAATATACTTTCTCTGGATTCTTGTCATCTCATTTCTGAAGGCTTCCCATTTTCTAGCCGTCCCTTTACCTGTGAACATCTGCCTCCAATCAGCTTTCGAAAGTTCTTGCCTAATACTGTCAAGTTGGCCTTTCTCCAATTTAGTACTTCAACTTTTAGATCTGGTCTATCCTTTTCCAACACTATTTTAAAACGAATAGAATTATTGTCACTGGCCCCAAAGTGCTCCCCCACTGACACCTCAGTCACCTGCCCTGTCTTATTTCCCAAAAGTAGGTCAAGTTTTGCACCTTCTCTAGTAGGTACGTCCACATACTGAATCAGAAAATTGTCTTGTACACACTTAAATTCCTCTCCATCTAAACCTTTAACACTATGGCAGTACCAGTCGATGTCTGGAAAGTTAAAATCCCCTATCATAACTACCCTATTATTCTTACAGGTAGCTGAGATCTCCTTACAAGTTTGTTTCTCAATTTCCCTCTGACTATTAGGGGGTCTATAATACAATCCCAATAAGGTGATCATCCCTTTCCTTTTTCTCAGTTCCACCCAAATACCTTCCCTGGATGTATTTCCGGGAATATCCTCCCTCAGCACAGCTGTAATGCTATCCTGTATCAAAAATGCCACTCCCCCATCTCTCTTGGCTCCCTTTATATCCTTCCTGTAGTACGTGTCTCCTGGAACATTAAGCTGCCAGTCCTGCCAATCCTGAGCCATGTTTCTGTAATTGCTATAATATCCCAGTCCCACGTTCCTAACCATGCCCTGAGTTCATCGGCCTTCCCTGTTAGGCCCCTTGCATTGAAATAAATGCAGTTTAATTTATTAGTCTTACCTTGTCCCTGCCTGCCCCGACTCACCTCTGTTCTCAACTGTACCAGTCTCAGATTGATCTCTTTCCTCATTATCTCTCTGGGTCACTCCCCCCATCTTACGAGTTTAAATCCTCCCGAGCAGCTCTAGCAAATTTCCCTGCCAGTATATTAGATTAGATTAGATTAGATTACTTACAGTGTGGAAACAGGCCCTTCGGCCCAACAAGTCCACACCGCCCCGCCGAAGCGTAACCCACCCATACCCCTACATCTACATCTACATCTACCCCTTACCTAACACTACGGGCAATTTAGCATGGCCAATTCACCTGACCTGCACATCTTTGGACTGTGGGAGGAAACCGGAGCACCCGGAGGAAACCCACGCAATGTAGTCCCCTTCCAATGTAGATGCAATATGTCCTTCTTGTACAGGTCACTTCTGCCCCAAAAGAGATTCCAATTATCCAAAAATGTGAATTATTCTCCCATACACCAGCTCCTCAGCCATGCATTCATCTGCTCTATCCTCCTATTCCTGCCCTCATTAGCTCGTAGCACTAGTATAATCCAGATATTACTACCCTTGAGGACCTCCTTTTTAAATTTCTACCTAACTCTCTGTAATCTTCCTTCAGAATCTCAACATTTTCCCTTCCTATATTGTTGGTTCCAATGTGGACAATGACCTCTTGCTGGCCCCTCTCCCCTGTGAGAACATTCTGCACCCTCTCTGAGGCATCCTTGATCCTGGCACCAGGAAAACAACACACCATT
This sequence comes from Chiloscyllium punctatum, assembly GCF_047496795.1. Taxonomy (NCBI): domain Eukaryota; kingdom Metazoa; phylum Chordata; class Chondrichthyes; order Orectolobiformes; family Hemiscylliidae; genus Chiloscyllium; species Chiloscyllium punctatum. Next base: position 71,884,219 of record NC_092750.1, read on the forward strand.
CTGCTTTCTCTCTGCTGGCCACAGAAATGCCTGTCTGTACCTCGGACCCCCGAACACAATTGATCTCTTGGAAGCCGACGTATCCCTCGTTGCATTAGAGCCAGTCTCAACATCAGAAACTTGGCTGTTTGTGCTATGTTCCCCTGAGAATCCATCACCCCCTACATTTTCCAAAACAGCATACCTGTTTGAAATGGGTATATCCACAAAAGACTCCTGCCCTAGATGCCTGCCTCTCTTACCCTTCCTGGAGTTAACCCATCTATGTGACTGTATCTGAGACGTTTCCGCCTTTCCTATAACTGCCATCCATCACATACTGTTGCTGTTGCAAATTCCTCATCGCTTCTATCTGTCTCTCCAACTGATCCACTCGCTCTGATAAGATTCGCATCCAACAGCATTTATGGCAAATATAATCCACAGTAACTCTTAAACTCTCTTTAAACTCCCACATTATGAGGGGCATGGAAAGGGTAAATAGGCAAAGTCTTTTTCCAGGGGTCGGGGAGTCCAGAACTAGAGGGCATAGGTTTAGGGTGAGAGGGGAAAGATATAAAAGACAGGGCAAATTTTTCATGCAGAGGGTGATACGTGTATGGAATGAGCTGCCAGAGGAAGTAGTGGAGGCTGGTACAATTGCAACATTTAAAAGTCATCTGGATGGGTATATGAATAGGAAGGGTTTGGAGGGATGTGGGCCAGGTGTGGCAGGTGGGACTAGATTGGGTTGGGATATCTGGTTGGCATGAATGGGTTGGACTGAAGCATCTGTTTCCATGCTGTACATCTCTATGACTCTAAGTACATATCACTGCAAAGGCCATTTTTGCTCCTTCACAATCTACAGACCCAGAAAATAACACCGTCTTATTCCTCCACAAAGCACTGCACCAGGTTAAATTAATAGCTATGGCTTATATTTTAAGTTTAATCAAGAGACTTATCTCCAAAACCATATAATCAAGAAAGAACCCACTGTACTCACTAATGTAGCCTCTCTCGGGCAGACTTAAAACAACAAAAACAACAACAACAACAACAACATGATGCAGTAACAAAGCAGAAATTATTGGAAAAACTCATATCAGGCAACATCTGTGGAGACCAATGTTACTGACAATATTTCAGAACTGTTCAGATGTGGTATCAATTTAAAACCTCAAATGAAAACTGATTAATTTGCAGGGAAATATATTCCTTCTATTAACTATGGTCAGAAACTTTCACTGAAAGCCAAATCGAGATCGGCCTGCGAACTGAGTAAAGCAGTCACCACACACAGAATGCGTGTGCTCTTCTCTGCTCTTTCATGCTTGTACCAATGCCAGCTCTCTCTCTCTCTCAACTCTGAACTCCAGCATCTGCAGACCTCATTGTCTCCTAGTTGATTTTAACCTTACAGTGAAGCCTCTTCCAAGAATGCCTACCTTGAAGAACCTTTCCTCCTCTCTCTGGAGGCCTCATTCCTGATGAAGGGCTCCAGCCTGAAATGTCGATTTTCCTAGTCCTCGGATGCTGCACGTGCTTCTGTGCACTTTCTGTGCTTTTCCAGCAACCCACATTCAGTTTATTCCAGTCTGCTCTGCAATTCAATTAGGTTGTGGCTAATCTGACAATCCTCAACTCCCACTTTCCTGCCTTTTTCCCATGACCTTCAATTCCTTTACAGCTTAGAAATGTCACTGGACCCAAAACGTTAACTCTGCTTTGTCTCCACAAATGCTGCCAGACCTGCTCAGTTTTTTAATTTCTGCCTTTGTTTCTGATTACCTTGTTGAATTTCCATCAAATTCCACTGTCTCTTCTGAATGATATTGAGAAACCGGCCAATACTTTGAGCAAGCATCACACAGGCAATGAAAGCCGCTCCTACTTTCAGATTTCGGAGTATACTTCACGACTGATGCAGAACACTCCAAAAGCAATTGCTCATAAATACAGAGGAACCTCAATTATCCGGCATTCGATTAACTAAATTTCAGATTATCCAAACAAGCTCGCAAGGTCTTGATGCTTGGCTAACTATATTATCCGGAATTTAGTTATCCAGAATTCAATTAACCAAACGAAATACTCCCTGTCCGTGTCCTTCGGATAATTGAGGTTCCTCTGTATCTACTTAACCTTTGAACCAAAATTCAACTGAAGTTGTAAAGCTCTATTAAAGAGGCATCAGCACAGGAAGTAGAATTTGCTACATCCCTTAAGCAGGAACATTTTATGTTATTCATATAACTGGGAACAGAGTCAAGCACTCACTAGTCATAGGTCCGCACAACTACTCACACTCTCGCAATGCAAGGAGGTGAGAGAAACAAAGAACAAAATTCCCTCATGACAAGTGGCTCCCTTAGTTAGCTCTTCCTCAATGCACTAACTTGGGGAGAGATTTTATTCACATCAAGGACTTTTACAATCTCACCAATGATTCCAATCAATATTTACGCATTTAAAAAAAACAAGAAATAACCAAGGTACAAACAGTAAAGAAAGAAAAACTGGATGAATATCTACAGACAGAAGAAGCTCTTTTGCAGAGTTTCTACTGGCAAAGTGTAATCTCAACCTAGCTTCGTTTAATTAGATCAAGGGAGGTTTACGCCTTTACAATTCTTCTGAAAACGTCTCATCAATCCTTTGTCTGCAGTAGCTGTAGTGTTTCTCAACTATAGGAACAGAGAAGGGAACTTCCAATTTTCCTGAGATTGTTCCAGAGGCCTGAACTATGTGTCCACACATTGGCATGATAGTGCCCAAACAGATTAATGGGCCGTGGAGTGAGCCATGTTGGGAAACGACTCAATGATGAAAATTCTAACCCCACATGCTTTGTGCATTATGTGTTACTTGAAATCACAAACTTTATTCCCGTATTCTCATATATATACACACTATACAGAAACAGAAATGTCATATATTTTTTCCCGCCCATAAGGTACTTTTGATTTGACTGCTGCAAATGTGGGAATCATAACAGTTTGTACATAGCAAGCTCCCACAAATGATATGGCGATGAACAGTAGCTCCTCTGACAGTGCAGAACTCTTTCAGTACTGGTAGTTGGGATTATGCACTTAAATTCATGATCTGCTGACTAAGAGATAACAGCCGCAGCTGACATAATGACATAGCATTGGCTGAATAACAGTTCCAATCATCTTTCAGTGGCTCTTTAATCAAAGTGAGAACAACACAACACAATAAACACAATCTTTGGTGAGCACATACTGCAGAGGAACCTGTGCATGCTGAAACAGTACCTTTCAAACTAGCCAAGTGCCTCTGACAAAAACAGGCTGAATGGTTTCCTTCTATGCTGTAACCATTCTACACTAATTTTAAATCGAAAGACCCCACCATGACCACAAACACATTTATTTAGTACATTAAACGAGAACATGAGATGCAAAGTATTAACGACAAGTTAAAGAACAGAAAGAAATTAGGAGTTTGAATGTGAGGAATTAAGGGAAAAGGGGTGAATGGCTGCAACACATTAAGTTTTGAATTTTGACCTCGCTGATGAGGTAAACAGTAGGTAACAGATGCTAGCCCATAAAGAGTGATGGAGAAACCAGTGAATGCTTCCCGAGTTGCTACTCTACAAGTACTAGACCAAAGACAACATTGACAGTTCTCAGGAGCACAGCCTGTTCATCTATTTTGTTCTCAGAGATGTTTGCATAGTACATTGAGAAGGTTAGTGAATAGCACCTCATTCAGGGAGTCACACCTGATGTGGTGAGCAGGCAGGCTATAGACAGAGTTAGTCTCATCATTTTGTTCTAATAGTGCAAACTAACTCCCTGATCACTGTTCTTAAAGACTAAGCTAACACCCATCCCCCATCTCACATTCTTACAACAAGAACTAGGTCGCTCTGACCCAACATCCTCATAAGATCAGGCTCCCTCGTGTTATCATACACAGAGCTGGTCTCAATTGGAATACTGTCATAATGAGACCTAGGCTTCTCCATCCGCCTTTATAAATCCTCAAACCTGTACAAGAGAACTAGATTCTGTCTTTGACTCTGCAATTGCCTTACAGAAACAGAGAACAGTTCAGGCAGTTCAACTCCACCCACTAGTGGCGAATGGAAGCTGCACAACACTGCAACAGAAACCTACTTAAACAATGAATATACTGCTGACAGCCAATCAGCGACATGCCATGAAGCATACGCGACCCACCCACCCTGCTTCCCATCCACTCCAGTTTAAATAGGCACTGAGCGAGAGCAATGCTACACAGGCTGTGGGGCGGCACGGAGCTCTCTGCTGCATTACTAGTTCACGGAAGAAAAGTTATGAATTGCTGTGCGTTGGGTGACGACGTGTCTGCAGTTAAGGATTTGACCAGAGAGAAACAACAGACTGAAGCAGTGGCATCAGGGGTTGACAGACTTTGCTCATTCCTTTTGTGTTGATATTTGTGTTCATTTTGTGCACGTTCTGTAACTTCATCTACTTCGAATTAAAAGGAAAAGGAGATTAACACTCTTTGATGACATTGTGTACAGATGAGAAGTCCTGAATCGTTAGCAACACCAGCTTACTAAAAGAATGACAGCTGCCAAATGGGCTGCAAGAAAATCTCAGGTGTAAGTACTTTCGTTAAAGGCAGCACTTCAGGGAGTAACTTGTGTGAATTGATTCTGGGACATTATGCCTTTGCATTACCTTAGCCACAGTCCCGACGACTAAATGCCCTGTTCTGAACTTGTCTGAAAGACAGCAGCCCTGCAGTATGTGGTTACATGCACTATGCAGAGTTCCCCGTTAAATGTTAAGACTGCTGAGAAATGAAAGTGACTGTTTAACTCCCCAGCAGACTTCACTGCCGTGTCTCAAGACTGGAACAAGAGGATTAGACCATGTGTATCCCTGGAATGGTAACTCCAGTTCTATGGTTGCTGGTGACGGAACTGCTCATGTCTGAATCCTTCTCACAAAGAGCAGGAGACAGACTCCACATGTGCCCTGGGGTCTGCATTTGTGCGTCAGACCTGATGAGTTGTGTCAGTCGGAGCCTGTCCCTGGTGCCTCCTGGACTACCCGCTACCGCAACCAGTCTGGACCTCAGTCACAACAATTTGCATCGGCTGCAGGATAACTGGCTGGCTCAGCTACCCCGTCTACACACACTTCGAGTTGGCCACAATCGCATCCACCACATTTCCACGGCGGCCTTCCACAATGCCTCCCAGCTTGCTCACCTGGATCTGTCCTCCAACAAGCTGCACACGGTGGAAAAACATTTTTTCCAGGAGCTGATAAACCTGCAGGAGCTGCTGCTTTACAACAACCAGATAGTGCGTGTGGACAGTGAAGCCTTGCACAGGCTCAGCAATGTGCGGAAGGTATACCTCAGCTGGAACCAGTTAACCGATTTCCCATTCAGTGCCTTGCAGGAGGGCAGCCTGCCTCAGCTCAAGATAATGGATATCTCATCTAACAGGCTCTCTTCCATCCCTGTTGACAAGGTGACTGCATTGCCTCAGACCATTAAAAATGGCCTTTACCTGCACAACAACCCTTTCATGTGTGACTGCACTCTGTACAATATGTTCCTGCACTGGGAGAACAATGGCTTTAATTCTGTTCACGATTTCCGAGAGGAGCACACTTGCCTGGCCCTTAGACAGCCCAAGGCCATCCTCCGCTTCCTGAAGCACCGCAAGATGTTTGAAAACTGTACCTTACCGTATGGTCTGATCAATATGGCGGATGACAGCTTCAGGGGAGTGGTGGGGGAACCGCTGATGATCAGCTGCAACACCAGCTTGCAGGATGCACAGACAACTTACCAGTGGATCTCACCAAACAGAGAACTCATCATGTATACCAACAGTGTTAACAAGACATTTAAACTCTACTCCAATGGCAGCTTGGAGATCCGCAAGGTCCAAAAAGAGCATTCTGGTGTATACACATGCCTTGCAAAGAACAAGCGGCTGATGCGCAATGAGTCCCGAGAGGTCAATGTGACTGTGCATTACGAGAAGCATGATGCGGAGGGCTTCAACACAGGTCTCACCACACTTCTCGGCTGTGTGGTGAGCCTGGTCCTGGTGCTCATGTACTTGTACTTGACTCCATGCCGTTGCTGGTGTAGACCAGCACAAGCTCCCTCCCTGCCAAATGAGTGCAGCGCCCAGTCTTCCATTCTGACCGCCACCCCACCCTGCAACGAAGACACTGGCCGCAAAGCCAGCAGTGGCAAACATGTGGTGTTCCTGGAGCCAGTAAAGGACAGCCAGAATGGAAAGATTCGCCTTGCAGTAAGCGAGGAGTTCCCAGAGATCAAAAATCCCAAAATCCTGCAGCTGAAGACGGACTCGGATTCCACCAGCTCCATCTTTTCAGATACTTCGATTACGCAATAGACTCAAAAGGTGAAAAGACATCTGGTGCTTCAGAACAGGAGGCTTTTCTAAAAAGTACATACATCCTGAGTTGATGGTCCAATGAGAATAACAGAGGGATGTTATACTCTAGTACTCTTTACAAAGAGCAGAATGTACTGTTGACAGTTTACAAGTAATTCTTCCCATGACCACTTAATAGAGAAGCAATACCCTACAGTGGGAAAGCTGATTATAGCTCTTTGTTCATATCACACATGCTTAAGTTTGGATCTCCACTTTCATCCTGCTGCCTTGCGTTTGGCATTGGATTGTTCCCAGGCAATCACCAGGACAGTAATTATTAAAAAGCAATGATGGGTGAGGCTGGGAGATTGAATCATGAGTTTTTAAATGAAGGAAATGCCTATTCTTCAACTATATTGTGTCCTTAGTACATGTGTATACTGTATTTAACAAACACTCTCAGAGCCATTTCATGTTTGCTGCAATGATGTAATCCTCATAGGACATGGGTTTATAATAAATGATTCTGTTAATTTTTATCCGAGCATACCTGATGTGTTGAGTATTATAGGTGAATAGCAGTAAGGGAGGGCAATTATTGCAATATCAAACCTATGACTCTGATTTTATTTCAGTGACTTGAAATAAAATTACTTACTTATTACTTAAAATCTAAATGCGACTGCAAGCAGAGGGTACAACTATTATATAGTATGGATAAAGACAAGCAGAGTGGGACAGGGAGTTTAACCTTAATTGTGCATTGATGAATTGATCAACACAAGGATTAGCAGCAAAAAGAAATTAAAAATTCTTTATCTGAAAAACCAAAACATCCACAATAAAATGGATTAATAATTGGCACAAATAGAGCTAAATCACTTAGGCCCCTTAGCAGTTGATCTCCATATATACTGGGACAAACAAATGGGCAAGAATGGTATAGAAGATGAGTTTATAGAACATTTTGTGACAGTTTTCAGCAGCAAGTTGTGCTACAAACGGTATAGTCATCATAAATCTAGTATTGTAGAATTATGCAGAGTTAGGTCATAGGAAAAGATCAGTGAGAAATAGTGATCGTAATATAACTGAATTCCGTATTAAGTTTGGAATTGTTTACTCCAATAAAAAAATCTTAAAAGGGATTAGGGATGACTGACGAAAGTTGATGGAATAAATAGATGAAAATGGTGATAAATGAGGAGTGAGAAAAACATAAAGAAACAATTCCAAATGTTCAAAAATACATTCCCCTGAAAAAGCTAAAACTCAGCAAGAAAGACATGAATCACTCAAAGTTAAGGACACCATTAGATTAAAGAGTTGGCTTCTGATGCTGAAAAGGACAGCAGCAAGTGTGAAAACTGAAAATATTTCATAAATCAACAATGGGAGCCACCAAAAAGTTGATCAAAAGGGGAAAAAAATGGGAGTATAAATTAGCTAGGAAATTAAAAAGGGCTTTAATAGGTAAATAAAAAGCAAAAGAGCAGCTGAAGTAAATGCTGGTCCAATGGAAACAGAGACAGGATCAATTATGATCAGGAATAATGAAATCACAGAGGCATTGAACAAATATTTTGTGTCTATCTTCACAGCAGAAGACATAAGTTGCATACCAGAAAGAGAGTGTAAGTTAGGGACTGAAAAGAGAGGGGAAACAAATTAAGGATATAAATATTAGCAGAGAGAAAGTTTGGGGAAACTAAAGAGACGAAAATCCAATAAATCAATCGCATTGAATGGTCTTCATCCCAGGATTCTAAGAGGTTAGCTGCGGAGGTAGTGGGCATGCTTGGTATGATTTTCCAAAATTCCTTAGATTTGGGAGCAGTCCCAGTAAATTGGAAACACTGATTCTCAGGAGGGAGAGCAAAAACAAGGAACAACAGGCAAATGTGCCTAACATCAGTTTTTGAGAGCTTATTATTAAGGAAGTCTTAACAATAAATACAAGCATACAAATTAGGAGCCCTTCAAGCCTGCTCCATCATTCAATCAAATCAGGACTGATCGATTTATGCTCCGAATTCCACCTTCCCATCTACTCCAAAAAATCTTTAAGATTCGCTTGTTGGACAAGAATCTAGTCTGTGTTAAAAATATTCAATGACACCACCTCTACCACTTTAAGACAAAGAGTTCCAAAGTTGTACAAAGTCACAGAAAAATATTCTCCTTTCTGTTCTAAAAGGGCAAACCTTAATTTTAAAACACAGGCAACTAGCCTAGGTTCATCCACAAGAGGAAATGTCATTTCCACATTAAACTTGTCAAAACCAACAAACTTATTCAGCATTTCCTTTAAAGATTTAATCAGTAGGGTAAATGAATGGGAATCAGAAGATGTACTATAGCTAAATTTCCAAAAGGCATTTGATAAACTGCACACCAGAAGGTTAGTTGCAAGATAAAATTCATGGTATTGGGGTAATTTATATTAGTTTGGGTAAGGATTAGTTAATGCACAGGAGATAAAGAATAGGCATAAATGGACAAATTCACATAGGCAGCCTATGGGCCAGTAGTATTCCACAAGGATCAATATTTGAACCTCAGTTATTTATAATTGATATTAATAATCTAGGTGAAGAGACAGAGAGCAATGCAAGCAAGTCTGCCGATGATACAAGGTTAAAGAGAAATTTGTGGGCGGCACGGTGGCACAGTGGTTAGCACTGCTGCCTCACAGCGCCAGAGACCCAGGTTCAATTCCTGCCTCAGGCGACTGACTGTGTGGAGTTTGCACGTTCTCCCTGTGTCTGCGTGGGTTTCCTCCGGGTGCTCCGGTTTCCTCCCACAGTCCAAAGATGTGCAGGTCAGGTGAATTGGCCATGCTAAATTGCCCGCAGTGTTAGGTAAGGGGCAAATGTAGGGGTATGGGCGGGTTGCGCTTCGGCGGGGCGGTGTGGACTTGTTGGGCCGAAGAGCCTGTTTCCACACTGTAATATAATCTAATTTAAGTTGTGGGGTTGACACTGAGACTGCATAAAGATGTAAACAAGTTTAAGTGGATGGGTAGGTTATTCACCTTGGTGAAGAACAAAAAAACCTTTTTAACTTATTGTGAAACTTGTTGGTGTTCAAGCAGACTTGGGTGTGCTCATACAAAGAATACAGTTAGTTAGGATACAAATAACAGAAAACGACAAGATTATCTCTTATGCAAGGGACTGGAAATCAAGAATAAAGAAATTTCAGTACAATTGTACAACTGCTGGCTTGGCTGTCAGCACAGCAGACATTCTTTTCTTTTCACAGCTAACAGTTACAGGTACAGTACGTATATTTTACATTTCCAACTCTTCTTTATCACCATTATCATATCTTTGTCTTTTGCTCTGAACTCCTTCACTGTCTGTATTATTTGCACTTCTTACCCTTCGATCTACACCATAAAAGCCCATATTTCCAGTCTCCTGCCAGTCCTGGAGAAGTCATATTGGACTTGAAACGCTAACTCTGTTTTTCTCTCTCTAGAGATACCACCAGTCCTGTTGTGCTTCTTCAGTGCTTTCTGGTTTTGTTTCAGATTTCCTCACAGTATTTTGATTTGATACAGTTGTATTATGGGGTTTTTGAAAGACAATGCCTGGATTAGAGCATCTAGTTTTGTGGAGACTTGCATTTGAGACAATAAAGCAAGGGTTCACTAGATTAGTTCCTGGGATGAGAGGGCTGCCATTTGATGAAAGGCTGAGTAAATTGGGTCTATATTATAGAGTATGGAAACGGACCCTTCAGTCCTCTCTGGAATTTAGACGGATGAAAAGTAACCTCATTGAAATGTACACAGTTCTGAGGGGTTTTGACAGGCTATTTGCTGGGAAATCGTTTCTACAGCTCAGGGACTCTAAAACATGGGCATATCTCAGGATAAGGAGACAGGCTATTTACAACAAATAAGGACAAATTACTTCAAGCAATGGGTTGCAATTTTTCAGAATTCTCTATCCGAGGGGGCTGGGGAGATTCCTTCGCTGAATACATTTCAGGCTGAGATAGACTTTTTTTTTGATTTTCATGAATCACTATCACAAGTCAGCTCACTCAGGAAATCAGAGTTAAAGTCTAACATTGACGATGATCGTATTGAAAGGTGCAGCCACCTCGATAGACTACCTGGTCTACTATTGCTTGTTTTTTTTTAATGTGAGGAGTGGACTTAGTTTCTTTAGTCAGAGAAAAGAAGAATGACAGCTGCTGGAATACCCCTTTTGAAATATCTGCAATCATACATTTATTTTCTCTCAAATTCGTTTTTTTCAATTCTTTGTTTAAATATTTTGAAGACTTTTAAGCAGAACAATGAGGGAAATTATGGCTGAGGAATGGTCCTATTTCAGGAGCAAGAATTCCCTTTGTACACCGACACACGTCACTCACATTTCCAGATTCAAAATCAAGCAGTCACTGTAGCACCAGGACCCTACTTTGATTTCCTACATATATAATCTGTTGTCTCTAAATGAGAAAAGGTGAGAGGAGGGGGACAGAAGGAACAGGAGAACATGATATGAGAGAGACAGAGAGAGAGAGAGAGAGAGAGAGAGAGAGAGAACATGATATGAGAGAGAGAGAGAGAGAGAGAGAGAGAGAGAGAGAGAGAGAACATGATATGAGAGAGAGAGAGAGAGAGAGAGAGAGAGAGAGAGAGAGAGAACATGATATGAGAGAGAGAGAGAGAGAGAGAGAGAGAGAGAGAGAGAGAGAGAGAGAAAATTCAGGGCATAGCGAGAGAGAGGGGGAAGAGAGATAATATGAATGAAAGAATGAATTAGGGGGAATTTACTGCTCTGGAAATGTTGCATTGATATTTATAGTCCTTGAATGAATTGTAATACTGGCCAACAAGAAAGAGTGATGAGAAAATCAGAGTGCCAGAAGGTGTAGAATTGGAACTCCCTACGTGTTGGGTATACACATGCAGATTTCCAGGGAAAGGCTATATTTCACTCTCTAGTGCATGAAGCAGCTTTCTATTGTGTCGTGTCATCTTCCCTTCCCGCTGCAACTGTTTCTGACTGCTCTCCTTATAGAATATTTTCACACTTATACTTAACAAGGGGCAATGCTCACTGCCAGAAGTACTAAGTATCACAGTTTAAACTACAAATCTATCTTCACCAGCTTCTGAATATGTCCATTAGATAAAAACAGCTAACTGTTAAGTGATAGTGGTCATCAACATTGACCTGTGCACAGGCCTTTTACTGACACTTGCAATAGGGATGAACACGACAATCATTTATGCAGCACTGGAAACCCATCGAATCCTCCTGAAACTGCCCACTTTTTAATCACTTCCAGAACCAGCCCCACAGGGACTTGAATAGGTTACAAAGTGCACTGCATAAAAGATCCCCTGATCAAACCTAATTTAATTAATGCACTAAAAATGAAAGTGTTCATAGCCTCCAAGCTTAATTCACACTTGTATCCAGCATGACTCAATCCCTGCCAGCCCTTTATCTAGTAACGGAGGTCAGGCAGCATCCAAGGAGCAGAAGAATCGACGTTTCGGGCATGAGCCCTTCTTCAGGAATGGCCCGAAACGTCGATTCTCCTGCTCCTTGGATGCTGCCTGACCTGCTGCGCTTTTCCAGCAACACATTTTCAGCTCTGATCTCCAGCATCTGCAGTCCTCACTTTCTCCTTTATCTAGTAACTCATGACAACTCATTCCCTGGTCAACTGTCCAGATTTATAGGTATGTCCAATGAAACTAAGTGCAATTCACACCCTATTCCTATTTATAACTATTGTGAATCCAAATGATTCATTTACAAGGATGAATGGCCATGTGCAATGATGTTAGCTACAATTGCGCCCGTAGTTGTAACACTGCAGACTGTGACTCTTTACAGATTCAATTGATACCCCCACAACTAGCACTATGTCCTATTTATTCACAACAATAAGCAGTGACCCAAGTGGCGCACACTCCAAATAAACTACTATCCAGTGTGACCTTGTGAAATTAATTCTTCAAATACGTGACTTACCAGTTTAACCTGAGGCAACTCACTTTCTAATTCTCACTATTTCTCAGTTGCAGTATGACCCAGTGTGACCTTGTGCAGCTCACTGAACAAAATCTGAAATTGCTAGAAAAACTCAAGAATCTGTGGACAAAAAGCAGAGTTAATGTTTCAAGTCTAAGGCTGCTGCCACAGATGACCCATTGTCAGCCACTAATGGTCCCCATTAGCAGCTATTCATTGTCCCAGGCTGACCTTTACCCATTTCCTTTGCCTGCCAACTATGTTTTTCTTTCTTTCTCCATCTCCACCTATAATTTATTCCTTCCTCTTCGAGCATTAAATCTCAACCTTTTCCAGTTCTGAAGAAAGGTCACCAGACTCAAACATTAGTGTTGCTTTCTCACCACAAATACTGCCGGACCTGCTGAGATTTTCCAGCAATTTCTGATTTTGTTTCTTTAATTGCACTATTGCACAGGGTGACATTGTGCAAGTCTCTGTCCAGTTACACTTATCCAGTGTGACCCTGTCCAATATTCTGCCAATTTTCTGATTCATTGAAAGTGACCACACGTGGCTCATTCTCTGAGTATACTACTTTAAACATTCCACTTTTTTTTCTTCATAATGATCAGGTCCTTTAGTTATTCTTGTGCGTTAACTTGAGTGCAAGACATTTTGGTTTGTGGCACGCAGCCTACAGGAAGCACTGACCATTGCCAATTGACAGCTCATTCTCCAGTTACATTGTTGTACAGCATGTCTCTGAAGCTCATGCTGCAGTTTCAACAATTTTCATTGACATAACACTGTTAAATCGTTAAAGTAGATAAATCTGTCAAAATACATCACAGAGTTGCTGGAAGAAAAAGAATGAAAGATAAGCCAAGGAGATGGAAGGCAGCAATGGTGGGTGAAGGGATAGGAGGGCGATGTACAAATGGTGAGGCGAGAAGAATGAAGTGCTTGGATACAGAGGCAATTTCTAAATTCATCACAAAAGCGTAAAAATTATATCAATTCACAGATACTTGCCATTCAGCCCAACAGGTTTACATCAGTGCTGTACTCCACAAGGCTGCCTCCCACTTTAGTGAACTCATGTCATCCTGCCCTCCAATGTTCCTTTTCACCTCTTCTCTTTCCTTTCAAAGTTAAAGTCTCTCTAAATCCATCAAAACCCTTCAAGAGGCAGCAAGCTCCACATTCCCATCACGGTCTGAGAGAAAATATTATGCCTAAATTATTGATTGAATCCTTTTAATGTCTACCTTGTATTTAAGCAATTTTGTTGTGGACTGTTGAGCAAACAGTCTATCCATATACACATTTCATCAATTCAGTAATAGGTCATCAGTCTGAAATGTTAACTGTTTCTCTCAATGTAGATGTTGCCTAATCTGACTTTTCCCAGCACTTTCTCTTGATTTCTCCACATACACCCTTTAACAAATATCTATCAGGTTTCCCCTTCGAATTCTCTTTTCCAGAGAAAAATGCCCTGCAGCATTGCTCAATCTTTCGAGACAGCGGGAGCATTTCAATTCTGGTAACATGTCTCTATGACTCTAAATTGTTTCTGCAATTTCTTCAGTGTTTCAATATGCTTTTTCGAGATGACCAGAACTGCACACAGTTATGACTATGATAAAGGCTACATTAACTATAAAGCGCTTCATCACTGTTGAGGAAATACATCTATCCATACTACAGACAGAGATAGGTGTTTTCTTGTAATTCACATCTATCACACTTAAAAATGTCAAAAGAGAAAGAGACTAATTTCCTAATACGCTACAAGTGTTAGGCACTGCCTAAACAAACTTCTCCCAGGCTCTCTCCAATCATTGATGACCTTTATATTGATGACCTTTTACTTATTAGCTCACTAACCAAAAGGAATAGCCTTTTGCTCTTTAGCAATCAGAAACCTTTTTAATCTTGAAGAAGTCTATCACAGTCCTTTAGTCCTCTGATCCGATGAAAACATCTCTTGTTCTTTTAGTCACTCACTGATACTGACATTCTCCCTGATGACTGATGTTGCCGGGAATGGAGGGCTCGAGTTATAAAAATAGAATCATAGAATCACTACTGTGTGGAAACAGTCCATTTGACCCAACAAGACCACACCGATCCTCTTAAAGGTTACCCACCCAGACCCATTCCCCTACCCTAGTACTCTACATTGTCCCCTGACTAATGCAGGAGAAAGTGAGGACTGCTGCTCAACCTCCCTGATGAAGGGCTTATGCCTGAAACGTTGATTCTACTGCTCCTCGAATGCTACCTGACCTGCTGTGCTTTTCCAGCACCACACTCGCAACCCTGACTAATGCACCAAACCAACACATAAGACAACTATGGCAATTTACCTAACCTGCACATCTTTGGATTGTGGAAGGAAGCCGGAGCACCTGGAGGAAACCCACGCAGACACGGGGAGAATGTGCAAACTCCACACAGTCGCCTGAGACTGGAATCGAACCTGCAACGTCCCGGGCGTTGTGAGGCAACAGTGCTAAACCACTGAGCCACCAATAGGCTGGGACCTTTTTCATTGGCACAGAGGACGTTCAGCAGTGACCTTATAAAGGTTTATAAAATCATGACAGCCTTAGATAAGGTGAATAGCAAAGGTCTTTTCCCTAGGGTGGGCAAGTTCAACACTAGGGAACATATTTTCAAGGGGAGAGAAGAAAGGTTTAATTTGGCCACAGAGACAATTTTTTTTTTAAAAAACCACAAAGTGGTTCTGGAATGAACTGCCTGAGGAATTGGTGGAGGCAGATACAGATCCAAATATCTTTTAAACATTGTAAAAGTACATGAATAGACCTGAAAAATGTGTTGCTGGAAAAGCGCAGCAGGTCAGGCAGCATCCAAGGAGCAGGAGAATTGACGTTTTGGGCATAAGCCCTTCTTCAGGAATAAGGAGGGTGTGCCAAGCAGGCTAAGATAAAAGGTAGGGAGGAGGGACTTGGGGGAGGGGTGTTGGGAATGTGATAGGTGGAAGGAGGTTAAGGTGAGGGTGATAGGCCGGAGAGGGGGTGGGGGCGGAGAGGTCTGGAAGAAAATTGCAGGTCAAGAAGGTGGTGCTGAGTCCAAATGTTGGGACTGAGATAAGGTGGGGGGGGGGGGGGCGCGTGGGGAGAAGGGAAATGAGAAAGCTGGAGAAATCTGCATTCATCCCTTGTGGTTGGATGGTTCCTAGGCGGAACCGAACAACCCAGATGGCTTCCTTCTTCAAAGACCACAATTTCCCCTAAGACGTGGTTGACGATGCTCTCCACCACATCTCCTCCACTTCCCGCTCCTCCATCCTTGAGCCCTGTCCCTCTAATCGCCACCAGGACAGAACCCCACTGGTCCTCACCTACCACCCCACCAACCTCCAGATACATCATATCAACTTTCGTCATTTCCACCACCTCCAAACAGACCCCACCACCAAGGATACATTTCCCTCCCCTCCCCTATCAGTGTTCCTGAAAGACCACTCCCTCGTCAGGTCCACACCTCCCACCAACCCAACCTCCACTCCTGGCACCTTCCCCTGCAACCGCAAGAAATGCAAAACTTGCGTCCACACCTCTCCCCTCACTTCCCTCCAAGGCCCCAAGGGATCCTTCCATATCCGCCACAAGTTCACCCGCACCTCCACACACATCATTTATTGCATCCACTGCACCTGATGTGGCCTCCTATACACTGGGGAGACAGGCCGCCTACTTGCAAAACGTTTCAGAGAACACCTCTGGGACACCCGCACCAACCAACCCAACCGCCCGTGGCTCAACACTTTAATTCCCCCTCCCATTCCACCAAGGACATGCAGGTCCTTGGCCACCTCCATCGCCAGACCATGGCAACATGATGCCTGGAGGAGGAGCGCCTCATCTTCCGCCTAGGAACCCTCCAACCATAAGGGATGAATGCAGATTTCTCCAGCTTTCTCATTTCCCCTCCCCCCACCTTATCTCAGTCCCAACCCTCAAACTCAGCACCGCCTTCTTGACCTGCAATCTTCTTCCCGACCTCTCCGCCCACACCCCCTCTCCGGCCGATCACCCTCACCTTAACCTCCTTCCACCTATTGCATTCCTAACGCCCCTCCCCCAAGTCCCTCCTGCCTACCTTTTATCTTAGCCTGCTTGGCACACCCTCCCCATTCCTGAAGAAGGGCTTATCCCTGAAACGTCGATTCTCCTGCTCCTTGGATGCTGCCTGACCTGCTGCGCTTTTCCAGCAACACATTTTTCAGCTCTGATCTCCAGCATCTGCAGTCCTCACTTTCTCAAAGTACATGAATAGGAAAGGTTTGGAGGATACGAGTTAAACACAGGCAAAGTGGGAATGGTTTAGTTTGGAAACATGGTTGACGTGTACTAGTTGGACCGAAGGGTCTGTTTCAATGCTATATGACTGGTTGAGCTCCATTCTCTGTTGCTCTTGAATCCCCAAGAGAACAAAAACATGTCAATCTCAGTCATAAATTCATATGAGACATCAATGATACAGCATTCACAGCATTGTTGAGTAAAGAATACCAAAGGTGCACAACCCTCCAAACTAAAAGGTTCCCCATCATCTTACCCCTAAATGATCAGCCTGTAACCTCACTGGAGATTCAAAATCCTGGTTGTGCAATGGGATGGTTTGTGAAATTAAAAGCATTTTAGAGACGTGACGTCTAAATGGACTCAAAGACTGAGTTTGAACTGTTCTCTGGAATGGAAAGTAACAAAGATTCACAACCTTCTGAGAAGGAACATTTTCAAAACCTTACATTCCAATAGCTTTCCTAATAACTTGCGACAACCAGCATGTTAGTCATCAATGATGTTTTTGACAAGAAATTGTTGGAGAAGCTCAGCAGGTCTGGCAGTATCCGTGGGCAGAAAGCAGTGTTAATGTTTCATCAGAGCTGACAGCAGTGTTTAGGCTGACGAAGAAGTTGGGGAGGGGGAAAGGGGAGAAGTGAATGATAGTGCAGAGAGAAAGAGATATGAAAGGAGTAGGTAAACAACGGGATTACGAATAGCAAGGCAGCACAAAAGAAAGAAAGTAGACGGAACAGAAGGCTGGGAGAACACAGCCAGCCAGGCAGCATCAGGCAGTGGAGAAGTCAACATTTTGGATTGAACCCTTCTTCAGCAGTGAAGAAGGGCTATACCCGAAACATGGACTTCTCCACGTCCTGATGCTGCCTGGCTGGCTGTGTTCTTCCAGCTTCCTGTCTGTCTACTTTGGATTCCAACATCTGCAGTTTTTCTGTCTCTAGCACAGAAGAAAAAAATCGAATAAGTGATAATAAGGGAAAGCCATCAAGAAAGCCATCTCACTTTCCGCGCAGGGACCCTGCAGCCTCTAAGATTCAACATTGAGTTCAATAACTTTACAGCCCGATTCTTTCCTTCCATTTTTTTTAAACCCACCCACACCCTGACCCTGTCATTACACAGGTTTACTTAGCACCCAAGGTCACTTATTCCTCAGCCTTGTTGTATAGATTGCTTTTAGTACAGCTCACCCATTCTCTCTTGCTCTTAGCTCTCATTATCACGTATGCAGCTTTTCTTCTGTCCTGACCTGATTTCTATAACCTTTTTGTGACTAACCTTTTGCATATCTCTCTCCCTGGGCTCTCACTCCACCTATCACACTCTGTAAATTCTGAAATAATTCATGCAGTTGAAAGTTGGCAAATGTCAGTCCATTGTTTAAGAAAGGAGCAAAGAAGAAACCTACCACACTCAATCCGTATTCCCAGCTCCTCCAACTTTATCTTCATCACAGATATATTTTCCTACCTGCTAAAGGTTCTGATGAAGAGTTACCAGACTCGAAATGTTAACTCTGTTTTCTTCCCACAGACTTTCGCTCGCCATTTCTGTTTTTGTCCATTTATCATGTCCTTTATGACAAATTCCAGCATCTTCTCTAGACTGATGCATTGCTGATGAGTCTGCAGTTCCTAGTTTCTTCTTTGCTTCCTTCTTAAACAGTGGACTGACATTTGCAAGCTTTCAAGCTGCATTAATTATTTCAGAATTTACGGAATTTAAGAAGATGATTACCAAATCCTTGACTATCCCTATAGCAACTGCTTTCAAAACTTTGTCAGCTCTTTCACACGTTGTTCCAAAAAACCATTTGTAACAAACTCCAGAAACATGCCCTCCACAGCTTTGGTGTTTAACTATCTATGCACAGATTGAGGTCACCCACAATAACTGCACTGGACATGCTACAAAGCTTCTCTCATTGTCTGACTCACACCATGACCCCCACTACTACTAATGTTTGGTTGCCTGCAAATAATTCCAACCAATGTCTGCTATTTCTTAGTTCCATCCAAACAGATTTCATACACTTTTCATTCAATCACTTAATGTACTTACACCATTTTGTATTATCAATGCAACTTAACATTCCTTTCCTTCCGAAACATCAAATATTTGTGAATATTCATTTCCCTATCCTGGTCACCATGCAGCCATGCTTCTGTAATTGCAATTAGATCACAATCTCTATTTGTCTCTTTATATTATCTACTTTCTTGCGAACATTGCATTCATCCAAGTAGAGGGGCTTTAAAACTCTTTTCAATATCGTCTGCATTCGATGCTCAGCTTTTTTTTTGTTTCTCCTGTCTTCCAGTCTCCTTTGCAGATTTTCTACTTCCTGTTAGCAGCCTAACTCTCTCCCGATTTGGACTACCCCTCATGTTCCCAACACCCTGGCACACTAGTTTAAACCAACCCTAACAATACTATCAAATTTCCCTGCAATTGCATCAGTCCCAGTCCCGTTAAGGAGAAGCCATCCAGCTCCAATAGGTCCCACCTGCCTTAGAACTAGTCCCAGCTCCTCAGAAGGAATTATAGCCAGTGTTTCCCTGTATCCAATTGAACTCTGGGGAAAAGAAAATTCGTCTAGGGTAAAACAAAGAAATGCAGATGCTGGAGATCAGCAAAGTTAACATTCCACGTCCAGTGAATCTTCATCAGCACTGTCCCAGTGAAAAATCACCAGATGAGAAATGTTAACTCAATTCTATTCTCACAGTCATCATTTATACAAATGGTTTGGATGTGAGCGCATAAGAGGTATAGTTAGTAAGTTTGCAGATGACACCAAAATTGGACGAGTAGTGGACGGCGAAGGAGGTTACCTCAGATTACAACGGGGTCTTGATCAGATGGGCCAATGGGCTGAGACATGGCAGATGGAGTTTAATTTAGTAAATGCAAGGTGCTGCATTTTGGGAAAGCAAATATTAACAGGACTTATACACTTCATGGTAAAGTCCTAGAGAGTGTTGCTGAACAAAGAGACCTTGGAGTGCAGGCTCATAGCTCCTTGAAAGTGGAGTCGCAGGTAGATAGGATAGTGAAGGAGGTGTTTGGAATGCTTTCTTTTATTGGTCAGAGTATTGAGTGCAGGAGTTGGGAGGTCATGCTGCAGCTGTACAGGACATGGTTAGGCCAGTGTGAGAATATTGCATGCAATTCTGGTCTCCTTCCTATCAGAAAGATGTTGTGAAACTTGAAAGGGTTCAGAAAAGATTTACAAGGATGCTGCCAGGATTGGAGGAGTTGAGTTACAGGGAGAGTTTAAATAGGCTGGGGCTGTTTTTCCTGGAGTGTCGGAGGCTGAGAGGTGACCTTATAGAAGTTAAGAAAAATCCCTGGCGGATAGGATCAAGGATAACCCCAAGGCATTCTATGCGTATGTGAGAAACCTGAGAATGACGAGAACGAGGGTAGGTCCGATCAAGGACAGTGGTGGGAGACTGTGTATTGAGTCGGAAGAGATAGGAGAGGTCTTGAACAAGTACTTCTCTTCAGTATTTACGAACGAGAGGGACTGTATTGTTGAAGAGGAGAGTGTGAAACGGACTGATAAGCTAGAAGAGATATCTGTTAGGAAGGAAGATGTGTTGGACATTTTGAACAACTTGAGGATAGACAAGTCCCCCGGGCCTGACGGGATATATCCTAGGATTATGTGGGAAGCAAGAGAGGAAATTGCAGTACCGTTGGCAATGATCTTCTCGTCTTCACTGGCAACGGGGGTGGTACCAGGGGACTGGAGAGTAGCGAATGTTGTGCCCCTGTTCAAAAAAGGGAATAGGGATAACCCCGGGAATTACAGGCCAGTTAGTCTTACTTCTGTGGTAGGCAAAGTAATGGAAAGGGTACTGAGGGATAGGATTTACGAGTATCTGGAACGGCACTGCTTGATTAGGGACAGCCAGCACGGACTTGTGAAGGGTAGGTCTTGCCTTACAAGTCTTATTGAATTCTTCGAGGAGGTGACCAAGCATGTGGATGAGGGTAGAGCAGTGGATGTAGTGTACATGGATTTTAGTAAGGCATTTGATAAGGTTCCCCATGGTAGGCTTATGCGGAAAGTCAGGAGGCATGGGATAGAGGGAAATTTGGCCAATTGGATAGAAAACTGGCTAACCGGTCGAAGTCAGAGAGTGGTAGTAGATGGTAAATATTCAGCATGGAGTCCAGTTACAAGTGGAGTTCCGCAGGGATCAGTTCTGGGTCCTCTGCTGTTTGTAATTTTTATTAATGACTTAGATGAGGGAGTCGAAGGGTGGGTCAGTAAATTTGCAGATGATACAAAGATAGGTGGAGTTGTGGACAGTGAGGAGGGCTGTAGTCGGCTGCAGAGGGACTTAGATATGATGCAGAGCTGGGCTGAGGAGTGGCAGATGGAGTTCAACCCTGCCAAGTGTGAAGTTGTCCATTTTGGAAGAACAAATAAGAATGCGGAATACAGGGTTAATGGTAGGGTTCTTGGTCAGGTGGAGGAACAGAGGGATCTTGGGGTCTATGTACATAGATCTTTGAAGGTTGCCACTCAGGTGGATAGAGTTTGTAAGAAGGCCTATGGAGTATTATCGTTCATTAGCAGAGGGATTGAATTCAAGAGTCGTGAGGTGATGTTGCAGCTGTACAGGACTTTGGTTAGGCCACATTTGGAGTACTGTGTGCAGTTCTGGTCGCCTCACTTTAGGAAAGATGTGGAAGCTTTGGAGAGGGTGCAGAGAAGATTTACCAGGATGTTGCCTGGAATGGAGAGTAGGTCGTACGAGGATAGGTTGAGAGTTCTCGGCCTTTTCTCGTTGGAACGGCAAAGGATGAGGGGTGACTTGGTAGAGGTTTATAAGATGATCAGAGGAATAGATAGAGTAGACAGTCAGAAACTTTTTCCCCGGGTACAACAGAGTGTTACAAGGGGACATAAATTTAAGGTGAAGGGTGGAAGGTATAGGGGAGATGTCAGGGGTGGGTTCTTCACCCAGAGAGTGGTGGGGGCATGGAATGCGCTGCCCGTGGGAGTGGTGGAGTCAGATTCATTGGCGACCTTTAAGCGGCATTTGGATAGGTACATGGATGGGTGCTTAATCTAGGATAGAAGTTCGGCACAACATCGTGGGCCGAAGGGCCTGTTCTGTGCTGTATTGTTCTATGTTCTATGTTCTATGTTCTCTATGTTCTATGTTCTATGTTCTATGTTCTAAGTTTATAAAATCATGAGGGGCATGGATAGGATAAATAGACTAAAGTCTTTTCCCTGGGGTGGGGGAGTCCAGACTAGAGGGCATAGGTTAAGGGTGAGAGGGGCAAGATATTATAGGGGCCTAAGGGGCAACTTTTTAAATGCAGAGGGTGATGCATGTGTGGATTGAGCTGCCAGAGGAAGTGGTGGAGGCTGGTACAATTGCAACATTTAAAAGGCACCTGGATGGGTATATGAATAGGAAGGGTTTGGAGGGATATGGGCCGGGTGCTGGCACATGGGACCAGATTGGGTTGGGATATCTAGTCAGCATGGACGAGTTGGACCGAAGGATCTGTTTCCATGCTGTACCTCTCTATGACCCTATGACTCTATGAGATGTGCCAGACAAACAATTTCTGTTTTTGAGCCCTCTAGGCTAACTAGACATTATAACCGTCCTGTATTTTCTTACTTAAGCTTCAAGAATTTGAACTACAGCGGCACTGAAAACTCTATGAAATACCTTTTAAAATTCTTCTGTTATGCGTAAGTAATTGTTTTGTGACACTGTTATAGACCAGACTAAACTACCCTCAAATATATCAAGGAGACAGCTTAGACCCTAGCTTTAAGGTTATTTAAAGTGTAAGGTGCTGTGTTTCAGATGTAATTTAATTGGTTGCACTACTCAGCTTTAAGCAAAACACACTTTATTCTTAGCCCCCCAGTTAAAATACAAACAAATGAAAGGACAATTATAACGTTTAAAAGACATTTGGATAAGTACATGAATATGAAAAGTTTGGAAAAATATGGGCCAGAAGCAGGCAGGTTGGACTAGTTTAGTTTGGGATTATGTTCAGCACGGACAAGTTGGTCTGAAGGGTCAGTTTCCATGCTGTATGACTCTATGACTATAACTTTAACTCTATTGGAAAACTTAACAGAATTATTGATTATTTAACTACTAAACAGCAACTGTTTCAGTACAGTCGGTTCTGCTATAATGTGTGTTTCATCCACATGAATTGGCTATAACACAAGGGAAGAATTTAGACCATTATTTATAGAATGCAAACTTTCCTTACTTGTATTGGATACCGTCCCTTTGGTTTAAATGGTGCTGTTTTACATGATTTTCTTATAATGTGGGACTGCATGGGAATGGAACTATCACGTTATATCAGAAGAGATAAGCCTCACAAGCTATTTACTTTATTAGCTGGGAAAAGATCGCTCGTCCTCTCTGGCGCAAATCTCTCTTTGAAACAAAACAGGACAAAACACACCTTTTAAAGCTATAGCATCATAACAATACAGAAATGTAAGGTGTGTTGTTTACGTTCATATTTTATTCAAATGTTACTTCTTAACAAATGCAGAGTATGATCCTTCTTTAGGCCTTAATGACACACTAAATGCATCTCTTAGATTCCAAAAACATCTTTTTTAACCTGCCACTAAAAAGGAAATTCAAAACCTGTGATTGTCCATTTAAATATGCATCATTACAGAGACCATAAAACTTATGAAATGTTATAAAAGTCTATTTAGTTCACACAGACCTTTTAGGGAAAGAAAGCTAACGACTCAATTGAATTCTATCCAGGGGCTCAGCTACGTGTTCACAAGGGATGGACAGTAAATGCAAACATTGATAATGACCCCATATCCCTGAATAAATAAATCTCCTAAAGTGTATTTTGGCAGCATGTCTACCAGAGGACTATGTCAATAAAGGTTGACAGTGGCACAAATGGATGGGAAGAGGTGCACAAATATGCGGTGACTCTATTGTCCTAACCAAGTTCACAGGATTGCTATTGATAATTTGTGTGTATCAGCATATCCCAAAGTCAGGATGAAAAAACTGACACCTAGTCAGCAGCCTTTCCTCACCATCACCTTTTCAAGGGCAACTAAAGATGGGCAATAGCTACGGTCTTTTTTTTAGCAATGCTCAGATCATGAAAATGCATAAAGAAAACACAGTGAGCTTAATCTTCCTTGTGTGCTCTCTGGAGTTCTGAGCAACACTGAAAGCTGATATGCCATGTGGCATTGAGGTGAGAACACAGTGAATGTACTTAAGAACACAGCCTTTAGCATATCTGTCCTGTACCTTGTTTATAAGCTGAACTCATCTGTGAACTTGGGCATTCTTGTCTCTTTTCATTACAATGCACCATTTTGGCTGCCGAGGCGAGTTTGATCAAGCGGAGTGAAACTGCCTGAGGGAGAGACAGACCTCGTCTAGAAGACAGAGTGTCTGAAGGATGACAGTCCTTGCATCATAGTGCTGGCACTCATCTGTGGTCTGTAGTGTCACCTCGTTCAATCAGTTGTCACCATTGAGAGCTAAGTAATATAACCGCACATTGCACACACAATGCTGAGAGCTACAGGAATCTTTATTGTATATTGCAGACCTTGGGAGATACACAGGCAAAAGTGAGGATTGCAGATGCTGGAAACCAGAGTTTAGATTAGAGTGGCGCTGGAAAAGCACAGCAGGTCTGGCAGCATCCGAGGAGCAGGAAAAATCGACATTTCGGGCAAAAGCCTTCCTGATGAAGGGCTTTTGCCCGAAACGTCAATTTTCCTGCGCCTCGGGAAATATATGTTGACCCTAGAGTTTATATTAAAGAATTGGAAGCGAAATGAGGGATCAGCTGAAGACATAGACTTCAAGAAAAATGCTCAATGTTTGTGTTTATCAAACATGCAGAAGAACAACATTAATTACACCAGCACACGATCATCAGAATAATGTTTCAACTGGGCGTGTGCCATTGGGTCCATGCTTGTAGCTGTGATGTCAGAAATCCTTTGTGAAGATGATCTCTCTTTAAACAAAGCCTATCACTATAAAATGAGATGAGAAAAGTTTACTTTGGTGGGGGTGGAAAAGGCATTTCTTTGTACACTGAGGGTAAGGGTAAGGTAGCTGGGAAGGCGATCGGTAGATGCAGGTGGTGGGGGAGGGGAGGTGATGGTGATAGGTCAGAGGGATTGGTGGAGTGGATTGGTGGAGTGGATTGGTGAGAGGCATTGTTCCTCAGACATTGGATGCTTTGGATTTGGCAGTGGAGACAGTCCAGGACTTGCATGTCCTTGGAGGTGTGGGAGGGGGAGTTGAAATGGTCAGCAACAGGGCCCCACCACCCTGTGGCCGACCACTTCAACACCACCCCCCTTCCCACTCAGACAAGGATATGCAAGTTCTGGGCTTTCTCCACCACCAAATCCAAGCCACCCGATACCTGGAGGAAGAAAACCTCATCTTCCACCTTGGGAACCTCCAACCACATGGCATCAACATGGTTCCTCATCTCCCCTTCCCGCATCTCATCCCAGATCCAACCCTCCAACTCGGCACCGCCCACTTTAACTGTCCCACCTGTCCATCTTCCTTCCCACCTATCCACTCCACCCTCCCCTTCAACCTATCACCATCAACCCCCACCTGCATCTACCTATTCCCCCCACCCACTCCCCCCCCACCCTCCCATGTTCCTGATGAAGGGCTTACGCCTAAAATGTCGACTCTCTTGCTTCTCAGATGCTGCCTGACCTGCTGTGCTTTTGTAGTGCCACACTTTTCAATTCTGATCTCCAGCAATTGCAGTGCCACTTTCTCCAAAAATAACCATGTCAAATCAAAAGTTGGAATCAACTACTAGATCCTTTGTAAACTCCCGTTAATAAATATGAGATAGCTTCTTAAGCTGTACAATGTCAGAATATCACAGTTGGGTCACCCATTCCCTTCTTCTATCAGTCAGCCTATCTTTTAGGATGTGGATGTGCTGGTGTTGGACATTCGCATAAGTTATGTGACCCTTTGATCTTTTACTTATCAATCCTATGTCCAATGTATTGTCTCTCACTAGCTGCCTGAGGAAGGAGCGGGGCTCCAAAAGCTTGCTGTCGCAAATAAACCTGTTGGATTCTAACCCAGTCTCATGTGATTTTTGCCTTTATCGTTTAGGATGCTGACGACAGCTCACGACATCCTCAAGCAGGTCTGTCATTGATAACATACCTAGGCAACTCTCTCATTTACATCCAGAACAGAGATGCTGAATGCATCATTTGTGGCAGCACCATCATCTCATCAAAATATGAACAAGTGAAACTGAAACAAAAACTGACCTTGTTCATACAAACATGTTCACTCTCAGGGAGGAAATTTTCTGCAAACGTCAATATATGTAAGAGTGAACATATGGAAATGATCCACTGGAATCACATTCAATAGGGATAATGGTCTCCTTGCACAGTAGTGCAAACCAATGGGCAGACTTTATTAACTTCAAAGGTGTGATACTGTTGTTGAAATAGCTTCACAGCTTATTCTCCAGCTGTAAACGGTGCTCCCTAAATTTTATGAGCCATGCCGGTAGCTCGCACTTTGTGCAGCAGCTCTGACTAAATTAACATTGTTCCTCATTGACACTGCCATAATAAAGTCCCACTGCAATCATAACTCAGATTTAACCCAAGGAGAAATACCTTGTCCACGTACAAAACATATCCTGAACACCCATTCATATTGAGCATCGGGGCTGATGAGACAGCAGCTGGCAATGTGCATTTGTCGTGGAGCTATATAAATTGGAAGAGCCTAATGAAGCAAAAAGCTTTAGAAAAATTATATGTCACATTACAGCAAATCAGTTGATTTTAGTCTCAAGAGGCTGAGGGGGGGTACCTGTCCATGTTGGTACACAAGGAGTTGAGAAAATGTTTAGTTCTGTATGGTATAATATCCAAAAAACAGTGTGAGTAGGCATCTATACGAATCATTATTTATATCAGGGACTTTGATGAATGACAGCTCAAGGCAAAGATCTGAAATATTATAATACCAGGAACACAGAAAAAGTGATAAACTACTTTTACTCATAGGAAGTGAGAGATTAGAATTGGCATTGACGAAAAGGCAAGGTAGCTTGAAATGCAGAGAATCAATATGTAAGAACGTATGAAATAGCATCTGGAGTAGGCTATTCAATCCCTCAAATCTGCTTCACAATTTATTAAGATCAAAGCTAAATTTCTTGCTTAGCTGACTTTCTCACACTGCCTCTACAGCCTTCGATTCCATTAAATTCTAGAAATCCATCAATCTCAAGCTTGAACATGCACAACAACCCAACTCTTTGGGGCAGAAAATTCCATAGGGTCACAAACATTTATGTAATTTCTCATCTTAGTCCTAAATGGCAGAAACTGTATTCTGAGATTAGCTTCAATGATTTTATCATCCTTTCTTCGAGACTCAAACAAATAAGCACAATCTACTCCACCTCCCCTCACAGAATCACCCCAACAGCTAGCTTAGTGAACCTACCGCCAAGGCAATAGTGTAAAAGCCACTTTTTGTTTGGATTGTGGACTGTAATTGGAAAAAGAATCTACTTCAAACCAAAGAAACTAAGTTTGCTGCTACAGAAACACGTTAATCGAACACATTGTGACCTCTATGCGCAATGGTGCCGGATCATGAGTGAGTGTGAGTGTGTTCAGGGCAATTATCTTCAGAGATAGTCTCTGGAATGGTTTTTAAATTATCACTTGCTGTGGACTCAGGAGGGTTCAACATAGTAACAACACTGGATTGGTTCCTGCACAGGTGGCTACACAATGAAGGCAATATAGAAATATCCAGCCTGCAAAGAGAAAGCACATCTCTCTTTCTATGAAGGTGGAATATCTGTAGAAGCTAGCTTTCTCCCGTTTCCTTCCTCACTAAGTTGTTCTCTCTGCAAATCCCCAATTGAAAGCAAAAGGGTAGAAAACACTTTCAGAGACAGTGAAAAGACAAATCCTCAAACAGCAAATTAAAGACTAAGAATTGGTGTATCCACAACCTCAGATTATCAGAAAAAGAGTTGGAAAGATTCAAAAGAAAACAACTCATAGGTCCATGATCCAGACTTGTGCCTCCTTTGATCTTTTTTCAATCCCCTTTCCATCCAAGAGATAGAATTTAAGTTAGAGATATATGTTAGCAATTTATATTTCGATTATAACTTATTTGTAATGAATAGTTAGTGATTTGTTAATGGAAAACTGCTGGTGTGCATACTCTTTCAACCTGAATTAGACAGTTACATAGAATTGGGTAAGTGATTGGTATTATCAAATTTCCATATTTGTGACAATACCGTGAATACTGACATTGATTTCCAGCTTACTATCCCCATTGAATCGTGACATTATATGCATCCTTAGGCAAGGACCATGACAGGACACACTACTCCAGTAGGGCGTCAAATAGCTCCAAACAAGTGCAGCAAGGCATATTTACCTGTATGTACTGTTGCAGGAAATGTTCAGTGTAGTGCCCTCCACCAAACCAGCTTTAGCTGCTTCAGTGATGATTTTCCCTTCATCAGCTCATCTGCCACTACTCAAGACACTAAAGGAGTCCACGACATTAGCCAGCAATACTTGGACAACATTGAGATGTGGCCTAATAAGTGCTGAGTAACTCTTTGCACCACATAAGTGACAGTTCATGAACATCGCCATCAAGAAATAATCTAGTGTGTTCCTCTTCTCTTTCAATGTCAATGCTATCATTAAATCCGCCACTATCAAATTCCTATAGCTTACCATTGACCAAAGCTAAACCCACTGTACGATTTCTGCAGGAAATAGCTCATCTTCTGTTTCCCAAATGCCTGTCTATCACCTGCAAGGTGGGATTACGATGGAATGCTCATTAATCTGGATGGGTGCAGCTCCAACAGCACTTAAGGAGCTTGATACCAACTAGGGCGAAGCAGACAACTGGATTAGCTTCACATTCATAATTTCAACATTCACGCCCTCCACCGCAGACGCACAATCTGTCTGGCAGGTGAGACAAAGCAGAGTCACATTTTAGGTCCAGTGACTCTTCTTCAGAACCTCTCTACTGTTTTAGTTACAGATATTTGCCTAACTGATTCGAATGCTTCCTGAAGCATTGACTGAATGAAGTACAGGATAGAATTAAGTGGCTACAGGACTCTCATAGAATCAACTAATCACACAGTAGAGGCCTGTACTGCCAAAGCAACACCAATTCCACACTTGTTGCACTTTGCAGCACTAGGCTCATAACCTTGAATGTTCTGATACTTCAAGTGCTCAAGTCTTCTTTAAAGGCTGGGAGGTTAGCCCCTCAACTACCCTCCCAGGCAAGACATCCCAGATCCCCACTACCCTCTTGGTGAAAATGTCTTTCCTCAAATTCCCTCTAAACTCCTGCCTTTCAACTTAAAATTATGCCCATCAGTTATTGAGCCTTCGACTGAGGGGAGCAGTCACTTTCTGTTCACCCTCTCTAAATTTATACAGTTTAATCAGGTCCCCCTACAAACTTCTCAGCTCATAGAAAACAATCCAAACTTGTCCTGCCTCACTTCACAGCTGAAATGCTCATCCCAGGCAATATTTTAGTAAGTTGCCTCTGCATCCCCTTCTGTGCAATCACATTCTATTGATAGTGCAGAGACCTGGCTTATGGCAGATACTAAGGGTTCAAACCAGCAGAAGCCATGGAGGAGTGCAGAATGTGCAAGAGGGAATTTAAAAGGGAGATTGTAAGAGCTAAAGAGGAAATGAAAGGATCCTGGCAGGTAAAATAAAAGAAAATTCTAAGTTATTTTACAGATACATTAAGGTATGAAGATGAGGGAAAGAGTATGGCCAATTAAGAAGCATAGTGGTAATTTGTATGTGGAGCCAAAGAATGTGGGTAGGATTTTAAAGTTGGTGCTCAAGAGTGACAGTGATAATGTCTGTATAGAAATCAGGGAGAAGGTTTGTGATACAATTAAAGAAATTAGCATTGACAGAGAGGTGGTTCTGAGTAGTTTGGCAGGTTTAAAAATAGATAAATTGGCAGGGCCAGGTGAAATATATCCAGGTTGTTCTGTGAGGGAAGGGAAAAGATAACAGCGGTGCTTACAAAAATGTTCAATTTGTCTCTGGCCACAGAAGAGGCGCAGGAGGACAGCCAATGTTGGGACCATTATTCAAGAAGGGAGTAAGGGATAAACCAGGAAACTTCAGGCCAGTCAGTCTAATATCTTGGAGGTGGGGAAACTATTGGAAGCAGTTGAGAGACAGAATTAATCTGCATTTTGACATACAGGGATTAATCAAGAACAGTCAGCATGGTTTTGTTAAAGGGAGGTAGGTCATGCCTGGCCAACTTGATTGAATTTTTTGAAGAGGTAATCAGGTATGTAGATAAGGACAATGCTTTCGAAAAGTTGCCTTGCACTTCAACATGATTTTTCAAATGGGAAGCTGACAGCAAAGGTAAGAGCCTGTGGGAACCAAGGACGTTTGGCTAATTGGATGCATAACTGGCCAAAGGGCAGGAAGCAGAGGGTGATGGTTTGTGGATGCTTTTGTTATTGGAATTCTGTGTCCAATGGGATTCCACAGGGATCAGTGTTGGGGCCCTTGCTGTTTGTGGTTTACATAAACGATTTAGACTTGAATGCAGGAAGGTTAATCAGGAAGTTCGCTTATGCTACAAAAATTGATAGGGTGGGTAAATAGGCCTTAGACCAAAACAGGACATTGGTCAGACTGGCTGATAAGTGGCAAATGGAATTTAATCCAAATAATTGTGAAGTAATGCACTTGCACAGGACAAATAAGGCAAGGAACTATGTGATGAATGGTAGGACCTTGGGAAGCACTGTGAGTTAGAGGGAACTTGATATTAATGTTTATGAGTCCCTTACGGGCAGGAGGATAGAGTAGTTAAGCAGGCATTAGGTATACCTGCTTTACTGGTCAGGGCATAAAGTTTAAGAGCTGCTGGAAGTGTATAAAAAGTTGATTCGGCCACAGCTACAGTATTGTGTGCAGTTCTGGAATCCACATTATAATAGGGATATGATAGCACTGGAGACGGTACATATGTGATTTACCAGGATGTCGCCTGGGTTGGAGACTTTCAGTTATGAAGAGAAATTGGACAGTCTGGGCAGGTTTTCTTTACAGCAAGGGAGATTGAGAGGGGGCATGATGGAGATGTATAAGATAAAGAGAGACATGGTCAGGGTAGACAGGAGGGATCTTTTCCACTAGATGAAGGAATCAATGATCAGAGGGTACAGATTTAAGGGAAGGGGCAGAGGGTTGAGGAGATGTGAGGAAAAGCTCTCTCACCCAGAGGGTGATGGGAATCTGGAGCTCACTGCCTGTAAGGGTGGCAGAGACAGAAACCCTCATACCATTTAAGAAGTATTTGTTTGTGCATTCGCAATGCCAAAGTATACAGGCTGTGGGTCACGTGCTGAAACCCATGATTAGAAGAGATAGGTAGTTGTTTTTGAATGGTGTGGACAAGATGTGCCAAAGGGCCTTTCTCTGTACTGTAGACCTCTATGTATGTAATTGCACACAGTACCACAACTGTGGCTTAACAAAGTCCTATACAGCTCCAATATAACCTCCCTGTTATTATAATCTATGCTTTGACTAATAATTACAACTTCTGTATGCCTTCCTAACTACCCTATTAACCAGCCCCGCTATTTTAGAGATTATGGACAAACATGCCAAAGTTCTTCTGTTTCTCTAAGTTGCCTGGTGTTCTGCCATTCAGATACATGGAGATGTACAGTAAAAGACCCTTTGGCCCATCGCATCTGCATCAGTCAAAGCCAACCACCTCTTTATCTAGGGTGTAGGTTTGCTCGCTGAGCTGTAGGTTTGATATCCAGACGTTTCATTACCTGGCTAGGTAACATCATCAGTGGCGACCTCCAAGTGAAGCGAAGCTGTTGTCTCCTGCTTTCTATTTATATGTTTGTCCTGGATGGGGTTCCTGGGGTTTGTGGTCATGTCATTTCCTGTTCGTTTTCTGAGGGGTTGATGGATGGTATCTAGATCTATGTGTTTGTTTATGGCGTTGTGGTTGGAGTGCCAGGCCTCTAGGAATTCTCTGGCATGTCTTTGCTTAGCCTGTCCCAGGATAGATGTGTTGTCTCAGTAGAATTGATGGTTTTTTTCATCAATGTGTACGGCTACGAGGGAGAGAAGGTCGTGTCTTTTTGTGGCTAGCTCCCTTCAAATACTTTCATCTGCATCATTTAAATGATGAACAATAAGTGACCCAGCACCGATCCCAATAGTACAGCACTGGACACTGGTTTTTAGTCACAAAAACAGCCTTCTATCACCACCCTCTGTCTCTGACCAGAAAGCCCACCCAACTTTCCAAGCTTCTCTGGATTCCATGTGCTCTTACCTTCTTTTTTGATCAGTCACCCATGGGGGACCTTGTCAAAGGCTTTGCTGAAATACACAACCTACATCAACTACACTTGGTCACCACTTCAAAATATTCAGCGACATTTATTAGGCATGACATCCCTCGGATAAAGGGCGAAAGTGAGGACTGCAGATGCTGTAGATCAGAGTCAAGATTAGAGTCGTGCTGGAAAAGCACAGCAGGTCAGGCAGCATCCAAGGAGCAGGAAAATCTACGTTTCAGGCAAAAGCCCTTCATCAGGAATGCTTTTCCAGCACCACTCTAATGCTGGCCGTCTGACAAAGCCATGCTGACTACCCCAATCAAACCTTGCTTCTCTAATAAAATTCTCTTCTTCAGAATTTCCTCAAATACCCTACCACCAGTGTGACACAAACTGATCGATGATTCCCTGGCTTAGGTCTACCACCCTTCTTGAAAAATGGAACCACATTAGCTGTCCTCCGCCATCTCCCCTGTGGCCAGAGAAGAATTAAAAATTTGAATTCAAAGCCCCTGTATTTTCTTCTCTCGCCTCACACAGCAGCCTGGGACACAACTCATTTGGATCTGGGGATTTGCCCATTTCACACTTGCCAACACCTCCCCACTTCCTACCTCAATCTGATCAAGAATTTCACAGCCCATCGGCCTTCTGTTGATGCTCATAGGTGCTTCCTACATCTTTCCTAGGGGGAGGCAATGGCCTAGCTGGATTCAAATCCCACCAGGACAGATAGTGGAGTTTGGATTCAATTAGAAGTATGAAATTAAGAGATCATCTAATGATGACCATGAAACTGGTGTTGATTGTCAGAAAAACCCATCTAGTTCACTAATATCCTTCAAGGAAATCTGTCATCCTTATCTGGTCTGGCCTATGACCCACAGGAACGTGGTTGACTCTTTACTGACCTCCGGTACTTAGATTTGGCAATAAAGACTGACCTCGTCAGCAATGCCTAAATCCCGCGAATAAATAAAAAAGAAAATTTATTCTGAAATCATTTATTAAACCTCCCTCATTAAATATCACCAAATAACTTGATCCATTGCTGGACTGACAACATATTGTTCTCAGAAACTGTCACAAATACATTTCATGAATTCTTCCTAATGGCTCTCTCTGCCAGTCGGAAAATTCTAATCTACATGAAGATTAAAGTCACCCATGATTAATGTACTGTCTTTGTTACTCTTGTTATCTCCTTTTGTCTCTGTCCCACCACATAGTTACTGTTAGGTGGCCTATGGACTACTCCTACCAGTGCCTCATTCTTCTTTTTATTTCTTAGCTCCATCTAGATGGATTCTGTGTCTTCTAAGATTCAATATCATTTCTTGTTCTTGCACTTATTCCATTTCATTTCAACAACACTACCATTCCATCCTTTTCTTCATGCCTGTCCTTTTGAAAAGTCACATACCCCTGGTTATTAGGGGTCCCAGCCTTGTTCTCTTTATAGCCATTGCAGAGACATGATTATAAGGTTAAATGGTTAACCTGTATATTTTTGCTACTAATTCATTCATTTTATTTTGAATACACATGAATTCAAGTAAACAGCCATTAATTTTGCCTTTTTACTATTTTCTATTTACTGCTGTTTTTCAGTGTTTGTGCATTCTGTCCATACTTGTCCAGTTTGGACATAGTTATTCAAATAGCTGCTCTGAAACACTGCTATTGCCTTTTGCTTTGTAAGCTTACATTTTCCCTCTCCCAACAATGCCCCTGCTGAATTAGTTTGAAGTCTTCGCTACAGCCCTAGTTACTTGACTCACCAGGACACTGGTCCCAGTATGCTTCAAGGGAGGCCCATCTCACCAGAACAGCTCCATTCTACTCCAGTATTGGGCAAACGTGAGGACTGCAGATGCTGGAAATCAGAGTCTAGAATTAGAGTGGTGCTGGAAAAGCACAGTAGCGTCAGGCAGCATCTGAGGAGCAGGTGCCAGTGCCCGATGAACTGAAACCCAATCCACTCACACCAATCTTTGAGCCACGCATCTAACTCCTTGACTTTATTTACCTTATTCCTCTCAATTTATGCTTTTTACACTCATCTATTCATCTCTCACTCTGGAGAGTTTACTTCTTGCAGCAAACCCTAGGCAAAGTACCTCTGTCACCCTTTGCATTGAAATTTCACTTTAAACAAATTTCCAACAGTACAGTCAGTATACTCATTCAGCCTTCATCTCACTCTGTTGAAGTCTTCCTCACAATTGAAAGAATTCCCTTTCTTACATGGGTCTATTCAGAAAACACATTTATTCGGCCGTTGGCTTCACTTACTTTATGTCTGTGGCTCATTAGTAATCCAGAGATTATTACCTTAGAGTTTCTGCTTAATAATTTAGCCCTAGTTGTTCAAAACCTCCTTCCTTGTCCTAATAGTGTCACTGTCATCAATGTTGATGACAACTACTGGTCCCCTCACCTCCCTCTCCAAGTTCTTCTCCAGCCCCAAAGAAATGTCCTTAGCCCTGTCACTGATCAGACAACAGTGTTCAGGACTCAAACTCACAGCTGCATAGAATAGTAGCGATTGAGCATAGGACTTGGGAGGTCATGTTGCGGCTGTAAAGGACATTGGTTAGGCCACTTTTGGAATACTGCATTCAATTCTGATCTACCAGCTATAGGAATGTTGATGTGAAACTTGAAAGGGTTCAGAAAAGATTTTAAAATGTTGTCAAGAGTGGAGGCTTTGAGCTAAATAGGCTGGGGCTATTTTCCTTCGAAAATCAGAGGGTAAGGGGTGTCCTTATAGAAGTTCATAAAATGAAGGGCATGGATAGGGTGAATTGCCAAGGTCTTTCCTGAGGGTAGGAGAGCCCAAGACTAGAGGGCATAGGTTTAATGTGGGAGGAGGCAAGATTTAACAGGGACCTGAAGGACCTGATGAATTTCCACTTTGAACCAAATTTCCCGAAATCTTTTTCGAGCAGAGGGTGGTAGGTGTACGGAATGAGCTGCCAGACGAATTGTTGGAGGCGGATACAATTACAACATTTAAAAGGTATCTGGATAGGTACATGAACAGGAAAGGTTTAGAAGGATATGGGCTAAATGCTGACAAATGGGAATTGATTAATTTAGGATACCTTGTTGGCACGGACATGTTGTACAGCTCTATGACACTAACTAAACACAAACTGAATGCCTTTTAGTTTAAAAGCTAGAAATCTTCATCAATCCTACTCACCAAGCAGTCTTAATCCCAGCACTCGTGTCTTGCTGTATTTTGTGATCTCACTGCTGGTCAGCCTCTTAGAGTGATAGAGTCATAGAGATGTACAGCACAGAAACAGACCCTTTGGTCCAACTCATCTATGCTTTGATCCATGCTTTTCACACTGCCATTCATCTCTCACTATGGAGAGTTTACCTCTTGCAGCAAATCCTAGTTAAAATACCTCTGCCCTCCTTTAGCAATGAATTTCCACTTTGAACCAAATTTCCCGAAGTCTGCATACTCACTCAGCCTTCATCCCACTCTGATGAAGTCTCCTCACACTGACAATGCCCCTTACTTACTATCCGTTGAAAGAATGCCCTTTCTTACATGGGTCTGTTCAGAAAACTTGTTTAATTGACCTTTGTCTCACTCAGTTGAAGTCTCAAACTGACCATGCTCCTTATTAATCGTGCGGTGAAAGAACTGCTTCTCTCAAAGGTTTGCACAGCAAACCTGTCTTTTTACTACAGTGTACAACATCTCAGTTAGATAAAGGACCTGAATGCAAACAGCCAGAATCAGGCAGCTACGTCCTTTTATTGGGCTATTTTACTCAAAGTCTACTGTCCTCACCTGAGCTTGGAAACGATATACCAGTTGAATTTCTACTCTAAACTAAATATCCAACATTATAGTCGGTATACACTCCTGGTTGGTCTCTCAAATTCTGCCATCTGTAAACCTGAAGTCATCCAAGACTCTGCTGCTTGGGTTTTAATTTCTGGATATAGGTTTGCTCGCTGTGCTGGAAGGTTCATTTCCAGACGTTTTGTCACCTTACTAGGTAACATCCTTCTAGGAATCCTTGTGCGTGTCTCTGATTGGCATGTCCTAAGATGGATGTGTTGTCCCAGTTGAAGTGGTGACCTTCCTTATCTGTATGCAAAGATACTACTAAAAGAGAGGGTCATGTCTTTTTGTGGCTAGTTGGTGTTCATGTATCCTGGTGGCTAGTTTTCTGCCTGTTTGTCCAATATAGTGTTTGTTACAGATCTTGCATGATATTTTGTAAATGACATTTACAATTCCTACAAGCATGACATTCCAACCAGAACTCTATCAACATACACATCAAGTTAGATCCCATCTACCGCCCCATGAGAAAAAGAACGGGAAAAGACATCACCAACCCAAAAAAACACAAACATATAAATAGAAAGCAGGATCCATGTATCGTGCTTCACCTGAGGCCCACTGAAGATGTTACCTAGTAGGGTGCTGAAACATTTGGAAATGAACCTTCCAGCTCAGCTAGCAAACCTACATCCAGAACCTCAACCTGAACTACAAATCTTCTCAAACCTCGCTGGATTTTAACTGGCAACAAATTCCACTCACCAATCACCCAGCGCTTGCTGCCCTGAACTAGCTTCTGGTCAAGGGACTGATTGATTTTTAAATTCACATCCTCGTTTTCAAATCCCTACATAGCCTCACCCATCACTATCTTTGTAATCTCGCCCAGCTCCACAACCCTCTGAGATATCTGCACTCCTCTAGTTCTGTTCTCTTCAGTATCTGTCATTTTCATTACTCTATTAATGGAGAACATGCCTTCAGTTGCCTAGACCCTGTGCACATGTTGCATACAGAAAATCTGGATTCAGTCCAGAAAGTGGTTTTGGAGATCAGGAATAGGAGGAATCTGGATTTACTCAGATACACTTGGCATAGATCAGAGAATGCACTCCAGACACAGATTGCATGGATTTATTTTATTGTCTTGTGGGATGTGGGTGTTGCTGGCTGGCCAACATTTATTGGCTGTCCCTAGCTGCCCTTGAGAAGATGATGGTGAGCTGCTTTCTTGAACCGCTTGGTTGACCCATAATGCTCTTCGGGACGGAATTCTTGAATTTCAATCCAGTAATAGTGAAGGAACAGCAATGTATTTCCAAGTCAGGATGGTGAGCTATTCGCAGGGGAATTCAAAGATGGTGGCATTCTCCTGTAACTGCTGTCTTTGACCTCCTAGATAGAAGTGGTCAGGTTTCAAAGGTGCTATCTCAGGACCTCTGGTAAATTTCTGCAGTGCATCTTGCAGATGCTACACACTGCTGCTACTGAGCGTGGAGGGATTGGATGTTTGTGGATTTGGTGCCAATTAAGTGGACTGTTTTGTCCTGAATGGTGTCAAGCTTCTTAAGTGTTTTAGAGTTGCACCTATCCAGGCAAGTGGGGCATATCCCATTGTACCACTAACCTGCAGCTTATAGATGGTGGACAGTCAGATGGTGAGTCATTCGCTGCAATATTCCTAGCCTCTGACTTGCTGTTATAGCCATTATAGCTATTCACCAAATCTTGTTGAGTTTCTGGTCAATAGTTAAACCCCAGAATGTTGAATGCAAGGGCAATGCCATTGAATATCATGGATGGTTATGAGATTGCCTTTTATTGGAGACAGTCATTGCCTAGAAGCATGTGGCGTGAATGCGACTAGTCATTTGTCAGCCCAAGCCTGGATATTGTCCAGGTCTTACTGTTTTTGATCATGGACTGCTTCTTTATATAAGAACATAAGATCTAGGAGGAGTAGGCCATCTGGCCCTTCAAGACTGCTCCACCATTCAATAAGATAACGGCTGATCTTTTCATGGCCTCAGCTCCACTTACCCACCCTTGCTCCGTAATCTTTAATTCCTTTACTGTTCAAAAACTTACCTTAGCTTTAAAACATTTACTAAGGAAGCCTCAACTACTTCACTGGACAGGGAATTCCATACATTCAAAACCCTCTGGGCGAAGGAGTTCCTTCTCAATTCAGTCCTAAATCTGCTCCCTGTAATTTTGAAGCTATGCCCTCTGTCCTAGTTTCAGTCGCCATGGGAAACATTCTCTCTACCTCTATCTTATCTATTCCTTTCAGAATTTTATATGTTTCCATAAGATTCCCCTAAATTCTTCTAAATTTCAATGAATATGATCTCAGTTTACTCAGTCTCTCCTCATAAGCCAACCCCCTCAACTCTGGAATCAATTAGTGAACCTCCTCTGCACCCCCTCCAGTGCCAGTACATCCTTTCTCAAAACCGCATGCAGTACTCCACGTGTAGCGTCACCAGCACCTTATACACCTGCAACATAATCTCTTTGCTTTCAAACTCAATCCCTTTAGCAATAGAAGATAAAACTCCATTTGCCTTCTTAATTACCTGTTGTACCCTGCAGACCAACCTTCTGTGATTCAAGCACAAGGACACCTAGGTCCCTCTGCACAGCAGCATGCTGCAACTTTTTACCATTCAAGTAATAGTCCTTTTAACTATTATTGCTACTAAAATGGAGTACAGTGTTAATAAATGGGAAGTAATCCATCTACCAGGCCTTTGCCCACTCAAACTACGTCCCTTTGCAATGTTTCACAGTTCTCTGCACACTTTGTTCTACCACGTGGGGTCCCCAATTCCAAATCAGCTATGTAAATTGCGAACAACTGCAGTCCCAACACTGATCCCTGAGGCACACCACTAATCTGATTGCCAACCAGAAAAATAACACTCATTTATCCCCACTGTTTGCTTCATGTTAGCTAACCTATCTTCTATCCATAATATTACATTGCCCATAATGCCTTGCATCTTTACCTTATGCAGCAGCCATTTGTGTCAAATGCCTTTTGGATATCAGATACACCACATCTACAGGGTCTCGGTTGTCCACCGTGTTCATAATGTCTTCAAAGAATTCTAAAAGATTAGTTAAGCATGACCTGCCCTTCATGAACCATGTCTGCCTAGCAGTACAATTTCTATCTGGATGCCTTGTTATTTCTTCTTTGATAATAGACTCAAGCATTTTCTCCATTAAAGAAGTTAAGCTAACCAGTCTATAATTCCCCATTTTTTGTTTACCTCCTTTTTAAACAGTGGCATTCACATTTGCTGTTTTCCGATCTGCTGGAATTGCCTTAGAGTCCAGTGAATTTTGGAAAATTACCACAAGTTCATTTGCTATTTCTCCCGCCATCTGTTTTAATACCCTGCGATGCATGAGACTTGTCTACCCTTAGTGCCATTAGCTTGCCCAACACTACCTCTTTTGTGATTGTTTCCTGGTCCTCACCTACTGTCATCTCTTTGTCAATTACTAGCATGTTATTTGTGTACTCCACTGTGAAGACCGATAAAAAATACCTGTTAAATGCCTCAGCCATTTCTTCACTCCTCCAAAGGGCCAACGTTTACTTTTGCCATTCTTTTTTGTTTTATATATTTATAGAAACTTTTGCTATCTGCCTTTATATTCTGAGCTAGTTTATGCTCATAATCTATCTTACTTTTCTTCATAGCTTTGTGGCTTTCTGTTGACCTTTAAGGTTTTCCCAATCTTCTAGTTTCCCTCTGATCTTGGCCACTTTGTATGCCTTGTCTTTCAATTTGATAGCCTCCCTTATTTCCTTAGACACCCGTGGCAGATTACCACTTTTTCTACAGTCCTTCCTTTTCACTGTGCATACTTCTGCTACACCCTTTGAAAAACGGCTTTGATTGTCCTATGAGTTCGACTGGGACAACAACACTACTATTATAGGACAAGCCAAACAGAGAACAGCCAGGGAATTCCTAGAGGCATGGCACTCATCCACTGATTCAATCAATAAGCACATCGACATGGACCCAATATACCGGCCACTGCAGCGGACAGCTGGAACTGACAACTGGAAGTGGCAGATTCAGACCACTACAAATGCCGGAGGAAACATCACAGAAGCGCTTCACAGGAGGCTCCCAAGCACTGAAGATGTCACCTAGACAGGGGACGAAACGTCTATAACACAAATTCCCAGCTCGGCGAACAGAACCACAACACTGATGACTGCATTGGCGCCACCTCGTGCTCCCGCGAGGAGGTTGAACAATTCATCAACTTCACAAACACATTCCACCCTGACCTTACATTTACCTGGACCATCTCTGACACCTCCCTCCCCTTCCTGGACCTCTCAGTCTCCATTAATGACGACCGACTTGACACTGACATTTTTTTACAAACCCACCAACGCCCACAGCTACCTGGATCACACCTCTTCCCACTCTACCTCTTGCAAAAATGCCATCCAGTATTCCCAATTCCTCTGCCTCCGCCATATCTGCTCCCAGGAGGACCAGTTCCACCACAGAACACACCAGATGGCCTCCTTCTTTAGAGACTGCAATTTCCCTTCTCACGTGGTTAAAGATGCCCTCCAACGCATCTCATCCACATCCCGCACCTCCGCCCTCAGACCTCCACCCTTCCAACCGTAACAAGGACAGAACTCCCCTGGTGCTCACCTTCCACCCTACCAACCTTCACATAAACTAAATCATCCGCCGACATTTCCGCCACCTCCAAAAAGACCCCACCACCAGGGATATATTTCCCTCCCCACCCCTTTCTGCCTTCCGCAAAGACTGTTCCCTCCGTGACTACCTGGTCAGGTCCACGCCCCCCTACAACCCACCCTCCCATCCTGGTACCTTCCCCTGCCACCGCAGGAATTGCAAAACCTGTGCCCACCCCTCCTCCCTCACCTCCATCAAAGGCCCTAAAGGAGCCTTCCACATCCATCAAAGTTTTACTTGCACATCCACCAATATCATTTATTGTATCCGTTGCTCCCGATGCGGTCTCCTCTACATTGGGGAGACTGCACGCCTCCTAGCAGAGCACTTTAGGGAACATCTTCGGGACACCCGCATCAATCAACCACACCGCTCTGTGGCCCAATATTTCAACTCCCCCTCCCACTCTGCCGAGGACATGGAGGTCCTGGGCCTCCTTCACCGCCGCTCCCTCACCACCAGATGCCTGGAGGAAGAACGCCTCATCTTCCGGCTCGGAACACTTCAACCCCAGGGCATCAATGTGGACTTAAACGGTTTCCTCATTTCCCCTTCCCCTACCTCACCCCACTTCCAGCTCAGCACTGTCCACATGACTTGTCCTACCTGCCTATCTTCTTTTCCACCTATCCACTCCACCCTCTTCCCTGACCTATCACCTTCAACCCCTCCCCCACTCACCGATTGTACTCTATGCTACTTTCGCCCCAGTCCCACCCTCCTCTCATTTATCTCTCCACCCTTCAGGCTCTCTGCCTTTATTCCTGATGAAGGGCTTTTGCCCGAAACGTCGATTTTACTGCTGCTTGGATGCTGCCTGAATTGCTGTGCTCTTCCAGCACCACTAATCCAGTTCAAGTTACATACTGTTCAAGAAAACTACAGCGGATACATTCAATGAACTCCTCCTCAAGGATACCCTGACTAACCTGGTTTGACCAAGCGGTACGTAGATTAAAATCCTCCATGATAACTGACACCATTTTTACAGACATTAGTTATTTCTTTGTATATTGCCTGCCCAAATGTGATATTATTATTTGGTGGCCTACAGACTACGTCTAATCGTGACCTTTCCTTCTTAGAATTTTCATATAACGAGTTGCAAATGATGCTGAACATTGCGCAATCAGCAAACAGCTCTACCTCTGACCTTATGATGGAACAGCTGAAGATGGTCGGGCCTAGGAAACCACTATGAGGAATTTCTGCAGAGATATCCTGGATCTCAGAGGATTGCTTCCAAACATCACACTCATCTTCAGATATGGTTCCAACCCGGAGAGTTTCCCCAATTTCCACTGATTCCAGTTTTATTCGGACTCATTGATACCCCATTCGGTCAAATACAGTCTTGATGACAAAGACTGTCGCTCTCACTTCACCTTGAATTCAGCTCTTCTGTCTATATTTGAACCAAGGTTATAATGAAGTCAGGGGATGAGTGGCTTTGGTGGAAACCATCACGAAGCAGGTTATTGCTGAGCAGGTGCTGCTTGATAGCATTATGATGACACCTTCCACCAAATTACTGATGAACACTCCAATTCTTGAGAATGCCAATTCTGACAGTATCATAGTCGGGGAGTGATAAAACACCACAGGAATGAAAAGGCAAAAATTTAGTCTGCTTGAATTTAAAGATTAAATGCAGTACTAGGGACAGGTAATAAATGGTGGCCAGCCAGCTATGTCCACATCCCACAGTTGAACAGAAAAAAAACTTCTTTGTCAAAAACAAAGAGTTTCCAATTAAAATGAAAGCACAAATAGTCACAGCAGCAATGTTAACTAATAAATGTAATGTGCTCCAATTCAAAGAGATCACTAACCCTTGTATTGTCCTAGTACTGTGAGAGTTATCAGTGGCCACAAGCAAAAAAGAAATAGCATCATCACATCAAAATCAATGGCAGGTCTTTAAAAATAGATCCAACACTACAGGAATTTGTATGGTCAGCATCATGAGCAACCCTATGTTTGCTTTCCACACTATGACAAGCAAAGTATAAAATGATGGACAATGACATCAGATTGCTTTCAATTCTAGGTAAAAACAATGACTGCAGATGCTGGAAACCAGAGTCTAGATTAGAGTGGTGCTGGAAAAGCACAGCAGTTCAGGCAGCATCCTAATGAAGGGCTTTTGCCCAAAACATTGATTTTACTGCTCCTCGGATGCTGCCTGAACTGCTGTGCTTTTCCAGCACCACTTTAATCTAGACTCTGCATTCAATTCTACTTGTTATTATGTACTGTGATACATTTAAGAACAAGAACAAGAAGGGAAACACTGATGAAAAGAGCAGGGGAGGTAGTCTGGGATGCATGTGTTTCAAAGCGAGAAGTATAATAGGCAGAGCTGTATGAACTTAGAGCTTTGGTTAGAACTTGGAACTATGATATTATTACAATTACAGAGATTTGGCTGAAATAGGGACAGAACTGGCACCGGATGTCCCAGGATTTAGATGTTTCAGATGTGACAGAAGGAGACATAAAAGAGGTGGGTGGTGTTTGCCTTACAGGTAAAGGAGTACCTCACAGCTGTACTGAGGGAGGACACATCAGAGGACGCATATAGCATAGCTATACAATATGGGGCGGCACGGTGGCACAGTGGTTAGCACTGCTGCCTCACAGCGCCAGAGACCTGGGTTCAATTCCCGCCTCAGGCAACTGACTGTGTGGAGTTTGCACATTCTCCCTGTGTCTGCGTGGGTTTCCTCCGGGTGCTCCGGTTTCCTCCCACAGTCCAAAGATGTGCAGGTCTGGTGAATTGACCATGCGAAATTGTCCGTAGTGTTAGGTAAGGGGTAGATGTAGGGGTATGGGTGGGTTGCGCTTCGGCGGGGCGGTGTGGACTTGTTGGGCCGAAGGGCCTGTTTCCACACTGTAAGTAATCTAATCTAATCTAATCTAATCTAATGGATGGAACTCAGGAATAGGAGAGGTGAAATCACAATGTTGGGTGTATAATACAGGCCTCCCAACAGCAGGGTTGTTGTGGTGGGTGATTTTAACTTCACACTAGGGGCTTGGATGCGGCAGAATTTGCGAGGGTTTCTTGACACAGTGTGCAAAAAGTCCAACTAGAGAAGGGGCAGCATAGTCGCACAGTAGTTAGCACTGCTGCCTTACAGCGCCAGAGACCCGGGTTCAATTCCCGCCTCAGGCAACTGTCTGTGTGGAGTTTGCACATTCTCCCAGTGTTTGCGTGGGTTTCCTCCATCTCCTACAGTCCCAAAAATATGCAGGTTAGGTGAATTGGCCACGCTAAATTGCCTGCAGTGTTAGGTGAAGGGGTAAATGTATGGGAATGGGTCTGGGTGGGTTGCTCTTCAGAGGGTCGGTGTGGACTAGTTGGGCCAAAGGGCCTGTTTCCACACTGTAAGTAATCTAATCTAATCTAATCTCAAAGGGGGTTAACACTGAACCTGGTTTTGGGAGATGAGCCCGGTCAGGTGAATGAAGTTTCAGTGGGGACACATTTTGGGAGTATAATACCATAATACCATGAGTTTTAAGATACTTATGGAGAGGGATCACAGAAGTCTTCAGATGAAGGAGATATATTGGGGGAA
Source organism: Chiloscyllium punctatum (assembly GCF_047496795.1). Taxonomy (NCBI): domain Eukaryota; kingdom Metazoa; phylum Chordata; class Chondrichthyes; order Orectolobiformes; family Hemiscylliidae; genus Chiloscyllium; species Chiloscyllium punctatum. The sequence continues at coordinate 71,928,536 of NC_092750.1, forward strand.
GGCAGGACCTGGAGGATGCTGATTGGAGGTGGCTATTTTAAGGTAAATCCATATCGGACGTGTGGGAGCATTCCAAACAGCAGTTGATAAGTGTTCAGGAGTGACATATTTTTGTGAGAATGAAAAATAGGTATGGCAAGTTAGGTGAACCTTGGATGATCAGGGATGTCATGACCTTGGTCAAAAAGAAAAAGAAAGCATATGTAAGGTGTAGGAGGATAGGAACTGACGAAACCCGTGAAGTACATAAGGAAAGTAGGAAAGAGCTTAAACAAGGAATTAGAAGGGCTAAAAGGAGTCGTGAAAAGTCATTAGCAACAGGATTGTGGAGAAATCCAAGGCTTTTTATACACACCTAAAAAGAAGAGGGGTGCCAGGGAAAGAGTTGGCTCACTCAAGGACAAAGGAAGAAATGTGTGTGTGGAACTAGAAGAGGTAGGTGAGGTCCACAACGAATACTTTTGTGTTGTTATCCACCAAATTGGAGGGGGGTTGTCTTGGAGGGGAGTGTCGAACTTCTCAGCCAAGTTGCTCTTAAGAAAGAAAGAGGTGTTGTGTGTCTTAAAAAGTATTAAGGTAGGTAAGTCCCTGGGTCCTGGTGGAATCCCAGAATATTGAGCGAGGCAAGAGAACAAACCCTAAGTGGCAGGATGGTTCAGTGGTTAGCACTGCTGCCTCACAGCGCCAGGGACCCAGGTTTGATTCCATCCTCGGGCGACTGTTTGTGTGGAGTTAAGCACATTTCCCCCTGTGTCTGTATGGGTTTCCCCTCTCAGTCCAAAAATGTGCAGGTTAGGTGAATTGGCCATGCTAAATTGCCCATAGTGCTCAGGGGTGTGTAGGTTAGGTGCACTAGTCAGGGGAAATATAGAGTACTAGGGTAGGGGAATGTGTCTGAGTGGGTTACCCCTCGGAGGGTGGGTGTGACTTGTTGGGCCAAATGGCCCATTTCCACACTGTAGGGAATCTATGATCTATGAGCAAATTGCTGGAGCATTGACAGACATCGTTGTATCCTCTTGGGCCACACGTGGGGTCTAAAAGGACTGGAGAATAGCCAATGTTGTCCCATTGTTTTAGAAGGGTAATAGGGATAATCCAGGAAATTACAGTCCTTAGGCTTCACGTCAGTGGTAGGAAAGTTATTGGGAAAGATTCTCAGGTACAAGATCTATTCATATTTAGAAGCAAATTGACTTAATAGAAATAGTTTTGTGCAGGGGAAATGGTGCCACAATAAATTGATCAAGTTTTTTAAGGTGGTGACGAAGGTGTTTGACGATGGAAAAGTGGCTGATGTTGTCTACAGGGACATCAGTCAAGTTTTTGACAAGATCCCTCATGGCAGACTGGTCCAAAAGGTGACGTCACATGGTATCGCAGTGAGCTCACAAGATGGATACAGAACTGACTTTGTCATAGGAAATTGAGGGTAGTGGTGGAAGGACACTTTTCAGAATGGAGGGTCATGGCTATTGGTGTTCCACAGGGATCAGTGCTGGGACCTCTGCCTTCCATGGTCCACAATGTGATTTGGAGGAAGATGTGGCTGGTCTAATTAGTCAGTCTGCGGATGTTAGAAAGATTGGTGAAGATGAGGATAGTGAGGAGGATTGTCAGGGGATACAGCAGGATATGGGGGCATGGGCTGAAAAAGTGGCAGATGGAGTTTAATCCAGACAAAGTGAGGTGATGCATTTTGGAAGGTGAAGTAAAATTGTACAATGAATGGCAGAACCCTGAGAATATGCAGAGAGATCAGGGTGTACAGGTCCACAGATCACTGAAGGTGGCAGAACAAGTAAATAAGACAGTAAAAAAGGCCTATAGCACGCATGTCTTAATTAGAAGGGGCATTGAGTATAAGGATAGGCAAGTTATTTTGCATCTTCACAGAACTTTAGTTAGGCCACACTTGGAATGTTGCATACAGTTCTAATCACCACACTACCAGAAGGATGCGGATGCTTTGGAGAGGGTACAGAAAAGGTTTACCAGGATGTTCTCTGGTATGGGAATTTTAGCTTTGAAGGAAGGTTGCATAGACTTTTTTCCCTCTGGAATTCAGGAGGCTTAAAGGTGACCTGATAGAAGTTTATAAGGTTGGAAATGGCATGGATGGAGTGCATGGTATGAGGTTTTTTCCCCCCCAGTGTGGTGGGTCAATTATGAGGGGACACAGGTTCAAGGTGCAGGTGAGGGGAGTTTAAAAGAGATGTGCAAGACAGGTTTTTCACACAGAGTGGTGAGTATCTGGAACATGTTGCAAGAGGAGGTGTTGAAAGCAAACACAATAGGCACAACAGCATTCAAGAAGCAGTTGGACGGATACATGAATAGGAAGGGAATATAGGGATATGGATTTCGTAAGTGAAGACAATTTTAGTATTGAAGGGCAAAATGTGTTGGCGCAGGTTTGGAGAGCCAAAGGGCCTGTTCCTGTTCTGTATTGTTCTGGCCTCATCACACTAGCAATGCACTCACACGCACTGGCATGCCCACATGATCAAGCTTCTGCTAAGTTGCTTGCCACCACTTCTCCAGCTGGTATCAATGACAGACTGGGCTCAGTCTCTTTTGCTTACCTCCTTCACCTATTCTCTGTTCCTGGCAAATCATCGAGTATTCCTGAATCTTGTCAGTTGCAACTCTTCTGCTTTGTATAAAAAAAATCATTCTTGGTGAAATGGGCATCACTGGCAAAGGTTTACAACTATTGGCCATCCCTATTGAATTATTATTGAGAAGGTGGTGATGAGTCCACTGTCCACTGGCATTGTGCCAGATAAATTGAAAAGTATCAAATGTTAGAAAGGGAATAGGGATAACCCTGGGAATAACAGAACAGTCAGTCTTACATCAGTGGTCAGCAAAATATTGGAGAGGATTCTGAGTGAGAGAATTTATGATTATTTGGAAAAGCATAGTTTGATTAGAGATAGTCAGCATGAATTTGAGAGGAGCAGGTCATGCCTTTGAGGATGTGACAAAACACATTGATAAAGGTCGAGCAGTGGAGGTGATGTACATGGATTTTAGCAAGGCGCTTGATAAGGTTCTTCATGGTAGGCTCATTCAGAAAGTAAGGAGGCATGGGCAACAGGGAAATCTGGCTGTCTGGATACAGAATTGGCTGGCCCATAGAAGACAGAGGGTGGTGATAGATGGAAAGTATTCAGCCTGGAGCACGGTGACCAGTGGTGTTCCACAAGCATCTGTTCTGGGACCTTTGCTCTTTGTAAGTTTTTTTTTAACTGATTTGGATGAGGAAGTGGAAGGGTGGGTTAGTAAGTTTGCTGATGACACAAAGGCCAGTGGAGTTGTGGATAGTGTGTAAGGCTGTTGTAGGTTGCAACAGGACATTGACAGGATGGAGAGCTGGGCTGAGAAATGGCAGATGGAGCTCAACTTGGAAAAATGTGAAGTGATTAATTTTGGAAAGTTGAATTTGAATGCAGAATACAGGGTTAAAGCAGAATTCTTGGCAGTGTGGAGGAACAGAGGGATCTCGGGGTCCACGACCATAGATCCCTCAAAGTTGCGAGCAGGGGGATTGAGTTTAAGAGCCGTGAGGTTATGTTGCAGTTCTATAAAACTCAGGTTTGACCACACTTGGAATATTGTGTTCAGTCCTGGTCACATCATTATCAGAAGCATGTGGAAGCTTTAGAAAGGGTACAGAGGAGATTTACCGGGATACTGTCTGGACTGGAGGGCATGTCTTATTAAGAAAGGTTGAGGGAGCTAGGGCTTTTCTCATTGGAGCGAAGAAGGATGAGAGGTGACTTGATAGAGATGTACAATATGACGAGAGGCATAGATAGAATGGATAGCCAGAGACGTTTTGCCAAGGTAGAAATGGCTATCACAAGGGGGCATAAATTAAGGTGATTTGGAGGAAGACGTCAGAGGTAGGTTCTTTACACAGAGAGTGGTGGGTGCTTGGAATGCACTGCTAGCAGTGGTAGTAGATTCAGATATATTAGGGACATTTAAATGACTCTTGGACAGGCACATGGATGATATTAAAATGAAGAATATGTAGCTTAGTTTGATCTAAGATTAGGGTAAAAGGTCAACACAACATCGAGGGCCGAATGACCTGTACTATGCTGCACTGCTCTATGTTCTACCACTACAGCCTGCATAGTGAAAGTGCATCCATGGTGCCTGGAAGGCAGAAATCTCAGGATTTTGGCCCAGTAAAAATTAAAAGAACAGTAATATGTATCCATGCCAAAGGAAAATATGTAGGAGGTGATAGCAATCTAATGTGCCTGCTCACCTTGACACTCCAGTTGGGAAGAGGTCACATGTTTGGGAGGTAAATGCTGCGGAAAAACTGGACTGGAATTCCTTTGTTTTCCCTGTACAGTCAGCAATTTCCTGTCAACGTGGGGTTGATTGTGAGCTGCGGAACCCCCTGCAATTACAGTCTTGCCTGAGTGAACTACATGCTTTCAAGGGAACCAACTCAAACACTACACGGATTCCAAAAACTGTTTTAGTGCCAATGTCTTCTTCATCAACGTAGCAGCTGGCACAAATTGGGTAGTGCCAGAGGTCTTCAACTTTTGTTTATGCTTGTTCACAGGGATCTAGATGCCACTGGCAAGGTCAGCATTAATTACTTTTTTTTAAATTACTCTGGAGAAAGTAGTAGTGAATCATCTTGTCCAACCACTGCATTCAATGGGGATGCATGTATACTACAATACTGCTAGAAAGAAGCACTAGGATTGTGAACCAACAGACAGTGAAGGAATAGCCTTAGGGTTTCAAGTCAGGATGACGCGTGATTTAGAGGAAACTTGCAGGTTGCAGGGTTTCCACACATCGGCTGTCCCTCTCTTGGTGGTTTAGGTCAAGAGCTTGGAAGGTGCTGTCGAAAGAGCATTGATGAGTTGATCTTCCAGATGATGCACATTGCTACTACTGTCTTGGCGGTAAAGTGAGTGAATATTGGAGGTGGTTGATGTGATTGATGTGGTTGAGGTGCCAATTAAGCTGGCAGCTTTCTCCTGGATGGTATTGAGTTTCTTGCGTGCTATTGGAGCTGCACTCATCCAGGCAGGTGGGGAGTATTGCATCATACTCCTGATTCGCACCCTGTCGATGGTGGACAGGTCTGGGTGTGATTAATTTTCCACAGAATTCTGATTTTTGCTGAAGAAAATGAGTAGTGCTCATGAGGTGTGAAAGTACAGAGAGATGCTTGACATTGTGACACAAAGTTGTGATTTAGTAACATGCAAACCTTAATATTTCTTCAAGAATAAAGATAGCCATCCAACTGGATCTACTAATGCAGTGTTTAATAGCTGAGAGAGAGATGGAATGGTAATACTGGAATTGATCCACCAATTTGGATTGTTGTGGGGATTAAGGTTCAGCCATAAAATTTGATAACTGCACACTTAATTCAATTAACATTAATTGCATATAAGACCTTATATTGTGTGCCCAGACTCGACAGCTGAAGACAAACAGCGAGGATACTGCCAGCCAGACATCGCTGCTCAGTTTCTGGAAAGGAGGTAGAGAATGCTGCCCAGTGAATGAAAGGATAAGAAACACAGCTTTGTCTATCGAGGGAACACACAGCAGAATGGCAACTGGAACTTGTTAGACACACAGTAATGGTCACCATGTTAAAGGTACGATGCGACTGCACTAGAGAGGATGCAGAGGAGATGCAGGTCCCAGGACACTGAAAACAAAAATTCTGGAAATCACAGCAGATCTGTCAGCATCCATGGAGAGAATGCAAGCTAATGTTCGAGTCTAGATGTGTCTTCATTGACCGGCTGAGACTTGTAGCATTTTTGTTTGTAGCACAGATTCCTGCATTTGCAGTAATTTGCTCCTACTTTGCAGGATCCTGCCAGGGATAAATGGTCTGATCTATGAATAAAGAGTGGATAGGTTCAGGCTGTTTTCCTTAAAGCAATGAAGACTGAGAGGGGACCTAAAGAGGATAGAAGCTTATGAGAGGCACAGATAGGGCAGATGGCATTTAAGGTAGGAGGCTAAGAGGACAGAGGTGAAGAGAATTCCTTTCGTTCAGAGTGGTGGGAGTCTGGAACTCACTGCTTGCAAGGGTTGTTGAATCAGGAACTGTTGTAACATTTAAATAGTTTTTGGATGTACAAGCATTGCCAGAACCTCTAGTGCTATGAGCCAAGATCTAGAAAATGGGATGAATGTATAGAATCATATATACATACGTTTGGCCCAGGAAGTCTGTATATTCCACATCCCTGTCATCCAAAGAGTGAAAAAAATCCTCAAATCCTAAAATTTAGGAAACCTTCTCTAAACCTCGTGCCTTTCACCTTAAAATTCTGCCCAGTTGTTATTGACCCTTCAACTAAGAGGAACAGCTACTTTCTATTCATCCTGTCCATGACCTCAATCTTATACACCTCTATTAGGTTTGCTCCTCAACCTTCTTTGTTCCTTTCTTTGTAGCTAAGATCTTTGTTGACTAGAGAAGATATGATGAACTGAATAATCTCCTTCTCCACTATAAATGCCTATGAGTCCAAGGAAGGGAGGAGTAGCTGTTGGGAAGTAGCCCGAATATCTGATGTAAAAATCCACAGTGGTGAGCAGACCACAAAGATTCAACTGAATAGAGAATTAACAAGAAGAGAAAGCCAGGCTGACAGGTTTACTGACCTACTAGTCAGTTTACTCACTTGCCCAATCAAACCCCTCAATCTTGAATACCTCTATTAGATTTTTGCTTAACATTCCCCGTTCAAAGAAGAACAATTGAAGCTTCTCCAATGTTTCCACATAATCGAACATTTTCATTCCTGGGATCAGAGTGTGAGTCTCCTCTGTACCCATAATTTAGATTATTCTGCCTTTTGATTACAGTTTCTTCCAAACATAGGTACATAGGACTTTGGAGCAGGAACAGGCTCTTTGGTCCCTCAAGCCTAATCTGCCTTTCAATAAGATTGTGGCTAATCAGGCTGTGATCTCAACTCCAGTTTCATGTCTGCCTACCCCATAACCCTGGATGCCTTGTCTATCAAAGATCCAAATAACTCAACCATGAATACAATACTCAACCCGGCCTCCACTGCCTTATAGGGAAGAGAATTGCACCAAATAACAACCACCCCCCCATCTTGCTCTTAAAAGTGAAATCTCTTGTTCCTAAACAGTGTCCCCTCCTGCTAGTCTGCCTCACAAGAGGTAACATCTACCCTACTTGGACCTCTCAAGACCTTATATATATACTAATGAGATCATTTCTCATTCTTCTAAACTCCAATGGATATAGAAAAAGCACAGCCAGTCATCATCCAAGGAGCAGGAGAATTGACATTTTGGGCATAAGCTCTTCATGCACAAAATATCGACTCTCCAGTTCCACAGATGCTGCCTGACCTGCTATGCTTTTCCAGCACCACATTCTGCGACTCTGATCTCCAGTATCTGCACTCCTCACTTTCTCCAATGGATATAGACCTAATCTGTTCAGCCAAGTGTTTTCATGAGATAAGCCTTTCATTCCAGAAATGAGTCCCCTGAAGCTTCTTTGAGCTATTTCCAACATAGTTATATCGCTTTTTCAAATAAAAAGTTCAAACTGCACCTAGTGTTCCAGATGTGGTCTCACAAAGGTCATGTACAGCTAGAGTAAAGCTTCCCTATTGCATTTGGTTTTTCAATCACTTGAGATACCTGTATCCTAACTTTTTGAGATTCATGTACAAAGACACCACAACCGTCTGTACCACTGAGTTCTGAAATCTCTCTCTATTTAAATGGCAAGTTTACATTTTCCCAAGTTGTACTCCACCTGACAAATCTTTGTCGATTCACTTAAGGTATTTGTATCCCTCTGCAATCTCTCTGCTTCTGCTCGACAATTACTTTCCTATCTATCCTGATTTCAATTATACTGTTTCACAATCACCTGCAACAATTTGCATTTTTAAATTTAATTCATGGGATGTGGATATCTTTGGGCCAGCATTTATTGCCCATCCCTAATTACCTTCAAGGTGGTGTGGGCTACCTGCTTGAATTACTGCAATCCATGTGCTGTAGTTAGACCCACAATTTTGTTAGGGAGGAAATAGCAGGATTTTAATCTATCAACTGTGAATCACTCAGTGCTACTGAGGTAAATTAATCCATTTACTCAAGTTTAAACATAGGAATTTGATGGCAAAGTAGGAGATACCCGGATGATTATAACTATGCCTGGAATTTTAGAATGGGTTACGTTCTGTTAATCTTCAAAGTCTTCACCAAGGAAATCAGCCTAAAGTACCAATCCAAGTGGAGAACTGTCCAACCCAAACACCTTGTTACAGCAGACAGTATATGGAGGCAAGGCAGAAATTCCTTTTTTATTTTGCTTTTGATGTACAAAAGCACACAGCATGATACTGCACCACTTAATTCTAAATGACAGTCACACAAACAGATGGGGTCAGGATGGCTAGTATGACAAATGGAGAATCATCACACTGCTGGAGCAGGGCTGATGATCTGAGATTGAAGCTGAGAACCATTACTGGAGCGGAGTACAGCTAGCTATCCCTTGACACAACGAACCATCAGCATTACTTGCAGCTGACAATCGATGCCCACAAAAAAGAAGTGTTCCATTTGCCAGCAATAGCATCTTTCATGTTGCTGAACACAAAATTGATGAAAATGATGATCAATTTGTGTTCTCTCCTTTGTAGAATACATCAATGTTATGGAACATAATTATTCTAATTACTTTTCCTGGAAGTTCAATGTAGGGAAGACATGAAGAAGATGCTTTTAGCCTTTTTTTCAGTGACCACTAGCATATTAACTAGTTTGACAATTACAGTAGCAAATTAGCAATAATAGGAGAGGCTGAACAGGCTGGGGCTGTTTTCCCTGGAGTGTCAGTGGCTGAGGAGTGACCTTATAGAGGTTTACAAAATTATGAGGGGCATGGATAGGATAAATAGACAAAGTCTTTTCCCTGGGGTGGGGGAGTCCAGAACTAGAGGGCATAGGTTCAGGGTGAGAGGGGAAAGATATAAAAGAGACCTAACGGGCAACTTTTTCACACAGAGACTGTACGTGTATGGAATGAGCTGCCAGAGGAAGTGGTGGAGGCTGGTACAATTGCAACATTTAAAAGGCATTTGGATGGGTATATGAATAGGAAGGGTTTGGAGGGATATGGGCCGGGTGCTGGCAGGTGGGACTAGATTGAGTTGGGATAACTGGTCGGTGTGGACGGGTTGGACCGAGGGGTCTGTTTCCATGCTGTACATCTCTATGACTCTATGAACTGCGAATTAGGGTTGGTGTCAGTGTCATTTTAATGCTAAATGGGCCAGTTCATCGTTAGAACCAAGAACAATATCTTGCTAACACAGACAGCGTGCTAAGCACTTCCGTTTCTACTCCTTATGTCACAGCAAAGGACAGGGTCAGACAGTGAGACAGATAATAAGCAGAGTTCATGTAATTCATGCAGGGGAAATGGGGACAATAATTGAATTGCAAGCCAGTTTTTCATGCTTCATGGATTTTCTATTACAATGGCTTGAGAGTCTGCTTGTGCTTCTACTAAGTAGTGTTAATTTCTCCACTACCTCAGGTAATGGAAAACAGAACACGCATTCCCCAGACTTTGGAATTTACCACATCCAGAGTTCACTGCTAAGTTGGAGTTCTGTGAACCTGTGAGAAAACACACATGGGTTTCAACTCATGCTGATTATGGAACTGAAAACCTTGCTGTTTACATAAATAAAGCTCTTTGGGTAAAGATCAGAGTGTAACAGATCTCTGAAAGAGTCTGTTAACATGTCATACATGAATGCAGCATGTCAATTCTTTCAGAAATAATTGGGTTAGACACTAACTATTTGCACTCTACCCAACAAGTCACTATTGGAAGACAGAATAAATTATTAAGGACAAAGTTTCACTGATTCGCTCAGTTCATCTGAACTAGTGCCAAGAAATTTCCCCTCTTCCCTTGGTGCTGATATTGGACCGACAGTACACATTCCAGATTCAGTCCAAACGCTTACAGAGTCAAAAGAGTCATACAGCATGGAAACAGATGCTTCAGCCCAACTTGTCTACACAGACCAGGTTTCCTAAACTGAACGAGCCTGTTTTGCCTGTTTTTGGCCCATATCCCTCTAAATTGTATGCGATACTCCGAATGTAGCCATACCAATGTTTTACACAGCTGTAGCATGACATCCCAATGTATTCAATGCTCTGACCAATGAAGGCAACCGCGCCAAATGCCTTCTTCACCACCATGTGATGCCACTTTCAAGGAACTATGCATTGCACCCCTTCGGTGTCTCTGTTCGACAACATTCCCCTGTACCCTAACGTTTACTGTGCAAGCCTGCCCTGGGTTTTTTTAGATTAGATTAAACAGGCCCTTCGGCCCAACAAGTCCACACCACCCCGCCGAAGCGTAACCCACCCATACCCCTACATCTACATCTACCCCTTACCTAACACTACGGGCAATTTAGCATGACCAATTCACCTGACCTGCACATCTTTGGACTGTGGGAGGAAACCGGAGCACCCGGAGGAAACCCACGCAGACACGGGGAGAACGTGCAAACTCCACACAGTCAGTCACCTGAGGCGGGAATTGAACCCGGGTCTCTGGCGCTGTGAGGCAGCAGTGCTAACCACTGTGCCACCGTGCCGCCCACAATGTCTTAACAATATCTCACATTTATCTAAATTAAACTCCATCTGCCATTCCTCGGTCCACTGGCCCTGTTGATTAAAATCCTATTGCATTCTCAAATAACCTCCTTCACTGTCTACTATACTACCAATTTTGGTGTCACCCGCAAACTTACTCATCATACTTCCTATATTCTCATCCAAATTGCTTCCATAAATGACAAACAACATTGGCACAGCCTCAGTCCTTGTGGCACAATGCTGGTCACAGGCTTCTACCCGCACCCTCTGCCTCCTACCATCAAGCCAATTTTGTATCTAATGGTTAGCTCTCCCTGGACTCCATGTGACCTCACCTCACTAACAGTCTACCATGTGGAAGCTTGGCAAAAGCCTTGCTAAAGTCCATACAGACAATGTCTATCACTTTGCCTTCACCTATCCTCTTGGTCACCTCTTCAAAGAGACACGATTTCCCACACGCTGACTATCCCTAATCATTCCTTGGCTTTGCAAATGCATGTAGATCCTGTCTCTCAGACTCCCTTTCAACAACTTACCAACCAGTGACGTCAGACTCACCAATCTGCAATTCCCTGCCATTTCCTTGCAGCCTTTCTTAACTAATGGTACAAATTAGCCATCCTCCAGTCTTCCGGCACCTCACACGTGGCTGTTGATGGTACAAATATCTCAGCAAGGGACCCCACAATTTCTTCCCTAGTTTCTCACAACATCTTGGGATACAACTGATCAGGTTTCCGGGATTTATCTATCTTTATATTGTTTAAAAGCTCCAGCAATTCCTCTTCTGTAATCTGGACTCTTTTCACAAATCATTGCTTATTTCCCTGAGTTCTCTAGCTTCCATGTCTTTCTCCACAGTAAGTACCAATGTGAAATATTGGTTTAGGATCTCGCCCATCTCATAGTTCCACACACAGATGGCCTTGTCGCTCTTTAAGAAACTATTCTCTTGCTAGTTACTCTTTTGCCCTCAATATATTTGCAGCATTTCTTCGAATTCTTCTTAACCTTGTCTGCCAAAGCTAAGTCATGTCCGGTTTTTGCCCTCTTGATTATTTCTCAAGTGTAGTCCTACACCCCCCATACTACTGAAGGGATTCATTTGATCCCAGCTGTCCACACTTGACTTATGCCTGCTCCTTATTCTTGACCAGAGCCTCAATATCTCCAGTCATCCAGTGTTACCTAGTCCTGCCATCCTTGCCTTTCACACTAACAGGAACATGCTGTCCCTGAACCTTTGTTATCTCACTTCTGAAAACCTACCACTCACCAGACATCCCCTGCCTGCAGCATCCCCGAATCAACCTTTGAAAGCTCCTGTCTAATACCGTCAAAATTGGCCTTACCTAAGAACTTTTCCCTAACGATTTTGGAACCAAGGGAATTATGGTCACTGGCCTGAAAGTGCTCTCCCACTTCAGTCACTTGCCTTATTTCCCAAGAGGTCAAGGTTTGCCCCTTCTCTAGAAGGGCCATCTATATTGATTGAGAACGTCTTCTTGAACATACTGAATAAATTCCTTTCCCATCCAAGACCTTGACACTATGGCAGTCCTTGTCTATGTTTGGAAAGTTAAAATCCCCTCTTACAACCCTATTATTCTTACAGCTATTTGAGATCTTCCTACATATTGGCTCCTCAATTTCCCACTATTGGTCTATAGAATAATCCCATAGTGTGGACTTTTTGGGCCTAATGACCTGTTTCCACACTGTAGAGATTCTATGATAAAAGTGATCACCCCCTTATTATTTGTCAGTTCCACCCACATAGCTTCACTGGATGCCCCATCAGGAATATCCTAAGTATTGCTGTGATGTTTGCCCTAATCAAAACGTGACTCCCCCTCCTCTCTTGCCTCCCCTATGCCTTTCCAATAGCATCTGTGCTCTGGAACATTGAGCTGCCCATCCTGTCCCTCCTTCAGCCAGGTTTCTGTAATAGCATTAAAAACCCAGTCTCATGTTCCTATCTATCGCTTGAATTTATCTGTCTTATCTGCCAGGTTTCTTGCATTGAAACAAATGCAGTTTCATTCATCAGTCTCTCCTTATTCTTTGCCGGGCTCTTGCTTGCTTGCTCTATTTAAGCTGGTCTCTAACTTCTGTACCAGCCTCAACCTTCTCTCGTCTCACTAGAGCTTAGGTTCCCCTCCCTGCTCCAGCTCCTCAGCCAGAGGATTATTACCTTGAGGTCCTGCTTATTAACCTCCTGACTAATTCCCTATATTCACTCTGCAGGACCTCATCCGTTTTTTCTACCTAAGTCATTGGTACCAATGTGTACAACCATCTCAGGCTGTTCACACTCCCCTTTGAGAGTTTGGTTCGTCCTTGAGATGCCCTTGACCCTGGCACCAATGAGGCAACACACTGTCCTGGAGTCTCTCACACAGCCACAGAAACACTGTCTAGATAATCCCCTATCTCAATTGCTCACTTGGACTTTGCCAATACCCTGCTTTACAGCACAGCCAGTCATAGTGCCAAAGACCTGCCTGCTGCTGCTGTTTTCTCCTGAGAGGTTACTCCCCCAAACGTATCCAAAATGGTATACTTGAGAGGGGAAAAGCCACAGGAGACTCCTCCACTACCTGCCTACCTCTGCTGGCGGTCACCAATCTACCTGATTGAAACCGCAGTGTAACACCTCCCTGAAGCCGGTACCTTTCGTTTTCTGCCTTCTTTATGTTCCTCATGGCATCAACTCCGCTCCAACAAATCCATGTGGTCCCGAAGGAGCTGCAACCATACAATTCCTGCAAACATAGTTGCCAGGGATAGTCAACTGCTCCATGATCTCTCACATCTGACAGGGGGAACATACCACTCTATAGGTTTAGGGTGAGAAGGGTAAGATATAAAAGAGACCTAAGGGGTAACCTTTTCAGGCAGAGGATGGTATGTTCGGCACGGACAAGTTAGACTGAAGGGTCAGTTTCCGTGCTGTACATCTCTATGACTGCCATCTCTGCAGAACAACAAGCAGACTTAGGAGGCGAAACAAAAAAGGTCTTACCTTACCCTTACCTTGTTGCTCGCCCTCCTCAACAAAACCTATTATTCAACTAGGCCCTCTCTTAGATCTAAACAGCAGCACTTCAACCACAAAGCAGCCCCTTGCAAAACTGGCAACAATGCCTTCATCCCTCTCGACTAAACTGACACACTTAGCTCAACTCCCAGCGATTACACTCTTGCCGGTCGCTTCTTGCAGCGCTTTGTAGAAAGCCTTGCAAAATATGATCAATGAAAGCCAAGTAAGGAATTTCTCTATAACCATACATGTGACACAATGTTTAAAGCCACAGTCTGTCTCATCAGCTCCAGGTCACTTGGCAGTAGGTTGTCCATTCTCCCTCGGTTGAAATGTTTAATGAGATGAAACCAAGCCTGCCCGTTTTGTGATTACAGAGCAGGTCATTTACTTGTGTTGAAAGGGTAAATTTCATCAGTTTTTACCTTTGGTCCCCCGAGGTAAATGATCAACTGAGGGAGAATGGACAACCTACTGCCAAGTGACCTGGAGATGATGAGACCAGACAGGACAAGTCTCTGATCTTCCCTTCGTCCTGCAGCTCAGCCAAATGGTGAAGCAGATGAGAGCAGGACCTCACTGTGACACCTGTACTGCTGTCATACTGTGTGATCAGGACCGCAGTGCACTGCTATTTGTTACTAGGAATATCTCTACCAAATAATTTTCAAAAATCATCCAACCTTGCTGAAAGGGGTTGCTTTGTGAAGCTCTGATGGATGCTATGTGGAGATTAAATCTAATTTTGGCAGGCAACATAAATTAATTGGGAGTGAAACCATTTTCTGTAATTACAATATGGTTAATTGGTTATGTTAATTAGAATTTGCATACAAATGAGGTTAATCAGGATTAGGCATTTCAGATAATGCAACAAAGTGAATGTCATTACATTGACACCAATAAGTTTGCAAAGTCAGATCACTCCAAGTCTTCACAGCTAGCATGATTAGAAAGCTAGGAACATCATATTTCTGACTACAGCCTTGTTCAGGGCTGTGGGGCCTTGTAATGACAATCCCATTTTTGCTAGCAAGCAAATTTACTGTAATTAATGCACCAATTCAGGGAAGCATTTTCACTTCATTCAAAAATACCAGCAACTGCTTGTCTGCCTTCCCTTCCACGAACTGGTGGACCCTGCTCAAGACAGAACTCTGGAGTTTTATGAATTTCTTTTCAGCCTTGAGGTACAGTCTTCAGCTTTTAAAGAGAAACTGACCTTTCCCCCCCCCCCAATTCTAGTTTCAATGGACGAGACAAAACAAAAAAAAACCTCAAGTTTGACCACTGATTGATATGGAGCCCTGTTCCTGCTTCTCAACATCCTTCTGATCAATTGCAAAGTATGTGCTTGTGTCTTCCACGGCTCCATGTTTCATCTTTCTTGCATTCAGTTCACTCATACTCCTCTTTGAAAATGCTTTTCTCTAGTCAAAGAAATGATTTATATAACTTTTAACTCCCAAAACATTGCCTTCTCAGAAAACTTTCAGAATCTACAGAAGTTGAGGTTAACCCAACATTACCCATCAGCTTGAAAATTCAGGTTGTGTCTGAATTATGATGATGAATTTTCTGAATTACTGTTCTTGGTCATTTTGGTGACATTTTTTCCCTTTGTTCTAAAACACTGCCTTGCTGACCAGGAACACACTAAAGCCTTTAGGAGATGCACTGCCGAACAACTTGTCATTAAAGGATCTTGACTATAAACATTGACTTCTCCATCTCCTGATGCTGCCTGGTTTGCTGTGTTCTTTCCAGTCTCCTGCCTGTTTATTATTTACCTCTCCAGCTCTCACTAGATTGATGGTTTTACCATTAGTCTCTCAGAATTATATTAGTGCAGCTCTCCTTGATGCCATGTTCATCAGATACGGCCTTGATGTGAAGGGAATCACCCCAGCCTCAGCTATGGAGTTCAGATCCTTTGTTGATCTTCGGACTAAACTATGATGGAGTCAGGAAGCAGGGGGGTCTTGGAATAAGTGCCTCTGATGTTGACAACACCCTCTGTCACTTTACCAATGATTCACAGTGGACTGATGGGACCATGGTTGTTGAGTTAGATTTGACCTGCTTTATGTGAACCATAGAGACAAGAGAATTTTTCTACTTTAACAGTTAGATGCCAGTGTGCGGCTGTACTAGTAACAGACAGGACAGATATGCAGCTGGTACTAGAGTACTGTTCTTCTGCATTACACTTAGAAATTTATTGGAATTCCTATAGTCACATTCAGTGTGCATAGCCATCCCAACAATGTGCACTTAATTTAATAGCCAACAACTGATAATGATAGGGACCTCAAAAGGAACCTGAAAGGGATCTTCCACTTGGCACCTCTGGTTCAAGATGGCTTCAGTTGTCAGTTGTTAGGTTCTAGCATCAATGATAGCAATGTTCATGGAACCCCTACTGCTGGTTAGTTTCTTTTTAATAGCCCAGCATCATTCACATTTAATACCCTGCTTTCACACATTACAGTTCTCAATGATATAGTGAAATGGATTTTTAATGATTCTCAATCACTCAAATATTTGTCACATAGTCAGCTAATGAATGAATGTATCCATTATCCTCCAGCTGCAATGGAAATTGAGGACACTGGGTGCATGATGTCAGAAAAACCTGAATGCATTTCCATATACATCAAGACAAAGGGACAGACCGTCACCAACTCCCACTGACACTTTTCCACAATGGCCTAGCTTCTATTAATGACTTGGATGAGGGGATTGAAGGATGGGTCAGCAAGCTTGCAGACGACACAAAGGTTGGAGGTGTCGTTGGCAGTATAGAGGGCTGTTGTAGGCTGCAGCGGAACATTGACAGGGTGCAGAGATGGGCTGAGAGGTGGCAGATGGAGTTCAACCTGGATAAATGCGAGGTGATGCATTTTGAAAGGTTGAATTTGAAAGCTGAGTACAGGATTAAGGATAGGATTCTTGGCAGTGTGGAGGAACAGAGGGACCTTGGTGTGCAGGTACATAGATCTCTTAAAATGGCCACCCAAGTGGACAGGGTTGTTAAGAAAGCATATGGTGTTTTGGCTTTCACTAACAGGGGGATTTAGTTTAAGAGCTGTGAGATCTTGTTGCAGCTCTATAAAACTTTGGTTAGACCGCACTTGGAATACTGTGACCAGTTCTGGTCACCCTATTATAGGAAAGATGTGGATGCTTTGGAGAGGGTTCAGAGGAGGTTTACCAGGATGCTGCCTGGACTGGAGGGCTTATCTTATGAAGAGAGGTTGACTGAGCTCGGACTTTTTTCATTGGAGAAAAGGAGGAGGAGAGGGAACCTAATTGAGGTATACAAGATAATGAGAGGCATAGATAGAGTCGATAGCCAGAGACTATTTCCCAGGGCAGAAATGGCTAACACGAGGGGTCATAGTTTTATGCTGGTTGGAGGAAAGTATAGAGGGGATGTCAGAGGTGGGTTCTCTACACAGAGAGTTGTAAGAGCATGGAATGCGTTGCCTGCAGCAGTTGTCATTGGGGAAGCAAGGTCATTGGGGACATTTAAGAGACTGCTGGACTTGCATATGGTCACAGAAATTTAAGGGTGCATACATGAGGATCAATGGTCAGCACAACATCATGGGCTGAAGGGCCTGTTCTGTGCTGTACTGTTCTATGTTCTTCAAACCTGCAACTGAAAGCGTGCTGGGAATCAGCAACAGCGCAACTACAATAGGTCCATCTACTGAGCAGAGCAATCACGGGGCAATGCTGCACTGCAATCAAGTAAGTTAGCAAAACAGTACCTCTGAATTCATCAGCAGGCTGAAAAATTAGCAAGAGGAGTACAGGTTTAAAAATATCGTAGCTTATTGTTAAGGGTGACGCCCATCAAATTCAGGTTTTGAATGCACACATGGGCTGAGTAACATTGATCAGTTATGAGCACAAACAGCTGGGAATACAATGCAGCAATAATGAAAATAGGGTTTAAACTGAAAAATGCTAAGGAGCAGGTGCTTAACCGTAGAATCCCTACAGTGGCAGAAGCAGGCCATTCGGCCTATCAAACCCCTCCAAAGAGCATCCCGCTCAGATTCACTCCCCTTACCGTATCCCAGTAATCCTGCATTTTTCCATGGCTAATCCACCTGGCCTATACATCCCTGGACACTATAGGCAAGTCAGCAAGGCCAATCCACCTAAACTGAACATCTTCAGATTCAAAAGTACAAAGTTCAATATGCAAAGGTACAAAGCATTCAGGGAAAATAAGAATGGAAAAAAAAAGTAAGATGGCTGGCAGTATCGATTAAGGAAGCCACGACAGTGTTGGAAAGAGAGGTCCTCCGTGAATAAGCAAAGTCAAAATCCATTCAGTATGATTGCATGAGTGGGGCATTGTACAGGCCTTCAAATAGTGACAGTGAGGTAAAGGGATAAGCTTGCAGCAAAAGCAATAGTAGTAGGTGACTCGATAGTAAGGGGCAGAGACAGGCATTTCTGTGGCCGTGAACAAGACTCGAGGATGGTCTGTTGCCTCTCTGGTGCCAGGATTCTGGATGTCTCTGAGCGGGTGCAGGACATCCTGAAACGGTAGGGAAAACAGACGTAAGTCATTGTCCACATTGGCACAAATGACATAAGTAGGAAGAAGGAAGAGATCCTACGAAGACAATTCAGGGAGTTAGGCAGGGATCTAAAAAGGAGGAGTACCAGAGTAGTAATCTCAGGAGTACTATCTATGCCATGGGCTAATGAGGCAAGGAACAGAGAGAGAGCACATTTGAACATGTGGCTACAGAGCTGGTATAGGAGAGAGGGCTTCAGATATATGGATCATTGGGATGTCTTCTGGGGAAGGTGGGACCTGTACAAAAAGGACAGATTGCACCTGAACTGGAGGGGAACCAATATCCTGGATAGGAGGTTTACTTGAACTCTTCGGGAGGATTTATACTAGTGTGGCAGGGGGGTGGGAACCAGAACAACAGGCCAGTAAGTGCAGGGACTGGGGAAAAAAACTGAGACTGAGACATGCATAGTGTAGATTAAGAGCAGGCAGAGGGAGGTCGTTGGGCTTAGAGGGACTGGAGGTCTAGAGTGCATTTACATCAATGCAAAAAGTATAACAGGTAAGGCAAATGAACTAAGAGCATGGAATTATGATGTTATTGCCATTACAGAGACATGGTTAAAAGAGGGACAGGACTGACAGCTCAACATTCCAAGTCACTGTTTTAGATTGGACAGAATGGGAAACAAAAGGGGTGGGGGAGTTGACTTGCTGATTAGGGATCACATCACAGCTTTATTGAGGGAAGACACATCAGAGGGACCTTTTTCCTACTTCAACATGTCCCCCATGGATTTGCTAATAATTATTTTAAGGATACATGCAGGGAGATAATCATGGGACAGAGAAAGCATGTTTCAGCTATTCATCATATCGACAACAGTGCAACACTCCCACACTGGAGTATCAAGTTTACTTGGTTCAGGGTCAAATCCTGCAATGGAACTTAGAAGCAAAAGTGATACTGACTGAGATACAATTAACAACACAACACAGCTACAACCCTGATGGTGTCAGTCATAAGTAATTCAGATCTTTGTTCTGGCTTAATTACAAAACAATCTGAAGATTAAACTTCATTTTGTCCCACAATGGTGCAAGTTGTACATTACAAACACCTCAGAGTTTGAATGCCCATGTGTATTAGCAACATCCTTTTAACAATTCATGACAGATTACACACGGCCCAAAACCTGGGTACTTTGGAAATCAGTTGAAATCCCATTGATGGTTAGGTAACCAAGATGGATATATTAACAGCTCTTCATGCTAGAAACTGCACTGCAGGGAAAGGCAAGATCTTTGGTCTGCAAATGAGATTGAGGTGAGAGCAATACAGAACTCACATACAGTGGACAAACACATCCTTGTTCATTTATCATGAATATCAACAGCACCCAAGTCTTGCATTTTGTGAAGTCAAATCAAGACAGGAGTTTCATGGTGAATGGTAGGGTCTTAAGGAGCACAGTGGAACAGAGGGACCTTGAAGTTCAGGTGCACGGTTCTCTGAAAGTGGAGTCACAGGTAGACAAGGCAATGAAGGAGGCTTTGGCACACTGGCCTTTATCAATCAGGGCACTGAGTATAGAAGTTAGGAAGTTATGTTGCAGTTGTACAGGATGTTGACGAGGCAACACTTGGAAGTGTTTTGTTCAGTTTTGGCCACCTTGCTATAGGAAAGATGTTGCCAGGACTCAACAGTCTGAGTTATAGGGAGAGGTCGGACAAGCTAAGACATTTTTCTTTTAAATGTAGGAGACTGAGCGGGGATCTTATAAAAGTGTGTAAGATCATGAGAGGCATGGATAGGGTAAATGTCTTTTTCCCAGGGTTGGGGAGTCAAGGACGAGAGGGCATCAGTTTAAGATTAAAGGGGAAAGAATAGAAGGGAACCTGAGGGGCAATGTTTTAACAAGGGGTGGTACGCATATGGAATGAGCTGCCAGCGAAGGTGGTTGAGGCGGGTACAATAACAACACTTAAAAGGCATCTGGACAAATACATGGATTGGAAAGGTTTAGAAGGATATGGGCCAAATGGGGTTAGCGTGGATGGACATTTTGGTCAGCATGGACCAGTTTGGGTCAATGGACCAGTCTCCATGCCATTGGACTCTAAATCCACTGTTTTTATATTGAATTGTTTGTTCAATTACAGTAAAAATCTGCACTAAGTAAAGAGAGATGCTGGCCATATCTGGTGTATCAGAGATTGGAATTAGTTTCCTGATCTGAAACAACAACTGCAGTGAAAACTAAAAGGAATATGGACAAATACTAATTTACACCACAGCAGATGAACCTTTACATAAGTCACCTTGTGGGAGCTTGCTGTGTGCAATTTGGATGCTGGGTTTCTTGAGCACCAGCAGTATCTACACCTTAGAAATGATTAACTGGATTCAGAAGAGATTCTAGACAAGTTCTTCCCTTGAGTTTTTTTCTTACACTACTGAAAGCCAGCCCAAAGACAAACAAGTAAAGGCAAAATATGTCAGATGCTGGAAATCTAAAAGAAAAACACTGCCAGAGAAACTCAGCAGCTTTAGCAGCATCCGTGGAGGGAGCCAAGTAGAGTTAATGGTTTGAGTCCAATATGACTCCTCTTCAGAACTGAAAGGGGTTGGAAAATTGTGGGCTTTTTAAAATGCTGTTGACAAAAATGAACTCTCTTTGCTTCAAACAAAAGCAAAATATTGTAGATGCTGGAAAGCTAAAACAAATACAAAAACAATCAGTATAATCAAGTCATAGTTATACAGCTCTGAAACAGATCCTTTGGTCAAACTTGCACATGCCACCAAATATCCTAAACTGATCTAGTCCCATTTGCCAGCGTTTGGCCCATATCCCTCTAAACCCTTATTAGTGTATCTATCCAGACGCGTTTTAAAATGTTCTAATTGTACCCATCCCTACCATTTCCTCTGGCAATTCATTTCATACACGCACCACCCTCTTCATGAAAATCTTGCCCCTCAGGTCCCTTTTAAATCTTTCCCCTTCACCTTAACCTATGTTCTCTAGCTTTGGACTCTGCCATCCTGGGAAAAAGATCTTGCCTATTTACCCTATCCATGCCCCTCATGATTTTATAAACCTCTATAATGCCATCCCTCAGCCTCTGATGCTCATGCTGAAAATTAAAATAAATACAGATGATTGTACACATGCCCATTGCTGTTGACTCTTCAATTTGCTCATCACAACCTCAGAGTTTAAAGTAATTAAGCCAGGCTGGCATTAACAGCAAAATTATGACTGCAATTCGACTTATCACACAACTGATAATGTGATGGTCTCTTAGTTGGTCAAGTCTTACTGGCTCACTTTCCTCAGTGTAGTCAATCAGCCTGACATTTACTGTCGAACCTCATAAATGGTCAGGTATCAACACTGTGTCATTCTTAACAGTGATTAGCTGCAATTACACAGAAGCACTGAATCACAACGTGCATCACACATGGTTTTATTTTTAGCTGGGAGGGGGAATGTGAAAGTTCTATGCCTATAGGAGCACAGTGAAGGCACAGTAGCTCACTGTTGCCTCACAGGGTTGATTCCTGTCTCGGGCAACTCTCTGTGTGGAGTTTGCACATTTTCCCCACTTTTACATGGCGTTCTTCCAGCTGCTCTGGTTTCCTTCCACAGTTCAAAAAATGTGCTGGTTAGGTGGACTGGCTAGTCTAAATTGCCCACAGTATCTGGCAATGTGCAGGCCAAATAGTTTGACTATGGGAAATGCAGGGTCATCAGGGTCTGAGAGGGATGTTCTTTGGAGAGTTGGTGTGGACTCTAAGTTGAATGGCCTGCTTCCACACCGTATGGATTTTATGAAAGTCTATGAAAGGAGCATTATAAGAAGGAGATGAGAAAAAAACTACAGAGTTGGTATGGACATTGGAGGTGACAAAGATGTTGACTAGATCCTAAGAAAACAGCAGATACAGGGGACTTTGTTACTTAAGAGAATCATCAAACAGCAGGGAAGTAGGCAAATTTGATGCCTGCCCCTATTGTTTGACCGATGCAGAATAGCGCAATACTAAACATTATAGTTACTAAGCTCCACCAGTATTGACATTCAGAAACAAGGGAGGCTTTGACAAGTATAACACACGCAAAGTCTGCACTCGCACCTCTACAAAGCGTGGACAGCAACCTGTAAGTGCAACATTTTAGCCTGGGAATGGTGACTAACAGAGGAGATCGAAAGAACGTTGAGGAAATCGAATACACATCAAAGCAGAAGTGCTGATGAAAGAATCTCAAAAATTAGAAAATACTAGAAATATTCAGCAGGCTGGGCAGTATCTGTTAAGTGCAAAACACATGGCATTTTCAAACCTATTCCTATTTTCAAATAGATACCGCCTGACCTGCTGAGAGTTTCCAGTATTTTCATATTTTTATATAATCCACCACAGGACTAACTCATGTTGATCAGTTGATAAGTAGCTTACATTATCAGCAGTGATTTCTTGTGGTATTATCTCATTGACAGTAACCATACCCAGGACAGCAAAAAGCCTAGAGGGTTCCAGACATTAATTTGTCGCAATGCTGCGTCTATCTCTCATATCAGAAGGCAAGATCATATAAGACCTTCACCAGGACACCAAGTGCACTGCAAACAGTCACTGTACTGCTGTTAGATTCAAGGATTATATCATTTGTGTTTAACATGGTGCAGTGAAGGAGATTCCAATTTATAATTGCTGCAATATCCTTCACACAAGCAACTGCAATGATCAGATTCACAACACTCCTGTTGTAATACACAGATACAGCAGTAACTGGTGTTCTGAAATGAACTGAGCTCTAGTTTTCATCTTATACTGTGTAGCATCTCATTGCCAACCTTACTTCCATCATGGTTACTCATGCAATCAGAAGCATTCACTCACTGCAGCACAATCAGCGTACTGGCTTCAATCCATATGCAATTTGAAGTTGCCAGGATTATTCCAGAAATTGTTTTCCTGAGAGCAATGCTTAAGCCTTAGCCGAAAGCACACCTCATAATGAAAAGATCAGGATATTGTTGGGTACATTCTGAAAAGTGCCCTTTCAATCTTAATGCATTCATGCTTTCAAACAGGGATTACTAAATTGATGCCAGGTTAAGCCTCTGAGGATCAGACAGCACACATCAGAGCGTATTAAAAGGATGAGTAAAAGAAACTGGGGATGCATCAGTTGTAATCTTCCATAGAGGACTGGAATGGGACACAGTCCCAGTAGTCGGAATTGTAGAAAATCCTATATAATCCCCTCTTCCTCTCTTGCAATTTCACAGAATTCATGATCGTGGACAAATGATGTAAAGACACAACAGTTATACAAGTAACGAGAAGAGGCTGCGTTATAAGCATGCTTATCATCAATGAAGATATAGTCAGTGTGTGGTTGCAACAAACAATACCAGCAACTACACAAGAGTCATAACCAGTGGATGATCCATCTCTGCCTGCTCATGAACTCCCCAACATCTCAGATCCAAGTCTTCAGCCAATTCCACAGGATATCAAAAATGACATCAGATTCAGAAAGCACTAAGGGCTCCAATAACAACACTGTTGTAAGACCTGTGCTCCAGAATTAGTCGCGCCTCTAGCCAAACTGTCAGTAGAGCTACAACACTGGCATGTTTTGTGAGGACAGCTTGACCACAAAGGCCAGGGTAAATCCAGTCCAGCCAACTAGTGTCTCATCAGCCTACATTCAATCTTCAGTAAAGTGAGATAAAAGGTGCTGTCAACAATTCTAACAACCTGCATTTACGAATAGACTCCTAACCAATACACAGTGTGAGTTCCAGAATGGTTATAGCAAAGGATGAGGTCATTTGGCCAATTCTGTCTGTGCTGGTTCTCTGAAGAAATAATTCACCTATTCTGCTCTCCTGCTTTCTCCTTGTAGCCCTGTATGTTCTTCCTTTTCAAGAAGCAATCCAATTTATTTTTCAATATCTTGATTGAACCTACTTCCGTCACACAATCAGGCAGTACATTACAGACCCTAAACACCCACTCAAAAATATGTTTCTCTTCCTATCTTCATTGCTTCTTTTGTCAATTATATTAAATCAAATCTTCCAATTCTCAGTTCTTCCACCAATGGACGGACACCTTTTCACCATCTGTTCTGTCCCAACCCTCCATGATTTTGAATACCTCTATAAAATCTTCTCTCAGTCTTCTCGAAGGAAAACAGTCCCAATTTCTCCAATCTATCTACATTATTGATCGCCCTGATCTCTGGAAGCATTTTCATGAATCTTTCCTGCAGCTGCTCAAATGCCTTCTTATCCTTCCTAAAGTGTGAATATCATTGCCTAGTTGAGGCTGAGCCAGTATTTAATACAGGTACTCTGTTCCCCAATTAATAAACCCTAGAATGGAACGTAGGAACAGATAATGGATATGCAATCCCTCAAGCCTGTTCCACTGTTCAACGAGACCATGGCTGATCTGTGGCCTAACTCCATATACCTCTCTTTAGCCCCTATCCCTTAATACCTTTGCTTTGCAAAAATGTATCTATCTCATTTCTAAAATTAATAACTGATCTAGCATCAGCTACCATTGGAAGAGAGCTCCAAATGTCAACCATCGTTTGTGTGTAGAAGCACTTCCTAACATTGTTCCTTAACATCTGGCCCGAACCTTTAGACTAAGCCCAAGTTCTAGGATCTTCAACCAGTGGAAATAGTTTTATCTACCTTGTCTCTTTCAGTTAATATTGTGAAGACTTCAATCATATCACCCTTAACCTAAATTCTAGAAAAACAAGGCTAATTTGTATAATCTCTCTTCACACCGTAACTTCTTAAGTCCATTCTTATAAACATATGTTTTAACTCCCTCCAAGGCCAATATATCCTTCCTATGGCATGTGCCCAGACCAGCACAAGTGGGGTCAAACCATAGTTTTGTATAACTGCAGCATAACTTCTGCATCTTTGTACTCCAGATCTCTAGACATACAGGCCAGCAATCCATTGCTGAATATTTTATTAATCACACCCTCAGCTAGTCTTACCACCTTCAATGACTTATGCAAGCGTACACCAGCTCCCTCTGCTCCTGCACCTGCTTTTCATTTGTATCCTTTGTCTAACACTGACCTCCTAATCCTTACACTTCATACTTCTCTGCATTAAATTTCATCGGTCATTTATCAGCCCTTCCATCAACCTGTCTATAGCCTTTTGAAGTTTAACACTACCCTCTTTGATGTTCATACTTGTTTTGTACTGTCTGACAATTTTGAAACTGCGGTCTGTACACCAAGATCTAGGATGTTATTATATAACCACCTTCAGTTGTTTCACTGATAATATTTCATTCAACAAGATCAAAAATGGGAATATCTTCTGATAATTGCATCATGTTCAGCACACTCTCAAATCTTCATATAATGAAAGAACTGTACCCACGTAACAGGAAGAACAGCTGAGATTATGCTGCAAGTAACACCTGTGCCGCAAAAAAGCCAGGCAATGACCATCTCCCAACAAAAGGGCGATGGGAGCAAATTCCAGTCAGTAGCTGAGTCATTGCTTCTGACAGAGCTCTGTTAAACTCTGACACTTTGTTTGTCTCCATAAAATTCGTTGTCAGACTACACTATGAATAATTGATCAAAGCCTCAGGTTTAGCTCATCAAGGATTGTCCCTTTGCTCTTTAGCCAGGACTTAATAAGCATTTTTTGTAAACTTGCTTAAATGAGAGGGGGGGGGGGGGGCGGTGTCAGCATGCTACCACCATTTAAAGTGTCACATCAAGATTCAACATTGCTCTTGTTCAACCTTTGTCAAACTCTTTCTTACCCCTGAACATCAGAGTCAACCAGAATTCGGACAAGAATTCCCGTTACAGCTACGAGGATTGGGTAATGATCCACACTTTCCAAACCTGCGGGAAGATGTGTAAAATGATTAAACAATACATTCATTTCTCCTGTTCAGTGACCCCAGCCTCCAACATACTGCATTGATTTACATCAAAGACTATGTAAGATCAGGGCCTGAACTGAAGTGTAAAAGCAGCCTTTAGCTAGCAGCACTTTAAGATGCAATGCAAGTTGAAATTACTCAGGCATTTTACTTCTGTTACAAATGGAAAGTTCCTAATTTTTTAAAATATAAATTGGCTGGTTCAGATATATCCTAACACAAATCCAGTGCATGCTGTGGTCCAGAGGTAAGGGCACTATCCCTGTGCCACAACAGCCCGACAGAAGTCCCACACACTGACCATTTACACTACTGGCGTCAGCCAGTGGGAAATTTCTAAGATTGTTACGTCTCAAATGGTCTTTTTAATTTGAGGCACGTGGGAAAATGAAGAGAGTCATGTGATCTGTCATGAATTCTATCTACCAACAGGCCGGGTGGTTTGGTTACCATAAGGACAGGGCAGGGAGAGCTTCAAGCAAGAGTTGCTAAAGGTTAGGTATAAAACAGTCATGACTGAAGCAAATGCAAGAGCAGCTGAGCCTGATTGTGGAAAGACTTTGTGTCTGAGAGATTTTGGGGACAGAGAGGGGTCTGACATGAAAGGAACCATGGACAGCTGCCAGTGTGGTCAGCACAGTGTGGCCTCCCTGTAGACCACCAGGCTGAGTGCTCTCTGGTTGAAGAGATGTTTCATGTGGCCCAGGCTAAGGGGATGTGAGGGACAACATCTCAATGTTAGGACTCAGTTAAATAGAAGGAGTGAACTGCTGGAAATTGGGGGTGATGTTGGACTCGTTCATATAAAAACTGCAATTCTGTGGATAGAAATTAGAGACGTAGTCCTGTGGTGTAGGATTTCGTCATGTTAAACAGTTAAAGAGGGATATCAGTTAAAGAGGGGGGAAGAGTTGAAATGTTGGGCCATGGGGAGGTGTGGTTGATTGGTGCAGGTGTCCCGGAGACGTTCCCAAAAGCGCTCTGCTAGGAGGCGCCCAGTCTCCCCAATGTAGAGGAGACTGCATCGGGAGCAACGGATACAATAAATGATATTGGTGGATGTGCAGGTAAAACTTTGATGGATGTGGAAGGCTTCTTTAGGGCCTTGGATGGAGGTGAGGGAGGAGGTGTGGGCGCAGGTTTTGCAGTTCCTGCGGTGGCAGGGGAAGGTGCCAGGATGGGATGGTGGGTTGTAGGGGGGCATGGACCTGACCAGGTAGTCATGGAGGGAACAGTCTTTGCAGAAGGCGGAAAGGGGTGGAGAGGGAAATATATTCCTGGTGGTGGGGTCTTTTTGGAGGTGGCGGAAATGTCGGCGGATGATTTGGTTTATGCGAAGGTTGGTAGGGTGGAAGGTCAGCACCAGGGGCGTTCTGTCCTTGTTACGGTTGGAGGGGTGGGGTCTGAGGGTGGAGGTGCAGGATGTGGGCGAGATGCGCTGGAGGGCATCTTTAACCACGTGGGAAGGGAAATTGCGATCTCTAAAGAAGGAGGCCATCTGGTGTGTTCTGTGGTGGAACTGGTCCTCCTGGGAGCAGATATGGCGGAGGCGGAGGAATTGGGAATACGGGATGGCATCTTTGCAAGAGGTAGGGTGGGAAGAGGTGTAATCCAGGTAGCTGTGGGAGTCGGTGGGTTTGTAAAAAATGTCAGTGTCAAGTCGGTCGTCATTAACAGAGATGGAAAGGTCCAGGAAGGGGAGGGAGGTGTCAGAGATGGTCCAGTTAAATGTAAGGTCAGGGTGGAATGTGTTGGTGAAGTTGATGAATTGCTCAACCTCCTCGCGGGAGCACAAGGTGGCGCCAATGCAGTCATCAATGTAGCAGAGGAAGAGGTGGGGAGTGGTGCCGGTGTAATTACGGAAGATCGACTGTTCTATGTAGCCAACAAAGAGACAGGCATAGCTGGGGCCCATACGGGTGCCCATGGCTACCCCTTTGGTCTGGAGGAAGTGGGAGGATTCGAAGGAGAAATTGTTAAGGGTGAGGACCAGTTCGGCCAAACAAACAAGTGTTGGTGGAAGGATACTGTTGGGGACGTTGGGAGGGGAAAAAACGGAGGGCTTGGAGCCCCTGGTCATGGCAGATGGAGGTGTAGAGGGATTGAAGATGAGGCATTGGGGGCTGGGGAAACGGAAGTATTGGAGGACGTGGGTGGTGTCTCGAACGTATGTGGGGAGTTCCTGGACTGGGGGGGATAGGACAGTGTCGAGGTAGGTAGAGGGCTGTCACAGGGGTGACTGAGAGGGTAGAAGGACAAGGGCGTGACCGGGAGTTGGATGAGTGAGTGAGTTATTGAGGGGACTGGAGAGGAGGGATTACGGAGTGTGAGAAAAAGAGACAGAAAGTGAAAGCGAGTGACAGGTTGAGCTGAGGGAGGTGGGAGGAGAGACAGAGTGAGCGACAGATCGACAGATAGATAGAGAGAGAGAGAGAGAGAGAGAGAGAGAGAGAGAGTGTGAGCGAGCGAGAGATACACTGAAAAAAGAAACAAAAACAGAAATTGCTGGAGAAACTTGGAGGTCTGGCAATATCTGTGGAGAGAAAACAGAATTAATGTTTTGAGTCTCATGACCCTTCTTCAGAAGAACAGTCACTGGACTCGAAACGTTAACTGTTATCGCTCCACAGATGCTGTCAGACCTGCTGAGCCTCTACACCAATTTCTGTTGTTGTTCCAGATTTCCAGCATTTGCAGATCTTAGTTTTATTTTCGAGAGAATGTGCCTGCTGGCTCCCTCCACCCCTGACTAAACGTGAAAAAGGTTGGCAACCTTGCACGAGATTAATAGTAATGTGGTGGACTCTTAGCTGGTCTCTTAAGTAGCCTGGCAAGTCACTCAGCTTTATCAAAACCCCTACGACCTTTACCACACAGAATGCACTGGTTAAGAACCGCATCATTCCAACTCAAGGTAAATTCAGGGATGGATGGTTAATAGCTGCCGGTCTTGCCTTTGACACTCACATTAAAACAAATTAAGAAGAAAATGAAATGATCACATGGATAGTAAGAAATACCAGGAGGTATTTTAATACAATATGGGGTAACTAACAGCCTGCATAATGATTAAACTTTTAGCAATATAACTATCTTGAATATCATCAAATTAGAAGAGCTGAACCAATCTCCAACTTCCCATTCAAATCTACTCAAGTAAGACTAGATCTAAACGATTTTACTTTTACAATCTTTCTCATTCCTTTATCAAAGTAACTCACATCGCAATCAACTTATCAGTGCAGTTTATTTCAACTGGAAATCTGTAATAACAGCAAGTTAAAATTTAACATTAAAAATCATGACTCCGAGTGCTCAGACCAAGGTCATTAATGTTTTCATTCCTCTTGGCCTATTTGTTCCCTTCACCACACCCCACCCATTCTAAGCTGCAACAACACCATCATCTCACCACAGCATGCCTTCCTTTCCTCTCACCTTCAAATATACCCTTCTCCACTCACCTCCCCAAAGCCACTTTCCCTTTTCCCTTCACAACTGCCCTTTGCTCATGGCTCCTTAAATCAGTCCACCTCCTAAACTCTCACTGAGCCCCTTCCTTCAAGAGCCAACTCTCAGGAAAATGGGTGGCAGCGCACATACAGTCCTAACTGTGCTAGGGTCGTTAGAGCTTCATACACACAATCCAATGGTAATGTCTGTCAACATATTTGTAAATGGATATGAATGTGCTTCAGACAGCAAAGTGTACCATGGCAGTTAATGGATCAATGAAAGTGTAATAGCTTTCAATAATAGCTCACTGGTCAAACCAAGGGTATATAATCTAAGTAAACATCACAAAAAAAAATTTCCACAAAGATATGGAAGAGGATACTACTCACCAGGTAAGCGCAGATTGACAACGCGGTCGAAGAGGTTCTTTTCAGCCGTAACTCGGTTCAATACTTGGTTTATCAGCTGTGAGAGATCAAACGATCACTGATTAGACAAAATCTCAAAGGGTTATCAAATAAAATGCACAGTCTTCATCAAAGCAGCTTAGCGTTCCATACCCATTCATTGCAGGATAACCAACTGACTTGTTCGCCATCTGCAAGGCAGAGGTCAGAAGTCTGATGGAATACTCTTCACATGGCTGGATGAATGCAGCTGCAGCAACACTCAGGAAGCTCAACGATATTCAGGACAAAGTATCATGCTTGATCGATGCCCCATCCTCCATGTTTGATGTTCACTCCCTCCCAAACCAACATGTATTTGCAGCAATGTGTTCAACTTGCAAGAATGAAGTGAGTCAACTTGTCAAACCTCCTTCAAAAGCACTTTCCAAACCTGTGACCAGTACACCTAGCAGGACAATAGCAGCACATACAATGACAACTGTACCACCTTCAATTTTGCCTTCAAATCACACAGCATCTTGACACTGCAATTTCTGCAATGTCACTGGATCAAATCTTTCCAATTGCACTGGGTATATCTATACCTAATGGAGTGATGTAGCTCAAGACGGACGCTTATTAACACCTTCTCAAGGACAATTAGGGATGAATAATAAATATTAGCCTTGCTGCCACTGGTCTCACCGCACGAAAAATTAAGAAGAACTATTCCTTTTATTCTGCACTTCTGATTATTTACTGTTACCATCCTATCATGTTCATTCACATCAGCCTGGAATATCTAAAGGCATAGCTAGAACTACTAAGATCAAGTTTTCAGAATCTGAAATTGACTCTTACTTCATCAGGACTTAATTTATGGGCCAGCTCTCATAATGAACCATGTTAGGAATGATGCACCATAGAATTATAAAATCCCGAGTGTCAATGCAGGCCATTCGGCCCATTGAGCACACATCAACCCTCCAAAGAGCATCCCACCCAGAACACCTCCCCGCATCCCACCCACCCTATAACCCTGCTTTTTCCATAGCCAATCAACCTAACTTTCACATCTTTGGATTGTGGGAGAAAACTGGAGCACCTGGAGGAAACCCATGCAGATAAGTGGAGAATGTACAAACTCTGAATAGATAGTCACCAGAGGGTGGAATCAAGGCCAGGTGCTGTGAGGCAACAGTGCTAACTACTAAGCCACTGTGCCGCACCATTCTCCAGGGTTACACAGATGGGGGACATGCGCACCAGGACAATTCTCCAGTCTGGTGGAGTAAGTGCTGGACTGAGGGAAAGCTAAAATAAAGGTATAAACCTAATTTGTTCTCTCTCTTGCTTATTAGTGCAACAGGTCAGTGACAGAATATATCATATTGCCCAACCTTCAAATAGACTTCTTTATATTTATTATCCTGTAGATAACTGGAGGGAATAATCCTGGGCGCCTTCAACATTGACCCTGGTTGACTTGCCAACCAACCAGCACCCTCTTGCCCTGTCGTACAAATTAGGATTGTTTGAAATCTGGCGTTCTTGCATTTGTTCTGATGAATGTCAGATTTGTCTCTCTTTTCAGCAATGTCTGGGGTGGGTGGAGGGGTTCAGGAAAGCAAAGAGAGGGAGGGTTCAGTGAAGCAGCTACAATCAGGTATGTGAAACAGGATGGAGAATTTTAAAATTGAGGTACTGCTTGACTGGAATCAATGTAGGATAAAAGCAGCACTGGGTTATTGGGTGCATATAAAGACAGAGGCAGAGTTTGGATGACTTCAAGCTTTTGTTGGGTAGAAACTGGGAGACTAGACGAAATTGCATCAGAATAGTCAAGACTACATATCACAAAATGAGGACAAGGCTTTCAGAAGCGGATGAGCAGTTGGGGAAGTGAAGATGGGTGACGTTATGGAGTTGACAATAGGCAGTTTCAGTATTAGTTTAGGTATATGGTTCATAGCTGAAAATGTGTTGCTGGAAAAGCACAGCAGGTCAGGCAGCATCCAAGGAACAGGAGAATCGACGTTTCGGGCATCAGCCCTTCTTCAGGAATGGCTGATGCCCGAAACGTTGATTCTCCTGTTCCTTGGATGCTGCCTGACCTGCTGCGCTTTTCCAGCAACACATTTTCAGCTCTGATCTCCAGCATCTGCAGTCCTCACTTTCTCCTCGTATATGGTTCATAAGTCAGTAAGTTTGAACATTGTATCAAGGCTGTCAACCATCTCCAAAGTTTCCCAGGGAGAGAGATGGAGTTGACAGCTAGGGAGTAGAGCTTGTAGCAGTGACTGCAGTTAATTATTTCAGAAATTTCTGTTTATCCAATTCTGAAAGATTCGCAAGGAGTTTGACAACTTCTAGTTAGTGGAGGAGTTTTGAGATGTGATGGTAAGGTAAGATGAATGCTTCCACTGCATATGGGAAAAAGAATCTTTTCTTCAGATGTTGCCGCCGAGGGGTAACCTGCAAATGAGAAATAGGAGGAGACCACAAACAGATAATTGGGTAACTGTACAGGGGTGAAAGGAGAAGTAATAAACTGGCTACAATTGGCTATAGACAAGAATGGGACCCAGTCAGTGTAGCTCTACACAACTGTATGATTAGAGAGGAAGATGGTGTCAAAAGCTGCAGACAAGTGGTGAAGATTGAGGAGGGAATGTTGTGAGGAAATTTGTGGTGCCCAAGGAAGAGAAATGAAAATACCATGATGAACTGTTCTGACAGCAATCATTCCACAGTGCAGTCTCACCCAAACCGAAAACACCATAGCCTCTGCCAACGTGAAACAGTAGATATGAATTGAGACAGGTATGAAGTACTTCACGGCATATAACACTGCTCTACCGTAAGGAGGCCAAACGCAGGTATAAGGGTAACACCTAAAACTTTTTGGGTGGCATTTATCAAATTGAAAATACCCATGTGAGACTGTCATTGATTGTAATTTCTTCCAACTTGGCAAGTGAGGAAGACTATTTTGATATCTGATCTCCAGGAGGCTAGTTGGGGTTTTGAGGACAATTGTGATCATTTGTTATTGAATTCAAGTTATCATGACAGGACTTGAACTCTCAAACCTCTGGCTTCAGTTTGGTACTACAGCCACAATGCTAACTTACCTGGTGTAAATTTGTATCGTATTAACCTAAAGACATGCACTAATGTAGATGGACACAATGGCTGTAAGATTGAGACAACACAACAGGGGCAATTTCCAATCTGGACACTTGAGTGGAAATCTGGCAGAGTGAATTATCCACCTGCTATATTCTATTCCATCCCTACACAATATATGTATGTGGTACTCATAGATAACTTCTCTATGCGGTGCTTGTGTGGGCTGCCTAGTGTCTATAAGATGAATTCGCAATGAGCTGATGGCCCCTGAAATGTCTTTGTCAATTCAAGTACTATATCTCATTTTACAATTGCTGGACAATTTCAAGCTGCAGCTCAGCACCCACCAGGAAACCTCTCTATCATCCTGTAATCAGCAGAGCAGGAGAGATAACAGGTCGCCTGGTTGTATTCTCCTCTCTTACTCAGCCGCTTATTCCATTTCATCTGACCTTTACATTACAGATACAGCTTCTTTTTAATGAGATTAATTGGGATGCTGGTGGAGACTATATGGGCTCTCCCTCAGGTCAGGCAGCGTTTAACTGAGACAAACTGACCAGAATCTCAGAATCAAAGATGAATCCCAGTCTGATTGATTGAGCAATGAAGTGAGCATTGTAAACCAAATTATTTCACTGTGTCAATGGAAATACAGGGTATTTTTAACCTGTTTGGATTTGTTTGGACCCACAGCTGGCACGGGTTTGTCTTGAAGCGAGAGGTGACGATGACTAACATATGCATTTTAATCAGAAAATCCAAACCCAGTTGGCTCTTATTGTAATCAGCTGTCAGTAATACATGCTGTTTGAGTGATGAAAATTGGTGATGCTGCCTGGAGCTGCAACTAATAAGGTTACTGTAAAGGTTCAACCCACAGTATTAAAGGAGTAGCATTATAAGGATGGAATATGTAATGGACCGGGCAAGTGCTACAATAATGCTACAAACTAAAATGAGCTTGCAATGTGCTGGGAATAATTTGACAAAACTCTTCCCAGCCAATTCCTTCACCATTCAAGCAGTATACCAACTTTCAGAGGAAACTCAATCCATCTGAAGATGCACTCTGCCACGGGAAACCAAACCATTTCAAATATATGTACAGGACTTAAATTATGATTGTCCAACAGACTGCACACTGTTTGTCCATTTAGTATTAATGAGAAGATGTCGACTGTGCTTTGGTTGGTAGCACTGAACCTCTGAATCAGTAACATGTAGGCACAAGTCCCACTCCAGAAACTTGAATACATAATCTAGGCCAAAACACCCAGTGCAGTACCACAGGAGGGCTGCATTGTCAGATGTTGTGCCTTGTGGATAAGATGTTAATGTGAAACCCAGTCTACTTTCTCCAATGCTTTGAACATATCCCATGAGACTATTCAAAGAAGAGCAAGAGAATTCTCTGTTGGCATTTATATCACTCAACCTAAAATGGTGTGAGTGATCATTTATAACATGATCAGTGCATTGACTATATGAATTGGAAGGTCATGTTGCCGCTGTACAGGATATTGGTTAGGCCACTTTTGAAATACTTTGTGCAATTCTGGTTTCCCTGCTATAGGAAATACTTGGAAAGATTCAGAAAAGATTTACAAGGATGTTTAAAAAGCAACAAAGAACAACGAAGCAAGCAATAACGAAAGGAAAGCTAGATTATGAATGCAAACTAGCACAGAACATAAAAATAGGTAGGAAAACATTTTATAAATGTATAAAACAGAAAAGGATGGCTAAAGTGGACGTAGGTCCCTTGCAGGATGAGAAAGGGGAATTAATTTTGGTTAATGCTAATACGGCTGAGGCCTTGAATAAATATTTTGTGTCAGTCTTCACAGTGGAAGATGTGTCAAACATGCCAAAGAATGATGCTAAGGATACGATGGGAGGTGAGGACCTCAATTCAATTGTTATCACCAAAGGGGTAGTGCTGAGCACACTTGAGGGTCTAAAAGTAGATAAAGTCCCCTGGTCCTGATGGAATGCATCCCAGGGTGCTGAAAGAAATGGCAGAAGTTATAGTAGATGTATTAATGGTAATTTACCAATATTCACTGGATTCCTGGCTGGTCTTAGCAGACTGGAAGACAGCAAATGTTACGCTGCTGTTTAAAAAAGGGTGTAGGCAAAAGGCAGGTAACTCTAGGTCAGTTAGCTGAACATCTGTAGTTGAGAAATGCTGGAGCTATCATTCAAGAAGGAATAGTGAGACATCTGGATGGAAAGGGTTCAGTCAGCAGACGCAGCATGGATTCAGGAAGAGAAGGTTGTATTTAACAGACTTACTGGAGTTCTTTGAGAATGTAATAAGCGCGGTGGATGGAGGGAACAGATGGATGTTGAATACTTGGATTTCCAGATGGTATTCAATAAGGTGCCACATAAAACACTCATTCATAAGAATGGATGGACTTGCAGGGAATGATTAGATTAGATTACATTACATTACAGTGTGGAAACAGGCCCTTCGGGCCAACAAGTCCACACCAACCCGCCGAAGCGCAACCCACCCAGAGCCCTACATTTACCCCTTACCTAACACTCCGGGCAATTTAGCATGGCCAATTCACCTGACCTGCACATCTTTGGACTGTGGGAGGAAACCGGAGCACCCGGAGGAAACCTACGCAGACACGGGAAGAATGTGCAAACTCCACACAGTCAGTCACCTGAGGCGGGAATTGAACCCGGATCTCTGGTGCTGTGAGGCAGCAGTGCTAACCACTGTGCCACAGTGCCGCCCACTAGCATATACTAGCATGAATTGAGGACTAGATAATCTTTAGAAAGCAGAGAGTTGAGATAAATTGGTGTTTCTCTGGTTGGAGATAAGTGGTAAGCAGAATGCTGCAGGGGTCGGTGTTGGGTCCCCAACTGTTTGTGATATATATACATAATTTGGAAGAAGAGACCAGATGTAACGTATCAGAGTTTGCTGATGACACTAAATTGAGTAGAAAGGCAAACTGTGCAGAGGATATGAAGGACCTGCAGAAAGATTGAGATAGGTTAAGTGAATGGGCAAGGGTTTGGCAGATGGAGTATAGTGATGGTAAATGTGAGATTATCCACTTTGGAAGTCAAAGTAATAGGTCAGAGTATTATTTAAATGATGAAAGGTTGCAGCATGCTGTTGTGCAGAGGAACTTAGGAGTGCTCGTACATGAATCGCTAAAAGTTGCTATGCAGATGCAACAAGTAATCAGGAAGTCAAATAGAATATTGGCTTTCATTGCTAGAGGGATTGAATTTAAGAGCAGTGAGGTTCTGCTGCAATTGTACAAGGTGTTGGTGAGACCGCACCTGGAGTACTGTCCTCAGTTCTGGTCTCCTTACTTGAGGAAGGATATCCTGGCTTTGGAGGCAGTGCAAAGGAGGTTCACCAGGTTGACTCCGGAGATGAGGGCGTTACACCATGAGATGAGGTTGAGCCGGCTAGGACTCTACTCGCTAGAATTTAGAAGAATGAGAGGGGATTTTACAGAAACATAAAATTATGAAAGGGATAGATAAGAGAGGCAGTCAAGCTGTTACTGCTGGTGGGTGAGATCAAGATTCAGGGACATGGCCTCAAGATTAGGGGGAGTAGATTTCGGACAAAGACAAGGAGGAACTGCTTTTCCCAGACAGTAGTGAACCTATGGAATTCTCTGCCCAACGAAGCAGTAGAGACAGCTTCATTAAATATATTCAAGACACAGTTGGATGTGTTTTTGCATGGTAGGGGAATTAAGGGTTATGGGGATAATGCAGGTAGGAGGGGCTGAGATGACGTATAGATCAGCCCTGATCTTAATGAATGGCAGAGCAGGCTTGGCAGGCCAAGTGGCCTACTCCTGCTTCTATTATTATGTTTCAAGTGTTGGAGGGTGTAAGCTATAGGGAGAGACTGAATAGACCAGGCTTATTTTCAGAGTCTGAGGAGCAACCTGACAGAGGTTTATAAAATCGTAAGGGACATGGATAGGATAAATAGACAAGGTCTTTTCCCTGGGGTGGGGAGTTGGTTGAGAAGGGAAAGATTTAAAAGGGACCTAAGTAGCAATTTCTTCATGCTAAGTGTGGTGTGTGTATGGAACAAGTTACCAAAGAAAATGGTGGAGACTGGTACAATTACATCATTTAAAAGGTATCTGAACGGATATATGAATAGGAAGAGTTTGGACGGATATAGGCCAAATACTGGCAAATAGGACTAGATTAGATTAGAATATCTGGTTGGCATGGACGAGTTGGACTGAAGAGTCTGTTTCTATGCGGTACATCTCTATGACTCTAAGTAGTAACCCATTGCTGATGAGGCAATAATCCTTGAGATTAGATGTGCTACTTTAGTTGATCGAAGTGCAGGTAGCATTGCGAGTGCTACTTACTAGCCCTGAGCCAAGCAAAGCCTTGCTTTTGAGCACTGCCCACAGCCTCATGCTGGCAAGCGAGTTTCAGTGGGCATTGGACAGGTACAGGATGAAGCTCTACTGTGACTGTACCAGTGTCAGACTATTTGTAGCTGAGGTTCTAATGAAGAATGGGCAGTAGAGCAACAAACTGAACTCCTGAATGGATCCATGTTGTTGTAATTCAACACCTTCAGAGGAGGACGACAGAAAATCAGCAATTTGAAAACTCTGACTGGAGCAACATAGTATGCCAATGCCAGGCTGCCTGAGAATAAAACTCAGTTTTTTAAATTCTGTGGTCTGTTCACATATGCTTTTCCTATTTGTACTGCAATGGTTTTCTTAGCAGGATTGTTTCCTCTCTTGCAATCTTACCAATGAGCTCAATCAGCCATAGGAATTTGTGTTGCAGACATTTCGTCCCCTGTCTAGGTGACATTCTCAGTGCTTGGGAGCATCCTGTGAAGCGCTTCTGTGATCTTTCCTCTGGCATTTGTAGTGTACAAATGCCGGAGGAAAGATCACAGAAGCGCTTCACAGGAGGCTCCCAAGCACTGAGGATGTCACCTAGACAGGGGACAAAATGTCTGCAACACAAATTCCCAGCTCGGCGAAAAGAACCACAACGAGCACCCGAGCTACAAATCTTCTCCCAAACTTAGGGATTTGCTGTCGGAAAGCAGGTCATATGTTGTGTGGCAATAGTGAGTCTAACAGATCCTGAAGTTCAACACTACAGGCTAACTCCTAATGCCTGATATGTCAAATATACGACAAAAATAGATGAATTACGTACAGTACTTTTTACTTTTAGATGCATACCTGAGAATAGGTGGCTCAGAAACATCGCAAATTAACAGTGAACCTGGATACTCTCACAAAGTCAACAACTGAAACAAGAATGTTGAGACAAAGGGACAGGACAATGGAAAACAATGAGCTGCAGTGTTAGGGGAGTAATTAATTCAGAATTTAATTAACATCCACACAGTAGATCATAAACAAGAGTGACATTTCAATAGTTTATGGCAGTCATTCAAATTCAGTGATTAAATCAATGCCTTGTATCTGTACTCTACATCAGTAGAATTATTCTCACCTGTACGCTGGCATACAAATGAAATGACAGGGTTAGTAACTGAAGACTAGGTAAAAACAATGACTGCAGATGCTGGAAACCAGATTCTGGATTAGTGGTGCTGGAAGAGCACAGCAGTTCAGGCAGCATCCGAGGAGCAGTAAAATCGATGTTTCGGGCATGAGCCCTTCATCAGGAATAAAGGCAGAGAGCCTGAAGTGTGGAGAGATAAACTAGAGGAGGGTGGGGGTGGGGAGAAAGTAGCATACAGCACAATAGGTGAGTGTGGGAGGGGATGAAGGTGATAGGTCGAGGGCGGGGAAGGGTAGAGTGGATAGGTGGTTGAAGAGCTTCAGGGCAGAGGAAATGACCTGGGAGTTGCAGTGGGAGATTTCATTGCAGGGGAAGGTGCTGGGAGTGGAGGTTGGGTTGATGGGGGGTGTGGACCTGACGAGGGAGTCACGGAGGGAGTGGTCTTTTCGGAACGCTGATAGGGGAGGGGAGGGAAATATATCCCTGGTGCACCTTCCCCTGCAACCACAAGAAATGCAAAACTTGCGCCCACACCTCCCCCCTTACTTCCCTCCAAGGCCCCAAGGGATACTTCCATATTCGCCACAAATTCACCTGCACCTCCACACACATCATTTGTTGCGTCCGCTGCACCCGATGTAGTCTCCTCTATATTGGGGAGACAGGCCGCCTACTTGCGGAACATTTCAGAGAACACCTCTGGGACACCCGGACCAACCAACCCAACCACCCCGTGGCTCAACACTTCAACTCCCCCTCCCACTCCACCAAGGACATGCAGGTCCTGGGACTCCTTCATCGCCAGACCATAGCAACACGATGGTTGGAGGAAGAGCGCCTCATCTTCCGCCTAGGAACCCTCCAACCAAAAGGGATGAACTCAGATTTCTCCAGTTTCCTCATTTCCCCCCCCCCACCACCTTGTCTCAGTCAAATCCCTCGAACTCAACACCACCTTCCTAACCTGCAATCTTCTTCCTGACCTCTCCGCCCCCACCCCCACTCCAGCCTATCACCCTCACCTTGACCTCCTTCCACCTATCGCATTTCCAACGCCCCTCCCCCAAGTCCCTCCTCCCTACCTTTTATCTTAGCCTGCTGGACACACTTTCCTCATTCCTGAAGAAGGGCTCATGCCCGAAACATCGATTCTCCTGCTCCTTCGATGCTGCCTGACCTGCTGCGCTTTTCCAGCCACACATTTTCAGCGCTTATTAAAAGGTCACCCCACATTAGCTTCCAGAGGATCTCCAGAGCTTTGGGATCGGTCAGTCACCTTGATTCGCCCAACGCTGGAGACAGATTTCTCTGGGGCCTCTAGTGCCAGTTCCTTATCACTGGACTTTCACTCCTGCCCACATCAAACAGGCAATAATGCCTGCAAGATTCAGCCATGTGTTTAGGAGCTTGCTTTGTCTGCACCTGGTGTGCTTGTTTAATTTGGCTTCATTATTTCAGGAAAGGTAATATTGTATGGATGAGAATGGAATAGTGTAGATTAGATAGGCTTCAGATTGGTTTCACAGGTTGGCGCAACATCGGGGTCCGAAGGGCCTGTACTGTGCTGTATTGTTCTGTGTTCTATAAAAGATGTGCAATGAAGGTTCACCAGACTGACCTGGAAGAGAGATTGGGCAAACAGGGTTCTATAGAATCTCAATGAATAAGAGGTGATCTCATTAAAACTGATCGAATACTTAGATAAGGGAGAAGCAGGTAAGATATATCCCCTGATTGGAGACTCTAGAACCAGAGGCACCATTTATCAATAAGGGGGAGAGTGCCACTTACACCCAAAATGAGAAGAAGGGTGTGAACCTTTGGAATCCTCTACTGCAAAGGGGGTATGTTCAATGCAGAGATTGATCATCAGAAATCTAACAGTAGTGTACAAGGTTTATGGGAATGGGGAGGATAAAAAAGCATTGCAGTGTTTGAACAGCCATGATCGTATTAAATGGTGGGGCAGCCTTGACAGGCTGAATAGCTTACTTCTGTTTCCATGTTTCTAAATTTGGGGGCATGAATACGAAAATGAAATGCCAGAGTTAAAAATTCCCCAGATGAAAAGAGAAGTAATGTTTGCAAAGTTTCTTCAACATAGCTTACAGGAGCATTATAATATAGACACCAAACCAGATGAGGAGGTATTAGGAACAATGACCAAAAGCTTGGTCAAAAATGTAGCTTTTAAGATAGCTTCTCTTGCCTCAGCATGCATCAACATTGCTCATTCACAGAAAAATCGAGCACATAATAAATTTGTTGCAGTAGGCCAGCTGTGAGATATATTGGTTGTTTGGTTATATTAACCCTCGTGAATGTCATCCCCCCCAGATATTTAGATGTCCTATATCGGACCTTAGAAGGATCGAGTTCCATTGAAGATTTCTGTAGTAGATGGGTACAGTATTTGTATTTTAACTATTTAATCGCAGCAGCCATTCTTTTAGTGTATTGGAAATGTTGGACTAATGTAGAAATAATACCAATGTTGTATGATTGAGTGTAGGAACCACAATACTTAGTCTTCACCAGGACTTCAGGACTGTGGAACCCCTCACCTTCCTCAGATTTTCCTTCAATGCACAACCTTCAAGCTTTGAAATACCAATGTCTAATCACTGCTTCCTGATTGACCTAACCTCTCTCATTCTCCTTATTTTTGACAGTTTATCAGTAAAGATAAATGTTGCCACTGGGTTTACTTGGTATATTGTCCTGCGGTACCAGAGGGGGGGGGGTAAAGTAAGTCACACAGTGGCACCATGCAGTAGGCTTTGTGAGATGTTATTAATTTACTTCAGATCTAGTCCGTGACTGCCAACAACAGTTAGTGTACCTACTAACTGACTTAGACCTCCATTCTCAAAATCCTCATTGTCTGGTTTCTGACCCTCTATTTAAGCAACTGCTTCTCCACCACATTCTCGCCTCCTGCTTTGATGCCCTAGGCCTCCCCTGTGCCATACACCCCTGCCCAACCCCGAAAAACAGATTAATCTCTCTCATCCTTGCTGTGCCTAGTCTTTGCTATTTAAGTGTATGGGATTCAGGCTTATGAGAACATGGCTGACAATTAGCTTAACCATGCACTGCCAGATCTGGTTGGAGCAGCTAAAACCCATTGCATGCTGCTTTCATCTTTAAAACAGCTCACTATTTCAGGATCACCCTTGATGACAAGATAACTTCTTTTATGTACTACTCTTCATCTTAAAACCTTCTCCCCTTCAACCTTCATCTTCAACATAATTTGTGAGCAGCTCATGGATTGTTTTATCACTAAGATCAATCCCATCCAATCAGCTGCCTCTGATGCATCCCTCACTCCTAGTCCACCTGGCCCAACTTCCTCCAAAGCTGTCTCCTACCCGAGCCTGAACTTGCATCTTGTTCTCATTTCTGTCCTACCTCCTCATGTACCCTCTTGGAGTTATCTGAGAGGAGACTCAGCCTGTTCCCTTAATCTCATTCTCACTAAACTGCTCACCAGCAGATTTCCTGCTCCTTTGTCCCTATGTTAGTTCATATTTTTAACAATTCTCTGTCCTTCTCTCCTTTAAATTTGCTGTCATCACTTCTCAAAAAGACCAAGACTTTTTGACTTTGTCCATCCGATCTCCATCCTCCCTTTCCTCTCCAAAGTCCTCGAACATAGTACTGTTTCCCAATTTCATTCCCTTCTTTGCTAGAACTCCACGTTTCGTTACCTGCAACACTATCAAAACAGCTACAATTAAATCCACTGATGATATTCTATGTGGATGTGAAAAGAGTAGGTTTTGTCTCCTTGTCCTTTGATTAGGTTGACTACCTTTCGCCTCTCCACCATTGTCTGGCTGAGCGGGACTGCTTTCAAATGGTTCTATGCAGAAACTCACTTGCAGTAGATTTCCTTCCGGGTCCTGCACCATTAGATCCTTTGGGAACAGTGGGGGTGTCTGTGACTGCCTCCTATTCCCATCTACATGCTGACTTTGTTCCAAACATAGTGTTAGCATACAAGTGATGACTGATGACACTCCGTTCTACCTCACCACCTGCTTTTGTGTCATGACTTTTGTATCTGAGTTCCTGGGTTCTCTTCATCAAACTAGTGAACCTTTTGAGTTTTCAGAATTCTTGATAATTTATTGAACCTAATTCTGTAGTGAGATTTGAAATCTCAAAACTAGGCCATTAAACCCTTCACAGTTTTGAGAACACAACCTGAACATTTTCAGTCACTGTCACACTGGCTAAAATGCCAAAACAACCTAGGAGTCTTCAGTTAGTGGCGTGGAGAGATAAACTAGAGGAGGGTGGGGGTGGGGAGAAAGTAGCATAGAGTACAATGGGTGAGTGGGGGAGTGGATGAAGGTCAAGGGGAGAGGGACTCCCTGAGGTTCTTGTAGAGAGAGGAGGAAAACTTCTTCAAGGCAGGCATCCTTGCAAGAGGATCCGCAGTAGGGTTAAAATCAACGAGGTAACAACAATGACTGCAGATGCTAGAAACCAGATTCCGGATTAGTGGTGCTGGAAGAGCACAGCAGTTCAGGCAGAGTAGCAATAAAATCTCCTACTGCAACCCCCAGGTCATTTCCTCTGCCCTGAAGCTCTTCAACCACCTATCCACTCCACCCTCTCCTCCCTGACCTACCACCTTCATCCCCTCCCCCACTCACCCATTGTACTCTATGCTACTTTCTCCCCACCCCCACCCTCCTCTAGCTTATCTCTCCATGCTTC
The DNA here is from genome assembly GCF_047496795.1 of Chiloscyllium punctatum. NCBI lineage: Eukaryota > Metazoa > Chordata > Chondrichthyes > Orectolobiformes > Hemiscylliidae > Chiloscyllium > Chiloscyllium punctatum. Next base: position 71,972,026 of record NC_092750.1, read on the forward strand.
AGGCTCTCTGCCTTTATTCCTGATGAAGGGCTCATGCCCGAAACGTCGATTTTACTGCTCCCCAGTCTGCCTGAACTGCTGCGCTTTTCCAGCAACACATTTTCAGCTCTGATCTCCAGCATCTGCAGCCCTCACTTTCTCCTCTGGCCTTTTAATAACTGAGAGTGGCATTGTTTGACCATTCATTTCATTTCCGGTTCAGGTTAAAAGCAGCAAGGAGTCATGATTGGTGAGATTTTTTTTTTAGAAACTCCATTCGAATTACACAAAAGAAGCAAAAAGACAGCAATGAATGGTAATCCCAGCAAAGTTACACCTACAAACTCAGATTTGCTCACGGATTGGAAAGGAGAGCTGGAGAACCATGCAGTGGGGGGAGGTTTGGATTGTTCCAGTTTGTCATTTCCCCTGGGGTCCATACTCCCTCGTGATAGCGGGACCCACAGTACCAGTACCACAGTCAGGTGAGTGGTGGCTAAAAGTATTCAATAAAAGGGTGGAATCGATTGCTCCCTATAAAGGTATGATCCTTAGTTCTGCAGTCCATTTACAAGCAGATTCTCAATTTAACAAAAGTAATTGTTCACAGAAACTATGTTGACTCCAGAAAAGAATCTTTAATTGCATTCAGAATAGAAGGCATATAATTGGAAATCTTCAGCCAAAAGCTCATTTTGTGATAACTGATTATTAGTGACAAGCTAGTACTCGTTCCCTCACACACACATACAAACATAGATCAAAGGAAAAGCAATACATTTTGCCAAGATTGATGTACCTCTGGGCTGGAAGCATACCTGTGCGAGGCGTCTCAGTAGCAGTTCTGCGGATGGTCTGGACCAATTCAGGAAGATCTCAGGGACGAGAGTGATGGTCATCTCCAGGACCCTTAGCAAGCTCACAGAAAGATCAAAGCAGGTGGCACACACTTTCAGCTGCCGACTGTCGACAAAGTTTCGCTCTGGTCGTTCGGCTGCCTGCTGGATCTACAAGGAAAGAGAAGCGTGAATGGATAAAAAGAAGCTACTTCTAGATTGCAACAAGGATCTGACTACTCAATGAACTGAATCTACTGGGACAGGAAAAGAGCAGTGTGAACGGGCTTGCACAAGGATCAAAAACTGAACGCTGTCATGGAGTAAATGAAACAAGTCCATCGCTTCCAAATCACCTGCCTCTTTTCTTCTTTTATCTAAACCGCACCTCTGCATTCCCTCTTTTCAGTTCGACTTCTAGTGCATTATGCCATCCCAAAACCTGGGTCCAACTATTTCTCCAAGATGGTGGCTGCAGAGTAGACAGTGTCCAGACTCAGCCCAGGGCTCACCCTTTCTTTGTTCTTCTCCTATTAAATTCTTGTAGTTTTTTTTTAAGAACCTTACCTTGTGGAGAGAGTGGCTATGACGGCTTTGGAGCGTTTCAGCAGCTGAGGCTCCAGGAGAGGCATTGCCAGCAGACGGCGGGCTCAGAATGGAGAGGGCACAGTCAGGGGGGCCCGGGACAGAGAGGGGACGGCATGGAGCAGACAGCCAGTGGGCTCGGAGCAGAGCGGACAGCCAGTGAGCCAGGAGCTGTGCAGGATGACAGAAGTCGGCAGGCCCAGAGGAGCCGACTGGCTGGGATCAGAGAAAGGAAGCTGGTGGTTGACAGGCAGGTGCCTGGTGTGGTCAGCCAATTTGAGGATCGTTTCAGAAAACATCTCTTGGACACACGCACTAAACAACCCTACTGCCCTGTGGCAGTCAGTAGGTGATGGCCAGTTGGGGTTGTCCCAGCATGGGAGAGAATGAGTCAAAAAGGGTGACGCTGGAAAAGCATAGCCAGTCAGGCAGCATCCAAGGAGCAGGAGAGTCGATGTTTCGAGCATAAACCCTTCATCAGAAATGAGGGGGAGGCCCAAGGGGGCTGAGAGATAAATAGGAGGAGAATGGGGCTGGGGGGGAAGGTAGCTGGGAATGCAATAGGTAGATGAAGATGGGGCAATGATGATAGGTCAGAGCAGATAGGTTGGAAAGAAGCTGGACAGGTAGGACAGGTCAAGAGGCCGGTGTTGAGTTGGAGGGTTGGATGTGAGAGATGAGGAAACCGGTGAAATCAACATTGATCTCGTGTGGTTGGAGGGTCCCAAGGCGGAAGATGAAGTGTTCTTCCTCCAGGCTTTGGGTGACTAGAATCTGGCGGTGGAGGTGGCCCAGGGAGTGGGAAGGGGAGTCGAAGTAGGGTTGTTTAGTGCGTGTGCCCAAGAGATGTTTTCTGAAACAATCCTCAAATTGGCGTCCTGCCTCCCCAATGTAGAGGAGACCACATTGTGGAGAACAGACACAATAGATGATGTGTGTGGAAGGGCAGGAAAATCCCTGTCGGATGTGGAAGGATCTTTTAGGGCCTTGGATGGGTCTGAGGGGGTAAGTGTGGGCACAGGTCTTCCCTTGCCACCAAAAGAAGTGTAAGGGGCTGGGAGTGGAGAGTGGGTTCGTGGGGGGCATGGACCTAACAAGGGAGTCGTGGAGGGAATGGTCTCTGTGCAAAGCAGATAGGTGTGGGGATGGAAATATACCTCTAGTGCTGGGGTCTGTTTGTAGGTGGCGGATATGGCATACGATGATGCATTGTACCGTCTCTCCAACTCGGCATTGCCCTCTTGACCTGTCCTACCTGTCTATCTTCTTACCCATTTATCCGTTCCACCCTCCTCTCTGACTTATCACCAATACCCCCACCTTCATCTATCTATTGCATTCCCAGCGACCTTCACCCCCAGCCCCATCCCCGTCTCATTGATCTCTCAGCCCTCTTGGACCTCCCCCACATTCCTAATGAAAGGTTTATGCTCGTAACATTGACTCTCCTGCTCCTCGGATACTGCCTGACCAGCTGTGCTTCTTTAGCACCACACTTCTTGACTCTGACCTCCAACATCTGCAGTCCTCACTTTGTCCATGGAGGAGAATGAGACCCAAAGAATATTGCACATTATAGCGCAGTACTGGCCCCTTGGCCCTCGATGCTGCGCCAACCTGTGAAACCAATCTGAAGCCTATCTCATTTTCATCCACGTGCATATCCAATGACCATTTAAATGCCCTTAAAGTTGGCGAATCTACTACTGTTGCAGGCAGGCTGTTCCATGCCCCTACTACTCTGAGTAACAAAACTACCCCTGACATCTGTCTTATATACATCAACCCTCAATTTAAAGCTATGTCCCCTTGTGCTATCCATCACCATCCAAGGAAAAAGGCTCTCACTGTTCACCCTATCTATATATCTGATTATCTTATATGTCTCAATTAAGTCACCTCTCAACCTTCTCTCTGACAAAAACAGCCTCACGTCCCTCAGCCTTTTCTCATAAGACCTTCTTTCCATACCAGGCAACATCCTAGTAAATCTTCTCTGAACCCTTTCCAAAGGTTCCACATCCTTCCTATAATGCAGTGACCAGAACTGTACGCAATACTCTTAACTGCAGCCACACTAGAGTTTTGTACAGCTGCAGCATAACCTCGTGTCTCCAAAATTCAATCCCTCTACCAATAAAAGCTGACACACTGTATGTCTTCTTAACAATCCTATCAACTTGGGTGGCAACTTTCAGGGATTTATGTACATAGACACGGAGATCTCTCTGCTCATCTACACTAGCAAGAAGCTTACCATTAGCCCAGTACTCTGCATTCCTGTTATTCCTTCCAAAGTGAATCAACTCACACTTTTCTGCATTAAACTCCATTTGCCACCACTCAGCCCAGCTCTGCAGCGTGGCAATCCCCCAGCGTGGGCGATTGCAGGCTATAGAAGGACTGTAATATCTACATTTTAACTTTATTTCTTTATTTTCCGAGTTTAAATTATGAAGAACTGTAATGTAGAAATTTAGATTATTTTTCTTTATTTGTCTGTTTTTTTGGTACCCAAGATTTGTAACTAGGTACTTTGTACCTAAGATGACACTATGTGTGGCGACATTGTACACTTTTCACTGTACTCCCATACTTTTGTACTTGAGTACACTTGACAATAAAATGTAATTCTAATTCAGCACTTCCTTCCTCTGCCTCTTCACTGTCCTTACAAGGGCACACAACCTCCTTATGAGCAGTAATTTCAATTTCCCTATTGAGGCAGTTGTGTAAGACTCATGCATCAGACAGGGATGAATACCACTTTCTTCTGAGACCCCTTTGACTCTGTTACAGGGTGAGCTATTATCACTACACTCCACATCTCCTTCTCACTAAGATGTAGGAATATTACCATGTTTCAGATATGAAGGTTGTAAGGCCTCTAATATCAGTTACAGATTAAAATCACCCAGGGCCAACCCAACAGCAAAAGGATGGACCTTTTGGTACTCATCCAAGTACTCTTCATAAACTGGCAGACATTGGCAGATTTCTTTTCCATTCTGTTGAATAGGTAAACTAATTTTTGGAAGTATAGATAGTCAGACTATTCGCAGTAACAAATAGTAATTGGTACTATATGTTACTGCAAATGGTACATCAGGCCTGTGAATGTTGAGTTAATGTTTATGTCACTGGCAGACAATATACTTTTCTGTGTTGTAACTGCTCACTCATTGATAGAAAAGTACAGCACAGAACAGGCCTTTAGGCCCATGATGTTGTGCCGAGGTTTATTCCTAATTTAAAGTATAATAACTTAACCTATGCACCCCTCAACTCACTGCTATCCGTGTGCATGTCCAACAGTTGCTTAAATGTCCCTAATGATTCTGCTTCCACCACCACCGCTGGCAACGCATTCCATGTATTCACAACTCTCTGCATAAAGAAAATTCCTCTGACATCTCCTCTATACCTTTCTCCTAATATCTTAAAACTATGACCCCTCGTACCCGTCAGTTTACAGGTACTCAGGCAATGTTTGTTATTACCAACCGTTAAAGCCCTGTACTTCTGGCCTGACCTTTTGGAGAACCATGGCATCAAATTACAGAATTATAACTGTGGGGGAGGAGGAAATTTGGTCCCTCGTAGTGCTGGCTCTCCAAATGAGCATTATGACCTCGTGCCATTTTCCTGCCTTTTTTCCATAATCCTGAATTTTGTTTTTACTCAATCATGTAGTGTCCTCTTGAATGTCTCAACTGAAATTTATCTCCAACCGCACTACCGCCCTGTGAATTTTATTATCAAAACTATCTACTGAGTGAAAATGTTTTCTTTTCTCACATCTCATTTGCACTTTTGGAAACTACCTTCTCCACAGGTTCTGGATTCCTTTAAAAGCAGGAACAATTTCATTCTTCTACACTTATCCAGACCCCTCAGGATTTTGGGAACTTTTATCAAACGGAGTCATACAGGTTTAAAAAAAACAACCCCTTAAGTTCAACTCATTCAGGCCAACCAGGTTTCCCAAACTAAACCATTTGCCTGTGCTTGGCCTATAACCCTCTAAACCTTTGCTATCCTTGGATCTGTCAAAATGTCTTCTAAATGTTGAAACTGTATCCGCATCTATTACTTGCTCTGACAATTCATTCCACACACAAACTACCCACTGTGTGAAAACGTTTTGAACCCTTCTCCTATCACCTTAAAATTATGCCCTCGAATTTTAAACTCAGGAGTCCTAGTGTAAGAACTCGATGATCAAGGAAGATGAATTCATAAATGCAGTCAAACAGTTCAGATACTGACCAGCAAATCCTTCCTAGACACAACAATGACGGACTTTAAAAGCAGGCCAAGTGATGAAAAGAACATTGGAGGCCTGTACCACCACTATCTGCATCTCCAAACTACAACAATCACATTAAAGTGAATGTCACCAAAGTAACTCAGACTCCATAAATGAAGCATAATACACCTCACGGTTGTGGAAATGGGAGAACTGAACAAGTGCAGGATTTAGCCCTGCACAGATGCTCACTGTGATGTTAAAACATGTGAAAAGCTACTGCAAGTAGAATGAGTGCAATCTTGACTAAGCCTTCTCCTTTCCAAGCAAAACAGTCCCAACTTCTCCCATATTTCCTCAGAATGTAGCATCAACCCTGGAAAGGGTCTCATTAACCTCTTCCATACTCTTTGCAATTCGTTTGCATTCTTCCTGATATGCAATAGCCGGAACTGTACACAATACTCCAGTCAAAGTCCAACTAGGTTTATACAGGATCACTAAAGGGCTGTTCTGCCTGATTCCATCAATCATCCAGAGCAGAAACCCTTCCTTATGAATTCCGGAGAGGTGTGTTTGAATGTCTGAATTCACACGGAAAACTGTCTGCATTCCTGAAATCAGTTCCATCAAGCTCAAACTGCACTTTAGCCATACTGAAAGTGCCAATGACAATGTCACTGCGACAGGGTCCCACTTTTTATTTTCACACCGAACTACTACTGTGCGGTACCATGCTTTCACTGAGCACCAGTCACAGCAGTCACATTTCTCTGAACTCAAATGTGGATAGACGCAGATGATGCTAGGACTTCTGAGGAAAGTATTGCTATGCTGCAGAGGATCAACAGGCTAATCTATCATTAGAAACACAAACGGTGCATCACTGGGAAAGGAAAAGGAAAATGTTTAAAACATCTGATTCAGTCTGTAGATGTACCTACTAGAGAAGGTGCAAAACCTCAGCTAATCGTGGGAGGTAAGGCAGGGCAGGTGTCTTAGGTGTCGGTGGAGGAGCACTTTGGGGCCAGCGACCAATATTCTATTAGTTTTAAAATAGTGATGGAAAAGGATAGACCAGATCTAAAAGCTGAAGTTCTAAATTGGAAAAAGGCCAATTTTGACGGTATTAGGCAAGAACTTTCAAAAGCTGATTGGCGGCAATTGTTTGCAGGTAAAAGGACAGCTGGAAAATGGGAAGCCTTCAAAAATGAGATAATGAGAGTGCAGAGAAAGTATATTCCTATTAGGGTGAAAGGGAAGGCTGGCAGGTGTCGGGAATGCTGGATGACTAGAGAAATTGAGGGTTTGGTTAAGAAAAAGTTGGAAGCATATGTCAGGTATAGACAGGATAGATTGAGTGAATCCTTAGAAGAGTATAAAGGAAGTGGGAGTTTACTTAAGAGGGAAATCAGGAGGGCAAAAAGGGGACATGAGATAGCTTTGGCAAATAAGAGTTAAGGAGAATCTAAAAGGTTTTTACAAATACATTAAAGACAAAAGGGTAACTAGGGAGAGCATAGGGCTCCTCAAAGATCAGCAAGGCAGCCTATGTGTGGAGCTGCAGGAACGGGGAGATGCTAAACAAGTATTTTGCATCAGTGGAGAAGGGCATGGAAGACACAAAATGTGGGGAAATAGATGGTGACATCTTGAAAAATGTCCATATTACAGAGGTGGTGGTGCTGGATGTCTTGAAATTCACAAAGGTGGATAAATCCACAGGACCTGACCAGGTGTACCAGAGAACTCTGTGGGAAGCTAGAGAAGTGATTGCTGGGCCTCTTGCTGAGACATTTGTATCACTGATAGTCACGGGTGAGGTGCCAGCAGACTGGAGGTTGACCAATGTGATACCACTATTTAAGAAAGGTGGTAGAGACAAGCCAGGGAACTATAGACTGTTGAGCCTGACATCGGTGGTGGGCAAGTTGTTGGAGGGAATCCTGAGGGACAGGATTTACATGTATTTGGAAAGGCAAGGACTGACCAGGGATAGTCAGCATGGCTTTGTGCGTGGGAAATCATGTCTCATGAACTTGGTTGAGTTTTTTGAAGAAGTAAAAAAAGAGGATTGATGAGGGCAGAGCAGTAGATGTGATCTATATGGACTTCAGTAAGGCAGTCGACAAGGTTCCCCATTGGAGGCTGGTTAGTAAGGTTAGATCTCACAGAATCCAGAGAGAACTAGCCATTTGGATATAGAACTGGCTCAAAGGTAGAAGACAGAGGGTGGTGGTGGAGGGTTGTGTTTCAGACTGGAGGCCTGTGACCTACAGGATCAGTGCTGGGTCCACTACTTTTATTCATTTGTATAAATGATTTGGATGTGAACAGAGGTGGCATGGTTAGTAAGTTTGCAGATGACACCAAAATTGGAGGTGTAGAGGACAACCACGGTTACCTCAGATTACAACAGGATCTTGATAAGATGGGCCAATGGGCAGAGGTGTGGCAGATGGAATTTAATTCAGATGAATGTGAGATGCTGCATTTTGAAAAAGCAAATCAGAGCAGGAATTACACACTTAATGGTAATGTCCTGGGGAGTGTTGCTGAACAAAGAGACCTTGGAGTGCAGGTTCATAGCCCTTTGAAAATGAAGTAGCAGGTAGATAGGATAGTGAAGGCGGCGTTTGGTATGCTTTCCTTTATTGGTCAGAGTATTGATTGCAGGAGTTGGGAGGTCATGTTGCGGCTGTACAGGACATTTATTAGGCCACTTTTGGAAAATTGCATGCAATTCTGGTCTCCTTCCTATTGGAAGTGTGTTGTGAAACTTGAAAGGAGTCAGAAAAGACCTACAAGGATGTTGCCAGGGTTGGAGGATTTGAGCTATAGGGAGAGGCTGAATAGGCTGGGGCTGTTTTCCCTGGATCGTCAGAGGCCAAGGGTTGACTTTATACAGGTTTATAAAATTATAAGGGGCACGGATAGGGTAAATAGACAAAGTCTTTTCCTGGGGTGTGAGAGTCCAGAACTAGAGGGCATTGAATTAAGGTGAGAGGGGAAAGATACAAAAGGGACCTAAGGGGCAACAGTTTCACACAGAGGGTGGTATGTGTATGGAATGAGCTGCCACAGGAAGTGGAGGAGGCTGGTACAACTGCACATGGATATAAGAGGGAGGGTTTGAGGAATATGGGCCAAATGCTGGCAAATGGGACTAAATTATGTTGGGGTAACTGGTCAGCATGGACAAGTTGGACCAAAGGGTCAGTTTCCCTGCTGTACATCTCTAAGACTCTATAACTGTAGTACACACTAAAACAAAATCATTTGCAACACTGCTTCTGTGAGATACATCACCGCACACCTATTCTAATATCATTCAAATCTACCATTAGACCTACAGGGTTACAACCAAACAAAAGTAAATCGTGATAACGGTTCGGATTTACTTCCGTCTGCCTCAAAACTGAGACTGCAGCCATAAAATCCAGCTGTGCATCCTTCCAGACCCGACATGAAGACAGCTTGATACCCTTTGAGCATTTGCAGTCAGGGGATTCAGAATCTTCACATCTCTATCTGCTGTTTTTAAAGAAAGTTTGAGAGCTAATAACAATCACAACATTATTCTACACAACATAATCCTTTGTAAGTAAAGTTACAGTCAATTTCCACAGATGGGTGTAAAGGCTTTTAACTAATATGACATATGAAGGAGTTGGAAGGGCTGAGAACTCAATTATACAAAACTCTGAACAAAAACACCATACCCTGTCCTAACTCCATTCTTCTGAGGTTAAATCCTCAACTTATGGGCGACAAGCAGGCTCAGTGGTTAGCACTGCTGCCTCACAGCATGAGCGACCCGGGTTCAATTCCTGCCTCAGGCAACTGTCTGTGTGGAGTCTGCACATTCTCCCCGTTTCTGCATGGGTTTCCTACACGTGCTCCGGTTTCCTCCCATAGTCCAAAGATGTGTTGGTGAATTGGCAATGCTAAATTACCCAGAGTGTTAGGTGCATTAGTCTGAGTAAATATAGGGTAGGAGAATGGGTCTGGGTGGGTTACTCTTCCGAGGGCCAGTGTGGACTTGTTGGGCCAAAGGGCCTGTTTCCATACTGTAGGGAATCTAATCTAATCAATTATATCACCAAACATACCTTCATTGACACTGCCCCACTAGTCTTCTTTGCCACACCATTTTATAAAGGTCCTGCCTCACACATCATCAAAATTGCCCATTAGCTGGATTGACATCATGTCTGTGACTCTCATGTCCCCAAGAAATGGGAGTTAAGATCTTTTATGTGAAAATCCTTCCATGTGTTGACATTTGACAGATACATTTTTCTGCTGCTCAAAATCTGGCTCAAGTCAATACTTCCTCCAACTGGAGATCCTGGCGAATCCTGACTCTTGTTGCACTCCAGCTTTTATCGAAGCGTTCAACTCATGTGGCACTACTCTTTATAGCCAGGTCCTTCTAACAGGATAAAAAAAGTAAGTAATCATATCTGCCAGTTCAGGGACAGGGTCTCAGTGTGGGTCTTTCAGGAATGACACTGGGAAACACTGCAATGCACAAAGGATGACAGAAATTTGGAATTTTCTTCCTGAGCAGAAACTGAGTCAACTGTTACTCTGAAATAGATACATTTTTGTTACCCAAAAGTACCAAGGGATAGGAGGAAAAGGCATCGTTATGAAATCGGACAATCTAACAGGTTTATTTGGAAATACGAGCTTTTGGAGCGCTGCTCCTTCATCAGCTGGTTGTGCAGCATCTTGATCTACGCAGCTATTTGATGAATGAGCAACGCTCTGAAATCTAGTGCTTCCAAATAAACCTGTTGGACTATAACCTAGTGTTGTGAGATTTTTAACTTTGTTCACCCCAGTCCAACACCGGTACCTCCAAGTTATGTAATTGGAGTTGTAGATCAACCATGGCCCCACTGAATGGTGGACCAGATGTAAGGGGATAAATGGCCTCTTGCTCCGTTCCTGTGACCCCATGTTCTCAGTAAGTTTTTTGGTTGTGTTGCTGCAACTGATTGGCCATTGCTCCTCTTATGTAAAGCACTGCAGGCCAATGTCGCTGTTACAAGTACTACATAAATACAACTTGCCCTTTTGTTTTTGAGCTAAATAGACTTGTATAAAAGAACTGGATTGATGAAATAACATGACACACAGCAGGTTAATACACCGCAGAGTGGGGAAAAAAAAAAGAGGGACAAATATGGACTGAGCATTTGGCTTCTCGCTACACCCTGGGACGGGATGCTAAACTGAAATACTGGATCACAAAAGCCACCAAATTGGCTCATACAGCACAGCCCATTTCTGCTCAGATGTTCTTATATGGCACAGTGCCAAAGTAAGCATTGCATTTATCCAAATAATGAATGAGGTGGTGAACAAAAACAACTGAACAAAGTGATCAGCACAGATCTCAAAATCATACTGGGAATCTACTTAAAAGCATACATGGGGCTGGTGGAAGCAGTATTATATTTATGTGCTGAGTAATCTGTGCTTTTATAAAGAGCAAGAGTAAGTGTCTTGCACTTATGCAATTTTTCTATCTCATATTTTATTGATGTTTGGTTTGAATGCAGTGAATGGGATGAAAGTGAAGGTAGTGATTGTTTACTAAAAGCAGATCTGTAAATAAAAAACAGATGATGTGATTTAGCAAAAAAGCAGGCAATTAGTCACAGGAGTACCTGGCTGCCATGCCTGCATCAATATTGGATTACTAAGAACCTTGAGACACACTAAATTCAAAACAAGTGATCGATCTCCAATTCCATTGGCTTCAGGAAAGACCAATCAATGTATCAACAGTATACCTGATAAATGACAGGGCCCACCAATTCCCAAATTACAAGAAACAAAGGCCAGAGTCCACCGACTCCCACAGCCACTGGGTAACGCCAAAGTCTGCTGGCTCCCACAACCCATTCAGTAACTGTCAGAGTCCGCCGACTCCCACAGCCCATTCAGTAACTGCCCTGAGTCCAGACTCCCACAGCCCATTCAGTAACCGCCCAGAGTCTGCTGACTCCCACAGCCCATTCAGTAACTGTCCTGAGTCCAGACTCCCACAGCCCATTCAGTAACCGCCCAGAGTCTGCTGACTCCCACAGCCCATTCAGTAACTGCCCTGAGTCCAGACTCCCACAGCCCATTCAGTAACCGCCCAGAGTCTGCTGACTCCCACAGCCCATTCAGTAACCGCCCAGAGTCCAGACTCCCACAGCCCATTCAGTAACCACCCAGAGTCCGCCGACTCCCACAGCCCATTCAGTAACCGCCCAGAGTCCGCCGACTCCCACAGCCCATTCAGTAACCACCCAGAGTCCGCCGACTCCCACAGCCCATTCAGTAACCGCCCAGAGTCCGCCGACTCCCACAGCCCATTCAGTAACCGCCCAGAGTCTGCTGACTCCCACAGCCCATTCAGTAACTGCCCTGAGTCCAGACACCCACAGCCCATTCAGTAACCGCCCTGAGTCCAGACTCCCACAGCCCATTCAGTAACCGCCCTGAGTCCAGACTCCCACAGCCCATTCAGTAACTGCCCTGAGTCCAGACTCCCACAGCCCATTCAGTAACTGCCCTGAGTCCAGACTCCCACAGCCCATTCAGTAACTGCCCTGAGTCCAGACTCCCACAGCCCATTCAGTAACCACCCAGAGTCCGCCGACTCCCACAGCCCATTCAGTAACCGCCCAGAGTCCAGACTCCCACAGCCCATTCAGTAACCACCCAGAGTCCGCCGACTCCCACAGCCCATTCAGTAACCGCCCAGAGTCCGCCGACTCCCACAGCCCATTCAGTAACCGCCCAGAGTCCGCCGACTCCCACAGCCCATTCAGTAACCACCCAGAGTCCGCCGACTCCCACAGCCCATTCAGTAACCGCCCTGAGTCCAGACTCCCACAGCCCATTCAGTAACTGCCCTGAGTCCAGACTCCCACAGCCCATTCAGTAACTGCCCTGAGTCCAGACTCCCACAGCCCATTCAGTAACCACCCAGAGTCCGCCGACTCCCACAGCCCATTCAGTAACCGCCCAGAGTCTGCTGACTCCCACAGCCCATTCAGTAACCGTCCAGAGTCCGCCGACTCCCACAGCCCATTCAGTAACTGCCCTGAGTCCAGACTCCCACAGCCCATTCAGTAACCGCCCAGAGTCCGCCGACTCCCACAGCCCATTCAGTAACCGCCCAGAGTCCAGACTCCCACAGCCCATTCAGTAACCGCCCAGAGTCCGCCGACTCCCACAGCCCATTCAGTAACCGCCCAGAGTCCGCCGACTCCCACAGCCCATTCAGTAACCGCCCAGAGTCCGCCGACTCCCACAGCCCATTCAGTAACCGCCCAGAGTCTGCTGACTCCCACAGCCCATTCAGTAACTGCCCTGAGTCCAGACTCCCACAGCCCATTCAGTAACTGCCCTGAGTCCAGACTCCCACAGCCCATTCAGTAACTGCCCTGAGTCCAGACTCCCACAGCCCATTCAGTAACCGCCCAGAGTCTGCTGACTCCCACAGCCCATTCAGTAACTGCCCTGAGTCCAGACTCCCACAGCCCATTGAGTAACCGCCCTGAGTCCAGACTCCCACAGCCCATTCAGTAATTGCCCTGAGTCCAGACTCCCACAGCCCATTCAGTAACCACCCAGAGTCCGCCGACTCCCACAGCCCATTCAGTAACCGCCCAGAGTCCAGACTCCCACAGCCCATTCAGTAACCACCCAGAGTCCGCCGACTCCCACAGCCCATTCAGTAACCGCCCAGAGTCCGCCGACTCCCACAGCCCATTCAGTAACCGCCCTGAGTCCAGACTCCCACAGCCCATTCAGTAACTGCCCTGAGTCCAGACTCCCACAGCCCATTCAGTAACCGCCCAGAGTCCAGACTCCCACAGCCCATTCAGTAACCGCCCAGAGTCCGCCGACTCCCACAGCCCATTCAGTAACCGCCCAGAGTCCGCCGACTCCCACAGCCCATTCAGTAACCGCCCAGAGTCCGCCGACTCCCACAGCCCATTCAGTAACCGCCCAGAGTCTGCTGACTCCCACAGCCCATTCAGTAACTGCCCTGAGTCCAGACTCCCACAGCCCATTCAGTAACTGCCCTGAGTCCAGACTCCCACAGCCCATTCAGTAACTGCCCTGAGTCCAGACTCCCACAGCCCATTCAGTAACCGCCCAGAGTCTGCTGACTCCCACAGCCCATTCAGTAACTGCCCTGAGTCCAGACTCCCACAGCCCATTGAGTAACCGCCCTGAGTCCAGACTCCCACAGCCCATTCAGTAATTGCCCTGAGTCCAGACTCCCACAGCCCATTCAGTAACCACCCAGAGTCCGCCGACTCCCACAGCCCATTCAGTAACCGCCCAGAGTCCAGACTCCCACAGCCCATTCAGTAACCACCCAGAGTCCGCCGACTCCCACAGCCCATTCAGTAACCGCCCAGAGTCCGCCGACTCCCACAGCCCATTCAGTAACCGCCCTGAGTCCAGACTCCCACAGCCCATTCAGTAACTGCCCTGAGTCCAGACTCCCACAGCCCATTCAGTAACTGCCCTGAGTCCAGACTCCCACAGCCCATTCAGTAACCGCCCAGAGTCCAGACTCCCACAGCCCATTCAGTAACCGCCCAGAGTCCGCCGACTCCCACAGCCCATTCAGTAACTGCCCTGAGTCCAGACTCCCACAGCCCATTCAGTAACCACCCAGAGTCCGCCGACTCCCTCAGCCCATTCAGTAACCGCCCAGAGTCCGCCGACTCCCACAGCCCATTCAGTAACCGCCCTGAGTCCAGACTCCCACAGCCCATTCAGTAACTGCCCTGAGTCCAGACTCCCACAGCCCATTCAGTAACTGCCCTGAGTCCAGACTACCACAGCCCATTCAGTAACCGCCCAGAGTCCAGACTCCCACAGCCCATTCAGTAACCGCCCAGAGTCCGCCGACTCCCACAGCCCATTCAGTAACTGCCCTGAGTCCAGACTCCCACAGCCCATTCAGTAACCGCCCAGAGTCCGCCGACTCCCACAGCCCATTCAGTAACCGCCCAGAGTCCAGACTCCCACAGCCCATTCAGTAACCGCCCAGAGTCCGCCGACTCCCACAGCCCATTCAGTAACTGCCCTGAGTCCAGACTCCCACAGCCCATTCAGTAACCGCCCAGAGTCCGCCGACTCCCACAGCCCATTCAGTAACCGCCCAGAGTCCGCCGACTCCCACAGCCCATTCAGTAACCGCCCAGAGTCCGCCGACTCCCACAGCCCATTCAGTAACCGCCCAGAGTCTGCTGACTCCCACAGCCCATTCAGTAACTGCCCTGAGTCCAGACTCCCACAGCCCATTCAGTAACTGCCCTGAGTCCGCCGACTCCCACAGCCCATTCAGTAACCGCCCAGAGTCCAGACTCCCACAGCCCATTCAGTAACCGCCCAGAGTCTGCTGACTCCCACAGCCCATTCAGTAACTGCCCAGAGTCCAGACTCCCACAGCCCATTCAGTAACCACCAGAGTCCGCCGACTCCCACAGCCCATTCAGTAACCACCAGAGTCCGCCGACTCCCACAGCCCATTCAGTAACCGCCCAGAGTCCAGACTCCCACAGCCCATTCAGTAACCACCCAGAGTCCAGACTCCCACAGCCCATTCAGTAACTGCCCTGAGTCCAGACTCCCACAACCCATTCAGTAACCGCCCAGAGTCCGCCAACTCCCACAGCCCATTCAGTAACCGCCCAGAGTCCAGACTCCCACAGCCCATTCAGTAACCGCCCAGAGTCCAGACTCCCACAGCCCATTCAGTAACCGCCCAGAGTCCGCCGACTCCCACAGCCCATTCAGTAACTGCCCTGAGTCCAGACTCCCACAGCCCATTCAGTAACCACCAGAGTCCGCCGACTCCCACAGCCCATTCAGTAACCACCAGAGTCCGCCGACTCCCACAGCCCATTCAGTAACCGCCCAGAGTCCAGACTCCCACAGCCCATTCAGTAACTGCCCTGAGTCCAGACTCCCACAGCCCATTCAGTAACCGCCCAGAGTCCAGACTCCCACAGCCCATTCAGTAACCGCCCAGAGTCCAGACTCCCACAGCCCATTCAGTAACTGCCCTGAGTCCAGACTCCCACAGCCCATTCAGTAACCGCCCAGAGTCCAGACTCCCACAGCCCATTCAGTAACCACCCAGAGTCCAGACTCCCACAGCCCATTCAGTAACTGCCCTGAGTCCAGACTCCCACAGCCCATTCAGTAACTGCCCTGAGTCCAGACTCCCACAACCCATTCAGTAACCGCCCAGAGTCCAGACTCCCACAGCCCATTCAGTAACCGCCCAGAGTCCGCCGACTCCCACAGCCCATTCAGTAACCACCAGAGTCCGCCGACTCCCACAGCCCATTCAGTAACCGCCCAGAGTCCAGACTCCCACAGCCCATTCAGTAACCGCCCAGAGTCCGCCGACTCCCACAGCCCATTCAGTAACTGCCCTGAGTCCAGACTCCCACAGCCCATTCAGTAACTGCCCTGAGTCCAGACTCCCACAGCCCATTCAGTAACCGCCCAGAGTCCAGACTCCCACAGCCCATTCAGTAACCGCCCAGAGTCCAGACTCCCACAGCCCATTCAGTAACTGCCCTGAGTCCAGACTCCCACAGCCCATTCAGTAACTGCCCTGAGTCCAGACTCCCACAGCCCATTCAGTAACTGCCCTGAGTCCAGACTCCCACAGCCCATTCAGTAACTGCCCTGAGTCCAGACTCCCACAGCCCATTCAGTAACCACCAGAGTCCGCCGACTCCCACAGCCCATTCAGTAACCACCAGAGTCCGCCGACTCCCACAGCCCATTCAGTAACCGCCCAGAGTCCAGACTCCCACAGCCCATTCAGTAACCGCCCAGAGTCCGCCGACTCCCACAGCCCATTCAGTAACCGCCCAGAGTCCAGACTCCCACAGCCCATTCAGTAACCGCCCAGAGTCCAGACTCCCACAGCCCATTCAGTAACTGCCCTGAGTCCAGACTCCCACAGCCCATTCAGTAACCGCCCAGAGTCCAGACTCCCACAGCCCATTCAGTAACTGCCCTGAGTCCAGACTCCCACAGCCCATTCAGTAACTGCCCTGAGTCCAGACTCCCACAGCCCATTCAGTAACCACCAGAGTCCGCCGACTCCCACAGCCCATTCAGTAACCACCAGAGTCCGCCGACTCCCACAGCCCATTCAGTAACCGCCCAGAGTCCAGACTCCCACAGCCCATTCAGTAACTGCCCTGAGTCCAGACTCCCACAGCCCATTCAGTAACTGCCCTGAGTCCAGACTCCCACAACCCATTCAGTAACCGCCCAGAGTCCGCCAACTCCCACAGCCCATTCAGTAACCGCCCAGAGTCCAGACTCCCACAGCCCATTCAGTAACCGCCCAGAGTCCAGACTCCCACAGCCCATTCAGTAACCGCCCAGAGTCCGCCGACTCCCACAGCCCATTCAGTAACTGCCCAGAGTCCAGACTCCCACAGCCCATTCAGAAACCGCCAGAGTCCGCCGACTCCCACAGCCCATTCAGTAACTGCCCTGAGTCCAGACTCCCACAGCCCATTCAGTAACCACCAGAGTCCGCCGACTCCCACAGCCCATTCAGTAACCACCAGAGTCCGCCGACTCCCACAGCCCATTCAGTAACCGCCCAGAGTCCAGACTCCCACAGCCCATTCAGTAACCACCCAGAGTCCAGACTCCCACAGCCCATTCAGTAACTGCCCTGAGTCCAGACTCCCACAGCCCATTCAGTAACTGCCCTGAGTCCAGACTCCCACAACCCATTCAGTAACCGCCCAGTGTCCGCCAACTCCCACAGCCCATTCAGTAACCGCCCAGAGTCCAGACTCCCACAGCCCATTCAGTAACCGCCCAGAGTCCAGACTCCCACAGCCCATTCAGTAACCGCCCAGAGTCCGCCGACTCCCACAGCCCATTCAGTAACTGCCCAGAGTCCAGACTCCCACAGCCCATTCAGAAACCGCCAGAGTCCGCCGACTCCCACAGCCCATTCAGTAACTGCCCTGAGTCCAGACTCCCACAGCCCATTCAGTAACCACCAGAGTCCGCCGACTCCCACAGCCCATTCAGTAACCACCAGAGTCCGCCGACTCCCACAGCCCATTCAGTAACCGCCCAGAGTCCAGACTCCCACAGCCCATTCAGTAACCGCCCTGAGTCCAGACTCCCACAGCCCATTCAGTAACCGCCCAGAGTCCAGACTCCCACAGCCCATTCAGTAACCGCCCAGAGTCCAGACTCCCACAGCCCATTCAGTAACTGCCCTGAGTCCAGACTCCCACAGCCCATTCAGTAACCGCCCAGAGTCCAGACTCCCACAGCCCATTCAGTAACCACCCAGAGTCCAGACTCCCACAGCCCATTCAGTAACTGCCCTGAGTCCAGACTCCCACAGCCCATTCAGTAACTGCCCTGAGTCCAGACTCCCACAACCCATTCAGTAACCGCCCAGAGTCCAGACTCCCACAGCCCATTCAGTAACCGCCCAGAGTCCGCCGACTCCCACAGCCCATTCAGTAACCGCCCAGAGTCCAGACTCCCACAGCCCATTCAGTAACCGCCCAGAGTCCAGACTCCCACAGCCCATTCAGTAACCGCCCAGAGTCCAGACTCCCACAGCCCATTCAGTAACTGCCCAGAGTCCAGACTCCCACAGCCCATTCAGAAACCGCCAGAGTCCGCCGACTCCCACAGCCCATTCAGTAACCGCCCAGAGTCTGCTGACTCCCACAGCCCAGAGTCCAGACTCCCACAGCCCATTCAGTAACCGCCAGAGTCTGCTTACTCCCACAGCCTTTTCATTAACGTCAGAGACTGCCAGCTCCACAGCCAGTTCAATAACACCAAGAATCAGCTGACTCTCACAGCCCGTTCAATAATGCCAGAGTCTGCCGACTCTGAGAGACCATTCAGTAACGCCCAGAATCTGCCAACTCCAACAGCCCATTCGGTAACGCCAGGGTTTGCTGACTTTCATATAACTGGAGACAAATGCAGTGATTCCATTTCAATGGGAACAATACTTTGGTGGTGGATGGGTAGTGGTGGACAAGGGACAAGAGAAGTATTTTTGATTTGATGTGTTCTCTCCAGAAAGAGACATCACAGAAAGAAATTGAAAAGCCTTGATGAAGGAACAAGTCTAATGCTGCAAAAACCTTGGAGGTTCAAAAGAACAGGTTAGCAAATGAGATGGGGTATGATGTACTGAGTAAGGCACCATTAGTTGCTTACCATTTGCACAATTACAGGGTGTTGCAAAATGTTATGTGCACTTCTTTACTCTGAGATAGTGGGTAGAATGGGCAAGAGAATTGGAGTGACTGCGAAGGTGTCTGGGTGTTTACCTCCTGAATCATGCCGATGAACTCTGAGAAGGCCCAGTTCAGCTGGTTGAGGACACTATTCAGGAAACTGGCTGCCATTTCGGAGTCAGAGCGAAGCAAGTCAGCCATGTGTTGTTGCAGCAAAGTAGAAGGACAAGGTTCTGAGAGGAAGAAGAAAAGCTAAGTTAATAGTCAGTATTAATTTACAGAGATTACAATCATTAGGGGAATCTGGATCAAACACAACAGATTATGCAACAAACACCTCAAAAGTATAAATGCAGCAAACACTTTCTCCCTTAAGCATCTTGAGTTTTTAATCTTTTACCCGACAGTGATACAGCTTGCTGTGTTGTGGTTTTATGAGTTTAGCACACAACATCCTCCACCAGAAAAATAAACTGTGAATTTAAGGTGGACTTCTGCTTCTCGGGTAAGTTTCAGCCACAGATAATCTGAACCTGCGGTAGGAAGCGAGCGACATTAGTGAATGTGACTCAGGTACCTGAGAGGACATGATCAGAATCTCAATTCAAAATTGAACAGATGATTGGAGTTACCAATATTCTGGTTTAAGTTGAGACATTGACTAGGGGAAGATGAAACCAGTAGCAAGGGCCAGAATAGTACTGAACATCCAAAAACTTCAATGGTTGTAGATTTTCCTAACTAAGACTGGCTTTCCAACAAGCAATCCAACAGCAGAGAAATACAAAAAGTTTTCAAGGTGTTCAGTCACATAATGTTAATTATAGACTCAAGTAATTTTCTGACAACAAATGTTATGTTAACTGATCTGTAACTGTCTGGTTCCCCTTTCCATCTTTCTTAAGTAGCAGTGTTATGTGTAATTTTCTATCCAAAGCAAAATGTTCTGGTTCAAGGGAATAGTGGGAGATTTAATTAAGACATCTGTACTACCCTCAGATATAGTTTCTTTAAAACTCTGGGATAGAAATAATTTGGATTGGTGGCAGGGGAGAATTTGGAATGCTGGAGAGCTGATAATGATACCGACATAGTTACTGGCCATGGAGCTGAACTGAGCTCAAACCAGCTGTCCCTTCTTATCCACCAATATTGCTAACGTTTAAATGAGAAAAAAATCAATTGTGAAAAAGAATTATTGGACTGTTCCCACTAACCCCACCCCAAAAACTAGCACGAGGTACATAATGAATGATGCAGAAAATCAGTTGTCAATTTAACGCACTTGACATGAAGCCACGTGTGTCTCACAAACTTGACTGAGCTTTTTTGAGGAAGTTACCAAAAAAATTGATGATGACAGAGCAGAAGACGTTGCTTATTTGGATTTTAGTAAAGCCTTCAACAAGGTTCTGCATGGTAGACTAATTAGTAAAGTTAGGTCACAAGGGATTCAGGGTGAGCGTGTCAATTGGCTACATAATTGGCTTAATGGCAGGCGACAGAAAGTGGTGATGAAGGGTTCCTTTTCAGACTGGAGGCCTATCACCATAGGTGTTCCACATGGATTGGTTCTGGGTCCTCTTTTGTTTGTCATTTACGTAAATGATTTGGATGAGAATATAGAAGGCACGAATACAGTAAGGTTGTGGACGACACCAAACTGGTGGCATAGTGAAGAAGGCTTTCTAAGGTTACAAAGGGATCTTGATCAAATGGGTCAATGGGCTGAAAAACGGCAGATGGAGTTCAATCTGGATAAATGTGAGGGACCTAGGGGTGCAGTACATAATTCTTTGAAGTTTGCATCACATATAGACAGGGTGATTAAAAAGGTGCTTGGCAGACTTGCCTTCATTGCTCAGTCCTTTGAGTGTAGAAGTTGGGAAGACATGTCAAGCTTGTACAGGCTACTGGTGAGGCCTAGTCTGGAGTACTGTGGCCAGTTCTGGTTGTCCAGTCATAGGAAGGATATTATTAAGCTGGACAGGGTTTAGAAAAGATTACCAGAAGATAGGGAAGGTTTGAGTTATAAAGAAAGGCTGGATAGGCTGGGACTTTTTAATCACTGGAGTGTAAGAGGTTGAGAGGCAATCTGATAGAAGTTTATAAAATAATGGGAAGTATAGATAGAGTTAATGATAGTTATCTTTTCCCTAGGACGGGGATTTTAAGTGTAGGGGGCACACTTCTAAGGTGAGAAGGTAGAGATTTAAAAAGACATGAGGGTCAACTTTTTTTATCCAGAGAATGAATTTCCTGAGGAAGAGATAGGGGTGAGCACAATTGCAATGTTTAAAAGACATTTGAGAAGTACATGAATAGGAAAGGTTTGGAGGGGCATGGGCCGGTAGCAAGCAGGTGGGATTATGGTTGGCACGGACTGATTGAACTGAAGAGTCTGTTTCCATGCTGAATGACTCAAAGACTGAGACATTAGGACAGTTTTGGTTAGATAGGTAGACTTTGAGAAGTGTCTTAAAGGAAGATGGGGAGATTTAAAGAAGGATTTCTAGAGCATTTTCAGCAGGTAAAATGCGCCTTCGTCAATGAAACAAAACCTCAATAGTGTTTCTGGTGTATTTACAAGGACAACACCAATTCATTACATCCTGCTTATCTTTTTAAAATTTAAACAAAAACTTGAGGGAAAACTATTCCCTATTGGATTCTCTATGTTAAGGCCTCAACCAATTAAGAGTCCACACTAACCAATTGCTACCCACTTTTCCGATGTGGTGTAAATTGCTGTTCCCCTTGAAATTTGGCATTGAGTCTGCCTGTTTATTCAGTAATTCTAAAAGTACTACACAAGTTCAATTTGTCAGTATTAGCCCTTGCACAAAAAAGTGAAAAAATGTTTTTAAAGCCATCCAAGCACAGAACAGTCCCTCACATCATTGGGACTAGTTGCATGGAATCATAACAGGAAGCAAAACCTTTAATACTGACACTCATAATAGGAGGACTATGGAAGAGGAAATGAAAGCTGCAATTCTCATGCCCTTTCTCACAGATGCAAAATGGTTTCCAAATACAGAAGTAGCAATACAACTTAGACTGATGGGCTTGCGACCATGCTTCAACTCTCCGCAGCAACTACTTCAATTTTTAGCTTGCAGTAAGCAATAGCTGAAGTGATCATACCGTGAAAAGCTACAGTCCGATGACTGAGCTAATTCAGGGAAATGGAGTCAAAGTGAAAAGAGTGCATTACTTGTTTGCTAAAACCCCGTAATTAGTTGCTGTACATTGGCCAGTTTCTGTCACTATTTGGAAATCCCGTTGGCTTTAATCAATATAATTGGTTGTAATGCCTTTCCTGGAACATTTATCACAAAATGCATTGTACAATTGATGAAATGATAGCACAGCTGATCAATGCCAAGCTTTCAGTCACCTTTACAACAAGAAGTCTCACAATGGTTCTGGTGTGGCAAGCTTTAACACAGTGCCCAAATTATCCTGGAAAGTTGCTGCTAACTTGCCTGCGAAATGAAGACCCTTTTGAGTTTTTAGGCAGTTTGGACAATGAATGAACGGGTTGGAGAAGGCTGCACGTTGTTCACCACAGCTCCAATCTAGTTACAGCTCCTTTGGGATCACACAGTGTGAAGAGCATGCACTAACCCCTGATCAGCAAAGTTTAATAATACAGGAGCACTGACTGTCTAACACTACCATATTTCTCAAGCAGACAGAGATCTAGCAAATCTATTATCACGATGAATGAAATCACAAATATACTGGTGGGTGTATAGATTTCAATGGCCTTGCTGTGCCTGAGAGTACAAACCAGATAGGATCACATTTTCATTCTTCCAGAGGAGAGGAGGGACAAGTGATATGACAGAACCTAGAACAATACAACACGGGAACATTAAACTAATCCCTTCTGTCTGCCCAAGGTCCAAATTCCCCCAATTCCTTGTTTATTCATGTGCTTATGTAAAATGTTCCTTAAATGCCCCTATCATATCTGCCTCCATTACTACCCCTGGAAGTGTGTTCCAGGCTCCAACCACACACACTGTAATAAACTTGTCCCTCATATCTCCTTTGAACTTTCCCCCTCTTACCTTATATGCATGCCCTCTGGTATTAGACATTTCAACTCTGGGAAAAAGATCCTGACTGTCAACCTTTTCTATGCATCTCAATTTTATAAACGTTTTTATCAGGTCTCCCCTCAGACTCTGCCACTCCAAAGAAAACAACCCTCATTTGCCCAGTCTTTCCTTATACTATACCCTCTAATTCAGCACCCTGATAAACTTCTCCTGAACCCTCTCCAAAGCCTTCACATTTGTTCCTCTAATGTGCTGATCAGAACTTGAATGCAATATTCTTAAGTGCAGCCTAATTAAAGTTTTATAAAGCTGTAAAAATCACTTCCTCACTCTTGTACTCAATGTCCCGACCAAGAAAGGCAAGCATGCCATATGCCTTCTTTCCTACCCTATCTACTTATGTCACCATTATCACTGGAGTATTAATCCAGAGACCTGGGTAAAGTTCCAGGTACTCCGATTCAAACCCCACTGCAGCAGAATTCAAACTCAATTTAAAAAGATAAAATCTGCAATTAAGAGTCTAATAATATCAATAAAACCATTATTGATTTTTGTTAAAATCCATCTGGTTCATTTTGTCCTTTAGGCAAGGAAATCTGTCAGCATTACCTGGTCTGGCCTACATGCAACTCCAGACCCACAGAAACGTAGTTGAAACTTAACTGCACTCTGAGCGATACATGTTGGCCTGGTCAGTGACACCCAGATCCTGTGAATTAATCAAAAAGTCTACGTGTGCCTAGCCAACGTATTCTGTTCCGAAACAGTTTTGTGTTCAAAATGAGACGCATCAACAGAAATAAAACACTTGCAGCATTCTAAGTTATTATCCAGCATTACCAAGTGACAGATAACAAAAGGTACATGCAGGATACTATCCCTTTGTGATGTCCAATTCAACGCAACAGGTTATGTACAGAACAAGTTCAATAAGGAGCAGGGCTGCATCTCTACTGCCGCATAAAGAACTCCACAGTCAGGTGAAGCTTTCATTAGTCACACTGTAGAGCTGTCTCTATTCTGTCCCGCAAATATATCCTAAACCAAAAACAAGTAGCAACTACAACCATCCAACAGAGGTATATTTCACACATTTTGTGCCTCCCCCAAATAAATCTGATAAATTAATGCCAGATTATAACAGCGCAGGGAGGCACAGAAGGGAAAAACTATTATTTAAACCCAGTCTTCCCATCAGACCTCATACAACTCGCATTGTGAAAGACCCTTTTGATTTTACGTATGAAGGAGTGAGTGAGAGAGAAAGCTTTTTTGTTGATTCCTGAAAGTGATCTAGTGGAACCAGTCGAATAACTTATACCACTGTTCACTTTGTCAGGCACATCCTGCAAATTAGGTAATGAGCATTTTGTGCTACAGGTGACAGGATGTTCCTTCCCCTCGGACCTATCTGAACTCACTTCAACATGACCCTTCAAACTGGCAGGTAAAAGAGGCAGACAACTTCATCAATATGAACAGAGCTGGGGGCAAATGAACTAGTGTACTGAGGTGTGACATGAATGTACACTAAGAGGTGCCAAAATAGACAGTGAACTCACTAGTTTACATGATTTAAACTCCAATACTGACAGTCTGCTGCTTGGTCACAGCCATGAGTCACAAATTTACAAGATTCACTTGGCTGCTGTTGTGACCATCAGTGATAGCTATACATACTAAATACCACATTTCCCAACATATTGAACATTACATATATACTGTAGATATATTGACAATATGATGCTGGAGGTTATTGATAACCACGTGTGTCTGAGCCCCACTGTCAGCAACCTGTTACTTGACGCTAAAATCACTGCAAAAACTGTAGCTGATACTTCTAAACCAAGTGAGTGTGTGTGGAAAAACAGTAACAAGAACACTAAACTGCAACAAAAGCAAGCTTGTGTCCTCAGTGCACTCTTTCACAATGGTGAGACTTGAACATATATAGTAGGCAGGAGAGAAGGCTGGATGGTTTCAACCTTTTGTTATCTCAGCAATATTCTCCGCATCACTTGGCAGAAGGACACCAACTCAGAGCTCCTGAAGGATGCTAAATACCCTCACTACTAATTGTTGGCTTGGTTATCATTGTCAGATGATGACTACTCTAAACTCAAAGAACTTCCATTCAGTGAACTGGCCTCTGCATCATGACCTCCTGGACATCAAAACCTCCTACAAGGATACTTCAACCGAGGGTTCCCCAGCACCACTGTTGACAAGGCCTTCAGCTGGGTCTGACCCATCTCCCAAACTTCTTCCCCCTCCTCTTCCCTCCCACAATACTGAGAAGGTCTCCCCCCACTCCCCCAGCTTCACTTCCCACCCCACTAGCACACACACCCAAAGGATTGTAAAATGCAATCTCTGACATCTCCGGTAGGGTGCCACAATCAGACACATATTCCCTTTCCCTCCCTTGTCAGCCTCCCACAGGGATTGCTCACCCTGGTTCACTCCTCCTCTAGTCCCAAACTCTCCCCACACCCCCACAGCACCTTTGCTTACAAATGCAGAAGGTGTAATACATGCCTGTTTACTTCCTTTCTCCCTCATTATCTAGGCCCAGACACACCCTTCCAAGTGAAGCAGCAATTTATCTGCACTTCAATCAATCTAGTTGTTGCTCAAATATGGTCTCCTCTAGACCAGAGAAATGAAACAGACTGGGTCACAGCTTTGCTGAATACTTACATTTCGTCTGCAAAAATGACTCTGAGCCTCCAATTGCTTGCCATTCCTGATGAAGGCTTTTGCCCGAAACATCGATATTCCTGCTCCTCGGATGCTGCCTGACCTGCTGTGCTTTTCCAGCACCACTCTAATCTAGAATCTGGTTTCCATCATCTGCAGTCCTCACTTTTGCCTTGTCATTTGAACACACCACTGTATTCCTCTGGTCAATATTTCTGCCTTGGGCTTGCTACAGTGTTCCAGTGAGCTCAGTGCAAGCTGAAAGAACAACTTTCATCACACCCAACTCATTTTAAACCTACTTATTGTCCCCATTATCAGCTTTTCTTTTGTCTGCGCTTACCATTATCCATCCCTTTGTCTGTCTAACTCTCGTTCTCTCGTTCTCTCTCTCTCTCTCTGGGCTCCACCTCTACCTATTTGCTCACTCCTCCCTCCTCTCTTCACCTTCCACTGTCTTCATCATATATAAAGCTAAAAATCACACTACCAGGTTACAGTCCAGCTGGTTTATTTGAAAACACTGGTTTTCGGAGCACTGCTCCTTCAGTAGTAGGCTTTAGAATAGGAGCATAAGACACAGAATTTATAGCAAATAGCAACCATCAACACCACTAACTGACGGCTCAAAGTGGACAGGATCTCCAAGAAGATCGCACATATCGACACAGACATGAAGTTTCTGCAGAAATGCAAGAAAGCAGGATTTGCTATAAATTGTGTTTTATGATCCTCTTCCACAGCCACCTGAAGGGGCAGTTATTCGAAAGCCAGTGCTTCCAAATAAACCTGTTGGACTCTAACCTGGTATTGTGTGATTTTTAACTTTGTCCACCCCAGTTCAACACCAGCACGTCCACATCATGCCATTCATCATATATATCACTTTTTCCTAGCTACTAATAGTTATGATGAAGACTCACTGGACCTAAAACATTGATTCTACCTTCTCTCCAAAGATGCTGGATGACCAGAGTATCTATTTTTAGTGATGTCAGTTGAAGAATAGATGTTGCCTCTCCAAATATTGATAAAACTGTCCTGTTCTTCGAATAACATCATGGGGTTTTTCATATACATCTAAGAAGATGAGAGTGCTATTAGCAAGCACAGGAGACAATCAAATCTGTCTAATTCTGCTGAGTGGCAGATTTTTAGACTAGGCTCTTCCACATGCTAACAATTGTCTAGAAATCAAGAGTGTGTTAGCAGATTTTATCTTCACTGAGTGAATTTCCTAGACTAGGTTTATTTTTGACTCCTAACAGGAAATCTCCTGATCTAATGGCAGAACAATGTACTGTCCTAACCAGCAATATTAGTTTGAGCTCTCAATCACATTGAGATCACAATCACATCTCAATCAAAACTGCTGACCTTTATTGTGCATTATTTATTACAGCCTTTAATAGTTACTAAACTCATTAAAGCAGCTATCAAATTTCAATGATCTCTATTAAATAGAAGGAAGACAAATCAAATCTAAATCAACGTTACGCATTTATTATTAGGAAACTTTAAGGCCATCTCTTGCACCGATAACAAGAGGTCCCAGCTAAAAGAAAGGAAGCTGTCAGTTTCTGCAGTAATGTCTGATATGCTGTGTATCTTCAAGAGAAAGGTAGACAGAATCTTGGTTGAGGTGGAAACTCTATCATACAAAAGATCAGTACCAAGTGAAAAAAAAACATGGTAATGGCAGCTCAAGACTAGTTTCTGAATGTCTGAAGGATGAGATAGACAGTTGCCTGCTTTCCTTTCCTATAACTGACCATGAGAATTTAAAACCTGTTTTAATCATCTCTGCAGTGAGATTGGTGGGCCTAGGGTTTGGCTCAAATGGCAGGGCAGCTACCACACTGATCACATTAATACCAAGAGTGGGGTTTGATCCCTATTTTAGCTGGGGCAGACTTGGGGTTCTGCCTCCTCACCCTGGCCTGTAGTAAAACAATGGTGGCATAAGCTATGGTTTGCCAATTCTCGAGGGTGTTAACTGAAAATGAAGAAGAATGAGTTGGAAGAGTTTGCTTTGTCATGCATGAGGCTTAACACCAGGTTGAGGGTAAGTTAGCATTTGCTAATCTTATATTTCGTTCATATGACTGCAACAGATGCACAAAAGTACATACTGATTGAGGACTGTTGAAAACAAGTAAAACTCATGTGTACTGAAAGCAGTAACAGCGTGGAGTCTATGGATCATCAGGTGTTTCTTACCTTACTGTTATACCTTTACACAACACTTCTGCACAGAATTTTGGATCAATTTGATCCAAATTAGGATCTTCTTTTTTTGTTGAACTATCTAAACTCATTCCACTTGGAACCAGAAGGGTAGGATCCCCATCCCATCAGCATGGCAGGAGCCCAGGTGAGGCTCCAGAGATGAAAGAGCAGCGGAGACAGTTTTTATAAAGCTTCAAATAATTAACCTACCATTATACTTCCTCCTGCGTTATACCAATTGTGAATTTGCGACCAATAAGATGTAGGATCAAAAGTGGGCCATTCGGTCGACTGAGCCTGCTCTTGCATCCAATTAGATCGCGGCTGATCTGATAATCCTCAACTCTACTTACCTGTCTTTTCTGCATAATCCTGGACCCCCAATATGAATTAAAAACCTATCTGAGCCTTGAATATATTTAATAACCCACACTTGCAAGTCCCAAGTGAGAATGAATTCTACAGATTCATTAATGTGTCTTAAATGGGTGATCCCCCACTCTGAAAGTGCCTTCCAGTCCGAGACTCTTCCACCAATGAAAACAATCTCTCTGCATCAACCCTGTCAAGCCCCCTAAGAACGCTATATGCTTCAGAAAGATCACTCTCATTCCTCTAGTCAATTTCTTCAAAGCCCATTCTCAACTTTGCTTAGAAGTCAATTCCTGGTATTACCCAGTGAATCTTCTCTGGACTGCCTCCAATGCTAGTAATATTTTCCTTAGATAAAGGGAGCAAATACTCTACTTGTGGTCTGACTAGCAACTTAGTTTTAGCAGGACTTCTCAATTTTAGACTGCAACCCCTTTAAGCCCCACTTAAGAAACCTAATGCACAATCTAGGATGATGTGCCAGTGCAGTGCATTTTCTTCCCAGGAAGTTGCAAGATGGAGAACCTGGTTCTATAAAATTTAAACTATCGTAACCTGAAGTTAAAGAAAACTAAATATATTGCTTTCTGTGAGATAACAGCACTCAGCACAACAGATCAGGGAAAATAATTTGACCCAAAATACCTCTTGCTTAACATTAAACATTTTTGACGGACAGTAAACCCATGTAATATTGCTTCATTTAGTTTGTCTGTCATTGAAGAAATGTGGAAACTGATGGAAAGGAAGATTGCCATCACCCATAAGGATAAGTCTCCAGTGACATTACTGACCTACTGATACTCACTCTGCAGGCTTGGCATGTTGGCATCTTCTGGTTTACTTTTCAGTAAGTGAGGGAGTCGTGTGTACCTATATCCGAATCCACATCCCTGAAACCAGAAACACAGAATTACTTTCTTTTAGTAAATAAGCCATTAGACCCCTCAAGACTGCTCTGCTATTCAACATGATCATGGCTGATCATTGAGCTCAATATCCTAATCCCACTCAGCTCCAATATTCCTTGCTCCCTTTATCTACCTCCTTCCTGAAAACACACAATATTTTGGCTTCAACCACTTATTGTGGTAGTGAATCCACAGGCTCACCACTTCCTGGGTGAATAAATTTCTTGTCGTCTTAGTCTTAAAAGGTTTATCCCTTATACTTACCGTATGA
Source organism: Chiloscyllium punctatum (assembly GCF_047496795.1). Lineage (NCBI taxonomy): Eukaryota > Metazoa > Chordata > Chondrichthyes > Orectolobiformes > Hemiscylliidae > Chiloscyllium > Chiloscyllium punctatum. Next base: position 72,001,529 of record NC_092750.1, read on the forward strand.
ACCCTGGTTCTGGGCTTCCACCCCCCCACCCCCAGTATTACCCATACACAGTTTGCTTTCTTTACCATCTGTTGCACCTGTGTGCTTACTTTCAGCAAATGCATGAAATGGACTAGTTGAACACACCCCGCTCTCAAATTAAAGCCATTCAAATAATAATCTGCTTTCTTGTTTTCACTACCAAAGTAGGTAACCTCACATTTATTCTCACCTGCTATGGATTTGCTCACTCACTTAGCTGTCCACAGCACACTGAAGTATCTCTGCCTCTTCCTCACAGCTCAGCCTTTTACCCAATTCTGTCTCATCTGAAAGTTTTGAGATATTACATTCAGTTCTCTTATTAAATCATTAACAGACATTGTGAATAGCTGGTGTCCTAGTACCTGCCTGCCATTCAAAAAAGCTCACTTATTCCTACTCTTTGTTTCCTGTCTGCTAACCAGCTTTCTATCCACCTCCATACATTACCCCAATCCCAATTGCTTTGATTTTTTAACATTGATTTCTTATTGGGATTTTGTCAAAAGTCTTCTGGAAGTCAAAACCACATTCACTGGTTCCCTCTGATCAACTCACTAGTTACTTCCTCCAAAGGTCCCAATAGATTTGTCAAGCATGATCTTCTGGTTGTAAATCTATCCTGACTGCATCGGATTCTACCACCGGTTTGTGAGCGCTCTGATATAAAATCCTTGATAATGGACACTGGCATCTTCCCACTACAGGCAGCAAACTTTTTTTTCCCTCTATCTCCCTTAGCCATCCTCCAAGTTCCAGAATCTAAAGAATATTGGAAGCTAACCATTCATGCATTGGACTATTTCTGGGGCCACTTTCTTTAGTACTCTGGTATGTAGATTATCAGACCCCAGTGATTTATCAGCCTTTAATCCAATCTATTTCTCCAACACAGATTTGGTTCAGTTTCTCCCTCTCACTAAATCCTGGACTCCCCATCATTTCTGGTACATTATTTGTGTCCCAGAGTTTGGAGTCGGCAGGACCCATCAGCACAAACTCTCCCAAATTTAAAATTCACAGCAGGTCTATGGTGAGATGAGCAAGACTGTACAGGGGGAGGCTTATTACAAAAAAAATCCACCTTCACCTAAAAGTGCCATCATGGCCTTCTCCCAAAGTCCCAGCATGCCAGTGCAGTCCTGGGGATAGTTGTGTAATAGTCAAAACACTGCCTAGTTACAGTAAGCGTGCTTTAAATGAGTCATGTGAGATGAATGAGGAATCCTTTCATACTGCATGCTATAAACTATTTTATTTCAAGATATCTTCATATAATGTGGTTACTTTAAATGAGATTACTGCATGGTGAGAGACAAGTTCCCAAATAGCTGTGTCTGCTGATTTACCTAAGTGTCGGAGAGGATAAAAATCACTGTCAGGTATGAAAAAATGTCACTTCAAAGGCAACATTGCTGAACAAAGATTTCCCTAATGGGGAAGCTCAGTGAGAAAGCACATATTGCTCATTTTTATTCTGAATTTAATCAACTGAGGGTAAGAGGGCTTGGTCCATTGCACTTGTTCTCTAATGTGCTAATGATGTTTAGTACTGCATCTCAGTGGAACTGAGAAAATATCACTTCAATTTACTAAGTTTTATGAAAATATGAAATATATGTTTTGATTCCCACAACCCCTTTCTGAATTTCAGAAGATAAAAAAACTATTTCCCAGGAACAATCTTCCCATTTGGGTCTCATACAAAACTTATATTGTCGCCTGTATTATGGTGGTCTGCAGAGATTCTATGATAGTTTAACAAAAGCTCAAGAAACAGTGCACAATAGCAAAATACTGCAGATCCTGAAAATTTGAAACAAACAGAATGCTGGATAAATTCAGCAGATCTGACAACATTTATAGAGAGGGGGCAGAATTAGTGTTTTGAATCTGGTAATGACTTCTTCTATTGGGTAGAAGTATCATAAATGTGAAGTCTATGTTTCTCTCCATACATGTTGCCAAACCCATTGAGATTTTCCAGTACTCTATGTACTTGTCTCTGTTTTCTGTTGCTGATCTATATCAGCAGGTTGAAATAAGCAGCAAAAGACTAAGTGCTTTATTATAAACCTATAGTTAGTCATAAACACCAGCTTCCACCTTTCCTTCTTGGACTCATTCCTTGTCCATAATCCGATCATCACTGGGGAAAATCATGGCTCTTAAATAAGTATCTTTTGATTAATCTGTTCAGAGGTGTTCTTCCACACCTCTGGAACAGGTGGGACTTGAAGCCGTGCTTCTTGGCTCAGATGGAGGGACACTATAACAGTGCCACAAGAACCAAGCTCTTAAATAAATGCAAAGTCGAATGAGCGTCACCTACTCTCAATGAACTCTGGAGTTTCTCAGGTTGATGATAGGGCTTTTGTAGCACAGTAATAGTGTCCCCAGCTCTGAACCAGGAGGCAAACGTTCAGTGTTCTGCACCATTCACTATTCCTCAAATACCTAGCAGTCCTTGTTAAAATGCAGTCAGGCCTGAACAATATCCAGGTTTGGGCTGACAAGCGCCAAGTAAATTTGTGCCACACAATGCCAGGCAATGACCATCTTGTACAAGAAAGAATGTAATCATCACCCTCTGACATTCAATGACATTACCACTACCCACTATCAACATCTTGGGGATTACCACTGATCAGAAAATTGACTGGAACATCTATACAAATTCTGTAACTACCAAAGCAAGTCAGAGACTAGGATTTCTTCAGTGAGTAACTCACCTCCCATCTTCCCCAAGCCTATCCACACAGGCACATGTGAGCAGTCACTTGGAATCCTCCCCACATAAAGTGCAATTCTAACAACATTCAAGAAATTTAATACCATCCAGAACAAACCAGTTGCTTGACTGGTTAAACTTTTACAGGGAACACCAATGCTGCAGTACAGAGTGAGACAAACTAGGGGCTAGATCCAGAAGCTGAGAATAGACAATATAAAGTTGTTTCTGATAGATGAAAATAACATTGTCAGATCCATGCTCTTTTGACCATTATATCTAAAGTTTAAGGAAGTTCTGCAGGTATGCAATGATTTTGGTGAAGTGCCTATGGAATTAAGGTTGGTCGTGTGCTGCTATCAGCTGGAGTTCAGGCTATATTCTAGGAGACGAGGAGCTGAAATTCTTCGCGAGGAAGACAGAAATTTGTGACTAGAATCGATGATATGCATGCTGAGTGGGCTGCCATATTAATTCATAAGATTCGCTGTTTCTACGATTTAATGGGAGATAGGTGAAAAGACAAATGTTCAGTAGAAGAAAACGGGAAAGAAAATTGAAAGGAGGAGGAGAAAATGGAAGCTCAACTGAACTGAAGGATTCCCAGATGAAGCAGGTAAGACATAAGGAGAGTGGGCCAGTAAGGAAAGGTAAGGTGATTTAAAGAGCAGCTTCTTGGCATAAAATTACATTGAGACCTAATTCAGTTCACGAACAACAGAGAGATACCCAGGTTGAAGAGACTGTTGAGCTACATTGTGCGTGGGAAGAGATTTATAAACAGGGACCTAAGTCAAAAACAAAAACAATATAACTTGGCAAAGAAACAGCAGAGATAGGAATGCAGATAAATAATTTGTAGCTTGTGGTGGTGCGTGCAAGGAACTTAACAAGCAGCATACTGCTGAATCTTATGGTCAATGGACTACGACCTTGATAGTAAACAGGGAAAGGTAGCTGAAGTGTGCAGTAGATGAAGGAGAAAAACGTGGCTCTGGCAATATCTGGATAAGGTGATGCTGTGAGATTATGCAGAGGTTGACAAACAAGCACTAATGGCTCCACACTAAGTGTACAAACACCACACTGTCAGATCACATCATTCAGGCTAAAACACCAAAGCAGAATTATAATGCATTAAACATGTGCAGAAACAGGATAAACAAAACAAAAGAAAACACAGCAGCCTATGTGTAAAACTGCAGGAGATGGGAGAGATATTAAACAAGTACTTCACGTCAGTATTTACTGTACAAAAGGATATAGAAGCTAGAGAATTTGGAGAAATAAACAGTGATACCTTGAAAAGTGTCCATATTACAGAGGTGCTGAACGTTTTAAAATGCATAAAGGTAAATTTCATACCCTCATCAATCCTCTTTGTTACTTCAAAAATCTTAATTAAGTTAGTGAGACATGATTTCCCACGCACAAAACCATGTTGATTATTCCTAATCAGTTCTTGCCTTTCCAAATACATGTAAATCCTGTCCCTCAGGATTTTCTCCAACAACTTGCCCACCACCAATGTCAGGCTCACCTGTCAATAATTCCCTGGCTTTTCCTTACAACCTTCCTTAAATAGTGGAACCACATTAGCCAACCTCCAGTCTTCCGGCACCTCACCTGAGACTATCAAAGATACAAATATCTCAGCAAAGGGTCCAAGCAATCACTTCCCTAGCTTCCCGCAGAGTTCTAGGGTACACCTGATCAGGTCCTGGGGATTTATCCACCTTTATGCATTTTAAGGCATCCAGCTTTTCTTTCTCTGTGCTCCCCGACAGACACCTCATTTTTCAAGATGTCATCATTTATTTCCCCATGTTCTCTACCTTCCATATCCTTCTCCACAGTGAACACGGACGCAAAATACTCATTTAGTGTCTTCCCCATCTCCTGCAGTTCCAACGAGATGGCCTTGCTGATAGTTAAGGGACCCTATCCTCTCCCTAGTCACCCCTTTTGTCCTGAATGTATTTCTAAAATCCCTTCAGATTCTCCTTAACCCTATCTGCCCAAAGCTATGTCATGTCACCGTTTTTGCCCTCCTGATTCCCCTTTTAAGCATACTGCTACTGCCTTTGTATTCTTCTGGGAATTCACTCAATCTCTACTGTGTATACCTGACATATGCTTCCCTCTTTTTCTTAACCAAAGCCTCAGTTTCTCTAGTCATCCAACATTTCTTGCACCTATCAGCCTTGCCTTACACCCCGACAGGAACTTATCATCTCTGGACTCTCGTTATCTCATTTTTGAAGGCTTCCCATTTTCCAGCCACCCTTTTACTTGCAAACATCCAACCGCAATCAACTTTTGAAAGGTCTTACCTCAAACAATCAAAATTAGCCTTCCTCCAAATTAGAACTTCAACTTTTAGATCCAGTCTATCATTTTGCATCACTTCTTTAAACTAATAGAATTATGGTCACTGGCTCCAAAGTGCTCTCCCACAGACACCTCAGTCCCTACCCAACCTTATTTCCCAAGAGTAGGTCAGGTTTCACACCTTCTCTATTAGGTACATTCACATACTGAATCAGAAAATTTTCTTGAACACACTCAACACATTTTCTCCATCCAAGCCCTTAACACTATGGCAGTCCCAATCTATGTTTGGAAAGTTGAAAAAACATCTACCATAATCACCTTAATAATTTTACTGGTAACGGAGATCTCCTTATTCTCAATTTCCCGCTGACTACTGGGGGGTGTCTATACTACAATCCCTTCTTATTTCTCAGTTCAACACAAATAACTTTCCTGGACATATTCCCAGAAATATCCTCCTTTTAAGTAAACTAGTAATGTTATCAAAAATGCCACTCCCACCCCTCTCATTCCTTCCTATAGCATCTGTACCCTGGAACATTAAGCTGCCAGTCTTGCCCGTACCTGAGCCACATCACACTGCTGTGATATCACAGTCCCTCAGCTATGTCTGATCCATTTACCAAGCATCCACTCTTGCCCTTTCTCTTCTCTCCCATAACAATAGAGTCGCCCATTCTGCACTTTGCAGCCTACTGGCATCCGCATCCAGAGGATCATATGCCACTATTCCTGCCACCACCAGACACATATTCCTCTCACCTGCCTTGACAGCTTTCTGCAGGGACCGTTCCCTCCAGGACACCCTGATCCACTCCTCCTCCATTCCCAACACCTCCCATGCAACCTGACCCTCATTATCTCCTTACCTCCTCCCTCCTCACCATCCATTGTCCCCATATACATTCCATGTGAAACAGCGCTTTCCCTCAACCTAGTCTGCTGCATTCGCTGTTCACAAACTGGCCATGCTGACCAAAACGTCCATTAACGCTAACTCAACTTGGCCCATATCATTCTAAACCTTTCCTATCCATATATTTCTCCAAGTGCCTTTTGTTAACGCACCCGCCTCAATGACTTCCACTGGCAGCACACTCCAGATGCATATAACTCTCTGTGTAAAAATGTTGCCCCTCGGGTTCCTTTTTATTCTTTCCCTTCTAACCTTAAACTGATGCCCTCTAGTCCTCCATTCCCCAACCCTGGGAAAAAGACTGAGTGCATTCACCCTATCCATGCCTCTCATGATCTTAAAGAAGTGTATAAGACTCCCCCCTCAGTCTCCTATGCTCCCAAGAAACAGTCCTAGCTTGCCCAACCTCTCCCTGTAACTCAGACCCCTGAGTCCTGGCAACATCCTTGTAAATTTCTTCTGCATTCTTTTCAGTTTAATAACATCTTTCCTATAACAAGATGACCAAAACTGAACACAATACCCTAGTGTGGCCTCACCAGCATCCTGTACGACTACAAATAACTTCCCAATTTCGATACTGAATGCCCTGACCAATGAAGGCCAGTGTGCCAAAAGTCTTCTTCATTGCCCTGTCTATCTGTGACTCCACTTTCAGAGAATCATGCACCTGAACTCCAAGATCCCTCTGCTCCACTACACTCCTTAAGCTCCTATCATTCACTATGAAACTTCTATGTTGATATGACTTTCCAAAATGCAAGACCTCACAGTTATCTATGTTAAACTCCATTTCCCATTTCTCGGCCCACTTCCCCAGCTGGTTAAGGTCCTGCTGCAATTTCTGACCACCTCTCTCACTGCCCAAGATACCAACTATTTTAGTGTCATCAGCAAACTTACTTACCATGTCTTATACATTCTCATCCAAATCATTGATACAGATAACAGGAAGTTAGGCAAAAATTTAAAAAGGAGGTCCTCGGGAGTAGTAATATCTGGATTACTCCCAGTGCTACGAGCTAGTGAGGGCAGGAATACAAGGATAGAGCAGATGAATGCATGGCTGAGGAGCTGGTGTATGGGAGAAGGATTCACATTTTTGGATCATTGGAATCTCTTTTGGGGTAGAAGTGACCTGTACAAGAAGGACGGATTGCACCTAAATTGGAAGGAGACTAATATACTGGCAGGGAAATTTGCTAGAGCTGCTCGGGAGGATTTAAGCTAGTAAGGTCGGGGTGGGTGGAACCCAGGGAGATAGTGAGGAAAGAGATCAATCTGAGACTGGTACAGTTGAGAACAGAAGCGAGTCAAACAGTCAGGGACAAGGCAGGACTAATAAATTAAACCGCATTTATTTCAATGCAAGGACTAACAGGGAAGGCAGACAAACTCAGGGCATGGTTAGCAACATGGGATATCATAGCAATTACAGAAACATGGCTCAGGGATGGGCAGGACTGGCAGCTTAATGTTCCAGGATACAAATGCTACAGGAGGGATAGAAAGGGAGGCAAGAGAGGAGGGGGGTGGCATTTTTGATAAGGGATAGCATTTACAGCTGTGCTGAGGGTGGATATTCCCGGAAATACATTCTGGAAGTTATTTGGGTAGAACTAAGAAGTAAGAAAGGGATGATAACCTTACTGGGATTGTATTATAGACCCCCTAACAATGAGAGGGAAATTGAAAAACAAACTTGTAAGGAGATCTCAGCTATCTGTAAGAATAATAGGGTGGTTATGGTAGGGGATTTTAACTTTCCAATCATAGACTGGGACTGCCATTGTGTTAAAGGTTTAGATGGAGAGGAATTGTTATGTGTATACAAGAGAATTTTCTGATTCAGTATGTGGATGTACCTACTAGAGAAGATGCAAAACTTGACCTACTCTTGGGAAATAAGGCAAGGCAGGTGACTGAGGTGTCAATGGAGGAGCACTTTGGGGCCAGCAACCATAATTGTATTAGATTTAAAATAATGATGGAAAAGGATTGACCAGATCTAAAAGTTGAAGTTCTAAATTGGAGTAAGACCAACTTTGACAGTATTAGGCAAGAACTTTCGAAAGCTGATTGGGGGCCAATGTTTACAGGTAAAGGGACGGCTGGAAAATTGGAAGCCTTCAGAAATGAGATAACGAGAATCCAGAGAAAGTATATTCCTGATGGGTGAAAGGAAAGTCTGGTAGGTGTAGGGGATGCTGGATGACTAAAGAAATTGAGGGTTTGGTTAAGAAAAAGAAGGAAGCATATGTAAGGTACAGAAAGGATAGATCGAGTGAATCCTTAGAAGAGTATAAATGAAGTAGGAGTATACTTAAGATGTGATCTTAATAAGAAATAAGAGGCATTTGGATAGGTCTATGAATAGGAAGGGTTTGGAGGGATATGGGCCGGGTGCTGGCAGGTGGGACCAGATTGGGTTGGGATATCTGGTCGGCATGGACGGGTTGGGCTGTACATCTCTATGACTCCATAACAATTAGTAATGGCCCAGCGCTGACCCAAGGCACTCTACTAGTCACAGGCCTCCAGCCCAACAAGCATCCTTTCACTATTACCCTCTGCTTCCTACCATCTAGCTAATTGTGGATGCAATTTGCCAACTTTCTTAGATTGCATACGATCTAACCTTCCAGAGCAGCCTACCACGTGGAAACTTATCAAATGCCTTACTGAAATCCACATGGCCTACATCTACCGCCCTGCCCTTATCAACCTTCCAGGCCACATCATCAAAGAACGCTAACAAATTTTTGAGGCATGATCTCCCATATAGAAAGCCATGCTGACTACTCGTAAACAAACCCCGTCTTTCAAATGCATGTTTATCTTATCTCTCAGAATCTTCTCAAGTAACATACCCATCACAGATGTTAGGTTTACTGGTCTTCAGTACCCAGGTTATTCTATACAGTCCTTATTAAGTAAAGGAACAACATTCGCTACCCTCCAGTCTTCTGCGACTTAATCCGTGGCTAACAATGATGCAAAAGTATCAACCAAGGCCCCCACAATTTCTTCTCTGGCCTCTTGCAGTGTTCTCGGATATAACTGGTCAGGACCAGAAGGTTTATCCACCTTCATACAGTCTAATACATCCAACACCTCCTCTACTGTGATATGGACTGTTCACAAGATATCACCACTAACTTCCCCAAGTTTCCAAGTCTTCATTTCTTTCTCCACAGTAAACACAGAGGAGAAATATTCATTGCGGACCCCGCCCATGTCCTGCAGTTCCACACATTCATGCCCACTTTGGTTCTTGAGGGGTCCTATTTTCTCTCTAGTTATTCTTTCTCCTTTACTATACTTAAAGAACCCCTTTGGATTAATAAAATTTGCTCTCCTGATTTCCTTATAAGATCACAGAATTCCTACAGTGTGAAAACAGGCTATTTGGCCCAACAAGTCCACACCGACCCTCCGAAGTGTAACCCACCCAAACCCATTCCCTTACCCTATTACTCTACATTTCCCCTGACAAATGCACCTAACCTACAGACCCTTGAACACTATGGGAAATTCATCTCACCTGCACAGCTTTAGACTGTGGAAGAAACTGGAGCACTTGCAGGAAACCCATGCAGACACGGGGAGAATGTGCAAACTCCACACCCGAGGTTGGAATCGAACCCAGGCACTGTGAGGCTCAGTGCTAAACACTGAACCATTGTACCACCTTTCTTCAGTAAGCTCCTGTATCCCCTAGAACCCAGCTGTCTGCACCTGAGCCATGCCTCCTTTTTTCTGGTCAAAGCCTTAATATCTTGTCATCCAGGGTTTCCTATTCCTGACAACCTTGCCCTTCACCCTCACCGGATCAGACAGACCTTGAACTCTAGCTATCCCACTTTTAAAAGCCTCCTAATTGACAGAAGTCCTCTTGCCTGCAAATAAACTACTCCAATCAACCCCTGCAAACTCTGTTTAATTCCATCAAAATTCACCTTGCCCCAATTTACAACTTAAACCTGTGGATCAGTTTTGTCCCTCTCCATAACTATTTTAAAAATAATAGAATATGGCCACTGGACCCAAAGTGCTCCCCCACTGTCACCTCAGTCACCTGTCCTGCCCTACTTCCCCAAGAGTGCAGTGTTCCAATGAGCATCAGAGCAAACTTGAAGAACATCATCTCATTTTCTATTTGCAAACTCTGCAGCCTCTCAAACTCAACATAGAGTTCAATAACTTTGGAGCATGATTCCGCCTTTCCATATTTTTTTTGCCCATCCCGACACCCTCATACTGTCATGACATGGTTTATTTCCAGCATAGCCAAGCCATTCTCAGACCCTCTTAGTTGAATTTTATCACATGATATGGACCACTTTAAACCCCTCAACTCTCATTATCACTTATTTAGCTTCTCTTCTGCCACGGCCTCATCAATAATCCCACGTTTGCCAATATCTTTCATATCTCTGTTCCTCCGGGCTCTGCCTCCATCTATGCATTACCACTTTTTTCTCACTGTTATCAGTTCTTATGAAGAATCACTGGACTTGAAACATTAACTCTGGTTTCTTCCCACAGATGCTGCCAGACCTGCTGTGTTTCTCCAGCAATTTCTGCCTTGATTCAGATTTCCAGCATCCGCAGTTCTTAGCTTTACTCAAAGAAAAGACAGCACTGGAAAGCTTTGGGAACCATAGGACTAAAGTCACCTTTTCCTCCTCAGCACTTACCATATCCCGTCTCAAATTACTCTACTGCAGTGTTCCAATGAGCATCAGAGCAAACTTGAAGAACATCATCTCATTTTCTATTTGCAAACTCTGCAGCCTCTCAAACTCAACATAGAGTTCAATAACTTTGGAGCATGATTCCGCCTTTCCATATTTTTTTTGCCCATCCCGACACCCTCATACTGTCATGACATGGTTTATTTCCAGCATAGCCAAGCCATTCTCAGACCCTCTTAGTTGAATTTTATCACATGATATGGACCACTTTAAACCCCTCAACTCTCATTATCACTTATTTAGCTTCTCTTCTGCCACGGCCTCATCAATAATCCCACGTTTGCCAATATCTTTCATATCTCTGTTCCTCCGGGCTCTGCCTCCATCTATGCATTACCACTTTTTTCTCACTGTTATCAGTTCTTATGAAGAATCACTGGACTTGAAACATTAACTCTGGTTTCTTCCCACAGATGCTGCCAGACCTGCTGTGTTTCTCCAGCAATTTCTGCCTTGATTCAGATTTCCAGCATCCGCAGTTCTTAGCTTTACTCAAAGAAAAGACAGCACTGGAAAGCTTTGGGAACCATAGGACTAAAGTCACCTTTTCCTCCTCAGCACTTACCATATCCCGTCTCAAATTACTCTACTCAGTAGAGTACGGCACGGTGGCACAGTGGTTAGCACTGCTGCCTCACAGTGCCAGAGACCTGGGTTCAATTCCTGCCTCAGGCGACTGACTGTGTGGAGTTTGCACGTTCTCCCCGTGTCTGCGTGGGTTTCCTCCGGGTGCTCCGGTTTCCTCCCACAGTCCAAAGATGTGCAGGTCAGGTGAATTGGCCATGCTAAATTGCCCATAGTGTTAGGTAAGGGGTAGATGTAGATGTAGATGTAGGGGTAGGGGTATGGGTGGGTTACGCTTCGGCGGGGCGGTGTGGACTTGTTGGGCCGAAGGGCCTGTTTCCACACTGTAAGTAATCTAATCTAATCTAATCTAATCAGTATGCCAAAATGTTGCTTTCTGAAAAAATCCTAACATGCATTTGAATGAATTAACCCTAATGCAAATGAAGCTGGTTATATAAACTTACCACTTACTCACTGAAATCGTTTCTGCACAGAATTTGTTTTGCATTTAGGTAAGACAGTCAAGGTGGCATATGGGACATTTCCCTCTATTGGCTGAGGAATACAGCATAAGAGCAAGGTGGTCATATTAGAACTGCATACAACATCACTCAGTCCACAGCTATAGTACTGTGCACAGCTCTTGTAATTGGAAGATAGGAAGGATAGGAGAAAGACTATAGGAGATGTTAATGAGCAAGTTGGAAAGAATGAGAATTTCAGCAATGGGAAACAATATTATAAGTTGAGGGTAAATTTAATTGATACATATATAGAAAATTATGAAGGGCCTGAATACAGTGGGTAGGAATTCCCATTTATGGCAACATCAATAACCAGAGGACACAGTAATTCATGGAAGGATTACAGGGAATTTGAGCTGTGATTGGATCAGAAACTCATCACCTGGAGGCAGAAACCCTCATCATATTTAAAAATATGCTCTTGATATGCTTTAACAGCGCTACAGAACAAGAGTTGAAAGGTGAGATCTGAATAATTGTTCCACCAGCATAGACTGCTTGGGCCAAATGTACTCCACCAGTACTACAATCCTTTCCATACATCAAACAGAGTCTCCATCCTCTTTTTTATGTCCAGGCCAAGGTGAAACTGTTCACCATGATCTTCAGATCTTTGAGAATCCTAAAAATAGCAATTTATCATCTCTGAATCCTCTCTTTTCCAGTAAGAGCTCAGTTTACGTAATTACTCATATTCAGATCTGTCCATTCCCTCATCACTTTTGTTCCTATAGTCTATAATTTTTCAGTAGCTGCAACTGTAATAACTCAGATAGCCAGATGGTGAAAGATGCTGAAGCTTCATCTTTATGCACAAGGCTTTATTTACAAAGTTGCAAATTGCACGATGAGCACTTCTAACCAACATGTAACAACACTGATGAATCCCCACTCAATATCCACCGCTCAAATACAATTAACACCAAACTGATATGCAATTAACAGCAATATTATTTCTAAATTGAGGTGAACAAAACTGTACAGTATAGAATACTGTGGTTGAACTGCAGTATAAATTGGCAGGATTTTCTCATTAACTAGGCCCGTAATATTGACTTCCTAATTCTCTCCAACATATGATTTTCTTTGCTTGGTGCCTTAACACTGTTATAATATCTTCCACTTACTGCTTGTCAATCTGGATCCCAGATCTTTCACTTTCCAAACAGTGTTTCCTTTTCAGTCAAGAAATTATCCAGGATTTTCTGCCTCCAGGTGAAGTACTCTGCATTTGTTTCCACCTAATTTACCTGTCATTTGTCTGCCCAGAGTCATGGTACACTGAAGTCTTCCTCCAGCTTTCCCCATTCATCTTTAGTTCTGCCACCTTCACTAACTTTGTACCATCCACAAATTTAGCCTGAGATTGTCACTCCTTGCTTCGCATCATTGATCAAGTTAATTTTAGCATTTAAACAAAATAACTACATCAATATGAAGGGGCTATGAAATAAATTTACTTCAAACATTTCCCGACAATGTTTCTGTTTAAAAGGTTAAAGAAATACAGAGAATAGGAGCATGTGTAGGCCATTCGATCTATTGAGCCCACTCTGTTGTTCAACATGATCATGGTTGATTCTTAATCTCAACATCATACTCCCATTCTGGCCCTATACCCTTCAATACCTTTAGCCTCTAGAAATCCATTCTTTTCTTAAATATATTCAGTAGCCAAGTATCCACACCCTTCTGTGAGCAAGAATGCCACAGGCTCACCACTCTCTGCATGAAGAAATGTCTCATCTCAGTCCTAATTGGCCTACCGCATATCCTGAGACCATCACCTCTTAGTCCAGACCCCTGGCAGTGAATACATCAGCCTATCTGTCCAGCCCTGATGGATGTCTCAATGAGTTCTCAAATGACCTCTCAAATTTCAAATCTAATGTTGAGCTTGCCTTTGTACACCTCCTGTGCAGCTGTAATTTTGTATGCCTCGCTCTGTTCAAATCACCCTATCATCTGTATGTCCTTGTATATTATGATCTGCCTATGGCAAGCAAAAAAATTGTACTTGGGGGTACTTGTGACAACAACATATCAAATAAAATAGAGTTCCTTTCTCTTTCGTCTAAACTCCAGTGAATAGACTCAACCAACCCAATCTGCCCTCATAACAATTCTGCCATCCAAGGAATCAGCCTGGGGACCTAGGTTCTACTTCCTCACAGTAAAGTATATCTTTTCTTAGGTAAGGAGATCAAAACTGCATTAAATACTATGATATTACCAAAACCTCGGACAGGTTGCAGTAAGACTTCCTTGCTCCTGTACTCAAATCTTCTTGCAACAAAGGCCAACATTTCATTTGCCTTCTTAACTGCTTGCTATAGAAGCATGTTTGCTTTCAGTGACTTTTAATTTAGACCCAATTTACATTTAGAATAGGATATTTGAGATGTAAATAGAATATCCTTTCATTGTTACGTGTACTCCATTTTAGGGAGTACAGTGAGAAGATTTACAATGTCACCCTTCTTATGCGGACATCTTGTCCAAGTACCTAGGTAGAATTCATGAATACAGCAAAGGAACAAAAGTAGTTACATTACAGAATGAACAGTTAATTTAAAAATAATATCAACCCTGTAATGATATTAAGGTACAAAATTTCAAATAAACATTACACTGCAGCAGGTCAGCACAGGGCCTCTGCACATGGTCTGACTGGCCATGCAAGACCCCAATCCAACAGCCGTCCTCACTCTGCCCCATACCAAAACTCAGCTGCTCCAAGATACATTCTAGGACTGCCTCCCCCCGCGCCCGCCCAGGACTTGCTGCCCATGTGCTGCTCCAGGGCTGCTTCCCTACGTTGATCTGGAGCTCACAGCCCACACATTGTTCCTCTTTTTCTTTGGTGTACAATGATACCCAGTTCACCTTCTAGATCAACATTGCCCAATCTATTACCATTGAGATCATAGACCATAGAATCCCTACAGTGCAAAAAGCTGCCATTCGGCCCATATGAAGAAGGGTCCTGCCCCACTCTGCTGCACTTTTGATGCTGCTTGACCTGCTGTGCTTTTGCCAGCTGCACACATTATTGACTCTGACTTTCCAGCATCTGCAGTCCTCACTATCTCCAGGCTTATCAAGTCTACACTAACCCCCACAAAGAGCATTCTGCATATTATGAGGCAATTTATCATGGATCATCCACCTAACATGCACATTTTTGGAAACTGGAGCATCCACACAGACAGACAGTCAGGCAAGACTGGAATACAACCCGGGTCACTGGTACTGTAAGGGAGCAGTGCTAACCACTGAGCCACTGTGCCACCCTGAATGTGTTTAGGGTGGCATTTAAATAGGTTTTTCCTGAAGTGGATAACTTTACACTTATCGACGTTTTCCTCCATTTCTCACGTATTTGCCCACTCAACTTTTCTAAATGGCCCTGAAGCCTTTTTACAGTATCCTCACCAGCCATGCTCCCACCCAGTTTTGTGGTGTCGTCAAAGTTGGAAATATTACATTTGACTCCCTCATCCAAACTGTTGATATAAATTATGAACAGCTAGGGCCTAATTTCTGCAGTAGCCGTGAGTCATGCCTTCCACGCTGAAAACATTCCATGTATTTCTATTGTTTCCTGTCTGATAACCAACTCTCAATCTTTGAAAGTATATTATCTACAATCTACTGTGCCTTGATATCATATAACAACCTCTTATGTAGAATTTCATCAAAACTTTGTTGAAGTCCAAATACACCACATCCACTGGTCCTTTCTCATCTATTCAACTAAAGAAAAATCCATTAGGTTTGTCAAACACGATTTCTGTAAGACTGAGAGACACAAGAGCCACAGAGCCAAGAAGTAAGCTACCTATTCTGTCATCAAATGAGACCAAGGCTGATCTGATAATCCTCAAATCCAAGTTTCCTTGCCTTTTCTGCATATCCCTGTATTCCTTTACTGATTAAAAATCTGTCCATCTCAGCCTTGAACAAACTGAATCACCCAGCCTTGACAATCAACAGAGTCTCAACCCTCAGAGAAGGAATTCCTCCTCAACTTGGTCTTAAATGGATGACTCCTTACACTGAGAATACGTCCTCTGATTCTCGACTGCCATAAATCCATGCCGACTGTGTCAAAAATGCAAATATGCAAGTACATTACAAACAAGAATGAAAGTAAAACTATTTAATGTGATGAGCATTTTTTACAATGTAACAGGCAAACATACCCTCCAGAGTCGCACAAGGATCCAGTTGGTCTGAGCCCATGGCCGCTGTTCATATGGAGCTAGAAGATTCTTCATCATAGCCACACGTCTGCAAAAGCAAAGGGATAAAACGGCATTACTCCAAGGTAACGTTATTCATTAGCAACTCATCAGTTGTGCCAGTAAAAGTGTTGGTAGCAGTAATAATATTTGTGAGAACATGAAAAGTTGAGGATTTAGACTCTAAATGTTGATGAAACAGCTACAAGTGTTGCTGCTTTTATGCATTCAACTGTCAGCTTGAAACACCTTAGGTGAAACTATACTGTGTAGAGCAATCAGACAATAATTTTGGTGTCATAGCACTTGTCAACAAAAAGACTAAGCGGTAGCTGAACAGATTCAATATTTTCAAAAATTTTGATAGAGTCTGTTTCTTCTTGCACGGAACAGCAAAACTTGCCATCAATGTAAGGTAATTGCAAAGAAATCAAATAGAAAATTCAGAAGAAACTTCTTCATTGAGAAAGTAGATTGTGAAACTCATTACCACAGGGACCGGTCAAGCCAAACTAGTATAGATGACTGTGGAGCTCTAAGGGCAGAGGTGTTATGATAATAGAGTTAAATAATGAAGGCCTGAGTGGAATACAAACCACCATGGACTGGTTGGGCCAAATGTCCTGCTCTTTTTTGCTGATTATTCTAAGTAATGTTAATAAACACTTTGTTGCTTACTGAGAAAACCAAACAATATCTGTGAAATATGCTTTGATGAAAATGTTCCCCATGCTAGCATATCATAGTTCCATAGAAATAAAAGTTTCATGAAAGCTCATACTCTCAAACACTGCCTTTAAGATAAATCAGGGTATGAAAGCTTGCTATTCCTTAGTGTTCATTCTAAAGCCACCATTTTTATTGTCAGGTTTACCAAGGTTGATGTCACGTACTTCTATCTATTTTGGAAGAAAGTGAAGAATTCATTATACGTAGAGCTACCAAACGACTCTTGTTTGAAGAGTTTGTGATGACTGGAATTTTTGTTAGCCATCAATTGACAACATGAATCATGGTGTAGACTTGCATTCCCATCTCTTATCCTGGTCCACACTAACAGAAAAGTTGGAGAGTGGACAGTGCAGAATGATAACCCTTTTTGTGAAAGCAAGAATATATTTTGGAACAAACTAGGAACTAGCAGACTTATGAACCAAGCTATTTTAGATTTTGTGCAATGACTCAGTCAATTGGTAATCTCATTGTAGAAGATCATCTGAGAAACAGTAATCACAATATAACCAAATACCATAATGTGTTTTTAGGATTGATTTGGAGATGCCGGTGTTGGATGGAGTGTACAAAGTTAAAAATCACACAACACCAGGTTATAGTCCAACAGGTTTAATTGGAAGCACACTAGCTTTCGGAGCAGTGCTCCTTCATCAGGTGGTTGTCACCTGATGTAAACCTGTTGGACTATAACCTGGTGTTGTGTGATTTTTAACTGTGTTTTGGTGCAAAACAAGAATTTTAAGCTGAACCAAGACCAATTACATAAGTATGAAGACAGAGCTGACTAATGCTGTTTGGGTAAACAGAATTTTAAAAATGCAATAAATGTATCACAGCTTATTTAAATACATAATCTAAAATATTCAACAAAAATACATTTCAATAAAAATAAAATCTCAGCAAGAAAGATCCATCTAGAACTTAATAAGGAGGTACAGATGTTATTAGATTAAAATATGAGGCTTATAACGTGGCAAAGAATCATCATAAGCCTAAAGTTTGGGTGTGTTTTAGAAGCCAAAGAGCCAAATAGATTATAAAATAGAAGAATAAAAAGAATATGAAAGCAAAGTAGGTAGGAATATAAAATCAGATGGTAAGAACTTCTGCAGGTATAGAAAAAAAAATCAGGTAGCTGAAATGTATCTGTTAAGACAGGAGAAATGATCATAGGAAATGAATCAATCATAGGGACATTGCACATTGCTGTCAGTCTTCTCAGTGAAAAACACAAATTACATCCCAGAAGTAAGAAGTTGGATAAGCAAGGGACTAAGAGAGAAAAACCTAAGCTAACTAACAGAGAAAAAATATTGGAGAAGCTTAAAAGGACTAAAGCCTGATAAATCCCCAGCACCAGATGGTTTACATCCCAGGTTTCTCCATTAAGTTCCTTTGTCCAATCTTAACAATGCTTCATTTCATAAGTTTCTTTGCACACACAATAACAAATAGTATTTTGCACTTACTGTTCCTCTGGGATACGTTCAACAGCGTGCAGGGAGTGGGGGTAGCAGACGTAGCTGGCAAGAGCCTGCATCAGTGAATCCTTAATATCTAGAGACAAGAGACAGTGAATCAAATCGAAGGGTTTTATTGTCTGAAGTGGCATGAGGTCCATCATGAAAGAATACTGAATATATTTCACTTCTGCCAGGATCAATCAGTCCCAAAATAGTCAAAGATAAAGGTCAAAGCTTACTCTACATTTTGCATCAAGCATTCATACACAAGATATGGTACTGGCTACATGAAGGGTAAAACCTTTTTGAATTAATATACTTCAACACAATGGTATTTACAACACTTCTTGATAAGCAGGTCAGTTTTTTTTACTGATCTCAGTTAGAATGCCATTTTACACAGTAACAGAAGTGTCAATAATATCGACTTGCACTGACATAAAGGTATAATAATAATGTGCAATATTAGTGCAGGGTCTGGACCCAGTATAACTCTCAATTAGGTCAGTCTATGATACTGGATACACATTACAACATTAGTGTTAATACGAAGCAAAGCTACATCACACTGACACTTCAGCTGTGGTTTAATTGCAGCCTCTACATCAATGGCAGTTAGTTACAGGAGTTACATAGAACAGTGACAAAGCAAGTGGATCCCAACTGTAAATGTGCAGCATCATTTCAGATGTTGTCTTCTCTACAAGGTGATCATTCCCATTCTGCCTGACCTTATTTCTTGATTGGCAGGCTAGTCAGCGAATGTCTGCCATTGTTCTACCTGTCTCCAAAGCAGCCGATCAGTGTTGACAATGGACAGAATTAGGCAGGTGGTCAGCTAAACCTGATACTGAATTACTGTCAAAGTACGACAAACAATTGTTCAGTGAGAGTTGAGCACTGCAGGGAGTGGAGTGCATTATTTTCCCCTCAAACTCTATTTTGATTTAATCCCTGCCTCCCTTTCACCGTTTGATCACGCAGCATTGTCCTTTGATATGAAGGGCACTGCTTGTCACTGTCCACTTGGGTGCTTCCTTTCTTCCTGGTGGTGGAAATCGAATAAAGGTTTGTACACTTTGTGTCGTTCACTGTGTCTCAGACCTGCACACACACACACATGGGTGCTGGGGGAAAATATAAGCACTACCGCAGTTAGGTGGTAGTATGAGTATTTTCTATAAAAGAAGAAACAGGAGTGTGAGGGGTTCTGTTCACTCTGAGAGCTGCCTCTGAGGGAGCTGGAATCAGTGTGGTAAAAAAAGGAAACAAAAAGAAAGACAAACAATTGTGGAGAGGAACAGGTGGAAGTTGGGCGGAAAAAAAACATCAGAAAAGATTGAGAATTTCACCTAAAAGATTCATGCCCTTGTTTATAAGATTCCATAACAGATCTGGCTTGAAAGGTCTAATCAGCAACTCCTGTTCTTATGATGTTTATGTCATTTGAAAGATTGCTGAATGCCAATTAGAAATGTGAGATGCTATTCCTTAAGCTTGCGTGAGCTTTACTGGAAAATTAGCAGACCATAGACAGAAAAGTCACAGTAGGAGAATTGTGTAGAATTAAAACTGAATTGCTGTTGCTCAGGGAAAATCTGGAAATGTCATGAGAATGTCCAAGAAGACCCAAATCTATTGAATGTAGGAATAAGAGTAGACCATTCAGCCCCTTGAGCCTCCCCAATTCTTTGGACTACGGCCACTCTGACATTTCTAATGTTCGCTTTCTGCCTTTCCTTCATGAGCACCGATGCCCTACTCATCAAGAACCTGTTTACCTCAGCCGTAAATACAAGGACTCTGCCCCCATAGGTCTCTTTGACAAGGGGTTCCAAAGAAAAGAAATTCCTCCTCATCTCAATCTCAGACTGGCACCTCTTTACTCTGAGACCATGTCTCTGGTCCTAGACTCTCTCATGAGGGAAACTATCTCAATATTTACCTCTTAAGAATCCAATATTTTTTAATAAGATCACCTTTCATTCTTCTAAACACCAAGCAGTGAAGTCACAACCCGTTTAGCCTTTGCTCTAAAGACAATCCATCCATACTAGGGATTATCCTAGTGAGCCATCTCTGAACTGTCTCCAATGAAATAATATATTTTCTTAAATATGACGACAAAAAACAGCTCACTGTACTCCAAATGGGGTCTAATCAGCATCTCACACTCCTACCCCCTTGAAATAAGGACCAATATTCCATTAGCCCTCCCAATTACCTGGTGGATCTGTGTGCTGGCTTTCTACTTCATGCACAAATACATTCAAGTCCTTTTGTGTCGAGTTTTCTGCAGCTTTTTTCTATTTAAATAATACTCTTCTTTCGTTCTCCCCTCCAAATGAACAATTTGCATTTTCCTATATTACCTTCCATTTGCTAACATCCTGCCACTCACTTAAACTTTCAATATCTCTCTGCAAAGTGTTTCCATCTATCCCACCACTTGCCTTTCCCCCTATTTTTAGTATCGTCTGCAAATTTGGTGGTAGTACATTTGCTTTGTTTCTCCAAGTCATGGAGACATCCATCACAGAAACAGACTCTTCAGTCTTGTGCATGTCGACCAAGTTTCCCAACTAAACTAGCCCCACTTGCCTGCATTTAGCTCATATATCTCTAAACCTTTCCTATTCATGTACCTGTCCAAATTTCTTTTAAATGATGTAAATGTACCTGCATCTCCCATATCCTCTGGCAGTTCATTCCACATATGCATCACCCTCTGTGTGAAAAAGTTGCTTAATAAGGCCCTTTTAAACTTTATCCTCTTATCTTAAAAATATGCCCTCTAGCTGTGAATTCCCCAACTCTAGGAAGAAGGCCTTTGCTATTCACCTTATCTATGCCCCTTGTGAGATATAAACCTTCAGAATGTCACCCATCAACCTTAACCTCCAGTGAAAGAAGGCCTAGCCTATCCAGCCTCTCCTTGAAGCTCAAACCCTCAAGTCATTAACATATATTGTAAACACTTGTGATCTCAGCACTGATCCCTGTGGAATTCTACTGGTTACAGGTTGATAACCTGAAAAAGAATCCCTTATTTCCACTCACTGTTTCCTGCCCATTAGCCAATTCTCTATGCAAGCCATATGCCACCTCCAACACCATGGCCTCTTATGGATTACCCTTTTGAGAGGTACCTTGTAGAATGCCTTCTGGAAATCCAATTACAACACATCTACTGATTTTCTTCTATCCACTCTGGTTGAGATTTCCTCAAAAACTCTAATAAATTAGTCAGACATAATTTTATTTTCATGAAGTCTTGTTGACTCTGCTTGATTGGATTGTGATTTTCCAAATGTTACCTGTTATTTCCTTAATATCGATTCCAATATTTTTCAACAATAGATGTTAGGTTAATTGGCCTATAGTTACCTACTTTTCACTTCCCTCCCTTCTTGAACAGGGGTGTCACAATTAGCAATTTTTCAATCTTCCAGCACTTCTGCAGAATCCCAAGGATTTTTTGGAAAATTACAACCAATGCAACCACTATCTCTGTAGCTAATTCTTGTAGGATCCTAGGATAAAAGCCATCAGAGCCAGCAGATTTAGCCTCATTACATTTGTCTAATGTTACTTCGCTAGTGATGGTGCTTATTTTCTCCCTTGTATTCTTTCCTATTAGTACATGTTTGAAGTATCTTCCACCAGAAGGACTGATGCAAAATATCCATTTAACATCTTTAGAATTTCCTTGTTCCCCATAACTGTCTCCTCTGATTCACTTTCTAAGAGTCATATATTCACTTTGACCTATCTCTTTTGTACGTAAAATATATTTAAAGAAGCTGTTGTTAGTTTTACATTCCTCCCCAGTCATGTGCGTCCTTGTTGTTTATTTTCTCTATTATTCCAAGAGTCCTCCTTTGCTGGATTCTGATATAATCCCAGTCTTCAGGTCTACCACTGACTTTTGCCCCCTTATATCCTTTTTATTTCAACTTTATTCAGTCATAACTTTCCTGGTTAACCTTGATTGGTTTATCCCTTCCTCAGAATCTTTTCTCCTTGTTGGGATACTGGGACTCAACACTGAGTCTTCTGTCTCCATCATTTTCTTCTTTTTTTTTACTGAGTCAGTATTTTCTTCCCTTGATGTTGCATTTAGATGGCTATGGAACCATTTATATCTCATCTGATAACACAACTTATTTCTTCATTATAACCATTACTATTTTCTTTAGATTTTGTACAATGAAACATTTGTTATTGAATTTTTCCTGCTCTCCACCCTATCACAGCCTTGGTTCTTCCTGTTCACCTCGATCCTTTTGACCAATTTTAATTTTTATCCTTCTCCAGTTCTGATGAAATGCTACACCGGACAGAAACATTTGCTCTATTTCTTTCTGCATTGATGCTGCCAGACCTGTTAAGCATTTTCCAGATCTTCTGTTCATATCTCAGTTTTTCAGCATCTGCAGTACTTTGCATTAAAATAATTTTGTGTCCTGCTCAGAACAAGGACTTACCAGTTCCCACAATTCGAGGATCAGCAAAGTGCTTGGCGAGGATAGCTGCCAATCGACTCAACGTCTCCTGATACTCTGTGAAGAGAAATATTGACTCATGATACATCCAGAAAATTATATCAAGGTTAATCCACAACAGCACCAATGGCGTATAGGACAAAAGAGGCAGATTTTGTTCGCACTAATGCATTGAGTGTATCTATTGTTCTTGTTTATGACAGAGAGAGAGAGAGAGAGAGAGAAACTGCAAGATGGAGAAAACTGAGAGAAGAAATCTTTAAAAATATATTGAACAGTGACTTCACAGGAAAGCAGGTAGGTGACTGGTTGTTTCGAGAATCCAGAAGTAAGTAGCATTGATCTGAACTTGTTCAGGGATGAACAAAGAGCACTAACATTGCGAGAGGCTTTGCAGGAATGCGAGGAAATAAAGTATGCCATCAGCATACCATGGGACCTTATCTAGAGTAGCTGGTAAGTTTTTTTCTAAATTCTTTTAAAAGCTTTTAAATTATTTCAGTTCAGTTTAATAGAGGTATGACAGCAAACCTTAATCCCATAAAGTGTACATCCTATGTCATGTGGGAACTTTGGGATACTTATGATCTGAACTTATGATCTGCATACAGAAATTTCCATCCAGTGCAAGAAGCTTGAATTCCCGTTTTCAGTGTTTGAGCAACAGCCAGCATCAATATGGTGCATTCATGAGGCTGACAGCTATGTGGTTAGCAAGCACGTGTCGGGATGCTGCCACCCTCAGCTAAAGGGAATGGAAGGGCAAAGCAAGTATGCAGCCACCAGGCAGTCACAGGTGACCAGGCGAACAGTGGAGGCATCACCTGAGTACATCTCAATCTATGACTGGAGGTAGAGCTCTGAACAATAATTTCTTTGGAGAGTGCAGCCTAAGGCAATATAGCCATACGGGTCAGGAGGAAATTGGAAAAGCAAAAATGATTATGGATTTTGCAGCTGTAGAGTTGGTTTCCTTATTCTTTCATGAAATTATTTGCATTATTAGCAGTTGTGATCTCTCTCCCTTTCCCATTCCCAGATGGTGTGTTACCATCCTGATGCCAGGATCAATGATACCATTGAAAGCATCCCAAGGGGAATGCAGCATCAGCCAGAGATCATGACCCTTATATTTTGGGGTTGGGACTACAATCAGATCACTCACAATCTTACTGAATGGCGCAGTAGGCCTCAGGAGCTGAATGGCCTACTCCTGCTCTTACTTCATCTTGCAGAATTCCTATCTCACCTCCGAAATTCAGCTCAAGTTTGGATCAAGGGCATGAAGTAGCCTGGGACTGAGTGGCCAAGCAGAACCCAAACTGAGCTGGTAATTACAATAAAGTGCCACATGACAGTATCGTCACCTCCCACCACTCTGCTGACAATTCAGAGTCATCTAATGTGGCAATGCATGAACATCCAAAAGATGTTTGGTAAAGTCCCACCTAATCGGTATATCAGTGCACAGAATAAAAGGACTGTGGCAGCAGGGATACAAAATTGGCTGAGTGACAAGAAACAGAGCATTTAATCGGTTGATAGTGCAGAACTTGTGTTGCTGAAAAAGAGACACTTTTAATCTTGCATGGGACAATTCACAAGAATACCAAATCAAGGGGAAAACTAACATTTATATTGTATCAGAGGACGATGCTGACTGGGTGAAGCATTACTAATGGAGGTGTTGCCATGGAGAGTGCACAAAAGATTATGCATGACTTGATTGGTCGAGGCATTGCTCCAAAAGTAAGTGATGGTCATCTATTTTGTTGATTTAAAACAGGTGCAGAGAGTGCACATGAACATGTGCATAAATATATATCACTTCCAGAACCATAATGTGAGCCCAACTGACAATCCTAAATTGATTGCGAACATAATTTCCAGCAAAGACTGTCCAATTGCAGACTGACGTCTAAGGTTGGATATGATGTTGCGAGTCTGATTGTATCAAACAGGATTTCACTTTGACTGCTTATCAATAAGCACGGTACTGACGACGTGAACAAATACCTGCACTGAAAGCTACATATATTAATACACTGGGCTGAACCATCAGAGATGGCAGGATTAAGGTATGAATCGGATTATTTAGAACTAAGTTCACTGGGCACCGGGGAGGAGGAAGGATCACATTGTCTGATAAATTTTGAGCAGTACATGTGGGAAGGATGCTCCCAATGACCAGGGCATCCAGGCCAGTCACAGTCAAATGATATGTGGTAGGCCTTTTATAGTACTGAGATGAGGAGCAATTTCTTCACCCCGAAAGTAATGATCCTATGGAACCCAGAACGCAGTTAAGATCAAAGCATTGAATTTTTTCAAGGAGTTACATGTAATCTTTATGGCTAAAGGGATCAAAGGGTATGGGGAGAAAGCAGAAACATGGTACAGAGTAGGATGATCAGCCATGATTATAATGAATGGTGGAGTGAGCCAGAAGGGCCAAATGGCCTGTTCCAATTCCTGTTTTCTATGTTATCTGGACCAAGTCTACTTATTGTTGTGAGGAAGACGGGGCATGTCGGGCGATGCTGAGGGATAATGAGCGAGAGAGGCGGGGCTAAGAGATCAGAGACTTAAGGATGTTCTTAAAGCTGCTCCACAAAGAACAGTGGGCTTGTTTATTTTTCCCAGCAACTTAATTTTTACAGTGCCTTTAATAAAGTAAAACTTCCCAAGGCATGTACAGGTGTATTATTAAAAAAAAAGGGCACCAAATCACGTAAGGAAATATTAGGACCATTGATCAAATGCTTGGTCAAGAGATTGATTTTAAAAAGCATCTTAAATGAGCAGGATGAGGTAGAGAGATTTAGGGAAGGAATCCCAGGGTGTAGCACTCAGACAGTTGTACATAGGGCGATCAACGCTGTACTCTACACTAACTGAACTTCCACAAAAGGTTTAACCTCTCACAGGAGCAGAAATTTTTTTCAAGTCCTAGGGAAAAAAACAACTAAATGATCACTTCCCCAAGCCATGCACTTACCAGGTAGTTCATCCATGCTGTTGACCGGACTGAAGTAATTCTTCAAAGCGCTGTAGCTATTCATAGCAACGTTCATGTAGAACTCTGGCATGAAAGCGAACAGTGTCTTGGTCCGGTCACTATGTTCAATTACTCGTATGCACACTTGAAGCAGCCAGTAGATGTCTAGCATCTTCTCCTGAAACAAGGACAAATTTTACTCCATCAAGAGCACAGAAACAAGCCTCTGGGAAATGTAGTTTTGAACGTAGCCCAAATCCCATGTAATGTACACCCAGCATTACAGCACTGAGCCAAGCTATTAAACTGAACCATTTGAAGTAATAAAATGATTGGCCACAATACAATGTTGATCCTCTTACTGAGGAAGAAAGATTGTGCACACCACTCAGCTAAATCTCAGTACAGGGAGTGTAGGGAAGATTCACCAGAATTCTTTCCAGGATGGCAGGACTATCCTATGAAGAGAGACTGGGCAAACAGGGCCAGAATTCTCTATAGTTTCAAAGATTGAAGGGTGATCTCATTGAAATCTACAAAATACTTCAAGAGATAGACAGGGTAGATACAGATAAGATTCCCTGATTGGGAATCTAAAACCAGGGTGAACAGTTTAAAGGTAAGTGGGTTGCCACTTAGATCTGAGATGAGGAGAAATTATTTTACTCAGCGTTGTGAATCTTTGGAATTCTCTACCACAGTCTGCAGAGGCTCATTCTTTTGAGTATGCTTAGAGATTGATAGACTTCTGACTGTCAGTGGCATACAGGGTTATCGGGATAGGGCAAGTACATGAGATTGAGGTGTTCAACGTGCCATGATGGCATTGAA
The DNA here is from genome assembly GCF_047496795.1 of Chiloscyllium punctatum. Lineage (NCBI taxonomy): Eukaryota > Metazoa > Chordata > Chondrichthyes > Orectolobiformes > Hemiscylliidae > Chiloscyllium > Chiloscyllium punctatum. Next base: position 72,028,155 of record NC_092750.1, read on the forward strand.
TGGTGCAGCAGGCTCGATGGACTAAATGGCCTCCTACTATGTTCCTGTGTATTTCCATAAAATACAGACAACGGTTTTCAGAAAGCAAATGTTGTCTGCACCCACTTCTGACTCAAGAGGCGACTATTTCCATGCTCCTGGCTTCCTAGTGAAAGAGGATGCCTCTTCACATCAATATTTCCAGAACTGCAGTCCACTGTACCTTAGAGTAGATGGTAGCATTTATCCAGGCTAACCGGCGACTCAGGTGGTTCAGCTTCGCTGAGAAGACTTTCTGACTCTTTGTCAATTCATCCAGAATATCCTTCCTCTGAAAGGATAAAAGTCACAAGATGAAGCTGGAGAGCCCTGGGTGATCATAAGCCACCAGCAGTGCTGCAGTAGGAGTAGCCCTTTCCTCTGAGTGCCGGAGGGTCAGCCATTTGCCTAACCACTACCCAACTGGGTTCATTCAGCCAGGATATAAGTGATAAACCTGCCAAGAAAGGATATAGCATTTTCTAAATTTATAAATGAAAGCACCGACAGCAATAGGAAGGAAGCGATGCTGAGTTTTTTCTAAAGCTATACTCAGCTTTTCTGGTTAGTTCTCTGCTGGAGTATTTCATCCAATTTTGAGTACAAAACGTTGGAATTATAGAATGGTTACAGCAGAGGACCAAGATACTGTTTGCTTTCATACCAGAGTTCGGCATGAAAATTGCCAAGAGCAGCTACAATAAACTTTGACCTGAATCTCTGAGCTTGTCTACAGAGAGGAACCATCAGGGGCTCACATCCACCTCTCTAATTTACTCAATTTAATCCTGAATTAAAGGAAACCATTTAAACATAAGCTGTTTGAAATAAAGCCTAATGTTCTTAACAGCACCATATTTCTGTTTGTTTTGTTGCAGAACCCACACAGAATTCACTACGAGAGGAGTCAGCAAAGAGTATGGACAGGGCAAAAGTGAGGACTGCAGATGCTGGAGATTAGAGTCAAGATTAGAGTGGTGCTGCAAAAGCACAAGTCAGGCAGTATCTGAGGGGCAGGAAAATCAACGTTTCAGGCAAAAGCCCTTCATCAGCAAAGAGTATGGACAGACAGACTTGGTGAAGCAATGTGTGAATGAGCTAAAGGGAATTGAAACCTAAAGCTCAGGCACACTAACACATTGGGCGATTGTAGCATGAACCAGGGTGTTGTGTTGTCAATTGAAAAGCAGCTCTACATAAAAAAAATGACATCAGGGCAGTTGAGCTGAAAGGGGCTAGAAGTGTGTGCATGTGAGAGGGCGAGGGAAGAAGGGTCAAGTTCTAAAGAATGGTCACAGGATTCAACATTAACTCTGTTTTCTCTCCACAGATGCTGCCAGACCTGCTCAATCTGTTCAGCAATTGCTGGGGGTTTCTTTTGCTTATTTTGTGAACCCTCTAAGCCTGGTTCTTTAAGGATGACAAGAAAATGAGAAAGAGTCATACATATGAAATATCTTAGCAAGAAACTGTAAGTGAGTTAATAGTTCATCTAGTCACTACAAAGGGTTTGGGATTGTATGCATGTGAAAGAGGCTTCTAAATCCAGAGCCATTGTCACTGTAAATCAATTTACAAAAGAATTGCATGATGTGAAAACTGAAGAGGAAGAAACTAATGTTCTTACAAGAGACGGAACAGCCAACAGAAAGTTTGTCTGGAGTAGAGGCAATGGCCAGAAAAGCAATGCTTAAAAAAACTAGCCTGGGGTGCTCTGGCAGTCACATAGGAGACAAAGTCCTCTGGATTGTCTTATCTCCTGACAGCTATGTATACGCTTGTAAATATTGTGAATTGGTTTCACTGCAGGAATCTCCAACGTAAAGGGGAGGGATGTTGTGTATTTGGAAAGGACAATGGGCTGTCACGATCACACAACGTCACAGTGATATCATCAGCCATTGTGGAGGGAAATAGCTCAGTCTAACCTTGCTGCCTTGGAGGGAGAATACCTCATTTGATAAAGCTGCTGCTTTTGTTTTTTTTTACACACTTCAGCCTCCTTTCCTTCTTGAAATGTAACAGCATCGACTATTTAAAGAGATGTGTAATGTTTCTACTGAAATATCATGTGTCTGTTAAGGCATGCTTAGTTTATGTTGATTTTGGATGTCACACGATATCAGTTTATAATCCAATAGGTTTATTTGAAATCACAAGCTTTCTGAGCACTGCTCTTTGATCAGGTGAACACTTCAGGTAAAGGAGCAGCGCTTGGACTATAACTTGGTGTCATATGACATTTATTCTGGACCCACCTAATAACTTACTATTTCTTATTCTAGTATTGTATAACACTTCCCAATCCATTTTGCACCCAGTTTCTCCTTTCTAATGCTACACTCTGGTTTACAGAGCCCAACCCCACATCCCCCAAATTGCCTTGAATTCTCTCCAACAGCACTACTGAGGAGGAGAACGGTTCCAGTTGTGTTAAAGTGTAACCTACTCAGCATTTATAGGTCCTGCTACAGTACCATTTCCAATGTCCCAGGAATCTAAAGTCATCCCTCCTGTTTTCTATCTGGACTCTCTGTTTTCTGCCCTATTCTATTTCTGCCTTGTGGCACTGAAAGTAATATGGCAGTTGCTCTTTTTGATGTCGTATTCCGAGTTTCCTCCTTTTTTTTATTCACTCACGGGATTGCCCACCCTGAATTATTCAGAGGGCAGTTAAGAGACAACCACATTGCTGCTGGTCTGAGACGCAGCAGACCAAGTAAGAATGACAGATTTCCTTCTCTGAAGGACATTAGTGAACCAGATGGATTTTTCTGACAATTGACATTGGCTTGATAGTCATTATTAGACCCTTAATTCACAATTCTTTAACGAATTCAAATTCTACCATCTACCATGGCGGAATTCGAATCTGAGTCCCCAGAACATTAAATACTCAGAACCGCGAATGCAGTAAATGAGAAACTAAAACAGAAGTTGCTGGAAAAGCTCAACAGATCTGGCAGCATCTGTGAAGAGAAATCAGAGTTAGTGTTCTTGTCCTCAGAAGGATGAAAGGTCACCGGACCCAAAATGTTAACGCTGATTCTCTTCACACAGATGCTGCCAGACCTGCTGAGGTTTTCCAGCAACTTCTGTTTTTGTCCCCAGAACATTAGCTGAACTATTGGTATAATAGTCTAGTGATAATACCACTCAGCCATCGCCTCCCCACCTAAACTTTTGTTCTTTTGTCACTTGCATGATGTCAACCATTACCTTTTGACTGTTGACTTTCCCATTTCAGAGCACTCTACAGCCGCATAAACATTTGTGAACTCCTTCAACTATGAGATTCCTCATCACTATTTAGGAAGCATGGAGAGGGTTTGGAGGAGTCTTACCAAAAAATTAACTGGACGAGGGACTTCAATTATATGGAGAGATTGACAAAGTTGGGATTGTTTTACTGGAAGTAAAGAAGCTAAATTTAAGATAATATTGACATTTTTAAATTTACAGAGGACTCGGCTTAATAAATAATCATGGTAAATTGTTCTAGTAGCAAGATGGTCAGTTAAGAGGACAGATTTCAGGACATTGGCAAAAGAACCTGGGAAAAATGCAGGGTGGTAGTGAATCAGGATAATCTGGAATGCACTCCCTGAAACAGCAGTGAAAACAACTTCAACAGCAAATTAAGAAAATTATCGGGCTTACATGGAAAGGAGAAATTTTGGGGTATATAGGGAAATAGTTTATTCATGAACATCATCCCTGCACCAAAGAGCTTAATCTCTTACCTTTGCAGGACATCTTGCAATCTTGTCTTCAGTGTCCTTCAGTGCCACTGCATATTCATGGACATCATCTGACACACCTACCATCTGCAAGCAGATACTGAGAGTTGAACACAACTTAGGCATCACATTATATTGTCAAGACCAAATAATGTGAGCTTTAATTAGTGAAAATATGCCTGAGAATCATTTCACTCTTAAACATAGCAGTGTACATGGCATGGGAAAATTAACCACTCGAGTCTCCTGGTAAAAACATTGGTAAAATGCTCCTTTCTTGAGAAGCCATTTTCATCTTTACTGCTCACTAAGGCTGAGTTACACTGCAGGGACGTTCAATCCCCTGAAACTGCAATTCCTGTTGTTGACCAAAAATACATTCCTTCCTTACCAAGCATTCTTCAGTTCAGTTAAACATTTGGTCTATTGTACGTATCCTTCAATCTCACTGTTCCTCGTTGGAGGACAGGATGTTAAGCCATTTACATTTTTTTTAATATAGGTATTTTTATTGAAAAAGAACATTAAGATTTTTTACAAAATTACGAAAATAATACAAACTAGTGTATTCCACTTTACAATATGATAACATCAATATAAAATTAAATAAATAAAGAAAAACCCAACTAATACTAATCTATTCTACAAACAACTAAAACATAAAATAGGATATCATACATTACTAGCAGTAAACAACAAAGTAATTAAATAACTAGATACATGCTCAAAATAGATTTACATCAAGTCATAATAGAACTTGTATTTATACAGGATTCCTCCCCCGAACCAGCCAGAAGTATTACCACAGCTAGACAAAAGCCCTGGCCAGTATGGCCGAAATGTCTGTGTCGATGTAATTCAAAAAGGGTTGCCATGTTTTATAAAATACTTCCATTTTTTGGTGCACCATATTCGTGAGGAAGTCAAGGGGATATATTCCATGACTCTCCTGTGCCAGTTTGAAAGTCCTGGGGGCCTTCGGATACCCAATTCACTAAAATATCTTTCCTTGCACAAAAGGAAAGGATAGTAAATAATTTTCTCCCGTACACATTCAGGGAGGGAAAGTTTGGAGCCCAAAAGTAGGGACATTGGATCAGATCCAATCTCCATACCCAAAATCTCTGTCAAGGCATTTGCTACTCTATCCCATTACCTACGGATCATATTGGCATGTCCATAGGCAATGCGTGAGTGTGCCAACTTCTTTTTTACGTTTAGAACACATTGGGGATGCTCCTAACTTGAACTTTGCAAGTCATTCAGGTGCCATGTGAGCCCTGTGAAGTATCTTTAATTAAATAGCCTGAGTTCTGTTCCTAGATGTCCTCCCACATTTTTAAAGAGATTCCCAACTCTAATTCTTGATTCCAGGTTTTATATAGTTGTTCCATGTCCTTCGATACCTTATTATATAATGAGTGATAAAGAGTACTGACCGAGGGCAGACCCATCGGCCATTGCACTGTCATTTCCCTATCTGATTTGTAGGGGTTAATTATCAGTGTGGTCTTCTTTTGTATAAACTCTCATAATTGAAAATACTGAAAGAAGGTCCTTGCTGGCCAGTCCAAACTTTTGGCGCAGCTGCTCAAAGGACATCATAACCGCCCCATCGAACAGGTCTCCCAAACAGGAGATACCTCTGGACTCACAGGTTTTACACACAGCATCCGTCAGCCCTGGTTGAAATCCCAATGCTCCCACTATAGGGGTATAAGGGGAGGTTTTTTTGCAGGTTACCCTCATCTTGTCGCATTATCCTCCAGGCTTTAATTGTATTTAATACAATAGGGTTTTTACAATAGTCCATAGTAACTCTCATCTTGTCCATAAATAATAGGTTGATGTGGGGACATTTTCCTTGGGAGGTCTCAATATCTAACCAGATTGATTGTGGGTCACAAGAGACCCAATCAGCTACATAAGATAATAAGGAGCTCAATTGATACCTCCTAAAATCTGGGAAGTCCAATCCTCCCCTTGCCTACGAAAGCTGTAGCTTTTCTAATTTGATAAGGGGCCGTTTATGATCCCAAATAAAGAAGCTGAGCCAGCTGTAAAGTCTGTCTCAGCGGCATCAGGGGGAGCATTCTCATAGGATATAGAAGACAAGGTAGAATAGTCATCTTAACTAGGGCTACTCTGCCTAGCCAGGATATTGGGAGATCTCCCCAGCATTGAAGGTCCTGTCTTATTTTCTCTAATAAGTGCACGTAATTGGCTTTATACAGCTGACCAAATACTGGAGTAATAAAAATATCAAAAAGTACAGAAAACCTTCTAGTAACCACCAAAAGGGAAAACAAGATCCATCTGGCAAACTGAATATACTGGCAAGGCCTCCGATTTCATAAAATTGATTATGTAACCTGAGAACATACTGAATAGATGACCAATTGAATTAAGCAGGGCACAGATGTCAAAGGATCACTTAAGAAAAGGAGGACCTCATCCACATAGAGAGTAATTTTGTGCTGGCCTGGTCCAATCCTCAGAGCCGCTATGTTCAAGTCAGTTCGTATAGCTTCCGCTAGTGGTTCACTTAGTATGAATGATAACGGTGAGAGAGGACATGCCTGGCAACAGCCTCTACCAAAGCCAAAGCTATCCGAACTTAAACCGTTGGTGATCACCGCTGCTTTGGAGTCATTATATAATACTGAAACCCATTTAGTAAAGACCTCTCCAACACAGAACCGTTCCAGCGTATAAACAAGATATGGCTATTCTACCCGATCAAATGCCTTCTCTGCATCTAGGGTAAACCCGGTATTGTTCCCTGTTGACAGACTTGTATCATATTTAAGACCCTTCTAATGTTATTAGTTGACCTGCGACCCTTTATAAACGCCATATAGTCCTCTTTTATAATGAATGGTAAAACCCACTCCAGTCTTAATGCTAACATTTTTGAAAGAATTTTAAAATCCACATTTAACAAGGATATAGGTCAATATGAAGAGCATTCTTCTGGGGCCTTTCCCTTCTTAAGAATTAGAGAAATATTTGCTTCTCTCAATGAAGGCAGGAGGCAGCCCTGACTATGTGCATAATTATACATATTTATGAGTGGCCCGGCCAGTTCCCCTACAAATTCTTTATAGAACTGGACCTGAAATCCATCTGGTGCACTCTGAAGCTGTCAACTGGGTCCTGTAGTTCTTGGGTTGTCAAGGGGCATTCAAGATCGACTCCTGCTCCAAGGCTAGGCCCAGAAGGGCCAGATTTTTAAAGAAAGAATCCACCTTCTCAGTTCTATCCTCACAGTCCTGCGACTTATACAATTCAAAATAGAACTTTCTAAAGGCTGCACTGATCCTTTTACGATCACAAGTCAGGGTACCAGCACTTTCCCTAATGGACGTAATGGCTTACGGAGCCTTTTTCTTTCTGGCAAGATACGCTAGATACCTGCCAGGCTTGTCGCCATATTCAAATAATCTCTGCTTTGCGAATAATATTTCCCTCTTTGCTGTTTGGGTAAGTGCGGTATTCAAGGCTGCCCTAAGGGCTGTGATCCTTTGCAGCTTAGTAACGGAGGGCCTATCAACATACGCTATCTCAGCTGCCTTCAAGCAAACCTCGAGCAGGCGCTATTGTTCTCCCTTTTATCTTTTCCGGGTCGCAGAATATGAGATGATCAAGCCTTGCGCATATGCCTTAGTGGTCTCCCACATCGTCGGCGGGTTACTGGCCGTACCTGAGTTGATATCCCAGACTGTTTTGAATTCCTGAGAAAAATACTTTATAAACTTGCTATCCTTCAATAAGAAAGGATCCATTCGCCAATGTCGGGGGCCTATCCCATCATCCCTAGTCTTGACTTCCATATATACTGCAGCATGAGCAGAAATAGTTATATTACCTATTTTACAAGACAGTATGGAATTCAAAAGGGTCAAGAGGGCAAAAAACATATCAATTCTAGTATGGCACTTATGTGGGTTAGAAATGAAAGTAAAGTCTCTACTCTGGGGATGAAGACATCTCCACATATCTACTAGTCCTAGCTCCTTGTTCAGATCCGCCAGTTGCCGAGATCTCAGAGATATAGCCGCAGTGCTCCTAGGTATCCTATCTGTCTTTGGGTCAATAATACAATTAAAATCTCCTCCTATAATTGCATGGCGGACCCCAAAAGCCAATAACTTAGAGAACACTTCCATTACAAATTTAAAAGGGTATGCCAGGGGACAATAAAGATTCAAAACCCTGTATTCCTCTCCATATATTAGGGCTTTGATCAGTATATACCATCCAGACACTATTTTTATCTGGCTGGAGATTCTTCCAAATAAGAACGCTTACTCCCCTACTTTTTGAGCTGAAAGATGAAAAGAACACCCGGCCAAACCCACCCTGAGCACCTTTGAATGCTCCTCATCAAGTAGAGGTGTCTCCTGTAAAAGAGCTCCATCAATCTTTTCTTTGTTAAGACTTGATAATATCTTTTTCCTTTTGATTGGTGAATTACTCCCCTTGACATTCCAGGTGCATCACCTAAGCGAATGGCTAGCCACGATCATCCAGGCAGGTCCAGGGACCCCCCAGGAGAAAGAACCCCACCCAAAATACATTGAATAAAGACCACAGAAAATTCACAGATAAAAAAGCTCTTTAAGACAATTAAATGAACACAATTAAGAACTAGCCCTAAATAAAATAACACAAATCATATTTGAAAGGAGACTTTCCCCCTTGCTCCTACTACCTACCAATAATCCCACCATAACCTCTCCCAGCTAAGGCCCTGCCCTCGGCCCAGGCATTACAAAATGGAGTAAATAAATTCAAGTGTCATAAAATAGGAGTTAAAAGTGAGTGACCCTCCCCTCTCCCCACACCATCACCTAGATACGTTTAATAAAACAATACAAAATAGAAATATATAAAGTTACAAGCAAGTATTATGCAACTAAATAAGAAAAAAAGAAAATCCCACTCAAAACAAAACCTCCCCCACAAATCAGATAAGCAGCATGAGCTATAAGAACGAGACGAAAGAAAGAATAAGGAAGAAGCACCCTCACCCCGCGACCCCCCACTCCCAGGGAAAGATCGGTAAAAGAGAGATAGAGAAAGAAAGGGTAAACAAAGGGGGGGGGCAAAATTAAGTCGTTAGCCATACAGTTCAAGTCCCACATTCTATTTGAGTGCATCCAGGAATTCTTTTACTTTCTCTGATGAACCAAAGTTATACATGGATCCTCCATGACTGAAGCGCAGCGTTGCCTGATATCGCATTAACTATTGAACATTTAAGTCTCTCAGACGCTTCTTGCAGACCACGACTGGGGAGAATTCGTGAAACAGCATTACCTTGGAGCCCTTGTACATCATGGCATGGGGATTCTTTCCCAGGACTCTGGAGGCCTCTAGGAGCATTTGTTTATCCTTATAACATTGGAGTCGGATTAGAACCGGGCAGGGGCACTGGTCTGACTCGAGCCTGCGTACAGCAACCCGGCAGGCCTGCTCCACCCGCACCCGCACCTGGCCCAACTCCAACTCCAACTTCAATAATTGTGGGAGCCATTGCTCCAAGAAATGCGCAAAAGGGCAGAGTCCGGACTCGCTGCTCCAAAGCCCAGACCTGATCCACAGACGGCTCAGCACTCTGAGGCCGCGGTTCGTTGCTCTGCCCTTCCGACACGCTGCCCGAGTTTTTCGATCTCTTGGTCACACTTCTGCAGCACGACGGAGACAGAATCCCACCTGGAGTGGGCCTCCTCGTTGGACGTGTCAATCTTCTCCTGGAGTTTGACGATCTTGGAGATCAGGCTCACCTCCGCAGGTAAGCCCCCCTCGAGGCGTCCGCAGATGTCCCTGCTGCTGTGGGAGGGGTCCCTGCCTGTTGCGAGCTGCAGGAGTTTTTTGCCCTTAGTCATTTTTAAAAAAAGCACTAAGGTTTAATGCAAAATGACTAACAGCGCTGGGCAAAAGCTATCTTGAATGGTTTAAAAAGTGAGGTGAAGGTGGGCTCCCACTTTGCCCGGGTTTTAGGGAGAGCACTGCAGACTCAGACCTACTGGGTCACTGCCATCTTGGATCTCCCCGTCATTTACATTCTTGAACACTCTCTCTGAATATTAATGTTTTTCCAACTCAGTTCCAGTTCTTCCCTGTAAAAGCCTCCTCAAGGTATTTTCTTTTGCTCATTCTTGGAAATATACACTTCATGGATAAGGCCAGTGTTTCTAGCACATCTTTAATTGCCCTTGCATGGAATGGCTTGTTATATAGTTCCGTGCCTGAAGGCACATGCAGGCCACACTTAGGGTAATGGCAACAAATGGTATATTCTGCAGCAACAGATAGACAGACCATGGTAATAAATAAACATTTCTCCCATCCTCACCTAACCCCCTCATCCCCACCGAAGGGCACTCATTAGATTAATTAATTATTTGAATTCAACATATCCCAGTTGCTATGATGTGATTTGAACTCACGGCACAGTGGTTAGCACTGCTGCCTCACAACGTCAGAGACCCGGGTTCAATTCCTGCCTCGGGTAACTGTCCGAGTGGAGTTTGCACATTCTCCCAGTGTCTGCATGGGTTTCCTCCAGGTGCTCCGGTTCCCTCCCACAGTCCAAAGATGTGCAGGTCAAGTGAATTGGCCAATGCTAAATTGCCCATGGTGTGAAGTGAAGGGGTAAATGTAGAGGAATGGGTCTGGGTGGGTTGCTCTTCAGAGGGTCAGTGTGGACTTGTTGGGCTATAGGGCCTGTTTCCACACTCGAAGTAATCTAATCTAATTGATTTATTAGTTGCATTACCATTTTTACCATGTGAACCACATTTAAAGATTGAAGAACTGTAAAAAGTAGCTCTTTTGTTGTGCGGGATGAAGGACACTCCTGAAATGTCAGTCATTGATTTTATTGATTTTATTTTTTTATTATAATTAATTCACAAATTGTGGCTATCACAAGCCAAACCAACATTAATTACCCATCCCTAATTGCCCAGATGGCAGTTAAGATTCAGCCAAATTGCTGTGGATCTGGAATCACATGTAGACCAGACCATGCGAGGAACAGGAAAATCGATGTTTCGGGCAAAATCCCTTCATTTTGCCCGAAACGTCAATTTTCCTGCTTCTCAGATGCTGCCTGACCTGCTGCGTTTTTCCAGCACCACTCTAATTTTGACTCTAATCACCAGTATCTGCACTACCTACTTCCGCACAGACCAGACCATCTAAGGCTGACAGTTTCCTTCCCCAAAGGACATTAGTGAACCAGGTGTTTTTTTTTCCTCATTTGGCAATGGTGTCACGGTCATAATTAGATTCCTAATTCCAGATATTTACTGAACTCAAATTCCACCACCTACCATGACTGGATTTGAACCCGGATCCCCGGAACATTGCCAGGGTCACTGGTTTAATATCACCTGGCCACCAACTCTCCAAATCACAAATACTTTGGAATCTTTCTGGAAAAAAAGTAGCTGTATACCATCAGGTAACCTTCCATATATAACTTCATTAGTACAGAATAAAACAAAACAACTTGCATTATTATGTCACCTTTCATGAACTCAACACATTCCAAGTCACACAACTAACAATGTGTAAAATGCCCAGATAATCTGTTTTGGTTTCGTTGGTTGAGATGAGTGCCACAGTGTTTGGAGCGGAATTGCAGACCACAATGTTCTGATTTTGAGCAGCATGTGCTCCCAGTGAAGTCATAGCTGAAACGTGCTGCTATAAGACAGTTAGTACCTGAAAGAGTGAACTGTTATTGCAAGATAAACTCTGAAGGTCCGTTTGGGGCTTTTATGGGTCAGTGGTAGTGTCCCTACGTCTGAGCCAGGAGGTCCCAGTTCAAATCCTAGCAGGTCCACAGGTGTGTCAATGACATCTCTGAACAGCTAGATGAGAAAATATTGAGAAAGGACTTATCCTGCAAGGAGCAAACTGAACTTGGTACACCCTCCAAGTTCTGCATGTATTTGTCAGACACCATGCAATGTTTTAGTGATTGTTCTTAGTATTAACAGCATGTGTCCGAATTAGTAATGTGTAATTTATATTAAATTGAGCCCAAAAGACTCAAGCCTGCCATTTATCTCAGATGTAATGTAGTTAGCAACTACATATTGCATTATTAACCTATTTACTGTTTATTGCCAATTAAAATTGAACCTATCTTCTGCCAAAGAGTTTGAGAGGCATCCTTCTCCACATGGTTTCAGTATCCTAGACCGATACCAACAAGAGTGATTGGCGGCAGTGAACCTACCTAAGGTCTCTCTAATGGTACCAGCAGAAACTAATGTACAGAACAAGTTACAGGAACACTCACATGAAATCAGATAGAGAGAGGAAAAATTACAATCCATTCAGAAACATCAAATTGAAGTTTCTCCCACTGTCATCACCTCCTCTCAAAAGTAAATTTTTACAAAATACTATATTACAGTAAGTAAAGATTTAAACACAATTTAATTATAGGAGTGTAATAGTGCATAGGAGCATATGAGGACATGGAGTGGGATGAGGAATGTAAATGGCCATGAAGGTGGGTTGGAGAGTGAGAGGTGAGGTTTAGAGAGTGTAGGAATGAAAGGTTGCTGGATTGTTGTCCCTGACAACTGAGCGAAACTTTCTAACCAGTTCACACTTCACACTTATGGTCCTCCCGCACTGCACTCCAAGGGGCACAGTCTAACAACAACAGATAGACTCTAAAGACTGAGATGAGGAAATATTCCTTCACTAAAATTCATTACCACAGAGGCTGAGAAGTACAGTTCTCTGAATATGTTCAAGTTGAAAGACTGATAAATGTTTAGATATAAAAGAAATCAAGGAGTACAATTAGAAACGGGGGATATGGCATTGAAATAGATGGCTAGCCATGATCATATTGAGTGAGGGTTGAGTGGCCTACTCCTAGAAGCTGTGCTTCTTCCAGTACTCAGAAAGGGTTCCAATGTCATGATATTAGAAATGTCAACAGTATCAAAAGGAATAATTTAATATCTGAACCTTACACTACAATAGCCTCAAATAAAACCTAATCCTTCACTTTGTACATTTTCTCTGCTTCAGCAGTTTCTGTGCAACAGGGGACAATTCTTCACTCCACACAACCTGATGTCTGAACATACTCAGTGAAATACAACTAGGGGCAAATATTGTATTAAGTAATGATGTGGTCCAAATCTTATCCAACATCCTCTCAAATGTAACAGTAGTTGTCACTACAGAATCTTACTTTATATCAAGCTAAACAACAGTTGCATCGACATGCCCCAAAAGTGATCATGACACACTTAAAATTTACAATCACTGTTAGAATCAAAAACATATTTTCAATTTGTAATTTATAGAAGTAGTTATCACTACATGGTAGTTATCACTACTGCCTCACCGCACCAGGGACCCAAATTCAATTTCAGCCTTGGGCAACTGTCTGTATGGAGTATGTACATTCTCCCCATGTCTGTGTGGGTTTCCTCTGGGTGGTCTGGTTTCCTCCCACTGTCCAAAGATGTGCAGGTTAGGTGAATTGGCAATGCTAAATTGGCCATAATGTTCAGGGATGTGTTGGCTAGGTGCATTAGTCAGAGGTAAATATAGGGTCTGGGTGGACTACTCTTCGGAAGGTCGGTGTGGACTTATTGGGTCAAAGGGCCTGTTTCCACACTGTAAAGATTCTATGATCATAGTTCTGCAGTGCGAGAGGTTCTCTCAGACACTCTGCGGTACCAACAGACAAGGTTACTCGCTTCCTCTTTCTGTCATGCTTTCACACATGGCCCAACCCTTTGCCCCTGCCAACAGAATATGTGCTTTCTCCCTCATGCTTTAAATAAGGTAACTGGCAAAAGAATGACAACCAACATAAAGGAGAACCCTTTTACAATAAGCACTACACTTTGCCTAATGGTGGTGTAGGTCCATTTTTTTATACCAGTCACCTTCAATTAACCTAGTGCTGATAAAAACAAGCTTTATCAAAGCTTTTTGTTTTGTACTCATCAGGAGAATTCATAAGAATGCCAAGTTAAGAGGAAATCCATCATTTTTATACTGTTTAACAGGACAATGCTGATTGGCTGGCATTGGATTCTGACATAGAGAATAAGAAAATTGCCTGGGAGAGAAGATTTGATAAGGGGAAGCTGGGGGCAGAGAAAACTTAACTTCTCTTGCTGAGACAAAAGACTTTTTTGCAAGGTTTGTGAAGGTTTGTAGCTCAGGTTGCGGTTTAGGGTGTAGGTTTGCTCACTGAGCTGCAGGTTTGATATCCAGATGTTTCATTACCAGGCTAGGTATCATCATCAGTGGCAACCTCCAAGTGAAGCGAAGCTGTTGTCTCCTGCCAGGTAATGAAACGCCTGGATATCAAACCTACAGCTCAGCGAGCAAACCTACACCCCGAGACAACAGACTGAATGGCCGCCTTCTAGGATTCTATAGAAGTAGCACAGAGTCTAGGGTAGTAATATAAGTTCAGTCCCATCAGTGTATGAATGCCTCAGAAGGTGAGAATATGCAAAGACTCTTGAATTGAAGTTGCTCTTTTTATTTGATCTATCTCCTAGGATGGTGGGCTGTTAAGATTGCTATTATGTAGACTAGATGGATTATCCATGGGAAATGCAGATACAGGTGCTATAATAACTAATACATACAATGAAGCACCAACACTGTATTTCAATGGGCAGTGCAATATTTAAGGGAGATTTAATGGAACTCAACTCTGCCTTGACCTCAGAATTGAGGAATAGCTGAAAATACGCATGTTTGCTGAGATTTGCCACAGCACCTGCAATCTGATCTTTGGTAGATTGGCACAAGAATCAGCAAGCACCATCAGTCTTTTAGTGACTCTACCAATATAGCTATGACTCCATATATCCACTGTAATACCAAGTGTAAACTGGGCCAGCAAGACATACAACAGAACAGCAAAGATGCCAGTAAGTTGGACATCTTTCAGCAGCACTGCCTGTGGAAGATGTTGGCATCACTTGAACACAGAACAGCTCTCGTGAAGAAGTGCTACACAGACTGGTCAGAAGCACCTACAGCTCATTATGAAGAGATTACTTAGACTGAAGGACATGTATTTTACCTTTTGGATGCAAGACATGTCAATAAAATAGACACCACCAGATGGTCAAAAGCAACAAGCCAGTCAAAGAAGTCACATGAAAAACATTTAAGGAAAGCCTTCAGGAGCTAGATACCACTTGGGCTGCAACGAAATTGTGATGCACTGGGGCCAGTTGTGGAGTCTTGCTGCTCACTGTCCTGCACGGAACCAGGACAACTCAGTCTACTTAAGTCTATTTTTATCTGTATGACCTACTGAAGCACATATAAGCATCGAATCCCCACAATGCAGGAGGAGGCCATTCTGCCCATTAAATCCACACCAATTTTCTGAAGAGAATCCCATCCAGACTCATCCCCTACCCGATCCCTGTATCTGCATTTCCCATGGCTTATCTAGCCTGCACATCCCTAGACACTACTGGCAATTTAGCATGGCCAATCAACCTAATCTGCGTATCTTTGGACTGTAGGAGAAAGCCGGAGATAACCCACAGACACGGGGAGAATGTGCAAACTCCACACAGATAGTCCCCTGACAGTGGAATCGAATCCAGGTCACTGGGGAACAAACTTTAGGAAAGATGTCAAGATCTTCAATGAGGGTGCAGAGAGGATTTACTGCAATGGTCCTTCAGGTCAAATTATAAGGGATTTACTAAAGACTGGGCAGTTGTTTATCTTAGACCAGAAAGGTAAAGAGGAGACTTGAGGTGTTCAATATCACACATGGTTCTGATGGATTAACTTGGAGAAACTTTCCAAAGTATTTGTGGCTGGAGGACATGGATTTAAAGTCACTAGCAAAACAATCAAAGGTAACAGGGAAAAGAATATTAACACACTAAGTCGTTGTAAAGGTAAATTTGTCATAGTACCAGACAACCAAAAGGGTACTTTCTCTCGTTAGATAGAGGGAGGTGACTGGTGATTAATTTATCCATTGTGATCTGGTGTACAATTGCCTGAAAGGTTGATGAAAGTAGATTCACTAATAACTTTAAAAAGATAATTGAACAAATACTGGAAATGAAAAGAAAGGCAAAACTATGGGAAAAGGGCAGGGGAATGATCTAATTGGATAGTTCGTTCATCAAGACAGTACAGATATAGGGGTCAAAATAGCTTTCTGGGCTCCCAAGGTCTGCAAATTAATTTCAATTCTATCCAAAAGCATCGTATTAGCTCTACTGGCTACTTACTAAGTAAACAAATTTGACATATTGGGATAAATAAAATTCTGTTTAGTCAGATCCCACTTTACCTAAACGTCGCAGTAATCCCATTGATTGGTTGATCAGAAAATACAGAATAAAGGACCCTCTGTTTGAAATGCACCTTCTGATCAATATGGTATCGAACAGAGGACCTGGTAAACAAACCACAATTTTGGTGAGCAAGTCTAAGTTATGGCAGAGAGTGAAAATGAGTGAAGCTTCTAAATTTCAGAGTCATTATGCACTTCTAAATGCACTCCTTTTTTGCCATTAAACAAAACATGGTGCATGTAGTTTGCAGTGATGAAATTGTGAAATTTAATTGCTTCAGAAGACAACAAACACCATCGATTCTCTTCACATAGCAGCAGGCAAGCTCCCAATAAACATACATTAATGTGATGTATTGTGTTGAAAATGGATTATATTGTCTGCATTAAGTGCCTTTCCTAACACATCTTTAGTGCAGTACAATAATAGCAAACAGCAGCTTTTTTTTCTTCATCACAATGAAGTTAGCATTAGCTCAATGGTTGGGTTTTCAGGTAGTCTCAAGCTGCTGACTCGCAAGTTCCACTTCACAGACTTCAGCACAGAATCAATCCTCGCACTCCTAATCCAGCACTAATCATAATAATGTAAAAATTCAAGGAACAGAAGTAGTAGGCCACTTGAACATGCTACATCATTCAATATGAACACAGTTGAGTTACTACAACAGATACAGATTCCTATATTATCTTTGTCTTGATGTCCTTATAGTCCAGAGTTGAAAAATGTGGTGCTGGAAAAACACAGCAGGCCAGCCAGCATCCGAGGAGCAGGGGAATCGACGTTTCGGGCATAAGCCCTTCTTCAGGAATGAGGCTGGTGTGCCAAGCAGGCTGAGATAAAAGGTAGGGGGAAGGGAATTTGGGGGAGGGGCGCTGGGAATACGATAGGTGGAAGGAGGTGAGGGCGAGGGTGATAGGCCGGAGAGGGGGTGGGGGCGGAGAGGTCGGGAAGAAGATTGCAGGTCAAGAGGGCGGTGCTGAATCCGAGGGTTGGGACTGAGATAAGGTTGGGGGGGGGGGGGGGGGGGGGGGGGCGGAAGGCAAATGAGGAAGCTGGAGAAATCTACATTCATCCCATGTGGTTGGAGGGTTCCTAGGCGGAAGATGAGGCACTCTTCCTCCAGGCGTCGTGTGGCCAGGGTCTGGCGATGGAGGTGGCCAAGGACCTGCATGTCCAGAAATATACTGACCATAGTCTCGAGCATACTCAATAACTACACTTCCCTGGATTGAGAAATTTAAGACTCTCAACTTGATGAATGAGGAAATCTCCTCTCATCTTGCCCTTAAATTTCTTGTTATACTTGCATGCTACCTTTTTGTGATTCATGCAGATCTCACTCAGATCTCTCTGAAAATCAATACTTCCCAGTCCCTAAAATTTAAAAATTACGCTGCTTTTCTAGTTTCCTTCCAAACTTATTTACTTCATAGAGCTCAATGAAATTAATCAAACACTATTTGCCATTAATAAATAGAGTCACAGTTGATTTTAAACAACACAGGTGGTCTTTCAGTCCATCATGTCTGCACCAGCTCTTCAAACAAACACTATAATCTAGTGCCAATCTTCTTTTTCCCCACACTTTTGCACATTATTTCTATCCAAATAATCAGTCCATGCCCTCTTGAATGCCTCCATTGATCTTGCCTCCAATACATTTCCAAGCAGCGCATTCCATACTCTAACTAATCCCTCTGTGAAATAGTCTCTCTCACATCACACTTGCTTCTTTTCCACATCACATTAAATCCGTGCCCTCTCATTCTTGTTCCTTTTACAAATGGGAACAGATCTCCTTAATTACTCAATCCAGCCTGCGCATGATTTTGAAAACCTTACCAAATCTCCACTCAGTCCTTTTCTCAAGAATAGCCCCAACTTCTTTAATCTATCCTCATAATTGAAGTTTCTCATTCCTAGAAGCACTTTTGTAAATTATTTCTGCAATATCTCCAATGCATTCACATCTGGCTCTCACAACTACACACAATACTCCAGCTGAGGGCCTTTGCAGTTTTGGAGAAACCGGTTCGAACCGGAATTCCAGTAACAAACATATTGGTTTGGACTCCATTTACCAACCTCTCAGGAACACAACCGGAAGTGATATCACCAACCACAGATCAAGACACACAAATAGCAAACAGGACAGAACACCACCACTTCATCAGAGGCTCACTGATGATGTTATCTACCATGGTGACGAAGTGTCTGAGAACAAACCTACCAGGTCAGCGAGCAAACTTACAACCTAATAAGTGCCTTGTACAAGTTCAACATCATCTCCGTGCTCTTGTAGTCTATGTCCTTATTAATAAAGCCAACAACACAAAATGTTTTATTAATTATTCTCTGCAACTGTTCTGGCATCCAGTTCTGTCTCTGCTCCTGCCACCCCTTTAGAATTGCATATCCTATTGTAAATTGTCTTTGTGTTCTTCCAACATCAGCCACTCTGCATTGAACCTCATCTGCCAACTGCCACTCCACGGTCAATGCCCCTCTGGAGTTCGACAGTGTCCCTCTCATGGGTTATAATTCTTCCAAATATTGTGTCATCTGCAAGCTGTGAAATCTAGATCCAGATTATTAATATACATATCAGGAAAAATTAGGTGTTATCCAGGAATATCTACTTACTCCAATCCTATTTTCTTGCGCTTGGCCGTAACCTTGTGTGCAATGGTGTTTCAAGTGCTTATTTAAATACTTCCTAGAGTGCTGGCTTTAATTTATTGATCAGTGTTTTCAAAGTTTTGAGTAGCTTTGTTTCAGATTGTTATCTGTGAAAGATTCCTACCAACCTGTTGTTCCAGGTTTATCCTTCTTCACATTTTTGAACTTCCTCCCTTGTTCCTGAAACTGCCTGTAGGGTGTCAATAGACAACAGACCATAGGTGCAGGAGTAGGCCATTCTGCCCGTCGAGCCTGCACCACCATTCATCATGATCATGGCTGATCATCCTCAATCAGTATTCCGTTCCTGCCTTATCTCCATAACCCTTGATTCGACTATCCTTGAGAGCTCTATCCAACTCTTTCTTAAATGAATCCAGAGACTGGACCTCCACTGCCTTCTGGGGCAGAGCATTCCACACAGCCACCACTCTCTGGGTGAAGAAGTTTCTCCTCATCTCTGTCCTAAATGGCCTACCCCTTATTTTTAAGCTGTGTCCTCTGGTTCAGGACTCACTCATCAGCGGAAACATGTTTCCTGCCTCCAGAGTGTCCAATCCTTTAATAATCTTATACGTCTCAATCAGATCCTCTCTCAGTCTTCTAAACTCAAGGGTATACAAGCCCAATCGCTCCAATCTTTTAACATAAGATAGTCCTGCCATTCCAGGAATTGACCTTGTGAACGTACGCTGCACCCCCTCAATAGCCAGAATGTCTTTCCTCAAATTTGGAGACCAAAACTGCACACAATATTCCAGGTGCAGTCTCACCAGGGCCCTGTACAGCTGCAGAAGAACCTCTTTGCTTCTATACTCCATCCCTCTTGTTATGAAGGCCAGCACGCTATTAGCCTTCTTCACTTCCTGCTGTACCTGCATGCTTACCTTCATTGACTGGTGTACAAGAACACCCAGATCTCTTTGTACTGCCCCTTTACCAAACTTGACTCCATCTAGGTAGTAATCTGCCTTTCTGTTCTTGTCACCAAAGTGGATAACCATACATTTATCCACATTAAACTGCATCTGCCTTGCATCTGGCCACTCACCTAACCTGTCCAGGTCACCCTGTAATCTCCTAACATCCTCCTCACATTTCACCCTGCCACCCAGCTTTGTATCATCAGCAAATTTGCTAATGTTACTATTAATACCATCTTCTATATCATTAATATATATTGTAAAAATATATATATCTTTGTTTCCTGTCAGCCAAACAATTTTCAATCCAAGTTAGTACTTTGCCCCCAATACCATGCACCCTAATTTTGCTCACTAACCTCCTATGTGGGACTTTACCAAAGGCTTTCTGAAAGTCCAGGTACACTACATCCACTGGGTCTCCTCAAAAAATTCCAGAAGATTAGTCAAACATGATTTCCCCTTCATAAATCCATACTGACTCTGACCTATCCTGTTACTGCGATTCAGATGTGTCGTAATTTCATCCTTTATAATTGACTCCAGCATCGCTCCCACCACTGAGGTCAGACTAACTGGTCTTTAATTCCCTGCTTTCTCTCTCCCTACTTTCTTAAAACGTGGGACAACATTCACCACCCTCCAATCCACAGAAACTGATCCTCAATCTATAGAACATTGGAAAATGATCACCAACGCATCCACGATTTCTAGAGCCACCTCCTTCAGTACCCTGGGATATAGACCATCAGGGCCTGGGGACTTAACAGCCTTCAGACCTAACAATCCCTCCAACACCAATTCCTGGCAAATATCAATTCCCTTCAGTTCAGGTCCTTCAGCCACTGTTACCTCTGGGAGATTGCTTGTGTCTTCCCCACTGAACACAGATCTGACGTACCAATTCAACTCTTCTGCCATTTCTTTGTTCCCTGTAATATATTCCCCTGTTTCTGTCTTCAAGGGCCCAATTTTAGTCTTAACCATTTTTTTGCCTTTCACATACCTAAAAAAGCTTTTACTATCCTCCTTTTAATTTTTGGCCAGTTTACCTTTGTACCTCATTTTTTCTCTGCGTACTTCCTTCTTAGTCATCCTCTGTTGTTCTTTAAAAGCTTCCCAGTCCTCCGTTTTCCCACTTACCTTTGCTATGTTATACTTTTTCTCTTTTGACTTTATATGTTTTTTAACTTCCCTTGTCTGCCACGGCCACCCTTACCTCCTCATAGGATCTTTCTTACTTTTTGGAATGAACTGATCCTGCATCTTCTGCATTATACACAGAAATATCCGCCATTGTTCCTCCACTGTCATCCCTGCTAAGGTACTGCACCATTGAACTTTGGCCAGCTCCTCCCTCATAGCTCCATAGTTCCCTTTATTCAACTGAAATATTGTCACTACCGATTGTACCCTCTCCCTTTCAAATTGCAGATCGAAGCTTATTGTATTATGGTCAATCCTTTTCTTACCTATAGCATTGGTTCCAAACAGACCACAACCTCTCTCTGTTCTCCTACTTCTAAGAATATATGCATTCTATATGCATTCAGTGATGACCATTTCATTTGCACCAGAAAGGAAACACACAATACAAGAAAAACTGTCGAAGTTCTGCTCTTTCTGCAATCTTTTCTACATGATGCCACAGATGTGCTCCAGAACCCCTAAGCCCGCATCAGTCCCCCCGGACTAAATACTAGGGAGAAAAGTGCAACACTCCTGGGAATAACTTTGCTCATTTTATGTTTTTTTTTGGGGGGGGTGGGGGGAAAGAGAGGACGGAGTTAAGTAACTTCCCAATGCCTACCTTTCATCATTTACTTTGAATTTGGTCCCCATTAGAACTCTCAACAGTAAGCAACAATTAAAATTGAATCCTTGTGACACAATGGATCAACTTAATTGGTATCTGACATATCTGCAGTGCCATGCTCAGTGAAGATGTGTCATGTTCCTTATTTTTATGATACAATTTTTATTCAGTATGGACTCTGTTCCATTTAACCTAAAAAAAATGCTGAAAAGATAGCTGCTGAAAGTCAGCTGACACGGCTTGCGTATACAAAAACTAACTCTCAATTTGGAAAATCATTAAAATGTATATTTTGTAGTGGAGCACCAACCCCATTTGAAAGGGCATTCTGGATACAAAATCAATGAACTTGCAACTTTTATTGTCTGGACATTTACAGAAACTAAATTATCATAATCCTCCAGACTCCGTATTTATGAACATGAAACTCAGCAAATGGAGGTATGGAGAAACCAATTTATCACAAACTGGTTGAATGGCTACCATATATCCCCAAATAGTGAGCAATGGCTTCTAACTTTGAACCATTTGTGTGGACCATAATAGTACTGATCATGTATTCACAAGATCAAAACTAAGTTCAAGTAAGGCAACAGATTATTCTAAGCAGCTGCATGGGATAGTTCATTCTGGAAAGCAAGAGGACACAACAACCACCCTCCAGTCTAATAGAACCATACCTAATATTGTCAATCAACCAAGGTGGTGAAAGAGGTACTTTTTCTCCTCTCCAGCTACAAAACAGTATCTCTTTTTTTCTGAAAGAACTGAGCCACAACTTTGAAAACCCAGAAACTGCCAACTTCCATTCAACTTTAAAGAGGATATCATCTAAAACGGGGCGGCACGGTGGCTCAGTGGTTAGCACTGCTGCCTCACAGCACCAGGGACCCAGGTTCAATTCCAGCCTCAGGACACTGTGCAAACTCTACATAGGCATTCTCTCAGTGTCTGCATGGGTTTCTTCCCACAATCCAAAGAGGTGCCGGTCAGAAGAACTGGCCATGCTAAATTGCCCACAGTGTTAGGTGCATTAGTCAGAGAGAATTGGGTCAGGGTGGGTTACTCTTCAGAGGGTCAGTGTGGACTTGTTGGGCCAAATGGCCTGTATCCACACTGTAGGTAATCTAATCTAAACTGCAATGCTTTCACTTTAAAAGACTTATTTAAATAGTCTTAATATTCTATTAATTATGTAATTTTATCTGTAATCTGCAAGTTTTAACATTTATTGTGTGCAGGTGTCTCTATGTTTGAGACAGTATGGTCTATTTACAATCAGAGTGCAGTGTAAATAAATTTTCACCTTTTCTTCTGATTTAAACTTACCAGAAAAGCTCTTAATGCCTATCCTTTAAAGTCACAACAATCATTTTAAAGAAAAGGAGTAATGTTAACCCACCCTCACATTGGGTCCATAATAATAGGGCAAGGAAAGTCAAAGACACACAAGATATACCCAACTTCTTGAGCTGTTAAGATTGAGTGAAATTTTGTTTTATTTCGGTTCAATGCTCAAAGATTCCTGTTGAGGCTGTATCCGACTGTTTCTGAATACTGACATCAATGCCCCTCCCTTCTCAGACAATAATTGTACGTTTAATTCCCATTGCAGTGTCTCCACCTGTATGCATTCGGCATTTGTCTGTCAACTCTATCAATGACCTTCCACACACTTACTCATTCTCCCCCACTATGTAGATAATTAATCCAAGGCTATATACAATCAGAGTACAACATTGGGATAAACGGACTTCTGTGGCGCAGTGATAGAATCCCTACTTCTGGGACAGAAAGCTTGAGTCTCCCTGTCCTGGAGTCACAACATTGAGATAATAATCAACAATCAAGGATGGGAAAATCAGCTGTTTTCCCTAGACATGAGAACTGAATAATTCTCAATTAGAATACCATCTACTAAGCCTATCTGACTTCATAAATGTCTATAATCAAGTGCGGGAGAGATAAGTGAAATCATAATTCAGCAAGGAGTTGGCATTTTTAGAAAACAGACAGCAATGAAGTGGGATAGGGTATGAAGAAACACTACATTCCATGCATTCATAATTAGAACCTGATTTCCTTTCACATCAATTTTGCTGCAAGGCTATTTTAATGGCAAACATTGGCAAGAGTCACTTGAGACAACTTGACTTCCATTTCACTGATGAGTGGGGTTTATTACAGTGTGACAAGTTCACATAAATGTTGTCCATTATAAAACTGGATAAAATCATTTATAATTTAGAATATATGGCGTTTAAACTAGAGCTTGAATTAAGTCAACACATTCTGATCTAATTATTCCTTACTCTCCAACCCCAGTTCACCTCTAAATTATATCTGGTCTTAATTCCATGGGTGATCAAGTGGCAAGTTAATTAATTAACTGCTTGCAATGAAGATGTAGCATCACAGATGGCTGTTTTAAATGGGATTCCATATTAAGAGGGTTCACGGCATCTGTCAATGAGTGAGTTGAAGTGATGATTGTTGACTGGTTTCTTCAATCAGTATGTAGCTAATTCTTCCTCAGCATCACTATCTGCTGTAGCTTACTTAACACCAGGCAGGAAAAGTGTGTCACATCCATGCCTACAGAATAGAATAATATCAAGAAGCAGTAATAACACTTTTTAAAACAAGGTACCAAACCATTACCAATCTCAGACAGAAATGCCGGGTAGATGCAGCAAATACTGACTTCAGTCAAAGTGAAATGCTCATTTGGACAGCCACTGCAGCCAAATGGCCAAATTGCTTCCTTCTGCACTGGAATAGTGCTGTGATTCTGTGAATATTAGGCCCTTTCTAATTGGTCCTCACATCAGTATTATACCCAGACACAAGTTGCAAATTCCATAACTATGTAGCACAGAGCCATGGCCAGAGCTATTCAAAGTGCGACACCTCTAATTACACACTAGATAACTTACACTTACGCATTAACAGCTAAACACACCAAGCCATCTCTGAAATATGGAGCAATGCATCTCCCTCCTTTCCATCTTTCTTCAGGTACCTTCTTTGTACTTTTCTCTTTGGGTTGTGGAATTTCTTAGAACTCTCGTGTTGGAAGAAAAAGCTACAGAAACAGAGATATCCATATTTTCAGAGAAACTGAAAGACCTCAGAACTTTAATCGACAGCTATTGCTGATCCTTGAATGTTGTGATAAGCCCTCCTCCATTGTAAGGCCTGCAATCTTCAGGTCAGTGAAACAAAAAGTGAGGGAGAGAGAAATTCCAAAAATTACTTGTAACTTTACACACAGAGCAGACTGTGATTGTCAGACAAGAGGTTACAATTTCCAGCAAGACTTCTGTTGAATGACAGACATAGCCATCACACATGCAGAGACACCAGAAAAACACAACAACGGACTGACTCATCACAACAACGGACTGACTCATCACAACAACGGACTGACTCATCACAACAACGGACTGACTCATCACAACAACGGACTGACTCATCACAACAACGGACTGACTCATCACAACAACGGACTGACTCATCACAACAACGGACTGACTCATCACAACAACGGACTGACTCATCACAACAACGGACTGACTCATCACAACAACGGACTGACTCATCACAACAACGGACTGACTCATCACAACAACAGACTGACTCATCACAACAACGGACTGACTCATCACAACAACAGACTGACTCATCACAACAACAGACTGACTCAACACCAGAAAAACACAACAACAGACTGACTCATCACAACAACGGACTGACTCATCACAACAACGGACTGACTCATCACAACAACAGACTGACTCATCACAACAACAGACTGACTCAACACCAGAAAAACACAACAACAGACTGACTCATCACAACAACGGACTGACTCATCACAACAACGGACTGACTCATCACAACAACGGACTGACTCATCACAACAACGGACTGACTCATCACAACAACGGACTGACTCATCACAACAACGGACTGACTCATCACAACAACGGACTGACTCATCACAACAACGGACTGACTCATCACAACAACGGACTGACTCATCACAACAACGGACTGACTCATCACAACAACGGACTGACTCATCACAACAACAGACTGACTCATCACAACAACAGACTGACTCATCACAACAACAGACTGACTCATCACAACAACAGACTGACTCATCACAACAACAGACTGACTCATCACAACAACAGACTGACAGAACTGAACTGCCTCCACATCTTGTACACTCCATCTACTGGGATTAATGCAATATAAAGTATACTGTTCTGCATAATGGATGTTGTTCACATAGTGATCATTGTTTAACTGTGTTCTGCAGAGCCACTGGTGATCCTAGAGTGAGATTGTTCAGCCCAGCCAGATATCACAGGTTTGACTTTTCTCTGCTTAACACTCAATGAGAGTTGGCCACATTGAGGTCTTAATGCATTTCCGGTCAGTGATTGGCATGGCTGCAATAGACCTGAAAATACCATAGGACCACATGCATCTGGCTAATCTCCAAAGATCAAGAGAAATCAAAGTTATTTTCTGCCTCTTCAAGCTCCTGATCATTTTCAAATGCAAACACTGATCCGACTTCCTCTTGATTTGTTTCCAGAGACAGTCTGCTCCAAACATTTATGATCCTCCACACGAAGTACATAAATTCAATCTTACTATCACCTGTTCCCTGCAGAATGAGAATCTACACCCTACAGTTTGAGGTTCTGGCATCATTTATGTGAATTCAGTCACACTGCACCCACAGCATTTGGGAAATGTCAATGAAATTTTATCACATACATGCTCCCATCTTCTTGAGCTTCCAGTGCTCTTCTCTCAACTCTGTCAATGGTTATGGCTTCCCTATTGTAAGCCCGTATT
Source organism: Chiloscyllium punctatum (assembly GCF_047496795.1). NCBI lineage: Eukaryota > Metazoa > Chordata > Chondrichthyes > Orectolobiformes > Hemiscylliidae > Chiloscyllium > Chiloscyllium punctatum. The sequence goes on from NC_092750.1 coordinate 72,054,562, forward strand.
CAAAATTACACACATCTCTACATCAGGTCAAATAGTGTCCCACACAAGCTGATAATTACCCCTTTTTAATACACTGACTATCTTCTAGCCATGTTCCTTGTTCTTGCGTAAAACGTTTGCTAAAATTCAAGTAAGACAGTTGTTCAACTTCCACTGTCATGTATGTTAATATTTGACCTCCCTCCCACAATGCCTCACATAATTAGCCCACTTGATTTCAAATGTTTTATTTTGTTCCCTTTTTTCAGATTGCCCTCAAACATTTTACTGATTACAGAATATAAGGCTCCCTGACTTAGAGTCTTTGATACCAACAGTAGCACTTCGCCTTTGAGGTACAAGATTCCAGGTCAAGTTCCTCATGAGGGTTTAAGAGCACAAACATCTATACTAATACTCCAGAATTGTGTCAAAGGAGTGTTGCACTGCTGGAGGTAGCATTATGCAGATGTGTCATTAAACTCAGGCCTATCTGCCCACTTGGTGGATCCAAAAGATCCTATGCCCCTGTTTGGAGAAGGAACAGCGAGTTACCAACTGGTCAATGTCTATCTCTCAATCATCACCACAAAAACTAGATTATTTGGTCATCACGTTACTATTCCAAGAGATTTTGCTATGTGCAAATTAGCTGTCATATTTCTTATATCAAAACAATGACTACACTTTAAAAGTACTTCAATGGCTATAGAGCCCTTTTGAGATCAGTGGTTGGCATGAAAGGTGCTACATAAATGCCAGTCTTGTTTTTCCTTTCTTTCACAGCTAACGAAACAGGCTCTGTTGTAATAATGCTCAATTGATTGCACATTTGCCTCTGAACCAGAAGGCTGTGGCTCAAGCATCACTTCAGAGACTAACAAATTCAAGCTGAAATTTCAGTGAAATACTGGTGCCATCTCTTGCATGAGTTGTCGAACCACAATGCTATCTGTGATCTCAGGTTGATGTAATGGATCCCACAGCACTACTTTGAAGAAGGAGCAGGAGAGTCCTCCACTAGGTTCTAGACAATCACACCAGCCACTCAAACAGAACGAGCATGTTACCTTGCCGAGCTGTTGGTGCACACTCAGGTTGTACATCATGATAGCACCATCCAGAATTTCCAGTAAAGATTTCTCGGTGATCAGGTGATCTGGTTCATCAGGGGGACGCCCTAACAACAGGCCATCATTCCCATGGCTTCCTTCAACTGTAAGGAAAAGCAAAGTATCATTATGCATCAGTTTGTAACAGTCTGCAAATAACCACACAGTTCAAACAGCTTTATGAGGATCACTCATAATGTAATTCTGCCAGTACCGTGTTACTGCAGGCTGGACAGATGAAACTATAATCAGAACCAGGCACTCACTCATTTGATTAGTATCAAATTAACACTTCATGATTTACAACCAAAGTCATTGCACAATAAAACTAACAGTCACCAATGGAGATCTTGGTAGGCTTAGGGTTACATGTACCATCATATAACGCTATTTAGCTTCACCTGACAAAAATGTAGAAATTGAGAACAGAGTGAATACAATACACCATAGTTACACATGCAAGGTTGCTCAGCCTCTGTCCGAGTCTTTCAAATCTCATGACTGGGAGAACATGCTATCTTCAAGCCAAAAGGAAGTGGCGTTGATAATATCTCCAGTTTGCAGTCTTATCAAGAAATCATTACTACTGTGCACTTGTACTGTTGTGTATCAAGAAGTGGGGCAATTGACTAAATGTAATCGATGGAGAAATTGAGGACTGCAGATCCTGGAGAGTCAGGATCAAACAGGGTGGCACTGGAATACCACAGCAGGTCAGGCAGAATCTGAAGAGCAGGAGAGTTGACATTTCAGGCATGAGCCCTTCATCGAGAACGTGGGGCTGATGCCCGAAATGTCAGCTCTCCTGCTCCTCTGATGCTGCCTGATCTGCTGTGCTTTTCCAGTGCCACCCTTTTCAATAAATGCAACTTACACTGAAGAGTTAACTTTGTAAAGTTTGTAATCTTATGACTTTAGATTTATAGCCTTGGGTATGGGTAGTGCAGCAGAAAGATGGAAACATTCAGTCTGAAGTTAAAGTATCCATCTCTTTCCCTCTCTTCCTTTGCAGTGGGAGAAATAGTTTTGAAAAATCCCAGCAACCAAGTACTCTACAACACATGCAAGCTTCTGTCTCTGCAAATCCTCTGAAGGAAAAGGGGAAAGAATATCATCAGGGGCACTGAAAGGATAATCAGTCAATGAATGAAAAACCAGTAACTGAGAACTGGTGCATACCCAACTTCTCAAATTTAGCAAAGAATTGAAAGGTGGAAACAAACCAAAAGAAAAAGTGTATAATTCACAGAAATTGGACAGAATGTAAAGAACAAAAATAAAGATTAAAAGATTAATATGGAGACAGAAATTAGAATATCTTAGAAAGCTCTATATACAACCTCTAATAGTATAAAAAGAGGTTGTAAGTGTTCATATAGGTATTTAAAGTAAAATAAGCTTCAACCTTGAGAGAGAGAGAGAGAGAGAGACTGGAAAATTAATAATGGAAAACAGGGAAATGGCAGATGAATTGGATACCTTACATCTAACTTCCCGTACAGGATACAAATAATATTCAAAAATAACTGTACTATAATATGAAAGGGAGTGAGAAACTTGAAACAAGTACTATCACCATGGAAAATATAAATAAAATTATTAGAACGAAAATCCTGATAAGTCCTCAAGCCATGATGGACTTTACAGAACATGGGACATTACAGCGTTGTACAGGCCCTTTGGCCCTCGATGTTGTGCAGCCCTGTGAAACCAATCTGAAGCCCATCTAACCTACACTATTCCATTCTTGTCCATATGCCTATCTAATGACCAGTTGAATGCCTTTGACATTGGCAAGTCTACTACTGTTGGAGATCGTGCATTCCATGCCCCTACTGCTGAGTAGAGAAACTACTTCTGACATCTGTACTATATCACCCTCAATTTATAGCTATGTCTCCTTGTGCTAGCCATCACCATCCTAGGAAAAAGGCTCTCATTGTTCACCCAACCTAACCTCTGATTATTTTGTACGTCTCAGTTAAGTCACCTCTCAACCTTTTTCTCTCGAACGAAAACAGCCTCAAGTCACTCAATCTTTCCTTGTAAGAGCTTCTCTCCTTACCAGGCAACATTTTAGTAAATCTCCTCTGAACCCTTTCAAAAGCTTCCACATGCTTCCCATAATGCAGCGCACAGAAAATTCCAAGCATGGCTGCACCAGAGTTTTGTACAGCGGCAGCATGGCCGCATGGTTCCAAAACTCGATCCCTTGGAAGCTTCTCTTAGGGTGATAAAATAAGTAGTTACTGACACTCCCTAGGTACTGCAAAGATCCCATCAGATCGGAAAATTCTTCGGGAGAGTTTAAACTAATTCAACAGGGGGATGGGAACATAAATTGTAGTCTGAGGGTTGAGAGTAGTGAGGTCAGAAATAAGGTTTCAAGATCGGTGGAGTTCTACTCCAACGCCAGAAGCATCCAGAATAAGGTGAGTGAACTTGCAGCATGGGTTGGTACCTGGGATTTCGATGTTGTGGCCATTTCAGAGACATGGCTAGAGGAGGGACAGGAATGGTTGTTGCAGGTTCTGGGGTTTAGATGTTTCAGTTAGAACAGAGAAGATGGTAAAAGAGGGGGAGGTGTGGCATTGTTAGTCAAGGACAGTATGACGGAGGCAGAAAGGACATTTGAGGACTCATCTACTGAGATAGTATGGGCTGAGCTTTGAAACAGGAAAGGAGATGTCACCCTGTTGACAGTTTTCTATAGGCCTCCGAAAAGTTCCAGCAATGTCAAGGAAAGGATAGCAAAGATAATTCTGGATAGAATCTGACTAGCAGGGTAGTTATCATGGGAGTTTTAACTTTCCAAATATTGACTGAAAATACTAAAGTTCAAGTACTTTAGATGGGTCCGTTTGTGTCCAATGTGAGCAGGAGGGTTTCTTGAAACAGTGTGTAGACAAGCCAACAAAGGGTGAGGCCACATTGTATTTGGTACTGGGTAATGAACCCGGCCAGGTGTTAGATTTGAAGGTAGGTGAGCATTTTCGTGATAGTGACCACAATTCAGTTACGTTTACTTTAACGATGGAAAGGGGTAGGTATATACCGAAGGGCAAGAGTTGTAGCTGGGGAAAAGGCAATTATGATGTGATTAGGCAAGATTTAGGATGCATAAGATGGCGAAGGAAACTGCAGGGGATGAGCACAGCTGAAATGTGGAGCTTATTCAAGGAATAGTTACTGCGTCTCTTTGATAAGTATGTACCAGTCAGGCAGGAAGAAAATGCTCCAGCAGGGGAGCTGTGGTTTACTAAAGAAGTTGAATCTCTTGTCAAGAGGAAGAAGAAGACTTATGTTAGAATGAGACGTGAAGGCTCAGTTAGGGCACTGGAGTGTTACAAGTTAACCAAGAAAGACCTAAAGAGAGAGCTAAGAGCCAGGAGGGGACATGACAGGTCATTGGCAGATAGGATCAAGGAAAACCCTAAAGCTTTCTGTAGGTATGTCAGGAATAAAAGAATGACTAGAGCAAGATTAGAATCAGTCAAGGACAGTAGTGGGAAGTTGTGCATGGAGATAAAGAAAGTGGATGAGGGTAATGCTATTGATGTGGTGTATATGGATTTCAGTAAGGTGTTTGATAAGGTTACCCAAAGTAGGCTACTGCACAAAATACAGAGGTGGGGATTGAGGACGAGTTAGTGTTTTGGATCAGAAACTAGCTTACTGAAAGAAAACAGAGAGTGGTGGTTGATGGGAAAGGTACATCCTGGAGTTCAACGTGTACTGCAAGGATCTATTTTGGGTCCACTGCTGTTTGTTATTTTTATAAATGACCTGGATGAGGATATAGAAGGATGGGTTAGTAAATTTGCGGATAACACTAAGGTCGCTACAGTTGTGGATTGTGCCAAAGGATGTTGTAGGTTACAGAGGGACAGAACTGGCTGAGAGGTGGCAAATGGAGTTTAATGTGGAAAAGTGTGAGGTGATTCACTTTGGAAGGAGAAACAGGAACAAAAAGTACTGGGCTAATGATAAGATTCTTAGTAGAGTAGATGAGCAGAGAGATCTTGGTGTCCATGTACACAGATCTCTGAAAGTTGCCACCCAGGTTGACAGGGTTGTTAAGAAGGCATCCGGTATGTAAGCTTTTCTTTGTAGAGAGACTGAGTTTCGGAGCCATGAGGCCATAGTGCAGCTGTACAAAACTCTGGTGCGGCCGCGCTTGGAGTATTGTGTATAGTTCTGGTCATCGCATTATAAAAAGAATGTGGAAGTGGTGGAAAGGGTTCAGAGGAGATTTACTAGGATGTTGCCTGGTATGGAGGGAAGCTCTTACAAGGAAAGGCTGAGGGACTTGAGGCTTTTTGTGTTAGAGAGAAGGTTGAGAAGTGACTTAATAGATAGGGTGGACAGTGGGAGCCTTTTTCCTCACATCCTGATGGCAACATGGAGGGGACATAGCTTTAAAGTGAGGGGTGATAGAGAAAGGACAGATGTCAGAAGTGGACAGGAAGGAGACAGAAATCAAGAAACTACAAGCTGGTTAGCCTAATATCTGTCATTTTAAAAATGCTGGAATCTACATCCTTGACTGTTACTGAAGCTTTGTTCATTTGGGCAAGAGGGGAGTATTCCATCATACTCCTGGGTTATGCCTTTGTAGATGGTGTACAGGCTTTCAGGAGTCATAGGCTAGGAATCCGACAGTGTCATGCACTGTCGGATTCCTAGCCTCTAACCTGCTCTTATAGCCACAGTATTTACATAGATAGTCCAGTCCAGTTTCTGGTCAATGGTAATGCCCAGACTGTTGTTAGTGGGTACTCAGTGACAATAAGGCAGTTCAATGTCAAGGAGCAATAGCTATATTCTACCTTGTGGGAAATTATCACTGCCTGGCACTTGTGTCATGCTGTGCAATTGATATTGTGTTATCTTGAGGAAAGGTTAGACAGGCTACACCTGTATTCACTGCAGTTCAGAAGAAAGAGGAGATCTTTTTGAAACATAAAAGATTCTGAGGAAACTTGACAGGGTGGAAAATGAAGGGAAGCTTCTTCTTGTGGGTAGAGATTGCAACGAAGGGAAACAGATTGAAAATATGGAAAAGATGGCGATTAAAGGACTTCTTTTTCTCTCGGCAGGTCACAAGTCCTTGGAAATCTCTCCCCAAAAAACAGTGGAGACGGGGTCATTGAATATAATAAGGCAGAGGTAGAATAATCCCCTTACTAGCTAAGAATCTAAGGTTAGGAGAGGGGTAGATGGGAATGTGCAACTGAGGCCACAATCAGGTCAGGCATATTATTAATGAATACTTGAGCAGACTGAGGTTGAATGACCATATGATTTGGATTCTGGATTAGTGGTGCTGGAAGAGCACAGCAGTTCAGGCAGCATGCGAGGAACAGCAAAATCGATGTTTCGGGCAAAAGCCCTTCATCAGGAATAAAGGCAGAGACCCTGAAGGGTGGAGAGATAAGCTAGAGGAGGGTGGGGGTGGGGAGAAAGTAGCATAGAGTACAATAGATGAGTGAGGGAGGGGATGAAGGTGATAGGTCAGGGAGGAGAGGGTGGAGTGGATAGGTGGAAAAGGAGATAGGCAGGTAGGACAAGTCATGGGGACAGTGCTGAGCCGGAAGTTTGGCAGTGGGAGAGGGACTCCCTGAGTTTCTTGTAAAGAGAGGAGGAAAACTTCTTCAAGGCAGGCATCCTTGCATGAGGATTCGCAATAGGGTTAAAATCAACAAGATAAAAACAATGACTGCAGATGCTGAGCCGAAGTAGGCCATTCTGGCCATCAGGTCCGTTCCATCATTCAATGAAATCCTGGCTGATCTGTTAATTCCCAACTCCAGTGCCTTGGAATGTCAATTCTTGACTGTATCCTTCAGCATGCTAGACACTATGAGCTCAAGCCTTGGACAAAATAGAGAAGGTCGTCTGCCAGCTTAAGAACAGAGTGACATAGGTAAGCTGCAGAGCTGGGCTGAGAGGTGGCAAATGGAGTTTAATGCAGAAAAGGCTGCAGGAGCAAATGGTATTCCTGCTGAGGCACTGATTCCCTTACTGATTAAAAATCTTCCAACCTTAGCTTTGAATATAACTGACTCAGCCTTGACAGCTCTCTGCAGTAAAGAACTTCACAGAGTCACTACCCTTTGAAAGAAGAAATATTTCATCTTGTCTTTAACCAGTGACAGATTATGCCCTCTGGTTCTAGATTCTCACCCAAGGATAAATAATCTCTCTGCCTCTATCCCTCTATGCTAAGACTCTTATTTTTCAGTAAGTCTAATTCTACTTATAATTTATAGATTTGTATTGTCAAAGCACAAGGAAAAGCTGATATTAATACCAAATTAGGCCATGTTAGCTTAGCAGTGGTGCACCACTGAACCCAAAGTTGACTGACATAAACTGATAGGGTTAACTTTCAAGTACACTATTCAGTTGCAACAAAGGTTTCCTCAATGTGTTAAACTATTGCTGGTTACCTCATTAACTTGTGGCTGTTAGGCACAAGGTGAATCAGAAGCTGCACACCTCTTTTTTTAAAATCAACCCTTTTTTTCAATCCCTATAAGTGTTAGAAGTCATGTAATACCAGGTTGTAGTCCAACAGGTTTATCTGAAATCACAAGCTTTCAGGGCACTGCTCCTTTCTCAACATCTTCCCTGACAAAGGAGCAGCGTTCCAAAATCTTGTGGTCTCAAATAAACCAGTTGGATTAGAACCTGGGTGTTGTGTGACTTCTGACTTTGTCCATCCCAGTCCAACACTAGCACCTCCACATCATGGCTACCATTGACACCTGTAAGAGTTTCAATCACACGGAATTTGTGGATAGTTTAATGTTGGAAACTTCTCTATGCTGGTTTCTTTGCTCGATTTTTGCCAGCTATGCTACATCAGAACTACCAACAGACTGATCCTTAACCACTTTTGGCAAATCCTGCTGCAGGAAGAAACACCTTTCACAATTCCACCTGGGTCCATGCATTGTTTGCGTCTCTAGTTGATGAAGGAGGGCCTGTGCTCACTTCCTGAAGAACTGCATGCCAGGAAAAGTGTTAAGCACCATTCGCAGTCCTTCAGTGACTGAAGGCGTTTGTACCTGCATTCAGCATCACCTGGCAACAATCAGGCAAGTACAAAAAATGGCAAATGCTTGGCAACGACCAGTTTCAACAAGAAACTGACCACCTCCCCTTGACAGTCAATGGCATTACCGTCAGCTCGGAATTCCTTATCACCAACTTGCTGGGGATTTCATCATCATTGCTACAAACATTGGATTTTGCAGTGAGTAACTCATCTCATATCTTCCCAAAGCCTGTATGTCATCTAAAAGTCATACCTTCCCCTTTTGTTCTTTACTCCTCTATATTCCCGTCCTTATCACAGAATCCCTACAGTATGGGAACAGGCTATTTGGCCCAACAAGTCCACACCGACCCTCCAAAAGGTATGCAACCCAGATCCATTCCTCTACCATATTACTCTATGTTTCCCCTTAAAAGTGCACCTAATGTACACATCCCTGAACACTATGGGCAATTTAGCACGGCTAATTCATCTAACTCACACGATTTTTTGGACTATGGGAAGAAACCAGAGAACCTGGAGGAAAGCCATGCAGACACGGGGAGAATGTGCAAACTCTACACAGAGAGTCGCCCAAGGCTGGAATCTGGCACTGTGAGACAGCAGCGCTAACCACTGAACCACCAAGCCACCCATGTTCTCACCCATGACTCACACAAGGTCCCCACCCCCACAACCCAGCAATAACCCATTTTCCTGGCTCTGTAACTGCTAAAAAATTGCAAAATATAGAAACCAAGTGCAGGAGTAGGCCATTCAACTCTTCAGTCCTGCTCCACTTTTCAATGTGATGATAGTTGATTCTCTATTATTCATATACCACTTGTTACCCATACTCCTGGATGCCTTTAGTTTATAATAATTTATTAATCTCTTGCTGAACACATTCAGTGACTTGGCTTCCAATGCCTTCTTTGGTAGTGGATTCCACAAGTTTACTAACCTTTCAGTAAAAAAATCTTTCCTCATCTCAAAGCTAAGTGGTCTACCCTGTACCACAAGACTGTGTTCCCTAGGTTCCATACTGCTCAACCAAGGAAAACATCCTCCTTGCATACAAGTCTGTCCATCACTGTTGAATCTTACCCACTTCATTCAGATCACCCCTCTCATCCTAAACTCTAGTTAGTACAGGCCTGGTCAAACCAATCTCTCCTCAAAGGACAATCTTGCCAACCCCAGTATCAGCTTAGTGAATTTCCACTGTACTCTCTCAAGTTACCCTTTCTTTGATACAGAAATCAAAACTCTAGGTATGGTCTCATGGAAGGCCTTGTATCACCGCAGAAAGAAAGCCCTACTTTTGAACTCAAATCCTCTTGCAATGAAGGCCAACACATACTTGGTTCCTAATTACTTACTTTTAGAAGGCTGTTGCCAGGGATGGAGGGTTTAAGCAATAGGGAGAGGCTGAATAGGTGAGGGCTGTTTTCCCTGGAGCATCAGAGGCTGAGGGGTGACCTTAGAGGTTTACAAAATCAGGAAGGGCATGGATAGGGTAAATAGACAAGGTCCTTTCCCTGGAGTTGGGGAGTCCAGATCTAGAGGGCATAGGTTTAGGGTGAGGTGGAAAAGATTTAAAAGGGACGTGAGGGGCAAATTTTTCACGTAGAGGGTGATACACGTATGGACTGAGGTGTTAGAGGAAGTGGTGGAAGCCAGTAAAAGTATAACATTTAAAAGGCATCTGGATGGGTACTTGAATAGGAAGGGTTTAGAGGGATATGGGTCAAGTGCTGGCAAATGGGACTAGGTTAGTTTAGGATAGTTGGCACAGACGATTTGGACCAAAGGGTCTGTTTCCGTGCTGCACATCTCTATGATTCTACACCTGCCATTGATGTTCATGCATTGCACCATTTTGCACATCCATACTTCCCAATATATTACTATTTAAATGATATTTCATTCTGTTTTTCACAACAAAATGTATTACTGCAAATTTACCTAAATTGTACTGCATCTGCTACGTATTTACCTACTCATTCAACTTGTCTCAATCACCTGGAAGCCTCCTTGCATTCTTCTCACAACTCACAGATCTAGCCAGATTTGTATCATCAGCAAATTTGGAAATGTTGCATTTGATTGCCTCATCTAGGTAATTAATATATCTTATGAGTATATCACACTGATCACTGTGATACAAAAGCCATTTATTCCATTCCATTTCCTGATTGTCAACAAATTCTCAGATCATGCCAATAAAGTTACCTTTATGGGTGTAGGTTTGCTTGCTGAGCTGTAGGTTTGATATCCAGACGTTTCATTACCTGGCTAGGTAACATCATCAGTAGCGACCTCCAAGTGAAGCAAAGCTGTTGTCTCCTGCTTTCTATTTAGATGTTTGATGGGGTGTGCCGTTGGTTTGTTTGTAGACTATGTTGTTGAAGGTGAAGTGGGTGGTGAGGCACAGGTCCACTAGCTTCATGATGTTTTCGTTGGTAATGTGATCAATGGTGGTTGGGGGGTATGTGATGGTCTCTTCTAAAAGTGTGATAAGTGTTTCCTTTGCCAGGTCGATGTTGATGGAGGTGAACAGTGCTGTTACGTTGAATGCGATTATTGTTTCGTCTTCTTCTATTTTGGTGTTTTTGATGATTTTAGGAATTCCTGGGTGGAGTGGATAGAGTGCTGTGACTCTTCTACTAGGTATTTCAGTCTTGCGTGTAGTTCTTTAGCCAGTCTGTAAGTTGATGTTCCGCGTAGGGACACTATGGGTCTGAAGGGGGCACATCCCATGGGATCTCCGCTATCAGGATTCATAGCAGAAGCGGTAATGCAAAGACTAGAATAAACAGCCTTACCAACCATCAAACCAAAAATCTGGGTCTGCTACGTAGATGGCACCTTTGTCATCACAAAACGAAACAAGATAGAAGAGACATTTAACCTCATCAACAACACCCTCACAAGCATAAAGTTCACCAAGGAGGAAGAAACTGACAACAAACTCACATTCCTGGATGTCACAGTCGAAAGAAAGGACAACGGAGAACTACAAACCTGCGTATACAGAAAACCGACAAACACTGACCAAATACTTAACTGCACCAGCAACCATCCCAACACACACAAACAAAGCTGTATCAGAACACTATTCCAATGGATCACCACACACTGCAGCACAGACGAACTTCAGAAAACAGAGGAGAACTACCTATACAACGTATTCAAGAAGAACGGATACTCAAAAAATACAGTCCGCAGATTCCTCAAAAACAAACCACGACAAACAGACCAAACACAGCCAGAAACCCTAACCACCTTATCACACATCAAAGAAGTTTCAGAAATGACAGCCAGACTACTAAGACCCCTCAGAATCCTAGTAGCACACAAACCCAACAAAAACTAACAAACTTAAAAGACCCAGTGCAACCCATGGACAAAACCAATGTCATCTACAAAATTCCATGCAAGGACAGCCACAAACACTACATTGGACAAACAGGAAGAAAGTTAGCCACCAGGATTCCCGAACACCAGCTAGCCACAAAAAGACACGACCCTCTCTCCCTCGTAGCCCTACACACGGATGAAAAAAAACCACCAATTTGACTGGTACAACACATCTATCCTGGGACAGGCTAAGCAAAGACATGCCAAGCAAAGACATGCCAGAGAATTCCTAGAGGCCTAGCACTCCAACCACAACGCCATAAACAAACACATAGATCTAGATACCATTATCAACCCCTCAGAAAACAAACAAGAAATGACATCACCACAAACCCCAGGAACCCCATCCAGGACAAACATATAAATAGAAAGCAGGAGACAACATCTTCGCTTCACTTGGAGGTCGCCACTGATGATGTTACCTAGCCAGGTAATGAAACGTCTGGATATCAAACCTACAGCTCAGCGAGCAAACCTACCCCCTAAACCTCAACCTGAGCTACAAACCTTCACAAACCTTGCAAAAAGTTCCCTTTATCCCATGACGTCTAATTGTGCCTACTAAACTTTTGAGGGAAAATCCAAATCTACTTTATCCACTGGTTCTCCCTGATCGATTCCACTAGTTACATCCTCAAAAACCTCAATAGATTTGTTAAGTATGCTTGCCTTTCATGAACCATGCTAATTTTGTCCAATCACATTAATGCTTTCCAAGTGTTCTATTATCACGTTTTTTATACTAGACTCTAGCACCCCATGACTGATGTTATGCTAACTGGTCTGTAATTCTGTTTCTTCTCTCCTCCCTTTTTAAATAGGTGATTACATTTTTCACCCATAAATCTGTAGGAACAGCTCCAGACTCCATAAAAGATGACCACCAACGCATCCAATATTTCCAAGGCCATTTCCTTTAGTATTCTTGGATATAGATAATCAGACCATGGTGATTTGTCAGCACTATTTTCTTACAAATGCTGATTTCGTTTAATTCCTCCCTCTCTTTAGACACTTTGTTCCCTAACATTTCTCGGAAGTTAATTATGCCCTCTTCACAAAGATCAAATTAAAGTTTGAGTCCAATTTATTTTCAATTTCTCCTTTCCCCATTATAATTTCACAATCTTCTTACTGTAAGAGATCCATATGTGTCTTCCCTAATATTTTTCTCCTCACATATTTAAAGATTTTAGTCACTTTTTAAGTTCCTGTAGTTTTACTCTCTTACATATATCCCCCCTCAATTTTTTAAAAAATCTTCTTTTGCTGAATTCTACAATGCTCCCAATCCTCTGGCTTGCTGCATTTTCTGGCTATGTTATAAGATTCTCCTTTAGATCTAACACTACTGTAACTTTTTTTGTACGCCACGTTTGAGTCACCTTTCCTCTTTCATTTTTGTGCCAGACCATAATGAATAATTGTGATAATTCATGCATTTCTTTTAATATTAGCCATTTCTTGTCGATCCTTTTAGTAATGTTCCTGAATCCATCCATACCAATGCACATCTCATATTCACATCGTTCTCTTTATTTCGATTCAGAACCTTCGTTCTGGATTCAACTACTTCACACTTAGCTTAATGAAGAATTCCTACATACTATGGTCACTCTTTCCAACTGACCCCACACAACAAAATTGTTAATTAATCCTTTCTCGCTGCACAGTAGCAGTCTAGAATAGTCTGTTCTCTGAATGATTCTTTAACGTTTGGTCTAAAAACCATCATGAAAATTCTAGTCCATTGCTAGTTTGGTTTGTCCAATCTCTATGGAGATTTAAATCACACATGATTACAATTATACCCTTACTGCATGCATCTCTGATGTTTGTTTTCTACCTTCCCTACTTCTGTTTTGGAGCTACAGACAAACCTCTAAAATGTTCATGTCCCTTGGTGTTTCTCATCTCTACCCATTCTCTTTGCAGATCATGATTTTCTGAGCCAATATACTCCCTCACTACTGCATTGATTTTCTAACAATGCATTCCCACTTCCATTCCCCTTTTGCTTGCCCTCCTCGGTTTCCCTGCTCATGTTATCATACTGTTTACACTCTCCCTGACAGCATGAGCTAACACCCTCCAAAATGTTGGTGTTGGTCCTGTACCCTCCCACTTTCCTCAGAATCGTCCCAATGTCCCAGGAACCTGAATCCCTCCATCCTACATTATTTCTCAAGCAATGTATTCAACTGATATGCAGTTATTTCTACTCTCGCCAGCTAATGACACTAGTAGTAATCCCGCAATTACTATCTTTACGTTTTATTTTACATCCTAACTCCCTATATTCTGCTTGTATGGTCTCATCGCTTTCTTAACAGATGTCATTGGTATCAATATGTACCATGACCACTGGCTGTTCACTTTTTCCCTTCAGAATGCCCAGTAATCACTCTGAGACAACTTTGACCTTGGCACCAGGAAGGCAACATGACATCCTTGAGTCTCTTTCACAGCTGCAGAAATGACGTCTTTTCCCCTTGCAACCGAATCCCCATCAATCTAGCCTGGCCATTCTTCTTCCTCAACTCTTGTGTATCAGAGACATCTATGGTGTCATGGAATTGGTTTCTGCTGCTATCCCCTGAGAATTCCTATACCCTTCCCCCTCAAAATGATATGTCTGTTAGACAGGGGTGCAGCCAGAGAGGTCTCCTTCACTAGCAGCCTTCCTCTACTCTGCCTGGTGATCAACCATCTTGTTTCTGTTTGCTCAGTCTTTACGTGCAATGTGACCATCAGCTCACTGAACACAAGCTCAAGGTCACGAATGCTCCACAGCAAAACCACTTCCAGCTCCAGCTCAAAAACATGGCTAGGCAGTAGCTGCAGGAGTCACACTTCCCACATGTGTCATCGCTAGGGACAACAAAAGTAGTTCCAGCACGTTTTTACTCTCATGACACAAGCCTTTGCTTCCTCAAACACAATTCTTACTTCCTAAGTTTGCAAATTAATCAAACTGCAAAATGACTGCTAGTCAGTAAGCTGGTCTTGGAATTTCCTGATGGACATTAGGATTGTGTCAAATTATGTCCTATAAACTTCCATTTTTGTTGTACAGGCACAGAAAAGAAACTTCAAACTGAGCACCCACTAGATGGATACTTACTGTCCTCCTCTGTTCTCTGCTCCACACTCAGAGTACGAACCTTCACCTTTTCCACTGTGGTCAGGGATCGGCGGGGATTCATCAAACTCACAGCTGCAGTGCTTAGGAACCTATTGGCTCGCCCCAGCGTCGGTGAACTTAACCAGCTCGGCCTGGCGAGACCTCCTGCACCTGCAGCAGCACCACTCGGCCTCTGTTGGATTGAGGACACATGCAAACAGGAAAGCAGAAATCAATGATCGGGGTGTGTCATACAATTGCTCAGAGTTACACATCAAACCAGACACGTCTGGGTTCCTCTGCTCTCATATACTTTTTGACAGTTCATCCTGCAACTTTTGAACTACTTCCTTTGATTTCCACTGTCCTAGTTAGCTTGTATCATCTGCAAATTTGAAAAATTGGCATTGTTTTTAGAATTCAAAAACTCCAATGTAAATAAGAAACAGTAGTGGCCTTACAACTGAATCCAGATCACTCCATTCCACTTCAAGTCTTCAGCACACTCATTATTTATTTTCTGAATCCCCACAAAGCTATTGCCCTACAGATGATCTGCAAATTCACTCTTAGTAAATTCCATTACTTCACAGAAAATGGAACAAGACAAATGTTAGTAACCACCTCTATTTAATAATTTTTTAAGAGGGAATGCATCACATCTGCCCATTTCCAATAAGCAAGCACTTCCCCTATATCTGGTAATTCCCTCATTATGATCATTAGTACCCCAAAGCTTTTCCTTTCCCTCCCTCATTACTGAGATTAAAACTGTCCATAACTGGAAAATTCTTTATTTTGAGCCCTTCAGTCCATCTTAGATTTTTTTTTTAACTTGCATGCATAAAACAAGGGGGAAGATGGCGGTGTGAAGGAACTTCAGTGGTCTGGAGATCCAAAAGCCCAGGTTCATGCTTAAGAGTTGGCAGCTGAATTTAAATTCAAGTAATAAATGTGGCATATAAATATTATTGACTGTTGTAAAAACTCACCTAGCTTACCAATTTTTTTAATGGAAGGAAATCAGCCATCTTTACCCTGTGTGGCCTATATGAGATTCCAAACCCATGACAATGTGGTTGACCCTCAACTGCCCTCTGAGGCAATTTGAGATGGACAACAAATGCTGGCCTTGCCAACGATGTATACGTTCCACAATAGAATGAAGCAAAAACAAAATCCATCAATTCCGTCAGGTCATTCATAGCCTTTCTTAGTAAATACTTTAAGGAAGCAGTCAATCAGAATATTTACTACTATGTGCTCAACCTCAATCTTTAAACCTATTTGCACTTTTATAGTTTAATGTCTTCTTTGACTGAGCTTCAGGGCAGAGGAGATGACCTGAGGGTTGCAGTGAGAGAGAGAGAGCGAGAGCGAGCGAGAGAGAGAGAGCGAGAGAGAGAGCGAAAGCGAGAGCGAGAGAGAGCGAGAGCGAGAGAGAGCGAGAGCGAGAGAGAGACTCTCACTCACTGGAGATGTTTGTAGAGAGAGGAGAACTTCAAGGTAGGCATCCTTGCAAGAGGATTCACAATAAGGTTAAAATCAACTCGACAAAAGTGAGAACTGCATATGCTGGAAATTAGAGTCAAGATTAGAGTGGTGCTGGAAAAGCTGTCTCCAGCATCCGCAGTCCTCACTTTTGCCTTCTTCTTTGACTGCCTTATTATTATTATAGGACAGTTATGGCTTGTCTCAGCATTCACATATCTTTGTTTTGTATCTCTTATTGCCCCGATCATCCTTTCATGTGCATTTTTCCTTGAGGCTATATATATCCCAGTGAATCCCTTATCCTTTCTCCCTGCAGCTCACATAAGTGTTTTTTTTCCCACTTCATGCTGTCGGTAATTTGTTACTGCATTTAAGTTCACATTTGTTTAGCCTTTTGACAAGGTTTAACACAAGAGATTAGGAAGGAAAATTAAAACTTGTGATATCAGAGGTAACAGATTGACATAGACGGAGAACTGGTTGGTAAAAGGAAGCAGACAGTTGGAATAAACGAAACCTTTTCAGAGAGTGGCAGGCAGTGACGAGGGGTGTCGCAGGGTTCAGCGTTGGGACCCTCAGCTATTCACAATACAGGGGAACCTCGATTATCCAAACAAGATAGGCGGGCACTATTTCGTTCAGATAATTGGATTATTCAGTTAGTCGATTAAATGCCTTTTATCTGGGGCTCGGAGAGAGAGAGAGGGCAGGCAGTCAGCCATTTGGAGGCAATCACTGTTGGAACCACGTCTTTGATGTAACGTTTCTATCAGGACCTCAGGATCGCCTTCAGATAATCCGATTTTCGGATAATTGCTATTCGGATAATTGAGGTTCCGCTGTATACGTTACCGATTTGGATGAAGGAATGGAATGTAATATCTCTGATTTTACAGATGACACTAAGCTGGGTGGCAGTGTGTGCTGTGGGGAGGATGCTAAGAGACAGCAGGGTGACTTGGACAGACTGGCTTAGTGGGCAAATTCTTAGCAATGCAATGTAATGTGGATAAACGTGGCGTTATCCACTTGGTCATAAAAACAGGAAGGCAGATTATTATCTGAATGGTGGCAGTTTAGGAAAAGGTGAGATGCAAAGAGACCTAGGTGTCATGGTGGAACAGTCATTAAAGGTTGGCATGCAGGTGCAGCAGGTAGTGAGGAAAGCTTATGGCCTTCATAGCGAGGGGATTTGAGTATCAGAGTAAGAATGTCTTGCAACAGTTACACAGGGTCTTGGTGAGGCCACACCTTGAGTACTGTGTGCACTTTTGGACTCCTAGTCTGCTACAAATAAACTTGTTGGACTATAACCTAGTGTTGTATGATTTTTAACTTTGTCCACCCCAGTCTGACACCAGCTCCTCCAAAATCAGTCTGAGGGCGTCCAGAGAAGGTTCACCAGACTGATTCAAGGGATGGCAGGGCTGACATATGACGAAAGATTGGATCGATTTGATATTCACTGTAATTTAGAAGAATGAGGGGGGAATCTGATGGAAACATACAAGATCCCGATGGGACTTTACAGGCTAGATGCGGGAAGAATGTTTCTAATGTTGGGGGAGGTTCAGAACTAGGGGTCACAGTCTAAGAATAAGGGGTAAGCCATTCAGGACTGAGATGAGGAAGAATTTCTTCATTTTGTGAACTTGTGCAATTCTCTCTCTCACTGGAAGCTGTTGGAGCCAGTTCATTAGATTGATTCAAGAGGTAGCTGGACGTGGTCCTTGTGCCTGAAGGGATCAAGGAGTATGGGGAGACGGTGGGAATGGGACACTGAGATTGCATGAACAGCCATGATCGTATTAGAGGCTTTTAGGGCCAAATGTCTACTCCTGCATCTATTTTCTAAGTTTCTACATTTCTGTGCTTGTCTTCTTGATTTCTGGTATGTATTTAACCGACAACCTTAGTACTGTACATTCAAAAAAGTGTTCCATCTATCCTCCACTTGATGTGTTGTTGAATATTCATTGTATTTACACTAGGTGCCCTCTCTTTCTCTGCAGTTAGTTTGGATTCCTGACATATCTGATCCAATAAATTTCATAGTTGTGACTGAATCCCTCAGGGCTGTTATAGCTTCCACTTCACAATTCAACATTAATTACATTTTATCCTCATCAACAGCACAAAAAGCATCATTTTCCAGCTACTTTTAGTTCCGAAGATGTGTCATATTGGACTGAAATGTTAACTCTGCCAATGCAGTCAGTCCTGCTGAGTTTCTCCAGCATTTTCTGTTTTCATTTCTAGTATAGACGTATTGGGCCAATTGACCTTTTTCTGTGCTGTAAATATTATACCAGAGGGTACGGAATCTGTAACAGTATCTACAGTATAGATTTCACAAGTAAAGATTAATGGGAAGCTATTTGCACTTTATGTAATTTCAATCACTACACACAAGATAAATTAGAAAGCATTCATAATATGTATTGGTGCTAAGAAGATAACGTATCAATGTCTGACCTCTTGAACTGAAAATCTGAACTCAGCATCTTAAAATGCATACACTCCCTTCACACAATCCTTACAGTATTCTATGCAAGCGATAGCTTCATCACTTCTTGGGACCTAACAAATTAAATAATCTTTGCAACATCAGAAAAAGCTCCGCTGTGGTTTTGTACCTGTTGAGTTACACTCTCATCATCCTCATCCAAGTCGTCCATTGAAATGGCAGAGATCTCTGCAGGATCAATGATGATATTGGCTTTGGATGCAAGATCATCTACGAAAAATACAAAAGAATAAGGAATCGTCTTTATTCTCTTATACGTCCACGTCTCAAATGTACATAATATTAGAAATCTATGAAATCAAAACCTGCATTATTGTCAAACTTTATTTCAAAATATGATCCATAAACTTCCAATATATAGGTAGTAAAATGAGCTTACTTTGTCCAATTGGAACACATATCTAATTGCTGATGGTGAATTACTTCTGAAGTAACAGTGAGGAACAAGTACCTTGTACAAAGCTAATTAGATGTCAGTTTTATTCCCACAGCACATCATAAAACTGATCAAATATTACCAGCACACGTTCTTCATTTGCCATTTCCTTCTCTTCAATGAGTCACACAGCTAAAAATAACAACAAATCTGTGTAATAACTAAGGGGGGAAAACATAAATTCTCTCAATACCTCCAAAAAACCAGTTACTTAATTTTGTAAACATCGACAGGACATTTCCTTTCTTTAACCATACCTCTATGTTTAAGAAAGTCTGTAGTTTAAGTTAATAATTTCACTTTATCCTAAATTACTTTTCTCTTGAACAGTTTCTCTTAGCCAAAAGTCTCTTGTGTATATAAAGTACTGGTGCTTTTATTTTCTGCCTGAGCTGGAGTGACAAACCTCAGATTTAAGATGTAAGCTTGTACTACTTAAAGTCACTTGCTGGAGAAGGTGTCAGTAGGAGGCCTAGTCTAGTCACCTCAGAAAGTGGAAAAACTAATGTACCACTAAAGTATTGCATGCGGGCTAAACAGGTCAATTTATCAACAGATAAAACATTCTGACAAAAGACATAATCCTATACTATCGGTTGAATCAGACAAGCGATTAACACACACTGTGTGGTTAGTCCGTAGCAGATTTTAGGAGAGATAGATCCTGACGGAAAACTATTGGATAAGAGAAAAATAAAGATAAAAGGTAAAGATTAGATTTTTTTTTATTAGATTCCCCACGTGTTCCCTTCAGCACAACAAATCCACACCGACCCTCCGAAGAGTAACCCACTTCCTTCTGACTAATGCAACTAACACTATGAGCAATTTAGCATGGCCAATTCACCTGACCTGCACACCTTTTGGACTGTGGGAGTAAACCGGAGCACCCGGAGGAAACCCACGCAGAACAGGGAAAATGTACAAACTCCACACTGACAGTTGCCCAAGGCTGGAATCAAACCCGATCCCTGGCACTGTGAGGCAGCAATGCTAACCACTGAGCTACCATGCCACCCTTGAAAGTTGCCATAATCCCAGAGAACCATAAGGTTCAATAGAAGTAGGCAGCAGGTATGAGTTTAGCCTGAGGGTCACCATTCCTCAGGTGAAGGGAGAGGTTGAGAAGAGTCCTTGGTGCTGCCCTCAGCTGCTGCAGGAATTGAGCATACTCTGTTGGCATCACTCTGCATTGCAAACCAGTTGTCGAGCCAAGTGAGCTAGCGGACCTCTGCAAGACCGAACTACCCCGGTATTACAAATCTGAAATTACAACATTGTAAATTAGAGCGGATTCCTTCTGGAATGTAAATGGAACACCATGAGAGAGAGAGTATAAATCTGCCTTTTTAAGAAATATGTACTCAGGATGTGGTTGACATTGGTCATTTATTGCCCTTCCTCAGCTGCCCTGCAGATAGTCACGAGCCTTCTTTTTGATCTACTTCTGTTCAGGTGGGAATGGTACTCTAACAATATTATCAGTTAGGAGCATTCCAGGATACTGATCCAGTGATAATGAAGGAATATGCTCCTGCTGGATGTTGTTCCCAGGTGCTGATGCTCCCCATGGTATTTCTGCCTTTGCCTTTATTTGATGATAGAGGACACAGTGCGAGTACATGCTGTTATGTAACCATGATGTGTACTGCAATGAACATGTAGTTCATGCGTACTGCAGCCTTCCCATACTGCTCTTCCATTGATGTCAAAGTACAACCATTAAGATGAAAGAACTTTCACAGAGTCAAGCCACAGTAACCAAGCTGATGTGCTATCCTGAGAATGGTGTGAATTCAAAAGCCCATTTTACAACAGATTCCCTGAAAGTTCAGCAAACACAGAACACTACTGGGGCACTTATGGTGCAGTGACATTGTCCTTACCTCTGGTCCAGAAGGTTTTGAAATTTCTCCTGCCAGAGGTGGGTTATAACATGACTGGAAAGGTTGGTTACATAGAAACACAGAACACCAGATTGTGCATCTGTCAAATTTTGTGTTTAAACACAAATCCCGAGACATGAAAAGCACATCTATCACCAGTGAACTGCTTGTATGCATGCCTGTCTTTCATTTTATAACTGTCTGAAAGAGGACAGTCTCAATTTTGACCTAGCAAGTTTAAAAATAGAACAGAAAATGTGTCACACTGGGTGCAGAGATTTTTAAATGCTGTTGAAAAACTCAGGCTCTGAAACATGAAAGTGTGTGACAAGGATATTACATGGAAGTTCTGCTTTTCATCCTGCTCCTGAAGAATACCAAATATGGTACAGTAGATGTAATTTCAGTAAATGAGTAATCCAGAGGGTCAGGCTATTGCCAACAGGGACATGGGTCAAATCCTGCAATGGCAGCTGGTGGATTTTAAATTCATTTAATAAATCTGGAATATAAAGCCAAATCTCAGTCACAGCAACCATAAAACTATAGTGAACTAGATGGGTTTTTGCAACAACTTAATGTCCTTATCCAGCCTGCTCTACGTGTGACTCCAGATCAACAACAATGCAGTTGACTTAACTGGCTTTTGCAATGGTCAACAAGTCATTCAGTTCCAGAGCCATTAGGGACAGACAAATGCAGCCCAAATTCCAGGAAAGAATTAAAAAGAAAAAAAACATAAAATGCAAGGCTCAAGTGGTATAAAAATGCAGGCAATGCACTGTATTATATGATATAGAATTTCTGAGCTAAACAATACTGTTTTGAGTATAGACAGTATGCGACTGAAGGTGAATAGCATTTGCACATGGGGCATCGGGTATTGGTTTTGCAGAGTGAAGAGGAACAGGAAGCCATTTGGCCCTTTTAGCCATTACCATCATCTGATGAGAGTATGAGTGCTCTGCAATCCTACACAACCTACCTGCCTTTTCCCCCAAATTCCTCAATATTCTACTGAGCTATTGACCCAGCATCAACCATATTTGCAAGAAGAGAGTTTCAAATCTTCAACATTATTTTACGTAGAAGTGTTTTCCAATTTCATTTCTGACAGATCTAGCTTTCATGTTTAGGTTGTTTCTTCTAGTCCTGGACTCCCCACTCAACCCTTAATATCCTGAAAGCTTGAATCACATCACCCCTTAATCTCCTGAATTAAAAGGATTACAACCCTCTTCTGCATAATCTCTCATTCTGGTGAATCTATGTTGCATTTTATCTGTGGCCAAATGTTCCAATGTTTGTAACAGTGGTTTTGTGTTTTGCTGAAAGGGAGAAACATTTACTTGCAGAATAGAGTGATGCATTTACAATGTTGATTTTGGACAGAATGTTTGGATTAAACTGTTCAACCAGATGTAAAATCCATTGCTAGACACTTGGCAATGAGGAACTCAGCTGGAGCTAAAGCATGTCAGACAACACATAACTAGAGTTATGAATATTATTAATATCCATGTGAGATAAGGGCAGAAATTCGTTATCTTCTAATGGTCAAGTAAATAACTGACACAAGGAGGAGGCATGGCAGAAGGAACTGTACACAAGCAAATATCACAAGTTTACTAGGGCAAGTAAAATGAAAAAGAAACATAAATAGTTGGGCCTATGAGATTTTTGGGATGGACGGAGCAAATAATATTAGACTTGCATTGATAAGCTGGTTAAAAAGAAATGTGGTCCCATTAGTTGAGTAAATTATTGTCATGTTTAGGCTGTTGTAGCACTGATGGTTTAATCCTTTGCAGCTTGAGTCATGGTAATAGCATCAGAACAAAACTCTGAGCAAAGACAATGTTCAACGTCAAAAATCAGTGATTGGTTTAAACCAACATTTGCTGTTAACCGAATATCTGACTGCCTCACTGCAAACAAATCAAACGCTGCTTGACTCAATCAACATTCTCTGATGAGGAACAAGCAAGCAGAAGAACTATAGGGAGGTTTGTCGCCAATCTCAAAGCTGAGAAGCAGCTGAAATAAACCCAAACAACTTTTCAGAAACTTGGTGACTTGAACTGATCCAGCTTCATGTTTAGTTTGTTCATTAACAGAAGATTAAATAGAAACTCCGAAGAAAAGCCAGTTTGAATTAAATATTTATTTTCACTCAGAGTTGCTAGTGTAGAACTACAATTTCTTGGAAAGCATCTTCATCAAAGAATTTATCTTCTATGGGCAGTACGTAGACTATTCCATCAACATTGTCATCAGCTTTTCACACTGATCTTTTGGCTCGTCCACTTCCCTTATTATTACTCTTCCATCTGACCTTCCAATAATCAAATCTCTAAGCATCAATCTGAAACTCAATTCCACCAATCTACACCGGATTCTTTACTCAGCTTATCCAAGAGAGGAGTGTTGAATGTTCGAGAGATCAAAATATCGGAGAAACGTGCTTCAAACCTATTCTACCATTCCAGATGATCATGACAGATAATCTACTTAACTCAACCAAGATGTCAGTTCTGCTATAACGCAGTAGCTGTTTTCATGCAATAATAAGAAAATCGTGTAATAGCAGTACCATTGAAACTAATGGAACCAGAATCATTTATCAATCTCATTACAGCGAATTTGAATTAACAAAATATGCATTGTAGCAGAATGACCTGTATTCCCTTAGTATGCAAAAACCTATCCGTCTTCATGTTTAATATATTAAATAACAGAACCTTCCTGGGGAAAGGATTACAAACATCTACTAATCATTAGAGTCATAGATTTGTACAGCACAGAAACAGACCCTTCAGTCCAACCCGTCCATGTCGACCAGATATCCCTACCCAATCTAGTCCCACCTGCCAGCACCCAACCCATATCCTTCCAAACCCTTCCTATTCATTTACCCATCCAGATGCCTTTTAAAATGTTGCAATTGTACCAGCCTCCACCATTTCCTCTGGCAGCTCATTCCTTGACTGACTGAATTCCCCATCTCACCCCTCAATGACCAACTCAACACCTTGAGACTGTTCTCTACTGCAGAACTCTTCGGCCAAGTTCAAGGAAGCATCCTCCAGCTACCCAATACAGCACCTCAGGAATTTTGTATGTATCAATGAGATTACTTCATTCTTCTATACTCATGGAATTTTAGGCCTCATCAACTCAATCTCCCTTCACTCATCCCAGCAATCAACAGACCTTTAGAAGACCTTTACTGTATTCCCTTGAAGGCAAATTTCTTAAGTACAGAAGCAAAAACTGTGCAAGTATTTCAGACATGGTCTTAGCAAGGCCCTATATTTTTGCAGGAAAGCTTCTCCATTGTGAAATGATTGGGCTATAGGAATAAAGGCTAAGTTTTTTTGCTTTTCTAAAATGCCTGCTGTAGCTGCATGTTAAATTTATAATTAATTTACAGTGCCACCTACGTCTCTCTGAATACCAACATTTTTACCAGTCTCCCTCACTATTTAAAAACAAATCTTATTTTCTATTTTTCTATTTTTCGACATTATATTCCTTTCTTGACCATATATTTGAACTATCTAAATTCCTTTGCATCCTTGTCACAGCTTACTTTCCATTTAACTTTGTAACATGAACAAACCTGCCTATATTACGTTCCATGCTCTCAAGAGTCCTTGATATAGACGATCCCAAACACTGATAGTTCATTAGTTTAGGGCCTACAAAGCTGAAAATCTCACTTTATTTCAACTCTTGTTTTCTGTACATTAACCATTTCTAAATCCGTTCTAAGATATTGCCCCAATTCCACAAGCACCAACTTTGTACACAAAGTATTGTGTGGTACCTTTTAGTATTTGGATTTGCAGAAGACATTAACTACATCCAATGGTTTACCCTTATCTACCCTACTAGCTACAACTTCAAAACATTGAAGCAGCTTTATGAAACAGAATTTGTGTTTTGTAGATCTGCGTTGAATCTCCTTAATTGTATAATCAGTTTTGGAGTGTTCTGTTACAGCACCTCTGATTATAGGTTCCAATACCTTCCTCATATCCTATTACATAAATCATACCTAATCCCCACCTCTCGCTCTTCTTTTGTAAAATAGGGTTATGTTAGCTACTTTCCAATCTATTAGGGCTGATACAGAATCTAGAAAACGTGAGAAAATCAAAATCAATGCATCCTCTGTCCCTTCAGCCAGTAGTTTTAAAAAAGCTAGAATTCCTACAAGTTCCCATTTTCACGAGACCCTTGGTCCACCATTATTTACAGAAAGATTTTGAGGTCATGACAATGAATACAGATGTAAAGTAATAATTTATTTTGTCTATAATTTCCTTAATCCCCTTTTTACATATTGTAAGGAAAAGGGCAGTGGTAAAGGGCTGGCATATCTTCTCATCATCAACCAAAAGTTTCTCTTGCATTACCTTGTATGCAAAATTCCCCATCCCCAAAATCATTCTGGTAAATCTCCTCTGCACTCTCTCAAGGACTGACACATCCTTCCTACAGTATGACGGTCAGGATCATACACAATACTCTAAGTGCGGTCTATCAGAGGTTTATAAAGATGCAGCACAGTGTCCCTGCTTTAGGCGTCAATACCTCAAAGCCCAAGGTTCCATATGGTTTGCTAACTACTCCCTCAATGTGTCCCATCTCCTTTAAATGTCAAGGCACATGAAGCTCATGCCCTTCTATCCTCATGCACTCTTTAAAGTACATTTCTTATAATTTAGCTGCTCACAATGCAATTACCTTCACATTGGGGAGAGTGAATGCAGATTAGGAAAATTAGGATTTTCTGTAGAACACCTCTGCTCAGTCTCCAAGCATGATCCTTAGCTTTTGGTTGCCTGTCATGTCTTACTCTCTGCTCCACTCCCACTTAGACTCTGCTGCCCTCAGGCTCCTACACTGTTCCAATAAAGTTCAATGGAAGTTCAGGGCACACCACCTTATTTTTTCACCTGAGGCACTTTAAAGTAATTTTGAAGTCAACACTGACTCCAATCATTTCAGATCTACCTTTTAGATGGAAACGACTAGTAATATTTCTGCTTTTCCCACTTATGCCTCTTCCATACCCTCTTGATTTTTTCATTTGTCCCATTACATCTATTTTGCCTTATATTACCATTCTCTTTGGTCATTTAATTCTCCTGTCTTCTAGCTTATTGAAGACCATCACTTTTACTTTATCCTTCCTCACTGCTTTCCCTGCCTCCTTATTTGATTAAAACACATTACATCTATCACACATCTAATTCTGACAAGTTGTCACGACCGGAAACATGAACGGTTTTTCTCTTTCTTGAAACATACTTCCAGTCCAGCTCAGAATTTTTATTTATGTCTTGATTATCCTGAAATGAAACAATGCCCTTCAGAATCAGTGTCTGAATTTAATTTAGGATAACCAAACTATTGACCTGAATTGGTGCCTGTGTGAAGCCAAATTAGTTTTGTGAAAATGAAGTATGAGCTAATACTTTACTTTAAAAAATAAAGTCGAGTTCATGCTGCAATCATATCAACTCCCTTCAAAAAGGTGTTATTAGAAATTGTTTATATCTCGGTTATTCCAACTACTTCTACCTGACCTTTCTCAATATTTCTAAATGAAACTCTGCCTGTTAGGCTGTGTATTTCACTGTCAATATTATTCTGGTCCAGGCTAAGGAGGCGAACATTATATATTCCACAGCACCAAATTTCAGCGAGAACTAAGACATCAGGGGAGGGATGTAATGGGGATAATGAATAATGTTTCAATTACAGGAAATGAAAGAGTATGGGAAGCCAGGTATCATCTCAGCTGTCGGCAGATGTAGCTGCAAGGCAGTTGTTTTCCTGACTCTCCTCTACGGCTGTGAAACCTGAAGGACGTATCACTGTGACCCGACAAAACTTGAATCACAGCATCAGCACTGTCTGTGGATGGTCCGCGTGATCTGGATGGGCCATCGCACAAACACCAGCATCTTTAGGAAGCAGGCAACCTGAGCCCTGAGGTGACTGTTCTGACATCCTAACTGTACCAGACCAGCTACTGTATCAGAATATCAAACACTCTTCTTCCAAACAGCACTAACTACTCCCAGCTCGCGACTGGTCAAAGACCAATAGCTGGCCAGCACAAACGTTTCAAAAATACTCTGAAAGCCAACTTGAAGAAGAAAATTGGCTTTGACCTCAATAGCTGGGAACAGAGTTCACTGAAACGCCTCAGTTGGCAAGTTCTGCTCCAACAAGGTGGTACTGGTTTTGAAGCAGAGCTGATCATGAAGTCTGAAGATTCAGTGCAATTTGATAGATCAAGGCAAGAAGAAAGAGCCAACCTCTCATTGATCAAAGACTGATGAAATGACTTAACAAATGACTGCCCTTTTCCTTTCCCCTACCACTGCTGTTTCTCACCAAGTCTTTTATCTCCTACATCATTTAACTTGTACTGACTTCAGCCCTCTCTGTCATATCTCCTCTCTCTCTCTCTCTCTTTCTCTCCCCCTTCTTTTTCTTTCACCAGCCCTCTAACCTAGGGGTCCCACGGCAAGCATCCTCCTTGTTTGAAGAGACCCACCAGTAATACACGTAAGGAAGCGCAGAATGCTATGTACAGACGGATGCAAGTAGGGAGGAGTTACAGCCATTAAAAGCAGAGTGCACTAAAAGAATTACTTCATTTGGTGTTTAGTTTCTTTAAATTTATAGCTTATTTTACAAAGTGCACTTTGTTGTCAGGTGTATTAAATTTGTCACTGCAGCAATCTAGAGATTGCAGATCTCAAATGTAAAATAAAAGAACACTCAAGGGAATCGTTCTGATTGACTTATGGAATTCCAGTAAAATAACTGCACCACAGCCAAATCTGCTAGACTCATTGTCGTTCCTGCACGTTGGACAGGTTTACGGCAGACAGCATCTGGGGGATCTCATGTCTCAATCAAGCATATTGGGCAACTGAACCAGCGCCAGGTGAACTCCAATGCTCCTGCTGCTGGAAGTTTTCACTAAATCTGCCGCAGAAGTTTAACAACACAGGAGGTTGAATTTGCTGTTTGCAAAATCACCTAGCTCAGAGAAAATGGATGGGATAAAGGGACGGATAAAGGGAATTAGGCCTCTCACTTATTCCACAATGATCTGCATCACTTAGAGTCCATTAATGTGCTTGACTTAAAATATCCAGTACAGAGGAAGAACTTTCTCAACTTAAAAGTATTCCCCTATCTAGCTTAATAAAAAGAAAATCCATTCAAATCTCAAACTTTTTATTTAGCAACAGATATATATACAGAATCATTAACACAGCAAAACATTCAGAGCTGCTTCACAATTGAAAGTCAGTCCTGATGAGATGGGATGAAAGATGAGGATTTGCCAGCATTTACAGAAACTCACCTTTAGAAAGTGGGGAGGGACGTAGAAAAGGAGAATTCTCAAGGAAGAGTATTTCACATTGGAGGAGCAAGATGGTTGTGCTATGGATGACACACAGCATAGAACAAGCAAAAAAGACAGATTTAGAAGTAGAGATTAGTGAAATGCAGTCTTGATTTAGATCTGGGGTAGTATCTAAAGAAGAATATTTACATATGCCATCATAGGTTATGAAAACACCTTTGATCATTTGTATCATCTAAAGCTGAAAGATGTGTTGCTGAAATGTGACCCTGACAGTTAAGATTTAGATTCACATTGACACCACACTGTGAGCATCAGACAAGAAAAGGGAGATTCGGACATTTTCAAGTGGAGAGCAGAGAATAGTAGAGCTATGTACTATAACAAAATTATTCGATCTGTAAACAAAAATATTTAGAGAATTAGAAGTAATTCCAGGTGTAAAACAAACCTTTGAGATGTGGCAGCATAGTGTTAGTTGCAGAATCAGCAAAGGGCCTACAAAATTAACTCAGATGTTTCTAGCACAGAAGTAAGCCATTCAGTCCATCATGTTAATGCTGGTCAGCACAAATTTAATTTCATTTTAGAGCTTTTGGCCCATATCCCTGGAAGCTATAGCAACATAAGTAAATATCTAAATACTGCTTAAATGTTAAGAGTTTCAAACTCAACCACAATTTCAGGCAGTGAGTTCCAGAGTCTCACTAATCTCAGAGTGAAATAAATTCCCAACTCTCCTCTTATCTTAAATTTGTTTTATTCATTGATTCCTCTACTAACAGAAATAGTGTCTTTTTATCCAGCCTAAATCCCTTACAATCGCATGATCTCTATCAGATCCTCTCTCAGCCTTCACTGTTCCAAGGAAAACAACTCCATTCTATCCAATCATTCCTCATAGCTAAGAGGCTCTGGCCCAGGCAGCATCCTGGTACATCTCTGTACCCCCTTTAACATAATAACTTCATCCCTATAATGTGATGACCAGAACTGCACATGGTACTGGATTTGTGGCCTAACCAACATTGTATAGGTTTCCAGCATAATCTCTTTGCTCTTGTATTCTATGTCTCAAAGAATAAAGACAAATATCCTACATGCCTTTTAATCACTATATCTACCTGCCCTGCGACCTTCAGGTAATTTAAAGGTCCCTCTGATCCTCAGTACTTTCAAGGGTCCTACTACTCATGGTGTAATCCCTTGCATTGTTATCCCTCCCCAAGTTCATTCTATCACACTACTCTCAGGCTGAAATCTGTAGTTTCGGCTATCCTTCTACTATTTACTCCTTGAATAGTGAATTACTGGATCATGCCCCGATACATTTAATCATTACTGCACAAACAGTGAGGGCCCCTGCACTGAACTATGTGGAACTCCACTAGAAATGGACATTCAGTCAAGAAATATCCCTCTACCATTGTTCACTGTTTCCTGCTTCTCAGCCAATTCTGGATCCAATGTGCCACTTTGCTTTGATCCCACGAGCTCTCATTTACTTGACCAGTCTGATATGAGGATCTTTATCAAAAGCCTTGCTAAGATCCATGTGGACCACATCAAATGCATTACCCTCAGCAAAAAATTCCTGATTACCTCTTCAAAAAATTTGATCAAGTTTGTCAAGTATGACTTTACCCAAACAAACCTGTGCCTCTCCCAAGTGCAGATAGATACTGTCCCTCAATTCTTTCTAACAACTTCCCCACTATGGAGGTTAGACTAACTAACTTGGTTAGCCTCTGGCCACAGAGAGAGGACTTGAAAAATATTGCCAGGATACTTGATATCTCCACCTTGGTCTTCCTCAACAACCTTGAGTAGAAGGTTGCTGAACCACTAATATCGTCTTTTACTTGATGTTAACGCCTTAGTAATAGGACTACGCTTTTCAAGCCTGTTCCTGTCATTTAATAGATTATTGCTGATCTGTGGCTGAACTCCATATATTTACCTTTGGCCCAATCCCTTAATACCTCGACTTAACAAAAAGTTATCTCAGACTTAAAATCAACAACTGATCTAGCATCAACTACCAGTGGAAATAGTTTATCTTATCTATCCTGTCTTTCCCTGTTAACATCTTGACAACTTTAATCAGATGACTCCTTAACTTCCTAAATTCTAGAGAAGAACAGGCCTGAATTGTATAATCTCTTCTCATAACTCAACCCCTTAAGTCCAGGCACCAATCCTGTAAATCTACTTTGTCCTCCAAGGCCAATATAACCGTCATCTAATATTACAGTCCCCCACCTTAATGTCAATACCAACATTATCCTTTTCCATTGTGAAGACCAACAAAAGGAGCCATTGAGGACTATGCCTATGTCTTTATGGTTCCTATTGGGCCCTATCCTTTCCCTGGTTATTTCCTTGCTCTTTATATATTTTTAAAAAGTCTTTGAATTTTCTTTTCTTCCACCTGCCAATGCTTTCTCATACAATGCTTTCCGGATTTCCTTTTTAAACCCTTTTACACTCCTTTAGGGTCTCTGACATACGTAGCCTCGCTATAAGCTAAACCTTTCTAACCTTTATGTCTCTTGGTATCCAGGATTATCTGAACTTGGTCTCACCCATTGCCTTCTGGGAACATATCTGCCCTGTAGTCTCGCTATTACATAGATCAAACAAAATCTCAAAGTTTAGAATACAAATTGAGTATTAACAGAGAAGACAGAAACAATGATAGTCAGAAGAATACACTGGAAAAACCTACAGTGAAGACTTAAGTGGATGATTTCATACTGGAACAAGTCATTGGTAAAGTCACTGGAACAATCACATTGCAGATGTAATGTAGAAGTTAGAAGGAGACAGAAAATCAGGAGTAATTTTGGGAAGGTGAAGAATGTGTTAACAAGAATAAAATTCTAGCTTCGAAGTTCTTTAGTAGCTCAGGTTGTGGATGAGGTTGTTGACTGCTCGCTGAGCTGGTAACTTTGCTTGCAGACAGTTCATCACCATACCAGGTAACATCATCAGTGTACCTCCAGTGAAGTTTTGGTGTTCTATTCCACTTGCTATTGTGTGTCCCTGTTTGCTGGTGGGTGGTACCATATCCGTTCTTGGTTCTTAGTGGTTGATATTTGAGGTCTAACTCCACATGTTTGCTAATGGAGTTCCAAGTTGAGTGCCAGGCCTCCAGGAATTCCTGTGCATGTCTGTGTTTGGCTTGTCCCAGAATGGACACGTTATCCCAGTCAGATTGGTGTCCTTTGTGTGTATGGACACAAGTGACAGTTGATCATGTCTCTTGATGGCCAGTTCTCTTCCGGTTTGCCTTATGTAATGTTTGTGGCAGCCTTTACACAGTATTTTGTTTATAACGTTGCTTCTGTTATTTGTGGGCATGGGATCCTTTGTACTCATCAGTAGTTGTCATTCCGTAGTTGTCAGTTTGTGGGCTACTATAATACCTAGGGAGTAGTGTGGTTGTCATTTCTGATATATCCTTGATGTATGACAGGGTGAACAGTGTGTCCGGTTGTGTTGTGATCTGTTCTGTAGGCACGGGTGGACTATACTTTTTGGGTAACTGTTGTTTTTCAAGGTGCCATAAAGGATTCTTCTTTGACTTTGCCCAGCTCCAGGGTGCTGCATCATGTTACAGCTTGCTTGAACAACGTTCTGATGCAGCTTGATTTGTGGGTGTTGGGATGGCTGCTGTTGCAATTGAGTACTTGGTCTGTGTGGGTGGCCTTCCTGTATGCGTTGGTCTGGAGCTCTCCACTGACCTTGTTTTCAACCACTACATCCAGGAAGGGAAGACAGTTGTTCTCTTCTTCCTTGCTGAATTTTATGCCGGTGAGGATGTTGTTTGAGAATTTGAGAGGGTTTCTTCCAAGTTTGTGAGAAGGTTTATAGCTCGGGTGCTCGTTGTTGTGGTTCTGTTCGCCAAGCTGGGAATTTGTGTTGCAAACGTTTCGTCCCCTGTCTAGGTGACATCCTCAGTGCTTGGGAGCCTCCTGTGAAGCGCTTCTGTGATCTTTCCTCCGGCATTTATAATAATGGTTTGTCTCTGCTGCTTCTGGTTGTCAGTTCCAGCTGCCCATTGCAGTGGTCGGTAGATTGGGTCTAGGTCGATGTGCTTATTGATTGAATCTGTGGATGAGTGCCATGCCTCTAGGAATTCCCTGGCTGTTCTCTGTTTGGCTTGTCCTATAACAGTAGTGTTGTCCCAGTCGAACTCATGTTGCTTGTCATCTGAGTGCGTGGCTACTAAGGATAGCTGGTCATGTCGTTTTGTGGCTAGTTGGTGTTCATGGATGCGGATCGTTAGCTGTCTTCCTGTTTGTCCTATGAAGTGTTTTGTGCAGTCCTTGCATGGGATTTTATACACTACATTGGTTTTGCTCATGCTGGGTATCAGGTCCTTCGTAGTGGTGAGTTGTTGTCTGAGAATGGCTGTTGGTTTGTGTGCTGTTGAGAGTCCTGGTGGTTACAGTAGTCTGGCTGTCAGTTCGGAAATGCTTTTGATGTATGGTAGTGTGGCTAGTCCTTTGGGTTGTGGCATGTCCTCGTTCCGTTGTCTTTCCCTTAGGCATCTGTTGATGAAATTGCGGGGGTATCCATTTTTGGCAAATATATTGTACAGGTGTTCTTCTTCCTCTTTTTGCAGTTCTGGTGTACTGCAGTGTGTTGTGACCCTTTTGAACAGTGTCTTGATGCAACTTCTTTTGTGTGTGTTGAGGTGGTTGCTTTCATAGTTCAGGACTTGGTCTATGTGTGTGGCTTTCCTGTATATCTTTGTGGTGAATTCTCCATTCGGTGTTCTCTGTACCATCACGTCTAGGAATGGGAGTTGGTTTCTTCCAGTTGAGCACACTTGGTAATGACAAAGATAGCATCCACATAGCGGATCCAAAGTTTAGGCAAGATCGTGGGAAGTACTGCTTGTTCTAGTCTTTGCATTACAGCTTCTGCTATTAATCCTTACATTGGTGACCCACGGATGTTCCATTTATTTGTTTGTGTACCTGACTGTTGAATATGAAGTGGGTCATGAGGTACAGATCGAGTAGTTTGAGGGTGCTGTCCTTGGTGTTGGTGTTATAGGGTGTCTGCATCTCTGGTAGCGAGGCTAGTGTTTCCTTAGCTAGGGAGTTGTCTATGGAGGTAAACAGTACAGTCACATCAAGGTCCATTCTGACTTATCCCTCTTGAAGCTTGTAAGAAAATCTCTCTTACCTCTCTTGAAGCTTGTAAGAAAATCTCAAGATGCTATATTTTATCCATTTTCTTGTAATATTCAGAAGTTTGGGTAATAAGCAAAAGGTCCACGGGAGAAAACCTAGCCCTTTGAAATTTGGATCCTGAAAATATGGTAAAAATTCGCAATACGTTCCCTAAATAAAATGAAAAGTGTCTTTCAACTGTAAGAGCAAACTAAACTTTAAAATGTGACATCCAGAAAAGATGATGTTCACTGATTTGATTATTGCTGAATAGCTGCAGTGTATCTTTTAGAGGGCAAAAGAAAGATTAGTTAGAACATAGAACAGTACAGCACAGAACAGGCCCTTCAGCCCACGATGTTGTGCCGACCACTGATCCTCATGTATGCACCCTCAAATTTCTGTGACCATATGCATGTCCAGTAGTCTCTTAAATGTCCCCAATGACCTTGCTTACACAACTGCTGCTGGCAACGCATTCCATGCTCTCACAACTCTCTGTGTAAAGAACCCGCCTCTGACATCCCATCTATACTTTCCTCCAACCAGCATAAAACTATGACCCCTCTGTTAGCCATTTCTGTCCTGGGAAATAGTCGCTGGCTATCGACTCTATCTATGCCTTTCATCATCTTGTATACCTCAATTAGGTCCCCTCTCCTCCTCCTTTTCTCCAATGAAAAAGGTCCGAGCTCAGTCAACCTCTCTTCACAAGATAAGCCTTCCAGTCCAGGCAGCATCCTGATAAACCTCCTCTGAACCCTCTCCAAAGCATCCACATCTTTCCTATAATAGCACGACCAGAACTGGACGCTGTATTCCAAGTGCGGTCTAACCAAAGTTTTATAGAGCTGCAACAAGATCTCACGACTCTTAAACTCAACCCCCCTGTTAATGAAAGCCAAAACACCATATGCTTTCTTAACAACCCTGACCACTTGGGTGGCCATTTTAAGGGATGTACCTGCACATCAAGATCCCTCTGTTCCTCCACACTGCCAAGAATCCTATCCTTAATCCTGTACTCAGCTTTCAAATTCAACCTTCCAAAATGCATCACCTCGCATTTATCCAGGTTGAACTCCATCTGCCACCTCTCAGCCCATCTCTGCATCCTGTCAATGTCCCGCTGCAGCCTACAACAGCCCTCTATACGGTCAACGACACCTCCAACCTTTGTGTCGTCTGCAAACTTGCTGACCCATCCTTCAATCCCCTCATCCAAGTCATTAATAAAAATTACAAACAGGAGAGGCCCAAGGACAGAGCCCTGTGGAACACCACTCACCACTGACTTCCAGGCAGAATATTTTCTTTCTACTACCACTCGCTGTCTTCGATTGGCCAGCCAATTGTATCCACACAGCTAAGTTCCCCTGTATCCCATTCCTCCTGACCTTCTGAATGAGCCTACCATGGGGAACCTTATCAAATGCCTTGCTGAAGTCCATATACACTACATCCACAGCTCGACCCTCATCAACTTTTCTAGTCACATCCTCAAAGAACTCGATAAGGTTTGTGAGGCATGACCTGCCCCTCACAAAGCCGTGTTGACTGCATTTAATCAAGCCATGCTCTTCCAGATGGTCCTAAATCCTATCCCTCAGAATCCTTGCTAACACCTTGCAGATGACAGACGTGAGACTTACTGGTCTGTAATTGCCAGGGATTTCCCTATTTCCTTTCCTGAAGAGAGGAATTACATTTGCCTCGCTCCAGTCCTCAGGTACGACTCCAGTGGAGAGCGAGGATGCAAAGATCTTCGCAAGTAGCGAAGCAATTGCATTTCTCATTTCCCAAAGCAGCCGAGGACAAATCTGGTCCGGGCCTGGCGACTTGTCAATCTTAATGTTTGACAAAATTTTCAGCACATCAGCTTCCTCTATCTCTATCCATTCCAGCATGCACACCTGCTCTTCAAAGGTTTCATTCACTACAAAGCTCAATTCTTTTGTAAAGACAGAAGCAAAAAACTCATTTAGGGCTTCCCTTACCTCCTCAGACTCCACACACAAATTCCCTATGCTATCCCAGATCGGCCCTACTCTTTCTTTGACCATTCTCTTACTCCTCACATAAGTGTAAAATGCCTTTGTGTTCTCCCTAATCCGTTCTGCCAAGCTTTTTTCGTGCCCCCTCCTGGCTCTCCTCAGACCATTTTTGAGCTCCTTCCTCGCTTACCTATAATCCTCTAGAGCGGAGATTGACCCTAGCTTCCTCCACCTTAGGTAAGCTACCTTTTTCCTTTTGACGAGAAGCTCCACCGCTCTCGTCTTCAAGGTTCCTTTATCTTACCACTTCTTGCCTGTCTCAGAGGCATCACCTGCAACAACTGTTCCTTAAACAATCTCCACATGTCTATAGTGCCTTTACATAGAACAACTGCTCCCAATCCATGCTTCCTAACTCATGTCTAATCGCATCTCTTCCCCAATTAAATATCCTCCCATTTTGCCTAATCCTTTCCTTCTCCATAACTATGTAGAATGTGAGGCAGTTGTGGTCACTATCACCAAAATGCTCTCCCACCACAAGATCTGATACCTGCCCCAGCTCGTTTCCGAGCACCAAGTCTAGAATGGCCTCTCCCCTTGTTGGCCTGTCAACGTACTGAGTTAGGAAACCCTCCTGAACACACCTTACAAAAACAGCTCCATTCAAATCATCTGCTTGAAGGAGGTTCCAATCAATATTGGGAAAGTTAAAGTCACCCATTACAACAACCCTACTACGTCCACACCTTTCCAAAATCTGCCAACCTATGCTTTCTTCCATCTCCCTGCTGCTATGATCCAACCATCATATAGTTGGATGATGGTTGTCACAGAGCAGTTGGCAGCATTATAATGGATATTTAAGGATGGTGCAAGGGAGACAAATGCAGCTTACCATCACAGAAGATCACCTGGCAGTGGTAGCTACCAAAGCACAGTTTCTAACTTGCCAATACTAAGCTTTAAACAATTCCAGTTGAAACACAATTTTTGTCAGCACAACTATAGTCATTGGAATCAATGTATTGACAAAGAAACGAAATTTGACTTTCTACTTACTGACAATATCATTAAG
This sequence comes from Chiloscyllium punctatum, assembly GCF_047496795.1. Lineage (NCBI taxonomy): Eukaryota > Metazoa > Chordata > Chondrichthyes > Orectolobiformes > Hemiscylliidae > Chiloscyllium > Chiloscyllium punctatum. Next base: position 72,091,245 of record NC_092750.1, read on the forward strand.
AATCAAATACAGGTGAGCAATAGGAGCAGACCAAGAACAATTTGGAAGGTACTTCGGTTAATTGTGATCATATGGGAAGAGAGGTAACTGCACAGGATTTGGGATAAGTCAGAATGGAAAATCCCACCAATTGCTCCTGCATCTCTTTTTCCTGCTCTTTCAATCAGTGAATCATTAAAATAAGTAAAACTCTTTCTATATGTTACTGGTAGTCTCAGTCCAGGGAAAGTCAAACTGGAAATCCATAAACAAAAGGATGCAGAAACAATCAGATTATCTCCATCCGTCACAACTACAATATAAAATATAACATTGGGCGGCACGGTGGCGCAGTGGTTAGCACTGCTGCCTCACAGCGCCTGAGACCCGGGTTCAATTCCCGCCTCAGGCGACTGACTGTGTGGAGTTTGCACGTTCTCCCCGTGTCTGCGTGGGTTTCCTCCGGGTGCTCCGGTTTCCTCCCACAGTCCAAAGATGTGCAGGCCAGGTGAATTGGCCATGCTAAATTGCCCATAGTGTTAGGTAAGGGATATAGTGTAGGGGTATGGGTGGGTTACGCTTCGGCGGGGCGGTGTGGACTTGTTGGGCCGAAGGGCCTGTTTCCACACTGTAAGTAATCTAATCTAATCTAATCTAATCTAATTAAGCTACTTGCCACTTTTATAAATCATTCTTTTGCTGCCTGTTTGCTCAATGCCTCTTTATTACAGCATTCGCCCCTCAAGATAAGCTATTGTTGACTTATGTTGCATTGCTGTAAGTAAGGTGATAATGAGATGACACTGCAGCACCAAACTAAATGCTCACAATGTTTCCAGATTTTAGTCCCAAGTCTACACAACAAACATCAAAGCCATCAACAGCATTAAACACTGCAAGGGCATAAGCTGTTTTTACCCTATCACTGGAAACACATTTGCTGAAATAATGTTCAAAGAGGATCTGCTCAGAAAAAAAAGTGACTGGGCAGAATAATAATTCAAACAGTTTATCTCAAGTACAATAATTTCAGTAAAGGTGGTAATTTTCTCCATTTATGACCTGTGCTGGTTGACTCTTCAGCCACAGTTATCTGATCTAATCCTAATTCCCATCTGTTGGTAGATGCTGTTGAATACCCATTTCACATTCTGATAACTGTGTGAAAAGCACTTTATGTAACTGCTCCTCCTAGTGATGATTCTCAATACATATCCACTCCATATCAATTCACAAGTAAGTGTGAATTGCCTACTGTTCAGTGTCTACAATCTCATTCAACAGTAACCTGTGAATATGTGCTCATGAAAGACTGAATAGTTATGACCAAGTAACAGTTAGGTCTGATTAATAAGGTAGCTCTTTTTAAAAAAAGAGCATTCCAGGGCTGGAAAGGCCTCATGCATATATATCATTTCATAAAATATAAAATTCTCTATTAACCATATTTAAAGTTCCTTTGCTGCAATTACAAAACCTTTCCTCATTACCACAATTACATACATTCCAATAAATGTAGCGAACTTTGACTGCACCTTTCCGGTGGCTATATTACCTTTAAAATATTTAACGGATCATTCCTTCTCTCAAGCAGTACCTTTTTAAAAATCAATAGCAGCACTGGATTAAGGAGCGAACAGGAGGAGGCAGAAACAGCAGGCATGCTGAAGTCTTGGAACCAAAATGCCCCAGATAATTCAGCAGGTAAATAAAAATACCAGAGTATCCCAGATCTTGGTCTTTGCTCAGTTCAGGCAGCTGTAATATCACTATACAGGTAATTCTCCTATAATGCCGTAGTTAAATCTTAGCAAAGCCATGCTTAATAAAAATAATGGAGCCTAGGGGAAAAGTGGTGTTAGGGGCAGACAGCAAAAAATAAATCACTCACAATCGCTCAAAAATCACCCAAAAGTCTAACACAAAGTTTAGCACAGCTTGAATCCAGGTATAAGTCATACTTATCAAAGAAACAAAAGTAAATTGAACTCAGTACATTTAAAAAATATTGTTAACGCAGGGACAGAGGATCATCGTGGTGTGTAAGATAGACTCCCTCATTCCTGTAGCGAGCTATATCACACATTCTCGCCTTATGCCTTACGCTCAAAATGCTTCTCTTCCAGTGTTATCACTTTCTTTTGCATTCACCATCCGCAATTTTATCACCAGAATGCTCCTTACTAACATTATTGTTACTATGCCCCTCCATTTTTTCAAAGAGAGATAATCCAGGAGTAGTGTACCTTTCCCAGGAAGCTGCTCAATGCATCTCTCATAGAAAGCTGCTCTGTCGGCAGCTGACATCGCCGCATGAACAAAATGGCACAAAGACTGGCGGTGACACTGGCGCATGCATGGAACAGCACGAACTTTGGTGCAGACATCAGCACATGCACAGAACAAATTGTTGGAATTGCACTATTGCAAACAGAGGTGAGAGTTCTCAAAACTTCTGCTCCTTAACACCTCAGCGTCGTTATAAGCAAAATGCGCTGCCGGAACACGCGTTATCTGAGATTAACCTGTGTGGTTAAAAAGGAGGAAAAGTAATGAGACTTAGTTTGAGGTCCTGATATCGCCTCATGATCCTTGAGCAGGGCATATTTAAGGACACTGGGCAAGGACATCAATGGGCGAAAGTGAGGACTGCACATGCTAGAGATCAGAGTCGAGATTAGAGTGGTGCTGGAAAAGTACAGCAGATCAGGCAGCATCCGAGGAGCAGGAAAATCAACATTTCGGGCAGGAGCCCTTCATCAGGAACGTGGCTGGGAGCCTCTGGGGTGGAGAGATACATCAGCACCACTCCCCACCTCTTCCTCTGCTACATTGATGACTGCATCAGCGCCACCTCGTGCTCCCACGAGGAGGGTGAGCAATTCCTCAACTTCACCAACACATTCCACCCTGACCTTAAACTTGCCTGGACCATCTCTGACACCTCCCTCCCCTTCCTGGACCTCTACATCTCCATCAACGATGAGCGACTCAACCCTGTTTTTTTTTTACACAAACCCACCAACTCCCACAGCTACCTGGATTACACCTCTTCCCATCCCACCCTCCTGCAAAAATGCCATCCCGTATTCCCAACTTCTCCGCCTCTACCATATCTGCTCCCAGGAGGACCAGTTCCACCAGAGAACACACAAGATGCCCTCCAACGCAGCTCATCCCCGTTCCGCACCTTCGCCCTCAAACCCCCACCCCTTCAACTGCAACAAGGACAGAACCCCCCTGGTGCTCACCTTCCATCCTACCAACCTTCGCATAAACCGCATCATCCGTCGACATTTCCGCCACCTCCAAACAGACCCCACCACCAGGGACATGTTTCCCTCCCCACACCTTTCCGCTTTCCACGAAGAACGTTCCCTCCGTGAATACCTGGCCAGATCCACATTCCCATTCCCACTCCCACTCCCACTTCCCCCCCCCTACCCCCTCCCATACAACCCACCTTCCCCTGTCAGTGCAGGAATTATAAAACCTGCGCCCATACCTCCCCCCTCACCTCCATCCAAGGACCCAAAGGAGCCTTCCACACGTATCACAGTTTCACCTGCACATCCACCAATATCATTGATTGCACCCACTGCTCCCAATGCTGTCTCCTCTACATTGGAGAGACTGGATGCCTTCGTGCAGAGTGCTTTAGGGAAATCTCCGGGATACCCGCACCAATCAACCCCACCATCCCGTGGCCCAACATTTCAACTCCCCCTCCCACTCTGCCGAGGACATGCAGGTCCTGGGCCTCCTCCATTGCCACTCCCTCACCACCCGATGCCTGGAGGAAGAACGCCACATCTTCCGCCTTGGAACACTTCAACCCCAAGGCATCAATGTGGACTTCACCAATTTCCTCATTTCCCCTCCCCCCACCTTATCCCACTTCCAACCTGCCAGCTCAGCACCATCCTCATGCCAATCTCCCTTCCCACCAATCCGCTCCACCCTCCTCTCCGACCTATCACCTTCATCCCCACCTCCATCCACCTATTACACTCTTAGCCACCTTTTCCCCAGCCCTGCCCCCCTCACATTTATCTCTCCACCCCAGAGGCTCCCTGCCTCATTCCTGATGAAAGACATCAATGGGCCAAACCCTGAGGCACCCGAACAGTCTGCTGACACTAATCTTTGTTTACTTTAAAGGACAAGGTGTATGAGGGCATCCAGTGGTGACAGAAATCCAATTCAAACAGAAATCAATGTTTCAGTAGATGGGAAAGAGTATAAATGCCTATAAACCAAACCAAGACTGGTGCTTCCAATACCTTGGTATAGGGCAATTAAAATAGAATAATGAATGAGTGGCTCGTAAAAAATGCAGGATGAAAAGTCAAAGTGAATTAACTGATCAGACTTAAAAATATCTGACCTTACTTCAGCGATGTACTTTGGAAACAAATACTGCGATTCCAATGCATAATTAATAATTAAAGGAGCTCGAAATGTGATGGTCAGTCAGTGACTGCTACTTTCTGAGATGCAGCCCATGGAAGCCCTAACTCAGCTTATTCCGCACTTTGGCACAACTTTACAAATCCATCAAGTATTTACTGCTACTCAATTATATGAGCAAACACACATTATCAAAACAAAAGAATGCTGGAGAAACTCAGCAGGTCAGGAAGCATTTGTGGAGAAAAACACAGTTAATATTTCAGATCAAGGACACATTTGGCTACCACTATAAACCTTGATCAACCATGATCAACATAATCAATGAAACATCAAGCTGTTGTTTCCAGGACTGTCATTGGCCTCATCTCCTCTGGACATCTTCCCTCCATTGTCTCCCACCTTACAGCCTCCAACTCTGAATAGCCCAATTCCATCTCCTTTCCAAACTCCATAAATCAGAATGCCCAGTAGACCTACGGTTTCAAGCTGAATCAATTTCTCCCTAATTCATCTGATATTTTACCTCTTGTTCTTCTGTTATGAAACAGACTGCACAAGAAACAGGAGCAACAGAATTTTTTGTTTAAGAATTAGAATCCCTAGTGTGGTAACAGGCCCTTCAGCTCAACAAGTCCACACTGACCCTCCGAAGAGTAATCCACCCAGACATATTCCTCTACCTTATTTGGTGAATAATGCACCAAACCTACACGTCCCTGAACACGATGGGCAATTTAGCATGGCCAATTCACCTAACCTGCACATCTTTGGACTGTGGGAGGAAACTGGAGCACCCGGTGGAAACCCACACAGAATGTGCAAACTCCACACAGACAGTCGCCAGAGGCTGGAATCGAACCTGGGTCCCTGGTGCTGTGAGGCAACAGTGCTAACCACTGAGCCACCATGCCGCCCCACATGCCATTCAGCCCTTCTAGCCCGCTCCACTCAGTTATCTCGTAACTCAACATCATTTTCCTGCACCATTCCCATATCCTGCAACACCTTTAATATCTAGAAATCCATCGAGTATATTCAAGACTGAGATCAATGAATGAACCTCCTTCTCTGGGCTAGAAAATCCAAAGATTCATCACCATCTGAGTGAGGCAATTCCTCTTCATCTCAGTTCTAAACTGGCTACTTCTTATCTGAGACTGTGTCACCTGGTTCTAGACACCACAGCCCAGGGAAACATCTTTCCTCTCTCTATCCTGTCAATTTCGTATGTTTGAATGAAGGTCACCTTTCTTTTGACTAAACTCAAAAGAATTCCATATATTCCTGCCTCCTATGACAAAAGCCCACCATCCCAGGAAATAACTTTTGAACATTTGTGGTAATCCCTCTTCAGCCAGCACATCTTTCCTTAGGCAAGGGAACAAAACTGCACGTAATATTCCAAGTGTATTTTCACAAGGCTGTCTTGTAATAAAGTTGAAAATACCATTCATCATCTTAATTATTTGTTTTCAACTCACATCTGCTTATTTTCCAATACCATCCATTCAACCTTTCAGTTTGCTAGCCCTCGACCAATCCTCTTCAATTGGACATCCAATCTGTTTTCACCTCTACCAATCTAAAAGGATGATCGGAGGACTCTCCACCTCTTCCCTGAATGGAGGTTCAGAAGTCCACATTCACGACCACTTTCATCCACCCATGTATTCTCACTCTGAACAACTTCTTCAACTCCATTTATACTTCTACCTCCTTCAAATAAAAGATGTTGATATTGGTATCCACACGGGTCCCAGTTATACCTGCCATTTAATGGGTGTGTGGGGAACAGGTCTTCTAGTCTTACTCAGGCTCCACTCTCATCTCTTTTTCAGATACAGTGATGACTAGACCAGACCCTTTGGTCTTGCACAGAACTGGAAAATGGCACTAACTTCGTTCCCAATTTCCAAACTTCCCTCACCTTCACCTGGTTGGTCTCTGACTCTTCCAATCCTTAACTTCTCTGTCTCGATTAGGAACAGGCTATAAAAACGATACTTATTACAAACCACAGGCAAAAGAAAAACGGAAGATATGTTGACTGTTTGTCTCTCCACAGAGGCAGACTGACCTACTGAATTTCTCCGGCATTTAATGCGTTATTTCAGATTTACAGCAACTGGAGTACGACTGCTTTTTATGCGTTGGTAAAAACAATAACTGCAGATGCTGGAAACCAGATTCTGGATTAGTGGTGCTGGAAGAGCACAGCAGTTCAGGCAGCATCCAAGTAGCTTTGAAATTGACGTTTCGGTCAAAAGCCGATTTCGAAGCTACTTGGATGCTGTCTGAACTGCTATGCTCTTCCAGCACCACTAATCCAGAATCTGCTTTTTATGCATTATCAGGTTTAATTCAGGTTGTGATAAAGTGAACTATATTTATTGCTACACTAAAGACCTGAGAGTTGGGATTGATCCATCATTATTGTTATACAAGTATAACTTCTTTAAACTTACATTTTATACAGTTCAGAAATGTAATGAATATTACAGACTTATGATGCACGAACAACTCCCCCTGTTGGTAATGAAGTTATACCCAGGGAGCTGCTCTGCAAATAAGCTCAGCTAACTTGCTCAGAATTACATAAACTGTATAACAGACCATTCAGCCCAAATGATCGACATCTGCTATTATCGTTCCAGACAAGCTTCCACACACCTCCTTCATTTAAATCTATCAAAATCGATCAAGTCCCCATCCAAAATCCCCTAACTGCATCTGTTCTGTTAGGGTCAGCTGTTATTGTGTGTCTACGTTTTAAGTGCTCTATGTGTAAGGACCTTACTTCTGAATTCACTATGGAATTCACAGAATCATAGAATGCACTAAGATACAGAAAGAGGCCATGTGGTCTCTCATGTCCTTGCCAGAGTTCTGCAACAGTGATTCAGCCAGTCCTACTTTCCCTCTTTCCAGAGCCAGCAAATTTTCCCTCTTCAGGTAATTATCTAATTCCCTTTTGAAATCACTGCTGAATTTGCAAGTATTACACAATCAGGAATTGCATTTCCAAACGCTCTTTGTTCATCCTATTCCACATTTCACTTTTGGTCTTTGACAGTTACCTTAAATCTGTCTCTTCTGGCTCTCAACCCTTCTGCCAATGACAGCGTTTTCTTACTAACAGGACAGAAGAGCACCTCTCTTCTCTAAGGCCTAGCTGTTCCAGTCTATCTATATAACTGAAGTCTCTCAACTCTAAAATCATAAATCCCTTCTGCAACTTCCCTGAACCCTTTGCATCCTTCCCAAAGAATGATGCCCAAGTTTCGACACTAAAAGAAACTTTAGGGATGATGATCATAGTCTGACAGAATTTTCCATTAGGTTTGACAAAGATATAGTTGAATCTAAAACTAGGGTCTTAAAATTTAAAGAAGGGTAGTCATGAAGACATAAGGAGGAGGTTTGTTGTGGTGGATTAAAAGTTTTGATAGTAGAAAGGTAAAAGTGGTATATAAATAATGAACGCTTACTTGTCACAATACATACATCCTTTAATGGAAAAAAAACCCAACAGTATAAATAAATGAACCACAGCTAAAAAGAGACGTCAAACAGAGTATTAAATCAAAGGCAGAGGCTTATAAAACTGCAAAAAGTAAGTTGGAAGAGTGAGGACTAGGGAAGTTTAGAATTCAGCAAAGGAGGACCAATAAATCAACAAAAAGGGAATAGATTATCAATGTAAAGCAGCAATAAACATTAAAATGGATTGTAAAAGCTTCTATAGATACGTAAAAATAAAGAGAATAGCTTACAGAAATGTGAATCCATTACAGGCAGAGATACGATAGTTTGTAATAGGGAATTGAGAAATGGCAGAGCAGATAAATAAATGCTTTACGTCTATTTCCATAGAGACAGTTATAAAAGGTCTCCCAAGGATCTAGTGAGTGTGTGAGACTGAAATAAATTACTATTAATAAAAGAAAGGATTGGGGAACCTTCACCTTAAAACAAGATGTTAAAATGAGATGTGTGTGCGTGCGTGTTCAACAAATAATGCTCAAAGACTTTACAAAGGAAAACTGCTAAATCAAGCAATACACTGAGTTCCAAGTGACTATTGATCGAGGATCACTGCAGTCAACACAAACATGATAATATCGCCAAAAAACCCAAAAGAAACTGAGAAAAGTTACTTCATTTCCCTTTTTGGTTGGACTATGATCCAGTCTTTGTGCTTTTTTTACCTGTACTGTTTTGCAAATATATTCCTGAACCAAAACTGTTCGTCTTTTCTGTCTGTCCACCTCCTGTGTCCAAATGAATATGCACATTTAAAGTGGGCCGGGGGGGGGGGGGGGTCAGTTGAAATATCAGAGAGTATTTAATAATCTGCTGTTCCCACATGTTACAGGCTGTGTTTGTTAAAATAAATAAGTTTTTGATTCTTGTCCAATGATGGAATCCGGTGAGAGTTTATTTTATGATTTTAGATTTAGATTACTTACAGATTTAGATTACTCACAGCGTGGACACAGGCCCTTCAGCCCAACAAGTCCACACCGACCCGCTGAAGTGCAACCCACCCATACCCCTACATTTACCCCTTCATCTAACGCTACAGGCAAGTTAGCATGGCCAATTCACCTGACCTGCACATCTTTGGACTGTGGGAAGAAACCGGAGCACCCAGAGGAAACCCACGCAGACACGGGGAGAACGTGCAAACTCCACACAGTCAGTCGCCTGAGGCGGGAACTGAACCCGGGTCGCTGGTGCTTATCTTAGGCAATGGTCACAATCAGATGTTAACAATCCTAAAGATTAAATTGATCATACTTCACATTCATAGATTAGTGGGGCATGATTTCCAGCAGGAGAAAGTGAGACCTGCAGATGCTGGAGATCAGAGCTGAAAATGTGTTGCTGGAAAAGCGCAGCAGGTCAGGCAGCATCCAAGGAGCAGGAGAATCGACGTTTCGGGCATCAGCCCTTCTTTAGGAATGAGGAAAGTGTGTCCAGCAGGCTAAGATAAAAGGTAGGGAGGGGGGACTTGGGGGAGGGGCATTAGGAATGTGATAGGTGGAGGGAGGTCAAGGTGAGGGTGATAGGCCGGAGTGGGGTCGGGGTGGAGAGGTCAGGAAGATTGCAGGTTAGGAAGGAGGTTCACCAGATTAATTACTGGGATGGTGGGTGTGTCCTTCAAGGTGAGATTGAGGAATCTGGGCCTATATTCTCTCATAATTAGAGATGACCTCACAGAAAATTACAAATTTTGTCAAGTGATAGACTAGATACAGAAGGGATGTTTGCCCATTTGTGGGGTGAATATTGAACCAGGAGCACTGTCACAGAAGAAGAGCCATTTTAGGACTGAGATGAGGAGGGACCTCTTCACTTGGAGGGTGGTGAATTGGAATTCTCTACCTTAGAGGGCTGAGGAAGTTCAGTCAGTCTTACAATAAAGCTGATGAACTCAGGGCATGTTTAAGAACATGGGATTGGGACCTCTTAACTATTACAGAAACTTAGCTGAGAGATGGACAAGACTGGCAGCTCAATCTTCCGTGTTTTAGACGCCATAAGGATAGGAAAGGAGACAAGAAAGCTGGGGTGTGGTGTTTTTGATTAAGAAATACATTACTGGTCTAACTAGAAAAAATATTTCTGAAAAATCATCCAGTGCAAATATATGGGTAGAAATTAGAAATAAGAAAAGAAAGATCACCTTTATGGGATCGTACTATAGGCCTCCCCAATAGTAAGAGGGAAACAAGTATGAAGGGGGATCTCAGATAAGCATAATAAAAGTTGTAATAATGAGGGATTTTACTTTTCCAAACATTGACAGGAACTACCATTGTATTAAAGGTTTGGATGGTGAAGAATTTGTCACGTGTGTTCAAGAAAATTTTCTTTCTCAATATGTGAATGCTCCTCCTAGAGAAGTGAGAAACTAGACCTTCTTTTAGGCAATAAGGCAGGGCAGGTGACTGAAGTAAAAGTGGGGAAACACTTTGGGTCGAGTGATCATAACTCTATGAGTTTCAAAATGGTTATGGAAAAGGATAAGCCTTCCATAACAGTTAAAGCTTTTAATTGCAGTGAAGAACATTTTAATGGTATGACACAAGAACTTTCAAAAGTTGACTGAGTAGACTGTTCTGAGGTAAAAGGATGTCTGGCAAGTGGGAAGCAGTCAAGAGTGCGATGACGAGAGTTCAGAGGCATTATGTTCCTGTCAGAGTAAAGGGTAAGGCTGGTAAGATTACGGAACAATGGTTGAATAAAGATATTGAAGTTATAGTCAAGAATAAAAGAGTATCTTAGTTTAGTTATAGACAACTTGGTTCAATTGAATCCCTTAATCAATATACAGAGTGTAGGGGCATTCTTAAGAAACAAATCAGGAAGGCAACGAGGAGATATGAAATAGCATTGACAAATAAGGTTAAAGATAATGCAAACAGATTCTATAAATACATTAAGAGCAAGACAGTAACGAGATAGAGGGTAGGGCCTCTTAAAGAACAAGGTGATCATATTTGTGTTGAACCTCAGGAGATGGGAGAGATACTAAATGAATATTTCGCATCAGTTTTCCCTGTGGAGAAAGAAATGAAGTCTAGAGAATGCAGAAAAATAAATTTTGATGTTTTAAGAACAGTTCACGTTACAGAAAAGGAGGTTTGATAGGTCTTAGAGAATATAAAAGTGGATAAATTTCCAGGACCTAAACTAATGTATCCCAGAACATTATGGGAAGTAAGGAAGGAAATTGCGAGAACCTTTGCAGAAATATTTGTATCATCTAGAATTACGGGTGACGGGCCTGATGACAGGAGTGTGGCTAATTTTGTACATCTGTGAAGTTATACACTTTGACTTCTACACTAAACTGCTCAACAGATGATGCCATTTTCACCACCCTCCATCTGGCCCTCACCCAGCTGGAGAAGGAGGACACCTACGTCAGATTACTATTCATAGACTTCAGTTCTACATTTAACACTATCATTCCTCAGCACCCGATTGGAAAGTTGAATCTGTTGGGCCTAAATACCTCCCTTTGTAATTGGATCCTGAACTTCCTGACAGGGAAACCTCAGTCAGTCTGGATTGGGAACAGCATCTCCAACACCATCACACTGAGCATGGGGACCTCCCAGAACTCTATGCTCAGTACACTGCTGTTCACCCTGCTGACACGCGACTGTGCAGCGATGCACAGGTCAAATCACATCAAGTTCACTGATGATCTCATCAGTACAAGTGACAAGTCAGCATACAGAGAGGAGATGCAGCAGCTAATGGACTGGTGCAGAGCCAACAATTCATCTCTGAACGTGGACAAGAAGAAAGAGATGGTTGTTGACTCCAGGAGGGCACAGAGTGACCCCAAATTCATTGGCATACACCTGGTGGACAACCTCACCGAGACACTCAACACCAGCTCCATAGCCAAGAAAGCCCAGCAGCACCTCTACTTTCTGCACAGGCTGAGGAATGCCCTCTTCCCATCCCTATCCTCACCACATTCTACAGAGTTCATTAAGAGTAACCCTGAGCTGCTGCATCACTGCTTGGTTTGGGAACTGCAGAGTCTTAGATCGTAAGACCCTACAATGGATAGTGAGGACAGCTGAGAAGATCACCAGGGTCTCTCTTCCTTCCATTACAGACATTTACATAACATGCTGCCTGCATCCAAAAGGCTGAGAGCATTGTGGAAGACCCCACACACCCCTCACTCAAACTCTCTCTCTTCTGCCATCTAGCAGAAGATACTGGAGCATTCAGACTCTCATGGCCAGACTGTGCATCAGTTTCTTCCCCCAAGCCATCAGGCTCCTTAACACAATGTGAAGGGATTCTTTCCCATCAGAAATTCTTTGCACAGGATCGAATTGCTGCTTGAAATATGCCTATTATGTATCATTCTTCTATTACACTGTAACTTACGTGATTTGCACTTCTTATGCACTTTATGCAGTGTATGATTGTGTAGTTAGTGCTGTCTATGTAGCACCCCCGGTCCTGGAGGAACGCTGTCTCGTTTGTTTTTACTGTATCAGTTGTATATGGTAGAAATGGCAAATAAAAAGCTGCTACTACTTGGTTCTGTAACGTTGGATGCTTCTTCAATATGAATTGGCTTTAACGCTGTTGATGAATTTAGACCCTTATTAGTAGAAAGCAAACTTTGTTTACCTGTACTGGCTTTAACGCAATTCCAGTCCCATTAGTTTAAATCGCGTGGCTATTGCATGATTTTCTTAACGCAAGATCGCACGAGAACTGAACAATCACATTAGATCAAAAGCGACTGTACTATTTAAATGGTGATATAATGGGAAATGTGGATAAACAAGGGAACTGGAATTCCTATAAACCAATGAATAAACGTAGACAGGTAGATGCAGCAAGCAATTAGAAGGCAAACGTATGTTGGTTCATTGCAAGAGGATTGGAGTTCAGAAATAGGAACCTCTTACTGCATTGATACAGGGCCTTGATGAGACTACACCTGGAGTATTGTGTGCAGTTTAGGTCTCCTTACCTAAGGAAGGATATAGTTGCCATGGAGGGACTCCACCAGAAGTTTGCTAGGCTGATACTGGGGTTGGCGTAACTGTCCTACGAGGAGAAATTGTTTTAAATGTGCTTGTTTAGAGTTTAGAAGAATGATAGGGCAACTGGTTGAAACATATAAAGTTCCACCACAGCTGGACAAGATGTTTCCCCTGGTTAAGAAGTCGAGAACCTGGGGCCACAGGTCTTCACTCAGAAGGTGGTCAACATGGAGCTTACTACCACAGAAGGCTGTAGAGGCCAAGTCAAACTCAAACACACTCAAGAAAAACATTAATAACTTTTTTTCAATATTAAAGACATTAAGGAGGTTGGAGAGCAAGTGGGAATATGGCTTTGAGATAGAGGATCAGCCATGATCATAGAATGGCGGAGCAGTCTCAAAAGGCTGAATTGTCTATTCCTGGTCCAAACTTCTGTGTTAACAGTGGGTGGTCACACCATAAGGCTTGTATGACAGAAGGTCTGAGGTTGGCAATTTTTGGCAAGTGGCTCACATCTCAGACTGCTCCACTGCACCATGCACTATCCACAAGGCACAAGTCAGAATTGTGATGGAACACTCTTTGCTCCACACCATGCAGGACAAAGCAGCTTGCTGGATTAGCACTCCATCCATAACATTAACCAGTCACTCCTGCCACAAGACAGGACACAGAGCAGCAACTAGCCAGAGCTCATCTGACAGCACCTTCTAAACCCATGACTGGTACCATCAAAATGACCAAGAGCAGAAGGTACTCCACCTACAAGTTCCTTTCCAACCACATACCATCCTGGAAATAGCTAAGGAACACTCCTAGTACCATTTCTCACAAGATGTGTACATATCAGCCTCCCACTACCCCCATCCCATCAATTTTTTAAAAATAGTGCAGGTAAGGAATTCTACAACCAAAAGAGAAAGTGCTCGAAAATCTCAGCAGGTCTGGCAGCATCTGTAAGGTGAGAAAAGAGCTTACGTTTCGAGCCTAACTGACCCTTTGATTTTACATTTTAAGGAATTTTATGAGCCTATTAAACTACTCATTATAGCCAACTTTAGATTGGGGCGACAAATGGAAGATGAAAATTGAAGACTTGGCCAATTAAATGACTTCTTTAACAACATTTTGCTGCATTTTACTCAGAAGGGGATCTCACAGGTCTCTATCACAAATGCTCCTGTAATTAATCACACATCTCATAATTAGCACACTGTAAATGGGTCTATCATGAATCTCTCAATCCACAGCTGCTGCTCTTCTCTAGGGACTGACTGCCTCAGCTTGGCTATGCTTCACTCTGCAGTCTGACCAAGTTATACTAGGCAAGACAAACGTGGTGTTCTAGTTCAGCCTCTGCACAAGTTACTGTGGTCATTCTCCCTGCCTCTTCCCCAACCCTCAGCTCCATTTTCTTTCTCAGTCCCATAACAATCTTACAGTCAACTGCCTGAGATTTTAACATTAAAATAGCCTATAATAGAGCAGTGACAATTGGTTCCACAGGATTTCCTGGTCATGACCTTAATGCTGACCTGGCAAATCAACAACTTGGTCAGTACTTTCAGAACAAATCGATCTTCTGAGGGCAGCGGTCAGGTCCTGCTCACCCACTCCAATTTATCACATTGAATTCTGAAGCACTCTGGTGGATGCATATCCCCGCCTTTGTGCTACTCAACCTGCAAAACCCTGTACATGGACAATCAGCCCACAGAACATTTGTGTGAGACCAGGAAGCTCCAACTTCAGAATCCAGGAATCTTGACCCCTGCTGTTTCTAGAGAAGTTGCTTTGAGATGCTACCCAATGGCGGATCGTGAATCAAGACAGCAGAGTGAATTAGTCCCGATCCTGGTCCAGTGTGTCTGCCCACATTGTGAAAGACCTTCCAATCCGGTTTCCCCATAATCTAGTGTGTTTCAGCAGTCCAACTGAGGGAGAAAGCCTTTGCACGGCTCTCTCCATTATCCCACAGCTCAGAAAACCAGATGTCACAATGATCTAGTGGCTCAGTTCTGACCAATTTTGACAGTGAACATCAAGGGAAGATCCCGGTCTCACTGACCTCCACTCCAATCAACATACAGGGTGCATGGACACTATAAAGACTTGCCAAAGAATCCTGTATGTCACCCAAAATCTGGAGTGTAATCTGGTTCAAGAGATATAAATAATATCCCACACTACAAGTACCTTTTTACTCAACAGACACAGAGACTGGTGAGGCTGCTGTAATAGTCGCTCAAATGAAAAGTTTTAAACTCTGCTGTTTCAAATAGTGAGCAGTGAATGAATCCACATACTGTCTCCAGTATTGTCCCTTCATGCTGCACTGATTAATCCTCACACAGTCCACTGAACCCGAACTACTGTTTAAATCATTGCTGAAATACTTTAAGAGTGAGGATTAACTGGCAGACAAATGTAGACGGATGAAAGCACAGTGACAAAAATTAGGAAACAGCAATATTCCCAAGGACAGCATAAGTGTGGAGAAACAGCCGTTAGTTTCCATCATTTACCCTCAAATTAAGTAACAAAATCGTTAGATGAGAAAAGATTATCCATCTAGATTGCCTTCTACCATTACATAACAAACTATAATGGTGCTGTTGACTCACCAATCCCTTATCACCTGTTTACCTTAGCATAGGATGGCCCTAGTGTTGCAGCACAAAACTTTTCCTAGGCGTGCTAAATTTACCACGTCATGATTCAATTTACTCAAATACTTTGTCCCAAAATGAAACATTGATATTTGTTACTTTCAAATTCAAGTGGGTTAATAAAATTCAGTGACACAGTTGGGGGATAGCTGGTTTAGATTATAGTCAGGCATTCACACACACTAGAAATCCATAGTTACTCAATCTTGCAAGAATTATTTGTATTCATTCATGGGATATGGGCATTGCTGGTAGGGCACTACCCATCCCTAATTTCCTTTCAGAAAGTCTGCCTTCTTGAGCTGTGATAGTGCTCCGAGTGTAAATACATCTACAGAGCTGTTAGGAAGGAAGCTCCATGGTTTTGAGCCAGCAATACTGAAGGAACTGCAATATATTTCTAGGTCAGGATGGTGCATGGCTTGGAGGGGAATTTGCAAGTAGTGATGTTTCCATATATTTGCTGTGCTTGAACTTTTATGTGAGAGTGGTGAAAGGGTTGGCAGATACGGTCAAAGGAGCCTTGGAGAGTTACTGCAGCACATCTTTGCTGCACTGGTGGGAGAGGGACTGAATGCTGAAGGTTGTGGATGTGGTACCAATGAAGTGAGCTGCTTTGTCCTGAATGGTGTCAAGCTTCTTTTGTTGTTGTTGGAACTTCACTCAACCAGGCAAGAGGAGACTAATCCATCACATTCCTGACTTGTAGGTTGTGGACAGGGGAGTCAGGAGGTGAACTACTCATTGCAGAACTCCCAGGTTCTGACCTGCTCTTGCAGCAGCACTATACAAGGCTAGTCTAGTTCAGTTTCGGGTCAATGATAACACCCCAGTATAGCGAGAGATTCAGCATTGGCTATGTCATTGAATGTCAGGGAAAATGGTTAGATTCTCTCTTGCTGAAGTTGGCCATTGCCCAGCACTTAAATGTAACTTGCGACTTTTCAGCCCAAACCTGGTTAGTGTCCAGATCTGTATTTGGATATCTTCAGTATCTAAGGAGTTGCAAATGATGCTGAACATTTGCGTAATCATCAATAATAAACATCCCTACTTCTGACCTTATAATGGAGGAAAGGTCAAAGAACAAAGAACAATAATATAGTACAGGAGCAGCCCCTTCAGCCCTCCAAGCTTGCGCCAACACATTTTGCCCTTTCATACTAAAATGGTCTTCATTACAGGATCCATATTCCTCTATTCCCTTCCTATTCATGCATTTGTGTAATCATCCTTTGTCACTGAAGAAGCAGCTGAAGATGTTTGGGAACAGGACACTACCTTGACAAATTCCTGCAGAGATGCCTTGTAGCCAAGATGACCAGCCTCCAATAACCACAACCATCTTCCTTCGCACCAAGTATAACTCCAACCAGCAGAGAGTCTCCCCTTCCCCCCAGCCTCTATCAACTACCACCAGCACCTCAGATTCCCACTGACTCACAGTTTGCTAAAGCTCGTTGATGCCACACATGGGAATAAAATGTTGCTGCTTCTTTAAGAGCTTAGGAGAATGCGTTCTGTGAACAGCCAAAATGGAACAATTGAGAATGCATGTTGGGCGCATCTATTGTACAAACACTATACTTCTGCTCCAGAATAAAGTAAGATTATACTGAAATAGAGCATTCAGTGGTCGACAATGCAGTAACTCATTGCAACATGATGGAATTCATTCAGCTCAATAACCAGACACTCCTAAAAGAGAGCAATCTGTTCATACCTAGCTGGGATTTAATCAACCCTTTCTAACAACCATGGCAGTGACTTTGCTAAAAGGCTGATATAGGCTATTTAACAGACACTTGAAGAGGTTTAATGGCACATCCATAGCTGAAGGTCACCGGCTACAGATCCCAGGTTGCCTACTTTGAATCACAATGGCTTCTACAGTGTGAGCAAACTGCAAAGACAACTGATAGACTAATGCAAAAGTTGTGGTCAAGTCTTCTAACTACAGAACTTTCTAAAGCTCTTGATAAACAAGCCAACAAGGATTTTTCCCACCTAAGTGTTTCAATATCAATTTGGTGACAATAAAAAAAATTAATGGGTATTTCAAAGCTTCTGAAAAAGAAGTTCAACTCAGTTTGACCCGTAAAACTGATGCACAAGAAACCATCTCCTCAGTTGTCATATTGCAGTAAAAATACAAACTCAGCTGAGATGAAACTTCAAGAGTGAGCTGCAGGCAGCCTAGCTTACCTTGCTGTCACCAACTGTTTTATTCCAGGAAGGACAAAATGTTAATTGCAAACACAGCTCAAAACTAAACTAGCAGGTGTTGCAGCTTTCCCATGAACTACTTCCAACTAATAGATTTCACAGCTTTGCCCCTGCATGCCTGTATTAAGGGAGTCGTGGAGGGAATGGTCTCTTCAAAGCACAGATGGGGGCAGGGTGGGGGGAAATAGATGTCTGGTGATGGCATTTGTTTGTAGATGGTGGAAATGGCAGAGGATGATGTGATGTATCCGGAGGTTAGTAGGGTGGAAGGTGAGGACCCAGGGAGGTTCTGTTCTTTTTGTGATCAGAGGGGTGGGGTTCAAGGGGGGAGGTGCAGGAAGTGGAGGAGATGCACTGGAGGGTATCATCCATATTGAGCATCGCAACACCATTCCTCATCCATGATGATCAGTTGTTTCACTGGAGAGAACAAACAGGCCACTGATCAAGAAATGAAACAAGCTCTAGCTGTTCATTGTCAATTAAATGTGGAACTGCAAAAAGCACAGTAAGTCAAGCAGCATCAGAAGAGCAGAAGAGTCAACATTTCGGGCAGGACCCTTCATCAGGATGAAGACTCTTGCTTGAAATGTTGACTCTCCTGCTCTTCTGATATTGCTTAATCTGCTGTGCTTTTTCCTGCTTCACATTTTATAGACTCTGACTTTGCAGCATTTGCAGTCCTCACCATCTCCAACCAGCTGTTCATTGCCCATGTACTTTCCTTTGTTGACCTTTCTTTCTGCTTTTACTATTTCTGAGGAGCACATTCTGTTATGAATTGGGGGTTTGTTCAAATCTGTGTTAACTCAGCAATCCATGTCTGGTATTTCTTGAGTAGCAGGAGAGTATTCTAACTGGATCACAATAGTAACTAGTCTTGTGTAAATGTAAACCAATCTCTAAATGAAAATGGAGGAGAGGAAGAGAAATCAATGCCAGAATGTGTAAACATTTCTTGCTAACATCCAGTACATCACCTTTCAGTGTTTTCTTCAGATGGGAAAGAAGGCCACCAAGCCTCTGCAGGTCAAAGTAATCCACCTTCCCATTAAAAAACAGCTGAGGGGGAACATAAGCATCTGGAAGCAAAAGAAAGATAATTCAGTAAACACCCAGGGGTTATTGGGCACCATTCTGTTCGTGGCTATGGGCAATAACTCAACAAAGCTTACAAGTGAGACTGTGCTAATGTCACCAGCTTTTGATGCAGCAGTTTGCAAAAGTCAACTCTAGCCCAAAAGTAAACGAGCCAGGAATTACTGTGGTGAAGCAGTGGGACATGTTATCTCTGGTGGGTGCCTTGGATTGCACAGAATCCCAGTAAGTTTTACAATCCAATTTGCAACCTTTCCAACAAGAGCCACATATCAGAGGCTGATGCCACAAGCAGGTCTCAGAAATAAAAGTCTTCTGTGGCAACATCGGAAAGGAACTTTTCATTGTAAAAGTGGGGAATACTTATGATGTACGAGATGGTCCATGATAAAATAATCATAAAAGAGCTGCAAATGGATTTGGTGAAAGACCATAAGCTAGTGTCTAGGCTATCCATGGTATGGAATCTATGGGATAGAATCAATGGGACAAATGATGTTTTGTTGGTGGTCATATCATTCAGAACAGCAATTCATACAACCCATAACAACAGGAAGTTCAACTATTTTGAGTGGCGTTATAGATTCATAAGCTACAAGCCAGATTCTGCCCAGACTGCACAAACAGTTAAGCACCAGTCCGTACCTTCACTGGGCATTGCTGATGGATTCCTCCGTCTGTACTCATCCCAGTAACTTCGCAAAGCAGCAATCAGTCGGTGCAGGAAGCATACCATATATTCAGGAGGGCAAAGGATTGCAGGATTCTGTGAAGGTAGATATCAATATTTTGTCTGTGCACATAACGAAGAATGCCAATGGGGACTAATTTACCTCACAAACACTGAAACCCAGCTTTTTCTTCCATGATTTCATGCCAGCAGCTTTGTATCAGAGGCTTGGCACACTAGGAGGCCCCCCCACGAGCAGGAACAAGAGGCAGATACAGGACTAGCGATGCAACAAGGGGAGAATGAAGAGATACGAAGGCTGAGGGGGGGGGGACAATAGGAGGAACAAGAGGCTACCAATGGTGGGAGCTGATTCACAGAAGGTGGAAGGAACTTAGATTCTCTAGTACCTACAGAAATTGCAAAGATAAGAATGGTATTATTGGAGACACTTTGATTCATTTTATGACCAATGGTAATATGACTATTCATAAGCATTCTTTATGTAATGGGTGGCAACAGCAATAAAGGTCTACCTGTGATCAGTAGAAAACCTAAAATCTGCTAAAATTCATCTTGTACCTATCGCCAAGAAACCTCCACACTATCCAAGGTGTGGCAAGGCTCTGCAATCAAGAGAACTGATCTGTCTTTTCATCTTGAACTCATCTCTTGTGCGATAACGATTCTGATCTAGGAACCTCAGTCAGAAATGATTGATGTTTGCAGTTGATACACAAAGACCATGCAGTATCAAACCAAGAGGCTGCACCAAGGACAGGGACTCTGTTTTGGGGCACGTCTGTCAGGGTAAACAATGTAACTGCATCTCCGCACAAATGTTTCTCTACAGTCCACAAGTTCAGAATCATTAAAGGAGGAATTTCAGAATGATTTAATACACGGCCATTTGGTGCTCAGCGCCTGTGCTTACACTCTCCTGTAACTCATTCGGTTACATCTGCTATCATTTCTCCCTTTTATGTACTTATCAGGGTCACTATCAAATTATGTCACGAGGGAAGTGGGCAGCTGTTACTCTGAAACATTTACAGTGTGACGCTCCACCACCAAACCAGTGCCCAAGTGATTTGTGTCCCATTCCAAGACCCTCATGTACAATCTAGGACTGTTGACAAGCCTAAGTTATGTTTCTAAGCTTCAATGGTGCAAATGTTTACTCACACACAAGAACCAGCAGTTTTCCAAACCCTTTAAGGAGCATCTTTTACATCACCCAATGTGGATGTCGGGCTTTAGTTTAATATCTAATTCAAAAGACGTTCTATCTAATAAGGCAGCACTTTTGTTAATGTAAGAAATGTGGCAGGCAATTTTCTCACATCAGGATCCCACAAACAGTATGCAATTAAACTCAGGTTATCTGCTTTGGTGAACTGATTGGAGAATAAATATTGGCCAAGATACTGGATATATCTTCGGTTCTTCCTTGGAAGCATTTACACCAACAAACTTTAAAATCTCATCTGAAACAAATCACTCCAACTATGAGGTACTCTCTGTAATACAGAGAGTCAGTGTAATTTTCATGCTCAAGCCCTGAATCAAAGAGTGATTCTGTGTGGAAGCAGGTCATTCGGCCGATCGAGTCCACATCAACCCTCCAAACAGGAAGCCATGCTGACCCACACCCCTACCCTCTCCCTGTATCCCTACATTTCCT
The DNA here is from genome assembly GCF_047496795.1 of Chiloscyllium punctatum. Lineage (NCBI taxonomy): Eukaryota > Metazoa > Chordata > Chondrichthyes > Orectolobiformes > Hemiscylliidae > Chiloscyllium > Chiloscyllium punctatum. The sequence goes on from NC_092750.1 coordinate 72,112,521, forward strand.
ATGGCTAATCCACCTAGCCTGTACATCCCTAACCTAAATATTTTTGGACTGTGGGAGAAAACTGGAGCATCCGGAGGAAACACATGCAGACACAGGGAGAATGTACAAACTCTACACAGACATTCGCCCAAGGGTGGAAATGAACCTTTTTCTGGGTTCCTGGTGCTGTGAGGCAGCAGTGCTAACCACTGAGCCACTGTGCCACCTTGAAGTGGGAATTAAATCCAGAACCTTGTGACTCAGAGACAGAAGTGTTATCAACTGGACTCTAGCTGACTCAAATCACAGTAAGTAAAAAAGGGGAAAATTATATCTCAGTCACAAACCACTGCTAAAGCAGACTCCATTGAATCAGTTAGAAGACACTCAGAGGTTTGAAGAGCAATGTTAATCATATTGATGTGAAGGGCAGAAAGGCTAAGTATTTACTGTGCTCATTCAGGGACAGAGTCCAACTCATAAGATTCTAGGTTCAAGTCTCACTCCAGGATTTGAACACAAAGATCAAGATTATCAAGCTACTGTCAGGGATATCATTTTTCAGATAAAGCTGTTCAATCATAGCTCCATCTGCCCACTCAGGTAGATGTGAAAGATGAATGGTACCATACCAAAGATGTGAAGGTGAGCTATCTGCAGTGTCCTGGCCATTATTTACTCTGAAGGCAATATCACCAAAATAACTTTTTTGCCTTCATCACATTCCATTTTGTGAGAGCTTGTCACATTTATATTGGTTTCTGCTGTGCGTACCTCACAAGCACGTTAAAAAGTACTTCACTTGGTCACTCTGAGTTTGTGAAACAAATTTTTTTTTATATAGGATACAGGGTTGTGTCTCATCTTGATATCTGACTGGCTAAGGACAGAACTTGCACAAAATTAAACAAAATAGTGTCAGTTAGTTATACTCAGGAACAGCAATTTATAACATTCCCCATTTTAAGTTGTTCCATTCAATCCCTGATCGTTATCGGGCAGTTATTTGCATTTGGTGTTGTTTGTTTTGATGCAGTTTCATATTAGTTGCACCATAGGAGTGTGAAACCTGAAACCTGATTGTACCACTTGGGAGCTGCCATTCTGTTCCGTAACCTCCCTGGTCTCCACCCTCCATGGTCATTGGCCGACCCTCCCTCTCACAGCTTTACCTTCATAACCATGCAATTCAAAATCATTCTTGCTCTAACGCTGCTCATCTCTGCAATGACACAATGGTAAAGTAGCCTACTTATCATAGAATCCCTACAGTATGGAAACAGGCCCTTCAGCCCAACAAGTCCATACCGACTCTCCAAAGAGTCACCCACCCAGACCCATTCCCCTACCCAATGTTTACCCCAGACTAACGCACCTAACCTAACACTATGGGCAATTTAGATTAGATTACTTATAATGTGGAAACAGGCCCTTCGGCCCAACAAGTCCACACCGACCCTCCAAATAGCAACCCACCCAGACCACCTAACACTACAGGCAATTTTAGCATAGCCAATTCACCTGATCCACACATACATCTTTGGATTGTGGGAGGAAACCCACGCAGACACTCAGAAAATGTGCAAACTCCACACAGACAGTCGCCTAAGGTGTTTGTGGGGGGGTGGCGCTGTAAGGCAGCAGTGTGGCTAACCACTGAGCCACCATGCTGCCCTGTTACTGAGTTTGAATATAAGGGAGGGGGGAGGGAGAGGTTTAGTGAGTTTGAACAGAGGGGAGAAGGTTTGGAGAGCCCAAACTGAGGGAGCTTTGAAGAGACTGAACTGAGGAAGTGGGAGATTGGAGAGTATAAGGTTTGGAAAGCAGAATTCATGGAGACTGGGAGATTTGTAGAACACGAACAGCGGTGAGTAGGAGTTCTGACACGAAAAGCAGAGCTTTAGATCTGTGGCATTTTGCGACTGGTCTTGTGAATTGCGAGACCTGTCGGGACAAACGTAAACTGACTCGATAAGACTATGGAATCCTAAACATAGTTTTAGACAGGAGTGAAGCAAAGCTACAAATGAAATACCGAAATTCAGTAAATAAAAGTGAAATACAAGGGAAACAAAAGGAGCTCTTTGCAGCTTGATGGCACAGTGGTTAGCACTGCTGCCTCACAGCGCCAGAGACCTGGGTTCAATTCCTGCCTCAGGTGACTAACTGTGTGGAGTTTGCACGTTCTCCCCGTGTCTGCGTGGGTTTCCTCTGGGTGCTCCGGTTTCCTCCCACAGTCCAAAGATGTGCACGTCAGGTGAATTGGCCATGCTAAAATTGCCCGTAGTGTTAGGTAAGGGGTAAATGTAGGGGTATGGGTGGGTTGCGCTTCGGCGGGGCGGTGTGGACTTGTTGGGCCGAAGGGCCTGTTTCCACTCTGTAATGTAATCTAATCTAATCTAATATTACAACGTAAGGAGTCTAGCAAACAGGAAAGGCAAACTGAGGGCACAGTAACATAATAGTTTTATTGAAAAATGCTCTTGGCAGTAGGTCATAGAAATGTACAGTATAGAAACAGACCCTTTGGTCAAACTCATCGATGCCAACCAGATATCCTAAATTAATGTGGTCCCATTTGCCAGCACTTAGCTCATATCCCTTTAAACCCTTCCTACTCATATACCCATTCAGGTGCCTTTTGAATGTTGTAATTTAACCAGCCTCCACCACTTCTTCTGGCAGCTCATTCCATACATGCATCACCCTCTGTGTGAAAAAGATGCCTCTTAGGTCCCTTTTAAATATTTCCCCTCTCACCTTAAACCTATGCCCTTTATTTTTGGACTCCCCCAAACTGGGAAAAAGATCTTGTCTATACACCCTATCCATGCCCTTCACAGAGTCGAAGAGTCGTATAGCATGGAAATGAACTCTTCAGTCTGACCACTCCACGCTGAACATAATCCCAAACTAAACTAGTCCCACCTGAACTGAAATGTATTACTTCAAATTTCTCTGCATTGAACTTCATCCGCCACTTATCTGCCCTCTCCCCAACTTGACATTGTTCTTCTGAAGTTCTGCTCTGTCCTTACACTTTACAATTCTGCCAAGTTTTATTTTATCCACAAACTTTCAAATTGTCCCCTGCAGATCAAAGTCTGGGGAACTCCACTAAAGTTCCTCCAGCCTAGAGCATATGGATTAACCGTTGCTCTCTGTTCCTTTTAATTCATTAGTTTTTTTTTTATCCAGATTGCTACTCGCCTCTTCTGTCCACGAATGATTAATTTCCACACAAGTGAGACACAGGCTTGGTTATTTGTGGTCTAAAATGTGCAGAATTCTACTTTATTTTTATTTTAATTCATAATATAGTTATAAACAATAAATATGATAACTTGATCTAGTGTATTGTTTGATACTGTTTACAATTCTGGTTTCCCTTCTATTGGAAGGATGTTACGAAACTTGAAAGAGAGTTCGGAAAAGATTTACAAGGACGTTGTCAAGGTCGGAGGGTTTGAGCTATAGGGAGGGTCTGAATAAGCTGGGGCTATTTTCCCCTGGAGTGTCAGAGGCGGAGGGGTGACCTTATAGAGGTTTATAAAATTATGAGTATTGGTGAGGGTTAGGAATTCATATTGAGGTTGTACAGGAGGTGTCTTATGGAATACTGCTAGAGGGCATAGGTTTAAGATGAGAGGGGGCAAGATTTAAAAGGGACCCGAGGGGCATTTTTTTCATGTAGAGGGTGATGAGTGTATGGAATGCGTTGCGAGAGGAAGTAGTGGAGGCTGTTACAATTACAACATTTGAAAAGCACCTGAATTTAGACAAAAACATTCATAAAGCCTCTTCTGGAATACTGTATCCAGTTCTAGTTGTCCAGTTATAGGAAAGATACGATCAAGCTGGAGCGGGTTCAGAAAACTTTTACCAGGATGTTGCTGGGTATGGAAGGTTTGAGTTATAAAGAAATGCTGGATAGGCCGAGTCTTTTTCCACTGGAGCATAGGAGATTGCCTCTCAATCTGAAAGGTTTATAAAATAATGAGGGGCTTAAATAGAGTTAATGGTAGTTGCCTTTTACCTAAGATGGGGGCATAATGTTTAGGTGAGAGGAGAGAGATTTGAAGACAGGAGGTAAATGTTTTTAAACAGAAGGTGATTCGCACACAGGATGAGCTTCCTGAGAAAGTGGTGGATGTGGATGCAATTACAACATTTACAAGACCTTTGGATAAATATATATGAATATGAAACATTTGGAGGGATATGGGCCAGGATCAAGCAGGTGGACATTTCAGTTCAAATGGCATGGAGAGAGTACAAAGCAAATGGCATTGCTCTAAAGGTTTGGAGGAGCAGAGACCTGGGTATTGTGCGTTTCAGTCGCTAAAGGTGACAGCACAGAGAGACAGAGCTGTTACTAAAGCATGCAGTATTCTAGACTTCATTAGGACAGGTATAGAGTACAAGAACAGGAAGTTGATGGTGAACCTTGACAGGACACTGGTTAGACTTCAGCTGGTGTACTACATACGGTTCTGGACACCACACTTTAGAAGAGATATGAACACATCAGATAGAGCAGAAGAGGTTTATGGGAATGGTTCTCGGGATGAGAAACCTCAGTTATCAAGATGGATTGATGAAATGAGGACTATTTTGCCTGCAGAGGAGAAAATAGAGGAAAGGCTCCATAGAGTTTTCAAAATCATGAAGGATCTGGAACAGATATATAGGAAGGAACAATTTCTGCTCATAACTGGGTCAAGAACCAAAAGGCACAATTTTCGGGTGGTTTGCCAGAGAAGCAAATGTGAGGTGAGAAATGATTTTTTCCAAACAGTGAGCAGTTATGGTCAGGAATACACTGTCTAAAACTCTGGGTGCAGGGAGGTGCAACTGAGGCATTTAAGAGGATGATTACTTAAACAGAAATAACAAGCAGCCCTTCACAGTAAAGGAGGAAATTGACACTAAGTTAATCACAGAATCTGCTTAAACAGCTGAAAGTGACATGATGGGCTGAATGGCCTCATCCTACACTGTAACAATTCCGGAATCTGTAATTACAACACAAGTCTCCTTAATTTACGGAATGGAAGTGAGAAGTCAGTATCTTCCACTTTTTGTAATTTTGACAGAATCAGTGGCAAATCCCTTGCAGTCACAGAATTCATAAAATGTGTTCAGGAGAACTTTGTTTAGCCACTACATTGCAAAACCAATAAGGGAAGGGACAGTTCTGGACTTAGCTTTGGGAGCCGGAACTGGGCAGGTAAAAGAGATATGACTGGATGAAAATACTGAAAGACCAGTCCTTTTAAGCTACAGCTTGATACAGGATATGCCAACTGGAAACAGCTACAGAACTTAACTGTTGAAGCAGTGGAAGACAGTAAAAGAGAAAAATCAGGGCAAATATGGCACTTTAAAGAACAGTGGTAGGACTCCAAATCCAGAGCACCTCTCAGAATGAAAAGTAGTGTCGCCATTGTTAACATATATCAAAAATAAAAATAAAAATACTGCGAATGCTAGAAATCTGAAACAAAGCCAGGATATTGGAGAAAGTCAGCAGATCTGGCAGCACGTCTGTCAAAAGAGAAATACAGATGACTCTTCTTTAGAAGAAACTCCTTCAGGATTGAAGAAGTTATATTGCATCCAAAATGTTAACTCTGTTTCTCTTGCCACACATGCTAGCTGACTTGCTGAGTTTCTCCAGCATTTTCTGTTTTTGTTTGAGAAAGGAAATATCAAGTTTAGCATCTTTGAAAGTAGATAAATTGACTATTCTACCCTCTATTGCAATGCCATTCCTCTTCACTCCCTCACCTGAATGGCATTCAGCTTCATGGTGCTACAGACAATTTGTCCATCCTGGTTCAGCTTATCCTGATGCACAAAGGCAGCTCCTACCTCTTATCTGTGGTTCAAAGACAGGGCTGAGGCTCCTCCTCAACTGTATCCTGGATAACCAGAACCACATGACTTGAAGCCATAACCTCCTGTCCCTGATCACTGAACAATTCTAAAGTTCGTTTTAATCTAAGGAATGGGACTGCCTCAGGAACAACATATCCAGATAATTCTAAACCTTCCCCAGTGCCTTGTAATGTTTGCAGCTCAGACTCCTGCTCAGCAATTCTGAACTCGAGGGTTTTAGCTGCAGAACCTACTGATGTGGTTGCTCAGAATTGGCAGACTCTCCACACACTCATGTATAGTGCAGTTACAGCACACCATCTGCCCTGCATTTCCTATCTAATCTCACCAATTTACTTGAACACTTCCCAATTTAGTAAAATCAAAACAAGTTATAATTTTCTTTCTCAGGCATAAAATAAAAGCTCACAATCTGAAGGTTAAGAAGCACACTCTTACCCTTTACACAGACTTACTGATTCACGATCATCCTGTGCTGCACACTCATTTATGGCTAAGCTAGCACTGTGTGAAATATAAGAAATTTGAATTAGACAACAGATTGTTGTCAGCATCTTTCCATCTGCAAATGATGATGGGAAAGCATCTGTAGTTGTTCAAGTTACTCTCTACAGATACCGTTTGGAAGGAGTTAAACTATCACTAGTCCTTTGGCTTTTCACAATGACATTTTTGTGCAAATTGTTTTGTGTGAAATTTTCTGCTACATTTTTCTAGTGAATGTAAGAAAGCTGCAGGTTAATAGTATGAAAATCTCTCATAATTCCTCATATTTCACTGAAATCACTGTGAAAACCTGCTAACATCTTGTTGCTGCAGCAAACATATCGATAACAGAACTGCAGGTGTTTAATGGTTAGTGTTTCTCATCATTTGTGTCTTCTCACTTCCTCCTCCCCTCTGGCTGAGCTGCAGTATTTGATACAATTATACCATCTAGTGGTGAGAATGGGTGTATTTGGGAGACAAATGGAGGCACAATTGAATTTCTCCTGGTTGAGACAGAGAGAGAGAGAGAGAGAGAGAGAGAGACAGACAGACAGTGTGTGTGTGGCAAAATTAAATCAACAAAGGTGTATTAGCTAAAATTTTCATAATTTCACTCCTCTCCACTTAGACTGTGCAGAATCTCTATTCAAAAACTCATTAATATTTTCAAACTTTTAACTTATTTTCTGTTCATAATTAAATGTACACAACCACAGTTTAGAAGAGAGTCAGTATACAAATCTTTGTTCATTAACTAACATGGAATATAATACTTGAGTGTTGTAGAATGATCCTGGATTAGAGGTATAGTAAGCACATCAATTTATTGCCCAGCCCTAATCGCCTTTGAGAAAATAGTGGTCAGTTGCCTTCTGGTCAGGTGTAGGATCATCTACAGTGCTGCAGGAAGGGTGTTCAGGATTTTGACCCAGTGGCATTGAGGAAAGGTGATGTTCTTCCAAGTCAGGAAGATTCTAGGATTCTACAACACTCAAGTATTATATTACATGTTAGTTAATTAACAAAGTACACTGACTCTCCTCTAAACTATGTGGTTGTGTACATTTATTTATGAAGAGAAAACATGTTTAAGTTTGAAAACATTAAATAGTTTTCTAATAGAGGTTCTGCCCAGTCCAAGTGGAAAGGAATAAAGGAATGAAATCATGAAAATCTTAGCACACACACACAATTTACAAAACCACCAACCTTATTTTCCAGGCTGTCTGACAGAGGGACCACTGATGTAAACAGGGCAAGTTTATGACAAAATATTCATTGAACCTTCCACGCTTGTAAACATGTTACCAGGAGCTCCTGGTTACATCATATACCTTCAACAAGATCAGTAGTAAATATCCCGTAAATGTAAATGCAAACATTCATCAGAGATTATTTGAAATATTTAATCCCAAACCAGGAGAAGTCCACGTGTGACCCAATCTGCTGTCCAAATAGACCATTGGGCCCATTCTCACCACTAGATGGTATCATGTGTGTCAAATACTGCAGCTGAGCCAGTGGGATGGAGGGGGTGGGTATGAGTTTGTGGAGAGTCTGCCAATTCTGAGCAACCATATCAGTGGGTTCTGCAGCTAAAACAATCCTTTGCTGAGTTGCTGAGCAGGAGTCCGAGTGGCAAGCATGCTCAGCATTTTTTGGGGTGGGCAGGGGTCAGAGTTATCTGGATATATTGTTCCCAGGACAATCCCACACTTTAGGTTAAAACAAATTTTAGAGGTGCTCAGTGATCAGGGACAGGAGAGTTTGGCTGCTCATCATGTAGCTCTGGTTATCTACGATAGAGCTAAGGAGGAGCCTCAGCCCTGGCTTTCAACCACGGGTTGCCTTTGTGGATGAGAATAAGCTGAACAGGAATGGACAAACTACCCACAGTACAGTGGAACTGGACGCTATTCAAGCGAGGCAGTTAAGAGGAATAGCATTGCGATTGAAAGTAGATAAATTGACTATTCTACTCTCTAAGGTGCTAATTCAATACTTCCTTTCTCTCTACATTCATGTAATCGGAGATTTACCTTTCTCTTTAACCACCACATCAGCATTACTTGTGCATTACTTGTATTCATCAAAAGTCTTGGCCTAGTCATCTGTCTCCAGACACAAGTTACCTGTTTGGTCTTTAACAGGCTCACTCTTCCTCTTTGTGATCCAAATTTATATTTTAAATTTCACAACTATGCTTTTTTGCAATAATCCATGTTTTCCGCAGTACTCAGCTCTTGGCATCTGATGCATGCTTCCTTTCCCAACCTTCTGAATGTTGTAATTCAGAAAGCCAGCTAGTGAAGAGTAGAACTGGATCCAATCTATGTGCACTTTTATATTTATTTGTAGTTCAAAATGACAAACATCCACCTCCTAATCACAGCTTCAGTCTGGATTTATTTGGACACATGTTGTTATGACACATCTCCAAAGCTATCACATCCTCAGGTGGGGCATGCACCTGGCCTTTCATGCCACAGAATAGGGCACCATAAATGCCCTACTCTGTGCATTTTATTTATTTATTTTGTTTGCATCTACTCTGTGCTACTTTAATTTTTAAAAATTGTATCCAATTTTCTAATCAACCTGTTCAGAGATGTTATTACACATCTCTGGACCAGATGAGATTTTAACCCAGGCCTCCCATTTCAGAAGTAGGGACACTACCATTCTGCCACAAGAGGGCCCACTAAAGATTCTCTAAATCTCTTTTTTCACAAACTTATTCAAGAGATGTCAATACTCCGCTCTGGAGTAGGTGGGAGTTGAACTCAGGCCTATCTGGATCAGGCAGACATTGCCATTGCAACACAAAGGCCCTACTCTGTGCATTCTTTTATTTTGCTTATATTTGCTGTGTATTTATATAATCCCATTTAATGCCTACCATCTGCATGCAGCTACACATTTAAATAAAAACAGAAAATGCTGGAGAAACTCAGGTCAGTCTGCATGTGTGGAGTGAAAAGAGAGTTAAGAACAGACTTGTTCAGTTCAGAAGTAGAATCACATGAGACTTAATTCTGTTAATTCAACATTTTTGTCTTTCTTTCAAACTTCCAGCTGGAGTTCCACGATTTGGGAGTTCCAACATTGTTCTTTGAGGAGCCTTTTTGCCCTGACCTTTCTCTTAGTTTACTGTCTCCCACTGCTCTGTCACAGATTTACGTTCTGCAGCTGTTTCCAGTCAGCAAATGCTGAATCAGATTGTAGTTTAATATCCCCAAAACTAAGTCCAGAACTGTTCCTTCCCGTGTTGGTCCTGTCATGCAATGGCTAAAAACAATCCTCCTGAACATATTTCAAGAATTGTTTAAGCTCTATACAGTTGACACTGATTCAGTCCCAGTTAATGTTGTGCAATTTTAAATTTCAAAAAAAGAGGAGGATAGTGAAGTTTTCACTTTCATTCTGTAAATTAAGGAGACCTGTGTTGTAATTACACATTCTAGAATTGTTACAGTCCATCGTATCTCTACCAGCTGGCTGAGCATATTAACTTTGTGCCAATCTCCTCCTTTATCCTGCAGCCCTGTCCAAGATTTCTGTTGAAATTATCATCCAATGCCTTCTTAAAGGCCTCAATTGAACCTCCTGCACCCACAGTTCTAGGCAGTGGATTTCTGACCCTAACTACTCACTGTTTGAAAAAAATTGTTTCCCACCTCATATTTGCTTCTCTGGCAAACCACTTTCAAACCCTTGTTTCTTGATCCAATTATGAGCAGAAACGGTTTCTTCATATCCATCTGTTCCAGACCCTTCGTGATTTTGTAACCTTCTTTCAAACCTCCCCTCAGTTCTCCTCCCCAGGCAAAACAGTCCTCACTTCACCAATCTATCCTGATCACTGAGGTCTCTCATCTGTAGAACCATTCCCATAAACTCTTCTGCTCTCTCTCCAATGTGTTCATATCTTTCCTAAAATGTGGTGCCCAGAACCGTATGCAGCCCACCAGCTGGAGTCGAACCTGTGTCCAGTAAGGTTCACCATCACTTCTCTACTCTTGAACTCTATCTACAGTAATGAAGTCTAGAATACTGAATTTTATATTAAAAGCTCACTCTACCTGTGCTGCCACCTTTAGTGACTTAAGCACATATCCACAGGTCTGTCAGCTCCTGTACAACATTTAGAATGCATCCTTTATTTGATACTCTCTCCATGTCATTTTACTCAAGTGTATCACTTCACATTGTTTTTGCAATGAACTAAATCTGCCACCTATCCATCCACTTGGATACCTCATTGCTCGTCTGATTCTGCTCCAACATTTAATTCAGAATATTTCTATCCCTGCTAAGACAGGATTGGAAAAACAACATGACAAACTCGTGGCAGCGGAGGAAGTCATAGGAGTTCACAGTAAGCTAGAATTTGATGTCATTATATTCTGCAGAAACAAATATGTTTGTTGGATTACGCCTCCAAGAATGAGTGCAATGATAAAAAGGAGTCAACAACAAAATGATCTTTGACGGACTGTAAGCGTAACACTGCAATATCATTGCATACTTCACAAGGATTAGAACGTATTATAAATTCATACTCACCCCTCGATTACTAGCATTCTCCTGTAAAAACTTTCTGAACTTATTAAGGAAAATGTATCTGGATGCCTCACCCTGAAACGACAATGTTTAAATGATTTAGTGAGGTGAAGTTAACCTCACAGTATCCAACCATTTTGTTACAATCGCAGTTTGTGACTACATCATAAGATACAGCAGCAGACTAGGCCATAGGGCTCATCAAGTCTGTTCCACTATTCAAACGTGGTTGATAAGTTTCTCGATCCCATTCTCTTGCCTTCTCCTCCCTGATCCTCTTATCAATCAAGAACCTCTCTATCTTTGTTTTAAACAATGACTCCGCTTCCACAGCCTTCTGCGGCAATAAGTTCCAGAGATTAACCACCCTCTGGCTGAAGAAATTCCTCCTCATCTCTAAAGGGTCACCCTTTCATTCTGAGGCTATGCCATCGGTTCCTAGACTCTTCCTACAGGTGGAAATACCCCTCCACATCCATTCTATCCAAGCCTCTCTGTGTTCTGTATTCCCACTTATTCTTCTAAACTTCATAGAGTACAGACCCAGAGTCCTCAATTACTCCTTATATGACAAGCCCTTCAGCCCTGGGATCATTCTGGTAAACCTCCTCCAGGCCCCCTCCAACACCAGCATATCCTACCTTCGGTATGGGGCCCAAAACTGCTCACAGCATACCAAATGCAGTCTGACCAGAGCCTTAGACAGTCTCAGCAGTAAATCTCTGCTCCTGTATCCGAGCCCTCTTGATGTCCTAACTGCCAACTGAACCTGCACGTTAACCTTGAGAATTCTGAACGAGGACTCCCAAGTCCCTTTGTACTTCAAATTTCTCAAGCTTTCTACATTTAGAAAATAGTCTATGCCTCTTTTCTTCCAACCAAAGTGCATAACCTCACACATTCCCACATTGTATTCCATCTGCCATTTCTTTGCCCACATTAGCCTGTCAGAGTCTTTAAGCAGCCTCCCTACATCCTCAACACTACCTGTCCCTCCACATACCTTTGTGACATATTCAAACTTGGCAACAATGCCCTCAGTTCCAACATCCAATTGTTAAATTTATAAAGTGAATAGTTGTCACCCCAACACTAACCCCTACAAAACTCTACTAGACACTGGCTGCCACCTTGAAAAAGACCCCTTTATCCTGACTCTGCTTTCTGCCAGTTAGCCAATCCTCTAACCATGACAATATCGTGCTCCTGACATCATGGGTTTTGATCTTATCTGGCAGCCTCCTGCACAGCGCCTTGTCAAAGGCCTTCTGGAAATCCAAATCGATCACGTCCACTGGCTCTCCTTTGTCTGACTTGCTCATCACCTCAAATGATTCTAACAGATTTGTCAGACATGATCTCCCCTTGCTGTCTTAGCACTATTTTACCATGCACATCCAAGTACTCTGCAATCTCATCCTTAATAATGGACTCCAAAAGCTGACCAATCTCTGAGGTCAGGCTAACCAGATAGTGGTTTCCTGTCTCTGCTTCCCTCTTTTCTAGATTAAAAAGAAAGCTCAAATTCCTGATCTTCAAGCTTTACAAGTTCCTCTGAGGGAGAATTTTATTATAGCCACAGAGTCATAGAGATCTACAGCTCAGCAAAAAGTCCTTCAGCCCATCACACCCACACCGGTCAAAAACTTCCTAACAGCCTGTTTCCAGATTTAAATGGTAAATTGGAAGTGGAGCTCAAGCTGACCACAGCATTCTTAATTTTCCGACAGTGATTACACAGGTATACTGCTGAACTGATACAAACCGAGTTGATAAATCCAAAAAACACGACTAATTGAATTGCAGCTATTTGGAGCTAGCACCAACACGAAATGAGACAAGCACAATAACAACAAATCACCATTTTAATCATATTCGTAACAGAGAGTGACACGGGACAATAGTGGGAATACTGATAGTGGGCAGTGAGCTCCACATGGGGATAGTGACAGTGGGCAGTGAGCTCCACATGGGGATACTACCAGTGGGCAGGGAGCTCCACATGGGAATATTAACAGTGGGTGGTGAGTTCCACATGGGAATATTAACAGCGGGGAGTGAGCTCCACATGGGAATATTGACAGTGGGCAGGGAGCTCCACATGGGAATACTGACAGTGGATGGTGAGCTCCACATGGGAATATTAACAGTGGGTGGTGAGCTCCACATGGGAATATTAACAGTGGGGAGTGAGCTCCACATGGGAATATTAACAGTGGGGAGTGAGCTCCACATGGGAATATTAACAGTGGGTGGTGAGCTCCACATGGGAATATTAACAGTGGGGAGTGAGCTCCAAATGGGAATATTAACAGTGGGGAGTGAGCTCCACATGGGAATATTAACAGTGGGTGATGAGCTCCACATGGGAATATTAACAGTGGGGAGTGAGCTCCACATGGGAATATTAACAGTGGGGAGTGAGCTCCACACGGGAATATTGACAGTGGGCAGTGAGTTCCACATAGAATATTGACAATGCACAGTGTACTCCATACAGGAATATAGATATGGCAGGGAACATCACACGCAAAAATATAAAGTGCATGTGTGTAGATGTGTCTTCAGCTTGTGGGTTGCCTGCCTGCATAAAGGAGCAAGGACAGCAGGGTTATGAGAATTTTAGGGAGATCATCAGAAACCACAACCCACTTGATCACTTAGCAAAATCAACGAACTAAATTATCACAGTCTCTCAACAATCTACCTTGACAAACAAAATATCTGCACGCAACTTTCAGCCACGAGTTGGTGAAACTGCTACTGGTAGTGGAATGTGGTTTAATTTCATCCAAGAACCGCATATTGAGGAAGTTTCTGCAGATTATAAACTCACTGGAAGCAACTATCACTCACCGATCCTTTATCTTTGTTGTTGAGAAATAATTTCAGGATCTGAACCTGTAGCTCTTCCACAACTGCAAAACAAAATCATTTTATAAACGGTCCTTCTGTACTACTTGGGACAATCAATACTCATACCATACCACGTTTCAATCATAATGTCACCACGTTAGTCATCTTTAACAAGTACACACATCAAACCTCCATCAAAACAACACCAGAGCATGTGCAGTCTGGTATTAAGGAATACAGATTCCTCAATGTTCGGCACAATGACTCCACATTGGAGCAATCCATGTTCAAATGTAGCAAGACCTCGACAACATCCAGGCTTGGGCAATTAATATTCATGCCACACAAGTGTCAGGCAATGGCTATGTCCAACAAGAGAATATCCAAACACCACCTCTTGACATTCAATAGTATTACCATCACTGAATCCCCTAATAACATCCTGAGGGTTACCACTGACCAGAAACAGAACTGAAATATAAACACTGTGGCAACAAGATCAGGTCAGAAGCTAGGAATTATGCAATCCGTAACTCACCTCCTAACTCCTCAAAGTTTGTCAACTGCCTCCAAGGCACAAGTCGGGAATGTGATGGAATATTCCCCACCTGCTGGATGAATGCAGCTTCAACAACACTCAAGAATCTTGACACCATCCAGAACAAAGAGTTAATTTGACATCCACAAGCATTTAATCACGCCACTACCTGCTCAGTAGGATCAATGTGGACCACCTACAAGAATGCACTCAAAGTTCCTAGGACAGCATCTTCCAATTGGAATGCAGTGGTTCAAGAGGCAGCTCACCACCAACCTCTCCATGGCATTGAGATGGGCAATAAATTCTGGCCAATGCAAAGATGTGTGAGTGAGTGAGTGAGAGGAAGAAAAAAAAATTAAGATGAGGTAGTCCAATAAATGGAAGGAAGGCAGCTCAGTGCAGTCACAGGAATGACATTCTATTCCATCCAGGCAAAAGGATGAAGCATAGAATGTTACTTAGTCTATTGCTCGGATGTTTGAGCATGTGTGTCAAGTCACTAACCAATGCTCTTCATAGAATCACACAGTAAAGAACAGGCCCTTGAGCCTATCAAGTCTGTACTGCCAGAACTCTGTTCAATTTACACTAGTCTCACTTCCCAGCAGTTAGGCAAAAGTCTTGAATGTTAGGAGTCTTCAAGTTTGAATGTAGTGATTGATGGAGAAGTGTGCAAGGTAATCTTACTTCAAGATGTCAGATGCCAGAACATGAGCATAGCTTAAAACAAGGGAAAGGTATGTAGAGGCAGATGCAAAGAATTTTATGAAAATATGATCAAAACTCTGGCCTGGCAATTTAGGAGAGTAGGACATAATCTATTGATTATAAAGCAGGTCGTCTTTACATGGGTGATGCTAATTATGTTAATTATTTTAATTTATGAATTATGCTGTTGGATATGCTACTTGAAGAGAGTATATCAGGTTCCAAGTGACCGATTGCGATAGGGGACTCTCTAGTCAGGTGCACAGACAGACATTTCTGCAGCGGTCAGCTATAAAGCAGAATCGTGTGTTGCCTCCCTAGTGCCAGGGTCAAAGATGAGGTAGGTGCAGAATATTCTGAAAGGGGACAGTAGCCAGAAGATCATTGTATGTGTTGATACCAACGACATAGGTTAAGAAAAAGACGAGGTCCTGCAGAAAGAACATAGGAAATTAGGCAGATTTAAAAATAGGCCCTCGAGGGTAGTAATATGTGGATTCCTCCCAGTCACATGTGCTAGTGTAGTGAGAGGAGGATTAGGAGGATAGAGCAAATAAATGCATGCCAACGAGCAAGTGCAAGGGACAAGGATCCATACTTGTGGACTTTTGGGATCTCTTCTGGGGTTTACCTGACCTGTACAGGAAGGATAGGTTGCACCTGATTTGGAAGAGGACAAATACCCCGGCAGGGAGAGTTGTGAGTGTGACTTGTGAAGCTTTACACTAGTATAGGAGGAGGGGGACTCAAAAAGATAGTGAGCAAACAGGTAAGTCTGAGGCTGGTACAATAGACAAGGGGAGTAAGTTAAACAGCATGGGCACAACAGAGATTGAGGCAAAACTTAGAGCAGCACGGTGGCTCAGTGGTTAGCACTGCTTCCTCACAGTGCTAGGATCCCGCATTTGATTCCAGCCTCAGGCGACTGTCTGTGTGGAGTTTGCACTGGGATATCATAGCTATGACAGAAATGAGGATCAGGGAAGGGCAGGACTGGCAGCTTAATGTTCTGGCGCATATATGCTGAATGAAAGCTAGAAAGTGGGTCGAGAGGCGGGCAAGTGCCTTTTTTGGTTAAGATATTATTATGGTAAAACCTAGGGTGGATGTTCCTCGGAGAACATCCAATGAAGTTATATGGGTTAAATTGAGAAATAAAAAAGGGATGATCACCTTATTGGGATTGTACTATAAATAGTACAGCAAGAAATAGTCAGCAGGAAATTAAGAAGCAAACATGTAAAGAGATCTCAAATATCTGTAAGAATAATAGGATTGTAATGGTAGAGGATTTTAACTTTCCAAACATTGAGTGGGACTGCCATAATGCTAAGGGTGTGGATGGAAAGAAATTAGTTGTGTGTACAAGAAAATTTTCTTATTCAGTATGTGGGTGTACCTACTGGTCAGGGAGCAAAACGGGACCTTCTCTTGGGAAAGAAGGCAGGGCAAGTGACTGAGGTATCAGTAGGGGATCACTAAGGAGCAAGTGATCATAACTGTATTACTTTTAAATAGTTATGGAAAACAGTAGACCAGATCTAAAAGTTAAAAGTTCTAAAGTAGAGGAAGCCAATTTTGATGGTATTAGGCAGGAAGTTTCAAAAGTTGATTGTGGTGGCTGTTTGCAGATAAAGGGACGGTTGGAAAGTTGGAGACCTTCAAAAGTGAGATAAGAGTTCAGAGAAATTGTGTACCTGTTAGTGCAAAGGGCAAGGCTGGTAGGTATAGGGAATGCAGGATGACAAAAAAATGTAGGCTCTAGTCAAGAAACAGGAGGAGGCATGTGTCAGGTACAGACAGCTGGGATCAAGTGAATCCCTGAAGGAGTGTAAGGGCAATAGGAGTATACTTAAGAAGGAAATCAGGGAGGGCATAAAAAGGATACTGCAGATAGCTTTGCCAAATAGGATTAAGGAGAGTCCAAGAAGTTTCTACAAATAAATCAAGGGCAAAAGAGTAACTAGGGAGAGAATAGAGGTCAGTGAGGCCATCCATGTGTGGAACGACAGGAGATGGGTGAGATCCTAAACAAATTTTTCATATCAGTATTAACTGTGGAGAAAACATGGAAGTTAGACAACTGGAGAAATAAGTAGTGTTGCCTTGAGAAGTGTCCATGTTACAGAAAAGGTAGTGCTGGAGGTTTGAAATGCATAAATGTAGTTAAATCCCCAGGACCTGATTAGATACATTCCAGAACTGTGTGGGAAGCTAGGGAAAAGATTGCTGGGCTCCTAGCTGAGATATTTAGAGTCAAAGAAAGTTACAACACGAAAACAGACCCTTCGGTCCAACCCGTCCATGCCAACCAGATATCCCCACCCAATCTAGTCCCACCTGCCAGCATCCGGCCCATTTCCCTCCAAACCCATCCTATTCATATACCCATCCAGACGCCTTTTAAATGTAGCAATTGTACTGGCCTCCATGTCCTCTGGCAGCTCACTTCATACACGTACCGCCCTCTGAGTGAAAAAGTTGCCTCTTTCCCCTCTCACCCTAAACCTATGCCCTCTAGTTCTGGACTCACCCACCCCAGAGAAAAGACTTTGTCTATTTATCCTATCCATGCCTCACATGATTTTATAAACCTCTATAAGGTCACCTCTCAGCGTCCGACACTGCAGGGAAAACAGCCCCAGCCTATTCAACCTCTTCCTACAGCTCAAATCCTCCAACCCCGGCAACATCCTTGTAAACCTTTTCTGAATCCTTTCAAGTTTCACAACATCCTTCCAATAGGAAGGAGACCAGAATTGCACACATTCTAACAGTGGCCTAATCAAAGTCCTGTACAGCCGCAACATGGCCTCCCAACTCCTGTACTCAATACTCTGACCAATAAAGAAAAGCATACCAAACGCCTTCCTCACTATCTTATCCACCTACGACTCCACTTTCAAGAAGCTATGAACCTGCACTCCAAGGTCTTTGTTCAGCAACAGTCCCTAGGTCCTTACCATTAAGTGTATAAGTCCTGCTAAGATTTGCTTTCTCAAAATGAAGCACCTCACATTTATCTAAATTAAACTCCATCTGCCACTCCTCAGCCCACTGACCCATCTTGTCAAGATCCCATTGTAATCCAAAGTAACCTTCCTCGCTGTCCACTACACCTCCAATTTTTATGTCATCAGCAAACTTAGTAATTATACCTCTTATGCTCACATCTAAATCATTTATATAATTGATTAAAAGTAATGGACCCAGCATCAATCCTTGTGGCACTCCACTGGTCACAGGCCTCCAGTCTGAAAAACAACCCTTCACCACCATCCTCTGTCTTCTACCTTTGAGCCAGTTCTGTATCCAAATGGCGAGTTCTCCCTGTATTCCGTGAGATCTAACCTTGCTCACCAGTATCCCATGGGGAACCTTGTCGAATGCCTTACTGAAGTCCATATAGATCACATCTACCGCTCTGCCCTCATCAATCCTCTTTGTTACTTCTTCAAAAAACTCAATCAAGTTTGTGAGACATGATTTCCCATGCAAAAAGCCATGTTGACTATTCCAAATTAGTCCTTGCCTTTCTAAACACATGTACATCTTGTCCCTCACGATTCCCTCCAAAAACTTGCCCACCACAGACATCAGGCTCATTGGTCTATAGTTCCCTGGCTTATTCTCAGCTTATTCTATACACACCACCACCCTCTAGTGGAAAAGGTTGTCCATGAGATCCTTTTCATGGTACCATGTTAGCTGTCATCAACAGCCATGGGCAACGTGCCAGAAGATGGAGGGTGGCTAATGTGGTGCCATTATTTTAGAAAGGTGGTAAGGAAAAGCCAGGGAGGGGATTCTGAGGGACAGGATTTACATGCATTTGGAAAGGCAAAGACTAATCAGTGACAGTTAACATGACTTTGTGGGGGATCCAAGATGGCGGCGACCCAGCAAGTCTGAGTCTATAGTGCTCTTCCCAAGACTTGGGCAAAGTGGGTCACCCACCCCCACCACACTCACCAAATCATTCATAATAGCTGTTAAATTTAACTAGTTGCTTAGTAGTACATTTAAATAGTCGAATATTTAGTAAAAATGACCAACGGGAAGGGAGCCCGCAGCTCTCAGCAAGCAGGACCCCTCCCCCACCCTCTCCCTCTTCAGCTGCAGCAGAGGCGTCCACAGCCTCCCCGGGGGGCTTACCTACAGTAACAAGCCTGGTGGAGATGATCTGCAAACTGGATGCGAGGATCGACGCCTTTATCGAGGAGTCCCGAAATCGATGGGACTCACTCTCTGCCGCGCTGCAGAAGCACGACCGAGGCATCCAGGAAATGGAGCGCTGAGTCGGAGGGGCGGAGTTAAAGGCCGCGACCTCCAAAACTACAGCGCAATTGGCTGTGGATCAGGTCTGGACTCTCGAATAGCGAGTCCGGACCTTAGAGAATCACATTGACGACCTCGATAATCGAGGTCGTCAAAAAAAATTCGTTTGCTGGGCCTTCCCGAACGGGAAGAGTAAGGCCAGCTTACAGCGTTCCTCGAGCAGTGGCTGCCACAGCTTTTAAGTCTGGAAGATGGATCAGGCCAGGTAAGGGTGGAATGGGCCTACCGGGTCGCAATACGCGGGCCCGGCTCGAACTAGCGGCCACGCCCGGTCCTGTTCCGGCTGCAGAGCTATAGGGAGAGGCAGATACTCCTAGAAGCTTCTAGAAATCTTGGAAAGGACCCTCAAGCTATGATCTATAAAGGATCCAAGATCATGCTGCTCCAGGACTTTTCCCCAGCTCTGGTCCGAAAGAGGAAGGCATTCGATGAGGCGAAGAAGCGTTGAAGGGACTTAAATATTCAGTACTCCTTACGCTACCCAGCGACGCTATGCTTTAACCATGAAGGATCCGTACATAACTTCGGATCACCAGAAAAGGCTAAGGAATTCTTGGACTCTCTTAGATAAACTGATGTTGGTTTGCCTTTCCCCCCACTTTGGTCTATATCCCCCCTTTTCTTTTCTTCTTTTTTGTTACTTTACTGTTTAATATTATCATGGGGGGTGGGGAGAGGGATTTGATTTTCTCCCCCCCCGGGGTTGTTTTCTTTTAATAATTTATGTATATATGTGGGTATGTTTGGTTAATGTTGGTGGGGGGAGGTGGTTACCTTATTATATTTTACCTCTGTCTTTAGGAGCGGGGTTGTTTCTCTCTTGTTATTTTGTATTATTATATTTAATTATTATTTGTTGAGGTTGTAATTTTATAGTTATATATTTATATATGGTATTAACATTACCAAATATATCCAGGTGTTGGTGTGGGTGGAGGTAGGGTGCTCACTGTTAACTCTAGCTTTGTATTATATCTGAATTCTCCTCATTTTATTGAGGAGCGCCTGGGTCAAGGGTGGGGCACTGGTTGGGAGAGGATATGATGGACTTTTGGAGAGGAAGTGA
Organism: Chiloscyllium punctatum; assembly: GCF_047496795.1. NCBI lineage: Eukaryota > Metazoa > Chordata > Chondrichthyes > Orectolobiformes > Hemiscylliidae > Chiloscyllium > Chiloscyllium punctatum. Next base: position 72,132,962 of record NC_092750.1, read on the forward strand.
CACCCCCTGGGAACTAGGGGGAGAATCTCCACTTAGGTACGTTTTATATTTTTTTTATTTAGAAATAGTTTTTTATTATACTGGTGTGAGTGTATTAGAGAGCCTTTATTTTTGTAAATTTTATATGCTCTATGCTCGGGATGTTCTCGATAGGGTTTCCCCTCCCGAGGGGTCTCGGATTTGCCCAGATGATTATGGTTGATCAGTCAGTTAAGTGGTGCACCTGGAATGTCAAGGGGAGTAATTCGCCAGTCAAAAGGAAGAAAATATTATCAAATCTTAAGAAAGAGAGAGTCGATAGAGCTCTCCTACAGGAGACACACCTGTCGGATAAAGAACACTTGAAATTACGACAGGGTGGATTTGATCAGGCCTTTTTTTCTTCTTTTAGCTCAAAAAGCAGGGGAGTGGTTATTCTTGTTCGGAAGAATTTCCCTTTCAAAATCCTAAATCAGATAAAAGATGAATCTGGACGATATATTTTGATTAAAGCCCTCATAAATGGAGAGGAATATGGGATTTTAAATTTGTACTGCTCCCCGGCACACCCATTTAAATTTATAACGGAAGCTTTTTCAAAATTGATGGCTTTTGGTGCCCGTCATACAATTATAGGGGGAGACTTTAATTGTATTATGGATCCGGAAATAGATAGGATTCCCAAGAGTACTGTAGGAGTATCTCCCAGATCTAGACAATTGGTGGATCTGAACAAAGAATTAGGATTAGTAGATGTATGGAGATGTCTTCATCCACAGGGCAGAGATTTTTCTTTCTATTCCAATCCACATAAATGTCATACCAGAATTGATATGTTTTTTGCCCCCTCAATTTTTTTAAATTCCATATCATCCTGTAAAATAGGTAGTATAGCAATTTCCGACCACGTTGCTGTATATATGGAAACTAAGGCGAGGAACAATGGGACATCCCCTCGGCATTGGCGTATGGACCTCTTCCTAATGAAAGGCAGTAAATTTGTAAAGTACTTCTCTCACGAATTTAAAACTTTTTTAGAAATTAATTCAGGTACGGCTAGCAACCCATCAATGATGTGGGAGACCATCAAAGCTTACACGCGAGGTTTGATCATCTCCTATTCAGCGACCCAGAAAAAATTGAAGGGAGAACAACAGCGTCTGCTCGAAGCTCGCTTAAAAGCAGCTGAAACAGCATACGCTGATAGACCTTCTATTATTAAATTGCAAAGGATTACGGCTCTTAGGACAGCTCTAAACACTACGCTTACTCAAACGGCTAAGAGGGAAATATTATTTGCAAAACAAAGGTTATATGAATATGGTGACAAACTAGGTAGATACTTAGCATTTCTTGCAAAGAAAAAGAAGGCTCCTTAGTCTATTACGTCTATCAAGGAAAGTACAGGTATTTTGACTCATGATCATAAAAAAGATTAATGCGATCATTAGAGAATTTTATTCTGAGTTATATAAATCACAGGATTGTGAAGACAGGACTAGGAGGATGCAGTCATTTTTTAAAAATTTGACCTTTCCGGGCCTAACTCTGGAACAGGTATCGGTTCTAAATGCTCCTCTAACAGTCCAAGAAATACCTGATGCAATTAGGCAACTTCAGAGAGGTAAGGCACCTGGCCCAGATGGTTTTCAAGCTGAATTCTATAAAGAATTTACAGAAATATTGGCTGGTCCACTTATGGACATGTATAACTATGCATATAGTCAGGGCTGTCTCCCGCCTTCGCTGAAAGAGGCAAATATCTCTCTTATCCTTAAAAAAGGAAAGGATCCAGAAGATTGTACGTCATATAGACCAACATCCTTGCTAAATGTAGATTTTAAAATCCTTTCTAAAACGTTAGCACTGAGACTAGAAAGGGTACTGCCACATATTATAAAGGAGGATCAGACGGGGTTTATTAAGGGCCGTAGATCATCCAATAATATTAGAAGGGTTTTGAATATGATTCAAGCCTGTCATCAGGGAAAGATACCAGGAGTAGTAGTTTCATTAGACGCGGAAAAGGCATTCGGTAGGGTTGAATGGTCATATTTGTTTTACACATTGGAAAGGTTTGGCGTTGGACAGGTGTTTACCAAATGGGTCTCAACATTGTATAGTGATCCCAAAGCAGTTGTGGTTACCAATGGATTAGGTTCGGATAGCTTCAGTGTGGGCAGGGGCTGCCGTCAGGGATACCCTCTCTCGCCATTGTTATTTACGCTAATAACTGAACAACTAGCAGAAGCTATACGAGCTGATCCTAATATAACGGCACCGAGGATTGGTACAGGTAAACATAAAATTACCCTTTATGCAGATGATGTTCTTTTATTCTCAGTAATCCTCTGATGTCCGTACCTTGCCTAATCCAAGTTATTAATACATTTAGTGCATTCTCAGGTTATAAAATTAATTTTTCAAAATCCGAGGTTATGCCAATGGGTGGCCTTGCTATGACACCCCACTTAGTGGACGGATCCCTTTTTCCCTTTCGTTGATCCCTGGAGGGCTTCTTATATTTAGGTATTTTTATTACTCCAGTATTTGGTCAGTTGTATAAGGCTAATTTTGTGCATTTACTGGAAATGATAAAGCAGGACCTCCAGCGATGGGGAGACCTTCCAATTTCCTGGTTGGGTAGAATAGCCCTAATTAAAATGAATGTTCTGCCCTGTCTCCTATATCCTATGAGAATGCTTCCGGTGATGCTGCCGAGGATGGCTCTACGTAAATTATATGGCTGGCTGGGTTCCTTTATCTGGAATCATAGACGGCCTCTCATTAAGCTGAAGAAGCTACAGCTTCCACAGACAGGGGGAGGATTGGACTTCCCAGATTTTAGGAAATATCAGTTAAGTTCCCTATTAAGTTACATAGCTGATTGGGTCTTGTCTGATCCACAATCAATCTGGTTGGACATCGAGGCTTCTCAAGTAAAATACCCACTTATTAACCTCTTATTTTCAGACAAGAGGAAAATCATTACAGATCACTGTAAAAACCCTATAATACTAAACACAATTAAGGCTTGGATTATAATGTGGCAAAATGAGGGTAATTCACATAAAACGTCCCCCTATGCACCGATAGTAGGAGCATGGGGATTCCAACCGGGGTTTACAGATGCCACTTTTAAACTCTGGAGATCCAGGGGTATCTCATGTCTAGGGGACCTATTTAAAGATGGGGTCCTGATGTCTTTTGAACAGCTGCGTCAGAAATTCGGATTACCTAATGGAGACCTCTTTCGATACTTCCAAATTCGAGATTATATACAGAAGAAGACTACGTTATTAGATAGTCTTTATAAATCAGATAGAGAATGTAATGTTCTACGACCAGTGGGGGCATCTTCCGTCAGCACTATTTATCATCTACTACATGATGAAGTATCGGGAGATATGGACAATCTGCTTAAAACATGGGATCAGGATTTGGGACTAGAAATCTCTATAGAAACGTGGAAAGATATTTGGGAAAACGCTAGAAGAATTACTTTCTGTAACAGAACCCAGGCTATCCAGCTGAAGATACTTCATAGGACCCATATAGCACCGGTTCGATTGGCAAAATTTAAGGCAGGAGCATCTCCAATGTGTCCCAAATGCAAAATAGAGGTGGGCACTCTTGTACATTGCCTATGGACCTGTCATAAGATCCATAGATATTGGACTAAAGTAGCAAGTACCCTGACAGAAATCTTAGGAACGGAAATTAAAGTGGACCCTGTATCTCTCCTTTTGGGCTTTTCGAACTTTCCCTCCCTGGACATGTATGGGAAGAGACTATTTTCTATTCTCTATTTCTGTGCAAGGAAAAATATTTTGGTGAACTGGGTGGCTGAGGGCCCCCCTAGACTTTCAAATTGGTACAGATTAATTATGGAATGTATTCCCCTTGACTTCCTTACAAATATGGTGCACCGAAAGACCGAATTATTTTATAAAATTTGGCAGCCCTTCTTGAATTACATAAATATAGATATTTCGGCTATCCTAACAAGGGCTTTTATTTAATTGAGATCACAAACCTGGCTGGTCCGGGGCCCCTTAGGAGCGGAATCCCGCACGAATACGGGTTTTATTACATTTGATGTTAACACATTCCGAGCATGTAAGAGACTTAAATATACACTCTGGTTAGATTAGTAGAAAGTTAAGTTTTCTTTTTTTTTCTTTCTTTTTCGGTATTCTTTTTTCTTTTGTTAAATTTTGGCTATTGTATATTTGATTTAATTGTATATCAATGTTTGTATATGAGAGTTTTGTTTATTTTTGTAAACTTGTAAAAATGTTAAATTTCTAATAAAAATATCTATTAAAAAAAATGACTGTGTGTGGGAAATTCTATCTCATTAACTTAATTGAGTCATTTGAAGAAGTGTCAAAGGTGATTAATGAAATCAGAATGGGAGACATTGTCTGTACGGACTTCAGGAAGAAGGTAGACAAGGAACGACATCATAGATAAATGGGAGGTGTTGCATTTTGGGAAGGCAAGCCAGGGCAGGACTTATACAAATAATGGTAGGGCCCTGGGGACTGTTGCTAAACAAAGAGGTCCAGGGTGTATAGTTGCTTGAAAGTGGAGTTGCAGGTAGATAGGGTTGTGAAGAAAGCATTTGGCACACTTGCCTTCATTGGTCAGTGTGTTGAGTATAGGAATTGGGAGGTCATGTTGCAGCTGTAGGTGTCAATGATGAGGCCACTTTTAGAATAATGCATTCAAGTCTGGACTCCCTGCTTTCGGAAAGATGTTGTTTAACTTGAAAGGATACAGAAAAGATTTACATTGATGTTGATGGGATTGTAGGGTTTGAGCTGTCGAATGAGGCTGATTTGTTTCCCTTGAGCATCAGAGGCTGAGGGACAACCTGGTAGAAATTTATATGAGCATGAGGGGCATGGACAGGGTGAATAGCCAATGGCTTTTTCCCCTAGAGTAGGGAAGTCCAAAACTAGAGGGCATAGATTTAATGTGAAAGGAAAAAGATTTAAAAAGGGATCTCATGGACAACCTTTTCCACTAGAGGGTGGTGGTGTGTATAGGATAAGCTGCCAGAGGTGGTGGCGGAGGCATGTACAATTGCAACATTTAAAAAAGGTATCTGAACGGGTATACGAATAGGAAGGGCGGACCTCTATGTCGCAGAAGCCGAACACAAACTCTCCAACACCATGACCTACCTCCGCCTTGTCCACAACCCAAATGCGACCCATCATGCCTTAATTGCCTCCAATGACTCCCTGCCGCCCACTGCCTCCAAACGCACAGTCCCCCAGCCCCACACTGCCCGGTTCTACCTGCTCCACAAGATCCACAAGCCCAACTACCTCATCCGACCCATTGTCTCGACATGCTCCTGCCCCACCAAACTCATCTCATCTTACCTTGACTCTATACTCTCCCCCTTGGTTCAGACACTTCCCACCTACATCAGCGACACCAACCACACCCTCCACCTCTTCAGTAACTTCCAGTTCCCCAGCCCACAGCATTTTATCTTCACTGTGGATGTGCAATCTTTATACACACCCACACCTCACAAGATGGCCTCCAGACCCTGCACTTCTTCCTCTCGAACAGACCCATCCAGCCCCCCCTCCATCAAAATCCTCCTCCACTTTGCCAAACTGGTCCTCACCCTCAATAACTTTTCCTTTAACTCCTCCCATTTCCTCCAAATCCAGGGGATGGCCATGGGCACCCGGATGGGTCCCAGCTATGCCTGCCTCTTTGTCAGCTATGTCAAACAGTCCCTCTTCAGTACCTACACAGGCACTGTGCCCCAACTCTTCCGTCGTTAACATCGATGACTGCATTGGTGCAGCGCCCTGCACCCAGGCTAAACTGGTGCTGTTCATCAACTTTGACCACAATTTCCACACCATCCTCAAATTCACTTGGTTCATCTCAGATACCTTCCTCCCCTTTCCACCCACAGCCACAGTCTCCAGAGGGATGTTTACTGCAAGCCGACAGACTCCTACAACTGCCTGGACTACACCTCCTCCCAGCCAGTATCCTGCAAGAATTCCATCCAATTCTCCCAATTCCTCCACCTCCACTGCAACTACTTGGACAAGGAGACATTCCACTCCCAAGCATCCCAGATGTCCACCTATTTCGAACCACGTGCTTTTCCCCTGTCATCCAGACAGCCCTTCACTGCACCACTTCCACTCCCCATTCCACTGCTCTTAAACCCCATCCCCCAACGCAATAAAGACCTACCACCCCATCAGTCTCCACATCCAACGCATCATCCTTAAACATTTCCAACTCCAACTAGACCCCACCACCAAAAACATCTTCCCCTCCCCATCCCTCTCTGCCTTCCACAACGACCATTCCCTTTGACACTCCTTGGTTTGCGCCAATCTCCCCACCAATCCCCCGAACCCCCAGATATCTTCCTCTGAAACCAGAAAAGATGCAAACCTGCTAGTACACCACCCCCTTCACCTGTATTCAAGGCCCCAAGCAGTCCTTCCAGGTGAGACAAAGGTCCACCTGTTTCCTTTCCAAACTAGTCTACTGCATCAGGTGCTCTCGCCGTAGTCTCCTCTACATCCAAGAGACCAAACGTAAACTTAGGGAATTGTTCACTCAGCATCTCAGCCAGGCCTGCAAGGCCGACCGGACCTCCCAGTCACCGCCCATTTTAATTCCCCTTCCCACTCCCTTTCTAACATGACTATCTTTGGCCTCCCCCATTGCCACAATGAACAGCAAATTGGAGGAACAACACCTCATCTTCCGCGTGGGCAGCCTACAGCCCAGAGGATTCAAGATTTAGTTCTCCAACTTCAAATAACCTCCCTGCCCACCGCCACCCAGACTCCCTTCCCAGCCTCCCCCTCCCTTCCACTCTTCCCTGCCACTAACCAGATTCCTTCCTCCCATTGACCAACCAGGTCATACCCACTGCCTGTTTTCACCTATCCCCACTTTACCACCTTGCCCCTGTCATCCTCTTTATCTGTAGCTTCCCCTACACCCACCCCCACTCCTGAAAAAGGGTTACACCCAAAACGTCAACTTCATCTCCTAATCCTGCCTATATTCTTCCAGCCTCCTGCCTATCCACTGATAATCCTCAACTCCATCATTTATTTTCCCCATGATCCTTCATTCTCTTTCCAGGTTAAATATGACTATCTCAGTTTTGAATACACTTAATGATCTAGCCTCAACAGCCCTCTTGCAGTAAAAAGATTCCACAGAATCATACAGAGAAGAAATCCCTCCTCGTCTCTTTATGCCCTCTGGCCCTACCCTCTCCCACAGGGAGAAACAACATCTACACTGTCAAGCTGCCTTCCAAGTCACCCACCATTCTGACTTGGAACTATTGCTGGATCAAAACTGTGCAAGTCCCTCCCTTAAACAGCCCTTTTGGTGTGCTGACACCACATGGACTGCAATCATCCAAGGCAATAGCTGGCTACCAGCATCTTCTCAAAAGCAATTAAGGACAGGCTGGTTGTGCCAACATTATTCATATGCTATGAAGAAACAAAGCCAATTTATTATTATAAGCAACTGCTGCTCAATTAGATATTGCATTCAGTCGGTGGTACGGTTATCTCAGTCACAGCTGAACATGATTCCAATTTGTGTAAACGTTCAAGCATTGGAAAGGACCAGAAATCCAAACAGAACCTTGTCAGTTCAAACTTCCTACGAAGAACACAGAACATTAGAGCGCAAAACAGGCCCTTTGGCCCTCGATGTTACACCAACCTGTGGAACCAATCTATTCTACACTATTCCATTTTCATCAATATGTCTAACCAATGACCATGGTGGCACAGTGGTTAGCACTGCTGCCTCACAGCGCCAGAGACCCAGGGTCAATTCCCGCCTCAGGCGACTGACTGTGTGGAGTTTGCACATTCTCCCCATGTCTGTGTGGGTTTCCTCCGGGTGCTCCAGTTTCCTGCCACAATCCAAAAATGTGCAGGTTAGGTGAATTGACCATACTAAATTGTCCGTAGTGTTAGGTGAAGGGGTAAACGTAGGAGTATGGGTCTGGGTGGTATACGCTTCGGTGGGTCGGTGTAGACTTGTTGGGCCGAAGGGCCTGTTTCCACACTGTAAGTAATCTAATCTAATCTAAATGCCCTTAAAGGTGGTGAATCTACTACTGTGTACTGCATCCCTAAATACACAATTGGAGCTCTTTTGAGGGCAAGTCCAGAATTAGAGGATACTTTCAAATTAAGGCTTGCCCTTTGAATGGAGATGAGTGGGCAAGTATCCTCTCAGAGCATTGAAACATTCATATGATTGATGTAACGCTCTTATTCCTGATTTATGTCTGGATCTGGATGACTGCCAGGCCTGAGAGTACACTTTTGTGGATGTCTACCAGCAGAGTTGCATTTTTATTTAATTTTTAACAGGTGTTTTGCTGTGTACAAGAATAAACAAGTCTTGCTTCAACTGTACAAGACAGTGGTGAGACCACATTTGGAGTGTTGTGCACAGATAGAGTCATAGCGATGTACAGCATGGAAACAGCTGCTTCAGTCCAACCCGTCCATGCCGACCAGATATCCCAACCCAATCTAGTCCCACCTGCCAGCACCCGGCCCATATCCCTCCAAACCCTTCCTATTCATATACCCATCCAAATGCCTTTGAAATGTTGCAATTGTACCAGCCTCCACCACTTCCTCTGGCAGCTCATTCCATACACGTACCTCCCTCTACATGAAAAAGTTATCCCGTAGGTCTCTTTTATATCTTTCCCCTCTCATCCGAAACCTATGCCCTCTAGTTCTGGACTCCTCGACCCCAAGGAAAAGACTTTGCCTATTTACCCTATCCATGCCCCTCAATTTTGTAAACCTCCATTAGGTCACCCCTCAGCCTCTGACACTCCAGATCTGGTCTCTTTGCCTAAGGAAGGATATGCTTGCCTCAGAGGATTCATCGGACTGATTTATTAGTTGGTGGGACTGTCCTATGAGGACAGTTTGAGGAAAAGACATGGGTCCTCTGAAGTTTGGAAGAACGTGAGGCAACCTCATAGAAACTTACAAATTTATTACGAGACTGGAAAAGTTAATTTGAAAAAACATTTCTCATGGCTCTGAAGTATGAAATCTACCATCTCAGCAACAGCCAGATTTAAGTAAGCCTTGCTCTAACTGTTGCAACAGTACAGTGACAAGAAATATTCACTTAATTGTTGATAAAAAGAATATTAATAGAGCAATAGCTACATAGGAGGTTAAGTAAAAGTGAGGGAGAACATCAAGCTCATCTTCATAGCTCTCTCACACAGTTCAACACTCTGTGGCATGCTTTGTGAAGATTTCCACATGAAGAATACCTTGTGTGTGAGGTAATCGCCTATGAGGAAGTGTGGTCAACATCCTTAAGATTAAGAAAGAAATTACAAGAAAATGAAGGAGAAATAAAATTTCTGCAGTAGGGAGGAAAGAATCTGGTACTGGTCTTATTGTGAGTGACAGGTCATGACAAAAAGAATCCTGGAAGTACTGCAGAAACTCCTTTCACGATGTCCTCAAAGCAATTGTGAAGCGGTCAATCACCCCGACTGCCTCACAGAAACCCCTGTTCTGTGACCAAAATGAGAAAGCTCAATCAGGAATGCACAGAGGCAGAGTTGAGACGTCAGAGTGAGTGCAGAAACCTCCAAACAACTTATTTACCACATCCTCCAAGCACCACCTTCTCTGCAAATGGCAGGGTCTACATTCATGCGGTGGAGTTGCCAGCCTTCTCAAAGCTCATCAAAGCCAGAGTGGAAGGAAGTCATGCTCGATCCCCTGCGACTGCCAAGAAGCTCTAAGTATGCAAAGGTTGAAATGACTCCTGTTGCTAACATTCTTCACACAGCACCATGTTTAGCACTTACCCTCAATACGTTTCTTTAATCGCTGGCAGCCACGTTCATAGGCCCGACGTCTCAGCCTCTCCTCAGCAGTTTCCTCCTTCACCTCCTTGCCCTGGAAGAAGAAACTGGGTTCATCACCTCTTAAAATGAGGCCAATCACTTCGAAGTTTTTACCCAAATGGTGAACCTATTCACAGGGAGCTAGCAATGGTCAAAATAACGAATGAAAGATCTCACCTCCTTGTCAAACCTGGTTGGCCACCAAGTGGTGGGAATAAGCTCCTCCAAGCCTGCCTCCTCCACCCGCAGGGGCGTCTTAATGAAAAAAAACACCACTGATCGCAGCACATCAAATGTGTCTTTGAGTTAAGGGTCATCAAGGTGCCACTTCTTATAATAAGAAGGTATTATACCAAGTTCCCAAATGTCCTCTTCCCTTCAAACTTTTCCAACATAATAGCGAAATTATTTTCTTTTTGTCAATGTGGGCACTGATTGAGCATTTTGTACCCGAAGCTTTTCGTACCTAATGCCATCCTTTGGAACAAAATGCCAAATAAATAGCCAAAATTAACACAGAATGGCACTAAAAATAACACTCAATTTATGTCATTGTCTATTATTCAAGAAACATAGAAGCATCTTTGTTAATATCCTTTGAGTGTGGCTTCTTTTTTTTGTAAATATATTTATTAGCAAATTTTTTTAACTTTACAAACAAATAAAATTATTGAAAAAAATCTGTATAAAAGAAAACACAAATTACAATACTACTATCTACTAACCTACCCTCTAATACCAAGCAAACCCTAACACTGTGCAAAGCTACACCAAACAAAGAAAGGCAAAAAAAAACAAAATATAGAACAGCGATGCTCTGCACAAAGCCCCCAAACAAAGGAACGGGAGCATTGTATACATACCCGTATTAACTCGGGAAACCCCCTCCAGGGCCCAGGGCTTGACAAATCTAATCACCCTGGTTAAACAAACACCAGAGTTAAGATAACTGACAAACCTATATCCAAATAACTCAAGTAGGGCTGCCATGTCATATGAAAATTGTCTGTTATGTGGCGCACCACGTTTGTAAAAAGGTCCAAGGGAATGTGCTCCATAATTAATTTCTGCCATCCCAGCAGGTTCGACGGGTTCTCAGACACCTAATTCATCAGGATATTCTTCCATGCACAGTGTGCAAGAATATTAAATAGTTTCTTCCCATGCCCTTCTAAAGATGGTAAATTCGGTAGACCTAAGAGGAGAGATATCGGGTCTACTTTGACTTCAGTCCTCAATACCCTCCTATCTCTCCCGCCACAACGCTCCAGTAAACACGGAGCATGTGGCATGTCCAGAAGCAATGGGTAAGAGTACCTAACCTTATTTTACATTTGGGGCACATTGAAGATGCCCCTTTTTTAAACTTCGCCAGATGAGCCCTGTGCAGAACTTTTAACTGCGTAGCGCACGTCCTGTTACGGATTGAGATCTTTTAAGTACTCTCCCATGTTTCAGAAGAGACCTCCACTCCTAGCTCTTGCTCCCAGACCTAACAACTGGTTAATATCCTGCCAGGCCCTGCCACCCAGCAGGCGATAAAGGGCACTAACCGAATGGGTGCTTGTGGAACGTAGTCTCTCTGTATCGGGCGAATAGGGCTTAGTGAAAAGTGTAGTCTTCTTCCGGATGAAATCCCTAACCTGAAAAAAACGGAAAAGGTCTCTGCTGGGCAACCCTTATTTGCGGCTCAGTTGCTCAAAAGACATCATAACCTCCCCCTCAAAAAGGTCTCCCAAACTATAAACTCTGCTCGCTGCACATAGTTTGAACCCTGAGTCCATCATCCCTGGTCAGAACCCTGGCATGCTAACTATAGGTCTAAGTGGCAAAGTCTTGGATAAACAACTCTCACTCTGACGCATCGCCCTCCATGCCTTGACTGTACCAATGACAATGGGGTTTCCGGCAGTGGTCCACAACTGTCCTTATTTTATCCATGAACAACAGATTAATAAGAGGGCACTTTGCCTGGGAGGCCTCGATATCCAGCCATATTGAGTTTGGATCGTTACCTACCCAATCGCAGACAAAAGACAGCAGGGAACTCAACTGATACCTTCTGATGTCTGGGAAATCAATTCCTCCCTCTCCTTGAGGCAACTGAAATTTAGTAAGTTTGATGAGGGGCCGCCCACGACGCCAGACAAAGGAGCCAAACAAAGGAACCAAACCACCCCATAAGCTTCCGCAGCGTTGACCTGGGAAACATTATAGGGAGCATACGCATGGGATAAAGCAAATGAGGAAGAACATTCATCTTAATGAGAGATATTTGGCCCAGCCATGAAATTGGAAGAGCCTCCCATCTCTGGAGATCTCAACTAATATTGTCCAGTAAGTGAACAACGTTAGTCTGAAATAACAGATCAAATTTGGGAGTAATAAAAATGCCTAGGTACCGGAACCCTGCCCGTGACCACTTAAAAGGGAACTTCGAGACACCATCAACTTCTGGTACATCCTTAAGATTCTCCAAAGGCATAGCCTCCAATTTTGCAAAGTTAATCTTATATCCTGAAATAGCCCCAAATGAATTGATACATTGTATCAAATGGGATACGGGTTCGATAAAAACAGAAGGACATCATCCACATACAATGTAATCTTGTGTGCCCTCGATCCCACTTCCGGAGTGGTTATGTGGACATTCTGACGAATATCCTCTGCCAGCGGATCTATCATCAATCTATAAACAACAACTGTGAGAGGGGGCAGCCTTGCCGACTACCCCAACCAATCCTAAAATTCCAGACTTCATCCCGTTAGTGATGACAATGGCCAGAGGGTGGCGATATAAAACCTCCACCCACCTAGCAAAGACCCCACCCAATCCAAACTGCTCTAAGACATAAAAAAGATACGGCCATTCTACCCGGTCAAAGGCTGTCTCTGCATCTAAGGAAATCACCAACCCCTAAATCGATCGTTGCTGACAAACTTGGACCATATTCAGCAGCCTTCTAATATTATTAGAGGACCTACAGTCCCTTATCAAGCCTGTCTGGTCCTCTTTAACAATATGGGGCAACACCTTTTCCAACCTCAGCGCCAAGATCTTGGACAGAATCTTGAAATCTGAATTTAGTAGAGAGATGGGCCTGTATGAGGCACAATCCTCAGGAACCTTCCTCTTCTTAAGAATTAAGGAAATATTAGCTTCTCTCAAAGATGGTGGTAGGCATTCATGCATATAGGAGTGATTGTACATCTCCAACATCGGCACTGACAGAATCCCTATAAGCTCCTTATTAAACTCACCCGGGAGATAATCAAGGTCAGGCGCTTTCCCAATCTGAAGTTGCCTAGCTGCCTCCTGTATTTCCTGAACGGTCAAGGGGGCATTAAAGAGAGAGGCCTGTTCGAAGGTTACCTCTGGGAGGTCCAGGTTCTTAAAAAAAAGTCTCCATTTTAGCCCTCCTGTCTTCGCAACCTTCAGACCAATACAATTCAGAGTAAAAGCTCCGAAAAGCCTCATTAATCTATTTAGCATCGTACGTAAGGACCCCGGCGCTGTCTCTGATTGCAGTAATGGATTGGGGAGCACGCTTTTTCCTAGTCAGGTATGCTAAGTACTTCCCTGGCCTATCCCTATATTCGAAAAGCCTCTGTCTAGCTTAGTCACTGAAGGCCGCGCAAAATGTGCTGCCTCCGCGACTTTCAAACCTTGTCTCCAGTAGATGCTGCTGTTCCTCCTTCTGTCATTTCCAACTAGCCAAATAGGAAATAGCTAATCCACTAGCAAAGGCCTTAGCAGCCTCCCATAGCATGGACGGGCAACTAGCTGTGCCGGAGTTGATAGTCAAGAATTCCTGAAACTCCTTCAAAAAGTATTCCACAAATTTGGAATCCTTAAGGAGAAAAGAGTCCAAACGCCAGTGCCGCAAACCTAGCCCTTCACTCTTAGCCTTAACCTCCAAATATACTACCGTGTGATCAGAGATAGCGATATTCCCAATTTTACAACTCAATCGAATCCAGAAGGGCTGAGGAGCGAGAAAAAGAGGTCAATCCTCGTGTGACATTTATGTGGGTTTGAAAAAAGGTGAAGTCCTTGCCGGTAGGGTGAAGACATCTCCAAATATCCACCAGCCCCAACTCCTCGCATAAGACAACCACCTGCTTAGCATGCAAAGAAATAGTTGGGGGCCCACAAGGCATCCTGTCCACTGTCGGATCCTAAAGACAATTAAAATCTCCCCCACACCCCCTATAATAATGCGCCATGTTCCAGAAGCACTCAGCTTAGAGAAAGCACTAATCAAAAATTTGAGAAGATGCACCGGAGGACAGTTGACATTTAAAATGCCACATTCCTCCTCATGTATCAGGGCTTTAAGTATCACAAACCGTCCCTGCTCATCTTTCACCTGCTCTAATAATGTGAATGGAAGATTTTTCTGGATAAGTACTGCCACTCCCCTACTTTTAGTAATAAAGGATGAAAAGAATACCTGGTTATAACGCCCCCCCCCCCGTTATAATCTCAGGCGTTCCCCATCATCAAGATGGGTTTCCTGCAACATAGCGATATCAACCCTTTCCCTCTCAAGGAAAGAAAGCACTTTTTTCCTTTTAACAGGCGAATGACTTCCTTTAATGTTCCAGGTGCATCATTTAATAAGACACAGCCATATCCCCTTTCAGTCAGCCTTGAACCTCTCGGAGGGAGAAGCCTGCTTACAAAGCGCCGAACGTAAGTAAATAAAGACTCAGAATTGAAAAACTATATATACAAAAACTACTCTATCGTAACTATAAACAAATATTACTACCAAAAAACTATATAAAGAAAACCAACTATAGAACCTTGAATGGAAGACTCTTGCCCCTGCCCGTAGAGGGCACTCAGCCTACCCATCTCCTCCTTCACAGCTCCTTCAAACCTGGACTGTGCCCCGGCATTAGGCCAGAAAAAAAAACAAGGAGATGATCCTTAAATCAACAGAAATAAAAGACAAAGTCAGGATGAGCACTCCACCCATCCCTGGCTTTATGTCACCCCTACTTGTGACTAAAAGAGAAGCAGAACAAACAAAAAACAAAAGGAGAGAGACAACAAAGAACATCCACAAAATTCCCCATCAGAAAATCCAGTTATTAAAAAAACGGAACAACTTATTCCAAAGTCTTTTCCCCCTTTCCAAAAAGGAAATTATTAGGAAGAAAGAAAGGAATTAAAAAAGGGAAGAGATGGGAAAAAATAGAAAAGAGAACAAACATTAACCATATTCCTAAGGCCAATCTGTCTATTTTAAAGTATCCACAAAGTTTTTAGCCTTATCCGCCGAGTCAAGTGTATAAACTGAGTCCTCGTGGCTGAAACGGAATACTGTGGGGTATCTCATGGAGTACTGGATGCCCAGGTTCCTCAGCCTCTTTTAAACTTCATCGAAGGACTTCCTCTTTCAGATTACAGCTGCAGAGAAATCCTGGAAAAACATGATTTTTGACACCTTGTACAGCAGTGCCTGTGGATCTTTTCCCAGGGACCTGGAAGCTTCTATGACTTTTTGCTTGTCCTCATATGAGTGGAAGTGCACTAGGCCCGAGCCGGGGTGCTGCACTGGGCCTGACCTGTGCACTGTAACCCGATACGCCCTTTCAATCTGCAGCCTGCTGGACTCGATGTGAAGGGCCAAAAACTTCGGCAGCCAGTTTTCAAAGAAACTGACTGGCTGGTCACCTTCCTCACCTTCAGGGAGCCCGACAATTCGGACACGTATCCTCTGACATCGATTTTCGAAGTCGTCGATATGGTTTCGCAAGGCCCGCGCCTCTCACTTCAGCACCTGGATCCGACTGGATGAGGACTCCATCGCAGCTTCCGAGGCCTTGGTTCGACCCCCCACCTCCTCCAGCCTCTCCCCGAGGCCCTGGATCTCCTGCTCGTGCTTCTGCAGCATGGATGCCATTAGGTTGGACCTGGGCACGAATCTCCTCACGGATTTCCTCAATTGCAGCCGCAACTTTCAAGGTAAGTCTCTCCATCGCCGCAGCCAATTCCTGTGAGTCTGTCAGGTCCCCGGGGGGTTCAGGAGAGGCTGCTGCTGCTGCAGTCTCTGGTGTACTAGGTGCTGCAGGGGAATGTCCTCCCTGCTGCTGTTGGCCTGCTCCTTTTCCCTTTGGCATCCTTCCCACTCCCAAATATTAACAAATAGGTGTTCTGTAAGGTTTTAGGCTAACAATTCCACCACATAAGTTGGCCAGGGATGGCAAAAAACACCGGTATGCCTTAGCTGTTAGGCAGAGCTGTCCACAGCAGTTCTACTGAATCGCCGCCATCTTGCCAAGTCCCGTGGCTTCTTCTTGAAAGCTTCAGTGTCTTTAGTGAGCAACAGTTTGCAGTGTTTTATTGGCATTCACGTTGAGGATTTTATGGTGTGCCAATGAATTAAAAAAAAGTCACAACAATAGTTGCAGTGTCACAGGAAGGTTAGCAATCCACTCAAACTGAACAGATTTGATTTATCCTGGTCAAAAAGAACTACTGTGGTTGCTCTATTCAGGGGGTGCCAAACAACCCCCCAAAATCACAGAAGGATATTCAAAGATAGCAGCAGCCGGTTTTGGCACTATGTACCTTCCAGTAATTATTTAATTGCTATGCATGACACTAGCAAAATTTTGGAGCAGTTTCTGGTCTGCCTGCTCATTGAGAAAACAGTACCAAGCAGAGCTGAAAAAGTGGGAATACTTTCCAGTAATTTTGCTGTTCAAACAGTAGAGGAATAAACATAAACAAGTACAGGTGGATTTAAAAGGATATAAGACGTTGCTGAGCAGATATTTCCTGGTTTTCTCGTGCTTTAGAATAGCTATGCTCAGGCGCAAGTAGTGGATCTGCAAAGAGACACGAACACAAACCGTTAGCACTACTGAAGGTCACAAAGAAACGATGAAATTATAAAACGATTGAGCACATGAAGCCATGCCACCCTACTTGCCTGAGCCAGTTCTCAGTCAGTCAATTAGCTATATTTCTTTCATTTCTCCCCATTACCTTTTAATTTTGATGTTATATATTTCATGCTCTTCACTTTTAAAAGCTTCCTGGTTTCTAACTTCTGCCACTATTTCTGCTAACATTCCATAAATAATCAATGTTTCTAAGCTTAGCCTTTCATTGCTGCATCATTGACACATGAACATAATTTTCTTCTGTACTCCACCCAAAATCTTGCATAATTTTCAATACCTCCATTAGGTTTCTTTTTATTTATATCTGATTAAATTATGGCTGAAGCTGTGGCTTCCTAAGGAAGTTAATGATGACATCAAATTGAAAGAAAAAGTATAAATTTAGTAAGTCAGAAGATTGGAAAAACTAGCAATAAGCTTAACGCAGCAAAAATTTCTACAAGCATATAAGAAGAAAAACAGTATCCAAAGTAAGCATTGGCCCTTTAGAGAATAAGACTGGAGATTTAAAAACTGATGACAGTAAAAATAACAGAGATACAGAAAAAATAATCAGCAACTGCCTTTATGGTAGAAGACACAAAAAAATTTTCCTAAGAACAATGGAAAATCGAGAGGCAAAGGGACAGAACAACCTTAAAATAATCATGATCACAGGAAAATAATGTGAGTAAAACTAAAGTAGCTGAAGATTGACAAGTCCCCTGGACTTGATGGTCTGCATCTTAGATTGCTAAAAGAATTGGATTCATTAGGGGTAATCTTCCAAAATTTCCTAGACTCTAGAAAGACCCTAGCATGCTGGAAAAAAGCACCTTTACTCAATACTAGAGGGTGCCAGAAAAACACAGAGGTAGTAGCAGGAGGTGGTACCTGGCCATTTAGAAAATCATGTCATCAGGTAGAGTTTTGAGGAAAGTAAATTGTGTTTGACAAATTTGTCAGAATTGTTTGAGGACATAAGGCTGGTTTTGGATTGCATAAATCTACACAAAGTACCCAAGAGTTTATGACCATTGGGGTGACATATTAGCATGAACAGAGGACTAGCTAATGAACAGGTAAGAGAGAATCAGGATAAATGGGCCGATTTCAGGTTTGTAAACTGTAAACATGTTGAGCATCACAGGGGTCAGTAACAAAGCTGCAAATACCTACAGTTTACATTTTTATACTCTTCCACCCCAATGTCTCATTAACCAGACATTGTGACAAAATTAAAGCAAACTTTAGTTAGGTGCTTTACTGAATTCTTTTTTCCATGGTCCACAAATGGGTTAAATTAGTTACAGTTAGCTATCTCTGAAATCTGTGCAATTAGACATTATTCTCTTGGATACCAACTGAATTATTATGCACCTGCACTCTGCTGCTGTCAAAAAAAAAAGGTTACTATATCCCATAACTGGTAAGTCAATCTGATATATTGTCCTTAATAGCTTGCTGTATAATGCATCAATTCCTAAATGTTACAAATTTTAACCAAGCGATTGGGACAAACATTTGATAATAAGCAATTTGCGAGTCCTTTGGGTGTTGCAGGGTTGTCTGACAGTTATGGACAAGATAAAGAGGTCAATTAGCTCTGTGATGGGGACGCAATGGTCTCTTTGGCAGACAATTCCATGGTCAAAGTTTTCAAATCTTGAGTCATACTTTGCTAACTGTACTCATCTCAAGTCAAAATGTAGCCAGTAGACACAGCAAAAAACACAATGTTTGAGCCAGATACAAGCAATTTAATCTATGATGTAACTTTAATCCTCAAAACACTTTATTCCAAATGTATAAATAAATGCTGTTTTAAAGATTAGTGTTATGTTATAGATTAAAGTAGATGTAGACGTTGGTGCTTTGGCTTTAGAAGTACCAATATTCATAATTACTATGAATATGCTGCTTGTACTGAGTATTATCCAGTCACTTGTCTGATGTTAAATTAAGCAATTCGAAATGCATGTTTTGAGGGGATTGGATAAAATCAACGACTGCAGATGCTGGAAACCAGATTCTGGATTAGAGTGGTGCTGGAAAAGCACAGCAGTTCAGGCAGCATCCGAGGAGCAGGGAAAATTGATGTTTCGGGCAAGTATGTTTCGGGCAATTGATGATTCCCCTGCTCCTCGGATGCTGCCTGAAGTGCTGTGCTTTTCCAGCACCACTCTAATCCGGAATTGAGGGGATTGGATTCAGCATGTCCAAAGGTGGTAATGGATAGCCATCCTCATATTGTGCATTTAGAGATCTTGCAAGTACAGATCGCTGTTTTTGGTAATGTTGAGCATCATATTCATTGATCATGACACCCAGTATCTATATTGTTCAGAATGATTAGATGTTGACGCCTTACGGGATAGGAAGTTCTCACCTGTAACCCTAAATCGGGAATGATGGGAGAAAATCTGTACGCACGAAGCAGTGACATCATCAGCTGTTTCAAACATTCCTGGATTTCATAATCCTGTAACAGAAGAAACAAATCAACTCAAACTGAGCCTGAGTTTCATGCAGCAAAAGCAGCGTAAAATAAAATGTGTCTACTCAAAGCTAACCAGTGGAGAGAACACACCTGGAATATTGTGCACAGTTCTGTTCTCCTTATTTTAGGAAGGATGTTCTGGTTATGGGGGAGGGCAACAAAGGTTTACCAGACCAATTCCTGGGAAGGCAAAGTTGACATATGAAGCGGGATTGGATCAGTTAGGACTATATTCACTGGGTTTGGGAATGAGGTAGGAACCTAAAGAAACCTAAAAAAACTCAAACAGAAATAGTCAAGAAGGATGTTTCCACTGACTGGGAGTCAAGAACCAGGGCCTCACAGTTTAAAGACTCGGGGTAGGCCATTTATGATTAAGATGAAGAGAAATTTCTTCACCAAGAGATGATGAGCCTGTGGAATTCTCAGCCAAAGAAAGTAGTTGAGGCCAAACATAGAATGTTTTCAAGGAGTTAGACATAGTTCTTAGAGCTCAAGTGATCAAAGGATACAGGGAGAAAACAGGAACAAGGGACTGGGTTGGATAATGATTAGACATGATCATACTAAGTGGCAAAGCAGGCTCAAAGGGCCGAATGGCCTACTCCTGCTCTTATCCTTCTACATTTCATTATAAAGTGAATTATCTCAGGCCGGTAAATGAAGAACAAAGCAACAGTACATTAATTTAGTTGAAATGCATAAGTACAGACTCAGCAGCACACAAACCAATGGATGAATCAAATATACCCTTACGTATACTATCATCAACAGAGCAAAATTAGAGACATTGGAAATCAGGTAGAAAATGCTACATTGGCTGGAGATATGCCTAGCAAAAAAGAAAAGTGGGTGCAGTTGTTAGAGGACAATCATCTCAACCCAGGACTTCTCTGCTGAAGACTTTCAGAGTAGGTAGCTTTCATCAACCTGTTCAGAGTTGTAGACAATCCTTGCACTCTTCCTAGCCCCATCAATTAAGTCCAAATTTGTCATCATATGCACTCACCTCCATGAAGAGCCACATGAGATCCAGTAGGTGTTGAATTAGTGGGTGTTCATCAACAGCCCCACCTCCCTCCAGTATACTCAGAAAATAGGTCATCAATACATCTTCCACGAGGTACACTTTACACTGTTTATAATGAAAATGAATGAGACAACAGTCAGAATGTGGGTCTTCCAGAAGGACTTTCAGCATAGGTGTTAATATTGATTGTATAAAAAAGTGCTAGAAAAACAAGGGACTAACTAACATTAGATGGGAGAGAGGAAACAAATAATAATTAACAATTACAGACATTTGGCACACTAAGGTGACTGCACTAAATAGTATGAACGACAATCAAAAAATCTTGAGATTTTATTCAAGTTCAGATCATTTCAAACC
Organism: Chiloscyllium punctatum; assembly: GCF_047496795.1. Taxonomy (NCBI): domain Eukaryota; kingdom Metazoa; phylum Chordata; class Chondrichthyes; order Orectolobiformes; family Hemiscylliidae; genus Chiloscyllium; species Chiloscyllium punctatum. The sequence goes on from NC_092750.1 coordinate 72,153,668, forward strand.
ATTGGAGCATTTAATGTTCCCTTTGAAATATACAATAGTGAGCTATCAGAGGCAACTGTGTAATATGCAAGACCCAGCTTAAGTGCAATTGAATGCATCAAGTGGGCAGGCAGCTTCTTTAGGAAGGAATACATTGGGAGCAAATTTGTTGGCGGCAAATTTGACGTGCTCATCAGTAGTCCTTGTTATCAACTCAACATTCCTGGTATGTAGCCATGCACCGGCTGAACTGTTGGATCTCCCACAGAGGTAGCAATGAATTTTACTCACTCTTGGTCATCAGAAATACCAAACCTGACAAAAATTGTAACTGGAATTAAGCAGACGGATGGAATTGCATTTACAGCTTCTGGACAAGTCCAAATTGGCAAAGATTGTGGCGTTTTTGTCTTTATGCTGCCTGCAGCACCTAGTGTACACGGGATGACTGAGCAGCTGGTCCACATAAGCGATAGGCTTTCTTTGGCTAACTGACATCAGCAGCAAAGTCATTAGATACTTGCCATAAGGGGTGCAAAGCGGTCAAAGATATGTGCAAGTGTAATGAGCACAGTGGGCTCCCCCTGGGCTTGCCATTGTGCAGAATCCTGCTCGATCAGTTTCCCTTCCTTTTAAAAAGAAATCACAGAACAAACAATACAGATCATCCTCAGAGATAGACAAATAATCCTAAACATATCACACCAAAACATCTCTCGTATGCACTTTGTCTACAAATTACATGATTTTTATATTTTTTAACTAAAACTTCACAATAACGATTCCAGAATGTGCATTTTTGTGTTTTAACTGACAAAAGGGGCTACAATAGTTCAGGATGGGTTGGCTGTGCCATGGGAGAAACACAAATCTCTCCAATGCATCAATCTTTGGTGTCTTTTACAGCCCAAACATAGGGCCATTGCTGTGCGAGGTAAGCATCAATGTCACAAATTTGCAGGACACAGACAGTTGCATTGCCAATCTCCATCTCATTACGGCACAATGTAGAAACTATATACTTGACAACACACAGTTCAACACCACACAAGGACAGGCCTGTAATCATATGGCAGGGCACTCCATAGAAGAGCTCCAATATTGGGGTAAACGAGACACCTCCACTGGCAGTGCCAGGCATGAGACTACACCTTTTTCTAACGTATTAGTAAAAATGCAGACTATTGTATCTGCAACTTTTCCCTGATTCTACAGCAAACTTTGTTTTAACCAGCACCCTTGATAAACCAGCAGAATTTATATACTTCATATAACATGATCTACCATGATGTCAGAGTATTTACGCTGTAAATAAAGTATAACATTGAATGTGTTACCTCTGCATTATGTTTCTATTACTTACCATGTGTTACTACATGGATTTTAGGAGGTATGTTGATGTTTTTACATAGATTTTATGAGGTATCTTGACGTCACGAAGCTTCATTTGGTCAAGGTTTATTGCAGTTATCCATACATCTTGATAATCAGGAATATGCGATCAGCCCGCACACCCCTGGTCCCAATGGTGCTGGTTTATAAAACGTTTGCTGTATTATCGTGTACAACTGTTATCGGTACTTTTTCCTTCACCAGCTCATCCTGAGGCCAACTGAAATCACCTTGCTGAGATGGAGAAATGAACTAGAAGTCCTTTGGATTTCTCATATGGCAACTTCAGCAAAGGCCACCAGCAAATACACTACTAGGGACTTTGCATACGATACTTACACACTGTATCAACTTATAGACAGTTTCAGAGCACTAGCCCACAAGTATCAGAATAATATGCATTTCCAAACAACATCCCTGTCTTTTAGAATGCCTAGACACAAGTAACCAAAACATCACTGTCAGGAACAAACCTAAGTCCATACCTGGGTGTCCATACTGGCAGAGATCACATTCTTTAGGTATCCCAGGAGTCTGTGGGCTTTCACAAGATCTGCCTCTGGTGGATCCTGCATTGGGCGATAGCCTTCTACTGGGTATGTGTGGGAAGTTAAAAGAAAACAAGCTCTTTCCTAGGTCAGTAATTTATTCAAACAATAAGTAATAAAGTTAGGCAGTTACCAGATACAGAGCTGTCAGATAAGACTATCAAACTTTGTATGATGATCTAGGTCACTAATTATGTTATAATCTCAGACCAGACTACAAACTTGATGCTATAATCTGGTTAGTAACCTTTTAGTTTTAAATGAACAAAGGTGACATCTGGGAGACTTACTAAGAGAATAAAGCCACAAGATTTCACAAACTTTCATAAGACTTTACCATACAAGTTTGAAGAGCAATACAACCCCAACACATATATGCAATTTATTTCTAACAGCTAGAATTAACATGATAAACATAGGTCATGTGACTGAACAGCCCACGAAGCACACATCACCTAGCAAATGTGATCAGGACAGACCTCAGGGATTTCTCAGCAACTTTCCTATACAGAAATGATCCAGTGGGTCATCAAATCACACTAAGCTTCATTTGGGATCACAATTCTGCACTTTTGCCTAACTGTCCTTGAAAGTCTCTCTCTCTCAGGAGCCATTCAGTCGTGGACTGTGGCAATGACTGTGCCCGTTTTGCCTAGTGAGCCTCTACTCCTGGATCCATGATCCCCTAGAGTCCAAAGGCTGCTCTCCTGAACTTCTGCACAGGCACAACTCCAGCTGGATGTGTCCCTGAGTATTCCATGAGCTCCGATCTTGATCTGTTTTATCCAGAAAACACTGTACATGGGCCTTTCACCTCCCCTCTCAGCTGTAGTGGACTATTAATTATGCACAGGCATTTTCAAGCCCTTTCTTTTTTACATATAGAATCCCTACAGTGTGGAAACAGGCTCTTTGGCCCAACAAATCCACAATGACCCTGTGAAGAGTAACCCACCCAGACTCATTCCCCCTACCCGATATTTATTCCTGACTAATGCATGTAACCCACACATTCCTGATGTGCTAATTCATAGCTAATTCACCTTACCTGCACATCTGCGCACTGTGGGAGGAAACCCATGCTTTCACAACTTTGGAGGTTTGCATGACTTATCACAACTTCAAAGTGCAGGTCAGTCTAACCAACACTGTTGCTTCTTGGGCTGTCTCACTTTGAACCTGAGATGTGGATCAAGATGACCAGTAGGAAGAGCAACAGAAGCCATCTGTTTTTTATGGACCTATCTCTCTGCAGGAGAAAGGGAGGCAGTGAAAGAAGAGCTGCAGCTCACAGAAAGTGCTTGCAGCACACGTTTGCAGGGAGAGGAGAAGGTTTCGCAAAATGTCCTAATGCCAGTGTTTCAGGAGGCTCAGGAAATATTGGTAGACAGTGACAGAAATTTGCAGCTCCTGAAAGAAGACCTGCTGACTTATGGAGCTGGTGGCTGATAAAATTGCCATTGTCCTGAAGTCTAGATCCTTCCAGGTCTCTCGCAAGGACATTTACAGGAACTTTCACTTAGTAGCTCAGACAATCATAAGGTTTATTTACCAAGGCAGATTATTGTCTCAGCTCTGCTAGTGGTGATGCCAGTTAGCCAGTGATCATTTGGGTTTGTGCTCTGGCTGACTTCTTCTCGGTGCAGGATGTAGGGGATTCTGGAATGGCAATGCTGTTAGATGTCAAGTAAAGATGGTTTGATTCTTTCTTGTTGGTGATGATCATTGCCTGTTACTGTGTGGCATGAATGTTATGGAGGTTCATCTCAACAAGGACTGGGTGAGGGCCACTACTATTTGAATTATCATGGACATTCTGCTCAAGTACTGTGAACAAAGCCTCTGACAACTTATTGACATCTGTTCCTGTCATGCTTCCAAACCGATAATTGCTGTTTTGCTTTTATTCTGTTTTCACTGGGAAGTTTCAGAAAACCCCAAGTGCCCACTGTTACAATTGTAAAAACCATGTTAATATCAGAATCGTTGGGTCATACAGCACCAAAACAGACCTTTCCAACCAACCAGTCTGCACCGTCCATGTTCCCAAACTAAACTAATCCTACCTGTTGACATTTGGCCAATAGACCCCCAGACCTTTCTTATTCATGAACTTACCCAAATGTCTTTTAAACGCTTTAACTGTCCCTGCATCCATCGCTTTCTCTGGCAGATCATTTCACACTCAAACCAGTCTCTGTTTAAAAAAAATTGTCCCTCACGTCTTTTTTTAAATCGTTTTCCTCTCACCTTGAAAATATGCCTCCTAGTTTTGAACTCCCCCACTCGAGGGAAAATACCTTTGTCATTCACCTTATCTATACCCTTCAACAAGGTCACTCCTCAACCTCCTACGCTACACAATTGCAAATGAGAAGGTTGAAAATGCCAACTCATTTCTCCCAAACAAAACCAAAATCCTGTAGGAACTACAATAGGGTTAGGGTAGCATATGCAGAGAGAAATAGAGTTAACATTTCAAATCCAAAAGGACCCCTCTGCAGAAGGGAGTTGTTCGCACACTGTCTGATGTGCTGCAGTTAAACACACAAGTCAGCTTGGAACTGGCTTCACTACACATAGCCAATTTTTCTACATTTACACCTGCTCATCCACCCCACTCCCAAATGTACAAGCTCCTGCAAAGTTAAATTTACCTTTTACGCAGAGACTGATGCTTAGCTAAGTGAGATGCCCCCCAACAAAAAAAAACTTGTATTCATATTTATGACCTCATAACTGATAAAAGAGTATTGAAGTGTTATCACTGTTATAAGGCAGGAAATGAGGCAATTATTTTGTGCACAAAGGAAGCTTCTACAAATAGAAAAATCGGATAATGACCATACAATCTATTTTTCAATAGTGTTTCAGGGATAAATGTTGGCCAGGACATCAGGCTCTGAGCTCTTCTTCCAAACAGTGTGATGGGACCTTTTACACCTACCTGACAGGACAAAAGGGGCCTCGACTTATCTCATTCAAAAGATGGCATTTTCTACAGTGCAGCGTTCCTTCTGTCCTGCATGGGACTATCAGCCTGACATTTTATAATGAAGTCCTGAAGCAGGATTTGAAACCTTACCTCTGATGGGGAGATAAGAATTCAGCCATGACTGACATAACAGAAGAGCAGTCAGTGCTAGACAAATACAAACCCACCTGAAATTCTATTGCCTTCTCAGCAGTTTGAGAGTTGGTTTCCAGAAGTATCAGGGACAAGAGCACCAAAAAACCTCAATTCCACTCAGCTTCCTTGCCCTCAAAACTAATCTGTATGCTATGTCATTGATATGGTAATCAATACAGTAAAATCACTGCTGCACATAAAATTTAAAATTTAAAATTTTCACCAGAGAACAAACAATAAAAGCAATAGTACATGGCAAGTGTGGCCAACAGTTCTGTGCCTAGTCAGATGACAAATACTCCACACCCTCACAATGGGATGCATCTACTGAAAAGGATATCGGAGTGGCCGGCTCCCAAAGTTGAATGCCACTGATTCTTTGAAGGATAGACTGATTGCTGGGAAGTAGGCTATTCCAGGACCCAATCTGATGTCTTGAAATGCATTTCCCAAGGAGATCCCATTTCTGGAAAAGGAGGGTCCAGAATATCAGTGAATGTGCATTCTTGGCCTGAAACCAGTACAAATCCAGTACCAAATTATCACTCATGAATCACCAGTGAGAAACTGTGTCAAAGGCATGCCATATTTCAGAGAAATTACACAAAAAAAACTTTTAATCCAATGTAAAAAAAATCTGGTATAACAGTCAACCCCATCCCAAAATTTCCATCCCCAAAAAACCGAGATCTACATTTTGATAGGTTTCAAACCACCAAGTGAATTTGCCCAAGCTTCAGTTCCCCAGTGAGTGGTTAGGTGAGAAAGACAAGGAGACAAACAAACAGACAGACAGACAGAAAGGAGAGGGACAGGGATTAAGACATTCATGTCCTTTTCCTGGCTTTAGCATGCCAAAGAGAAGCTTCGTGTAGCAATGCTGGCTTCAACACCTTTACAAATGAAGCAGTTTGTTATATGTTCAGGACTCGATTCATTTATCCTAAGTTTATCATGCATTTGTTTTTATGATCTGTATTGCTTCAGAGATGGCAGACAGGCTTCTCTATTGGACAGTACTGTTTAAATCAAGCAGAAAGAACTCAGGAATTGGTGTTTTCACTGAGCATTTGCTGGAACTGACATAGTTGCAACCTCTGAGGAAATTGCTTTCATTTAAATTCTGCGTTCATTGGGACAGCATATCACCACCACCTACACAGCACATAGTTAAGAATAAGCTCCAGACAAGGGTGCAGCTGGCACTGAAGTTATTTAAAGCAGTCGAGGTGTCCAGAGGGAAGGGATACCAAATGTCACATTCCACAAAATCACACTGTAACTACTTAAAGTAGCTTTCAATGTACCAGGTTATAGCACACAAAGCATCTGCTGTGATTAGGCCAGTATGTAACTGGATTATACTGATCATGTAGTTAGCACATAGTTTGTAATTAGAATCTAAACGTGGATGCCGTGCGAAAAGCTTCTCACAGAAAGAATGCAATTATTCAAATAGTACTGTCGTTAAAATAACTGCAAGGTGCCAGTTATTCAGCCATGTAATTTACGTCATTGTAACTTAACAAAAGCCATCTGGAAAATATTATCCTTTCTTCATCTCTCTCTGTACATGCCTCTTGACCTGCTGAATCTTTTCATCTTCTGTTTTAATACGGTTCAACATGCAGAGGACTCTCAGGGGAATATTCAATGGCCATTCACCAATTGTTCGGAATTTCTCATCATGCACTGATCCTCCTCCTCACCAAGTGCTGATTTACTAACAGATTTTCTTCGTCCATTCTATAATTCTCCCTAAAAACAATGACTCCTTCTTGAATATGCTAGCATCAACAGGTAGCAATTTTATTTGGTATCTCACACTAATAAAAGTATTGGGGAATCAACGGTTAAAAACCTCCATTTTAAATCGCCATCTTACAATAATAATTTGTCTTACAAGTTCAAAATGGAAGTCACAGTGACCATGTGACCTGGGAAATCAGAACCACAATAACCCTGTAGTTCTGATTTCCCAGGCAATAACAATGAATAGAATACTGATAAATGTTTAGCTTTAACATAAGAAGGTGAAGAAATATTTTAAATCAATAATGATTAGAACTTAGAGTTGGAAACATTATTTGTGGGAAATGAAAAATATGAAATTTGTTATCCACATAAGGGTGATAAAATATGCTGCTTTTTTGCTAAAAATCAGAGATCTCTCATTAATCCATCTAGGGATATCTTGATTGATATTCTGGACTACAGAATAAAGTAAGTTTTAATCTTGAAATTTTTCTGTGGTCCAAGACTTTCTTTTTGAGTCAACAACACAATATCTTTCTAAGCAATCAAGTAATGTCACATTATTTTACCAATGTGCATAGAATGCCATAAAATCATAGTCCTACAGCACAGAGACAGGCCCTTTGGCCCAAACTGGTCCATGCTGACTAAAGTGTCCATCTGCTCTAACCCCATTTCCCTGCACTTGGCCCATATCCTTCTAAATCTTTCCTATCCATGTATTTGTCAAAATGCCATTTAAATGTTGTTAATGTACCTGCCTCAAAAACTTCCACCAGCCGCTCATTCCATATGCGTAACACCCTATGTGTAAAAACGTTGCTCCTCGGGTTCCCTTCTTTTCTTTCTCCTCCAATTTTAAACTGATGTCCTCTAACCTTCAATTCCCCAATCCTGGGAAAACATGTGTATTCACCTTATCCATGCCTCTCTTGATCTTAAACACTTCAATAAGATTGTAGTGAGAAAATGAATTCAGCAGATCAGCTCCAAACAAACACAAAATGAAATGGTCCAGAATCATTCAGCTTTTTAACAAGTCCCAACAGGAGCATGCCCTCATGTCTGGTTTAGCAAAGTACCCTCAGACTTCTCCCCCCGCCCCCTACCCCGCCCCTTACCCCCCCCTCCCCCTCCACCACCCCCCCCCCCCCACCCCCAACACACCCACGAGCCCAAAGACTGGGAGCATTGTCCTGTCAAATTTTCTCCTTTCATTTAAAAGTAAGCAACTTATAATGAATCCGTATAAATCACTGATTCAACCTCAATCACAGTTATTATGTCCAGCTCCATGCATTACATTTTAAGCAAGTTGTGACAGCTTAGAGGATGCAGAGAAGCTTTACGAGAATGGCTGCAGAGATGAGGGACTTCAATTAAACAAACAGAGTGGAGAAGTAGGGCATTTCTCCTTAGATAAGATCAAGAGGAGATTTGACAAAGGTGTTCAAAATTATGACAGGCCTGGACAGAGTAAATAGAAAGGAATTGCTCCTATTACTGCACAAGTGGAGAACCAGACGTCACAGATTGATGGGAAATGATAAAAGAGCCAAAGGCAACAAGAGGAAGAACATTTTTATGCAGTGAGTAAGTAGGATCCAAAATGTACCAGCTCACAGAGTTAAGATTCATTTATGGCTTTCAGAAGGGAATTGAAGGTGCTCGTGAGGAGAAAAACATTGCAGGGCTGCAGGGAAAGCAAGGGGAAGTGGGTGTCACTAAATTCTCTTGCAGAGAGCTAGCAAGGGATTGAAGGGCTGAAAGGCCTTTTGCACTATGATCATTCTATGATTCTTGATTCTGTTAATCATTGTGGAGTATAGCTCCTTAAGCACTGTGCAGCTCCAGAATTAGAATTCCTTCTTGGGATGTAGGCAACATAGTTAAGACTATGATTTATTGCTTGCCCCTATTTACTCAAAATGAGCTACTCTCAAGATCACTTAACAGGGCAGTTCATGAAGAATCAGTCACATCGATAGCAGACTAAAATTGCACATAGATCAGGCCAGAAAAGCAAGAAAAGATTACCTTCCGTGAAGGAGATCAGTGATCCAGTTAGGTCTTTATAACAACCCAGCAACAACACAGTTATTTTCATCAAGACAGTCTCTATCATTAACAGCACACATGGTTACTTGAATGTGATTGTTCCATTACTCACAATGGTCTAACATGGTTGTCACTGTTCATTGAACAACTACTTGAACAAACCTAATCACCGAGGACCTTGGCTAAGTTTGTATTTAGTTCAGTAGTTCGCAGCTTCTGTCCTTCTCCTCTGGAATCGATTCTCCAACCCACAAGGACCATTTTCTGTAATGGTCCAAATGATACGTGGCCAAGACTGCTGTCTCACTTTGGAAGTATCTCTGGATATGTAAACAGCAATGCTCCCCAGTTAAGACCTTTACCAGTAAAGAAAAGCTGACCTCTATCATTGACGGGTATATATGAGATTACAAACAAGAGCTTCAGTATATAGTCCAATACGATCTAATGTTTTCCACCACTTGCAGTATATTAGATATAGCTATTAAGGACCCCCTGAATCATTCTCTGCTTTACAACACTCATACGTATTTACGTTATACAGTTAGCCAATGTTTCTGATCTCAGTCTCAGCAAACCCGAGAGATTCAACACTGAGACAACACAGTAAGTAAGCTGTACTCACAAGCAGAATGCAATCTTCCCTTCGTCCAGGTCTATCACACATGTGACAATATCACCGGCTGCCCAAGCCTACAGGTAAAATACACTGAATTATAAAAACATACATTTGAAAGAAAAGATTAAAGTTTCCTTTCTGCACAAAGAATGTGTCCAGTATCAGTACACTCAGTAATGTGAATAACAAGCTGGAGAATATGTTGCTCGCTACTCTATCTCCTAGTTTTGCAAATCTTTAGGATATTTTTGGGTGAGCACAGGCTCAGACAAGTTACCTTGTACAGGATAACTTGAGAACAGTTCTTTGCGGTACCATCCTGGTCATTGTGTATGCACGCTCGCTTCTTAATGTAAAAACTGCCAAAGCATCTGCAACATTTTCCTTTCACAAGTATGCATCCAATTCCCTTTGAAAGTTTTTACTAAATCTGCTTCCGCCTTTCAGATAATGCTTTCCAGATCACAAGTCAATACGCAAAAACATTTCCCTCATGTTGCCACAGGTTCTTTTGGAAACCTGAACCTTCCTCCACTACTTCTTATTTATTCCTCAAAATAAGAACATAGCAAAGAACATAAGAACATAAGAACAGGAGAAGTAGGCTATCTGGCCCTTCGAGCCTGCTCAGCCATACAATATGATCATGGCCGATCTTTTCATGGCCTTAGCTCCATTTACCCGTCCTCGTGCCATAACCCTTAATTCCTTTACTGTTCAAAAAAGTATCTATCTTAGCTTTAAACATATTTATTGAGGAAGCCTTAACTACTTCGCTGGGCAGGGAATTCCACAGATTCACAACCCTTTGGGTGAAGAAGTTCCTTCTCAATTGGGTACCAAATCTGCTCCCTGTAATTCTGAGGCTATGCCCTCTTGTCCTAGTTTCACCTGCCAGAGGAAACATCCTTTCTACCCCCATTTATCTATTCCCTTCATAGTTTTAGATGTTTCTATAAGTACCTCCCCAATTCTTCTAAACTCCAATTAATATAATCCTAGACTCCTCAGTCTCTCCTCGTAAGCCAACCAAAATATTCTCACCAAAACAGGTGAGAATTTTGTACAATCTAGAAAATCTCCCCTTGAACTTTTCTGCTGTAGGGTAGCAATCTCAACCTTAAGTCTCCCCAACTTATGGTACCCATAAGTCATCACATATTTTTCTTTATCGGAAGTATAAACTGAAATGGAAGTTGGACTGTTACAACTGGAAAACCAGGAAGGTTGCAATTGAAATTCAAGTAAACTTCAAATTAATTTGAATTTCAAGCTTTACATTTTACTGAGCTAGAAGCAGCTAGAAGCACTGAGGCAAAGGTGAAGACTGAGCAGCATCGAGAATCTTTATATTTAAGGAAATTCTAATTGTTTGAGTTGCAGTGTTGAAAGCTGAAATTGCAAAGTGGAAACGACATCCAGATCCTGCAGACAGAAAGCAAACATCTCATCCACCCTCTCACCACATGGGAAAGACAGAAAACCAAGCAAGCTTAACGTAACTTGTACAAGGAAAGATCTAAGTTCACGTGATCAACCATTAAAATGAAGAACAATCACCACTCTGACATCAGCATTTCAAAATTCAAATGAATGAGGAAAATAACTTTTCACCAAAAGTCTGGATTTTTAATTTTCAGAACTTTATCCTGTCTATATTGTTTTTCATCCATAGAAATTGTCTGTCAATTGTCTACCCTAATCATAATTTTCAATCTGCACATTTATGTGCACACATGTGCTTGCAGTTTTGAAGGGGCACAGTTTGAATTACACAAATCTTTCCTTCTCCCGGTTCCTGTTCAAGTTGTATAACAATGTATAATTAATTTTTATGGTTACTGAAGAAACCGAGCGTAAATTGTTTCTGCATTAAGCAACAGGCAAATTGGTCATTCTGGAGGCTTCACTGGGATTCTGTACATTTCTGATGGCTTGTGATCAGTGGGGAGCAATTATCAGTGCACAGTTAGGTTTCAAGTAAATTTCTTTTGCAGTTTTTATAAGCTTCAATATCCTTCTTAAAATCCGGTGCTCAGAACTGAATACAATATTTCAGATGGGGGTCAACCCAAAAATTTATCGTTGAGCATAATCGGTTTGCCTGTTGATACAGGCCAGCAGCCCAGCTGTTTTTTTAAACAGTCTTGGAGAAAGCGAGGACTGCTGATGCTGGAGCTCAGAATGGAGTGTGTAGATGGTGCCGGAAAAGAGCAGCAAGTCAGGCAGCATCCGAGGAGCAGTAGAGTTGTTGTTTCGAGCATAAGCTCTTCCAAGAGATAAATGGTGGGGGGGGGGGGGGTGGGGGGGGGGGGTGGGGGGAGAATAAATGGGAAGAGGGGTGGGGCAGGGGCTACACTGTCAAACCGGTCTTGTCATTACCTGTTTATCATTTCAAAGAGCCCAGAACCTACCATTACCCAGACTCTTCCACCTCATTTATCTCTCAGCCCCCTTGGGCACCCCTGACGTTCCTGATGAAGAGCTTATGCTCAAAACACTTTTTGACTTTTAAAAGAGAACAAGCAGCTGTGTGAACAGTGTTTACAATAAGTGTCAGCTTACTACTTCCAAAACATGCAGCAATCCTTGGTTTTAAAACAGTTGTTTTCTTATTTCACAAGTCCACGATCAAAAATATAGAAAAATGATTATACACATGATATTTATAAGCAATATAGATAAGAATGTGGGGTAACGTTAAGTGTCAATAATAAGTATACTGTTTTGGATACTGTTGGAAAGACAGGAGGAACCTACTTGAGGAAAGCCACACCGGACCGGTTTCTGGCATCGATCCTGGCTCTGTGGCTCAGAATTGAAGGGGGGAGAATAGGAGCGCAATAGTGGTCGGAGATCCAAAGCTTAGAGAAACAGACAGGTAATTCTGTTGTCACAAACGAGGCTCCCAGATGGTATGCTGCCCTCTTCGTGCCAGGGTGGGATGTCTTGGATCAAGTCTACAGTATTCTAAAGGGAGAGGGTGAGCAGCCTTAAGTCGTGGTACACATAACTAGGAAAAGGGATGAGGACTTGAAAAAGTGAATATCGGGAGTTAGGCTGGAAGGTAAAAGGCTGGATGAGCAGAGTAATAATTTCAGGATTGCTACCAGTGCCACGTGCTGGAGGCTAGGAATAGAGAGCGAGTGCAGATGAACAATGGCGACAGAGAGAGGGAGGGAAGGAGGGCTTCAGATGTGTGGATTACTGGGATACATTCTAGGGAAGGTGGGACCTGTACCAGGAGGACAGGTTGCACTTGAACCAGAGGGGCACCAATATCCTGGGCAAGTGGTTTGCTAGAGCTCTTCCAGTAGGGTTTAAAACGAATTGGGTAGGGGACAGGAACTAGACGTACAGATCAGATGATGGAATGGCTGGTCAACAGGCAGATACAGCATGCAGAGAGTCTGTGAGGAAGGATAGACAGTTGATAGAGGAAAGTTGCAGTCAGTGAGCTGGTTGAAGTGTGCCTATTTTAACACAAGTGTCAGGAATAAGGGTGATGAACTTAACAGCATGATTCAGTACTTGGAGCTATGATGTTGTGGCCATTACAGCGACTTGGATATCACAGGGACAGGAATTGTTGGACGTTCTGGATTTTAGATATTTCAAAAGGAATAGGGAGGGAGGTACAAGAGATAGGGGAATGGCATTGCTAATCAGGGATAGCTGCAGAAAGAGAGGTCATCGAGGAGGGTTTGTCTACTGAGTCAGTATGGGTGGAAGTCAGAAACAAGAAAGGAACACTCATCTTATGGGAGTTTTCTACAGACACCCCAATAGCAACAGAAACACAGAGGAGCAGATTGGGATGCAGATTTTGGAAAGGTGCAAAAGTAACAGGGTTGTTGTCATGGGTGACTTCAACTTTCCTAATGTTGATTGGAACCTCTTTAGTGCAAATGGTTTGGATGGAGCAGATTTTGTCAGGTGTGTCCCAGGAAGGAATCCTGACTCAGTATGTAGATAGGCCACCGAGATGGGAAGCCATATTGGATTTGATGCCTGGCCAGGAACCACACCAGGTGTCAGATCTCTCAGTGGGACAGTATTTCAATGAAAGTAATCACAATCCCCTGACATTTACTATAGTCATGGAGAGAGATAGCAGCAGATGGTATGGAAAAGTATTTAATTGGGGGAGGGAGAAGTACAATGCTATTAGGCAGAAACTGTGGAGCACAAAGTTGGAATTGATACCCTCAGAGAAATGTGGAGGTTGTTCAGGGAACACTTGCTGCAAGTGCTGGATAGGTTTGTCCCACTGAGACAAGGAAGGGATGGTAGAGTGAAGGAACCTGGACGACAAGAGATGTGGAACATCTAGTCAAGAGAAAGAAGAAAGCTTACTTAAGGCTGAGAAAGCAAGCATCAGAAAGGGCTCTAGGTTACAGTGTAGGCAGGAAGGAACTGAAGAATAGATTGAGGAGAGCTAGAAGGGGGTATGAAAAGCCAGGGCAGGTAGAATTAAGGAAAATCCCAAATGCATTCTACACTTGAGGAACAAGAGGATAGCCAGAGTGAGGGTAGGACCGATCAGGGATAGTGGAGGGACCTTGTGCCTGGAGTTGGAGGTGGTAGGGGAGGTCCTTAAATGAACACTTTGCTTCAGTATTCACTAGTGAGAGGGACCTTCTCATTTGTGAGGACAGTATGAAACAGCCTGACATGCTTGAACAGGTTGACACTAAGAAGGAGGATTTGCTGGAAATTTTGAAAAACATGTGGATAGATAAGTCCCTTGGGCCAGATGGGATGTACTGAAAGTTTCTACAGGAAGTGAGAGAAGAGATTGCTGCACCTTGAACAATAATCTGTGTCCTCACTGTCCACTGGAGTACTGCCAAATGATTGGACTGTGGCAAATGTTATTTCCTTGTTCAAGAAAGAGAATAGGGATAATCCTGGGAATTACAGAAAAGTCAGTCAAATGTCAGTGGTGGGCAAATTATTGGAAAGAATTCTGAGAGACAGGATTTATGATTACTTGGAAAAGCATAGTTTGATTCGAGACATTCAGCACGGCTTTGAGAGGGGCAGGTCATGCCTCACAGTCTTATTGTATTCTTTGAGGATGTGACAAAACACACTGATGAAGGTATAGCAGTAGATGTGGTGTTACCTGGATTTTAGCAAGACTTTTGATAAAATTTAGAAGGTAAGGAGGCATGGGATACAGGGAAATTTGACTGTCTGGATACAGAATTGGCTGGCCCATAGAAAACAGAGGGTGGTATTTAGCCTGAAGCTCGGTGACCAGTGGTGTTCCACAGAAATCTGTTCTGGGACCTCCAGTCTTTGATTTTTATAAATGACTTGGATGTGGAAGTAGAATGATGGGTTAGTAAGTTTGCCAATAACACAAAGGTCTATTGAGTTGTGGATATTGTGGAGGGCTGTTGTAGGTTGCAACGGGACACTGACATACAGAACTAGGCTGAGAAGTAGCAGATGGAGCTCAATCTGGAAAAGTGTGATGTGATTCATTTGGGAAGGTCAAATTTGAATGCAGAATACAGAGTTAAAAGGTAGGATTCTTGGCAGTGTGGAGGAAAAGGGGGATTTTGGGCTGCAGGTCCATAGATCTGTCAAATTTGCCCCAAGTTGATAGGGTTGTCAAGACGACTTATGGCATGTGGCTTTCATTTGCAGGGGTTTGAGTTTAAGAGCCAAAAGGTTATGCTGCAAGTCTATAAAGCCCTGGTTAGACCACTTGGAATAGTGTGTTCAGTTCTAGTCACCTCATTACAGGAAGGATGCGGAAGCTTCAGAGAGGGTGCAGAGGAAATTTACCAGGATGCTGCCTGGACTGGAAGGCACGTGTTATGAAGAAAGGTTGAGAGATTTTTTTCATTGCAGCGAATAAGGATGAGAGGTGACTTGATAGAGGTGTGCAAGATGATGAGAGACATAGATAGAATGGATAGCCAGAGACTTCTTCCCAGGGCAGAGATGGCTATCGCAAGGGGGCAAAACTTTAAGTTAACTGGAGGAAGGCTTAGGGAGATGTCAGAGATAGGTTCTTCACACAAAGAATGGTAGATGCATGGAATGCACTGCCAACAGTGATAGTAGAGTCAGGCCAAGTGATTAACACTGAGGAAGAACGTCTGAGGTTACAGGAATATGTCGGTGAGTTGGTCAGATCGGCAGGTCAGTGGCAAATGGAACTTAACCCTGATAAATGTGCACTTTAGGAAAATTAATAAGACAAGTGATTACTCAATGAATGGCTGGACACGATGAAGCTCAGAGGAACAAAGGGATCTTGGACTGCTTGTCCACATATCCCTAAAAGGTCGAGGGCAGGTTGACAGGGTTGTTAAGAATACTGGATTAGTGATGCTGGAAGAGCACAGCAGTTCAGGCAGCATCCAACGAGCAGCGAAATCAACGTTTCGGGCAAAAGCCCGTTGGATGCTGCCTGAACTGCTGTGCTCTTCCAGCACCACTAATCCAGTATTTGGTTTTCAGCATCTGCAGTCATTGTTTTTACCTAGGGTTGTTAAGAAGTCATACAGGACACTTACCTTTCTCAGCTATAGCACAGATTATAAAAACAGGGAGATTATGTTCGAGCTGTATAAAACTGTGACTAGGCCACAGCTGGAGTTGTGTGTGGAGTTCTGATCACCTCACAATAGGAAGGATGTGATTGCACTGGAGGGACTGCAGAGGAGATCCATAGGGATGTTGCATGGAATGAAGCATTTTGGTTTTTAAGAGAAGCTTGAATAGGCTTTGGCTGTTTTCTTTACAGCAGAGAAGCCTGATTGAGGAGTAGAAGATTTTGAGGAACATAACAGGGTAGATAGGAAGCCCTGAACTGAATGGTCAATAACAAGGAGCCATGATTTTACATTGAAGGGGCAGAAGGTTTAGAGGAGATGTGAGAAAAGAGCTTTTTTCCCACCTGGAGGGTGGTATTAATCTACTTGGGAGTGGTAGAGGCAGGAAACCTCACAATCTTTCAAAAGAACGATGATAAGCACTTGAAATATCAGAACATTCATGGCTATAGGTCAAGTGTGGGAAGTGAGACTAGTGCAGATAGGTCAGCACAGGTTTAATTGGTCAAGGGGCCTCTTCTGTGCTCCTTAACGTGGTCTTTACAGTTGTCATTTGTTATAATATTGGCAATGGGGAGGGCAATTAGCGTAAAGAAAGCTCCCACAACTTTGTGACTCACAAGCAAGAGGATGTGAGCTATAGCAATCACATTTTTAAAACCCATTATAAATAAGTAGCAGAGACATGTATGTCAATAACTTTAAAACTGAATATTGAAAAGGAGGAGGGAAGAATACAAAAAGGTGTGAATACTAAAAACAACCAAAGCAGTCAGCCTTAAGGCTCGGAGAGCAATGGCAAGACAGGAAAATTGGCCACAGGAAGTAGAATCAGAAGGCAGATGCAATAGTGGCTGAACAATCAATACTGGACTGAAGAAAGTAAATAAGAAGGGTTCTGCTAGTCTTGGACCAGTTTAGGATGGAGAGAAGGACAGAGGACATGAAGCAGGGCATCCCACAGGACAATGTGAAGATGTTAAAGGACGCTAAGGTGGGGAGATTTTAAGGGGATTACAGTCATAACTGAAAGATAACAAGGATGTTAAATTGAGTCACTTAGACACAAGGAGCCAACACTGCTGGGTGAGGTCAGGAATGATGTGATGGTGAACCACTACATTTTAGATGATCTGTAGCTTGTGGAAATGGTAATTTCACTGAGTGGAGCATTGGTAAATCAAAATACTGATAATAAAAGGCCCAAAAATGGGTTTCAGCAATAGAGATAAAGAGAAAGTAAGAACAGCAGGCAG
The DNA here is from genome assembly GCF_047496795.1 of Chiloscyllium punctatum. Taxonomy (NCBI): domain Eukaryota; kingdom Metazoa; phylum Chordata; class Chondrichthyes; order Orectolobiformes; family Hemiscylliidae; genus Chiloscyllium; species Chiloscyllium punctatum. Next base: position 72,170,980 of record NC_092750.1, read on the forward strand.
GATTTAGGAATTAAACAAAAGTAGCCACATGATGTATTAAATGTCTGAAGGAAGACAAGCAGTAATAGAAGAGGGTTATGGCTAGCAAAAATAAAACACTGTAGAAATGCAACAAGTTGATATAGGCAACTTCTATTTCAATTTTGGACACAAACAAACAGTCATAAAGGAAATAAATACAAAACTGTCAGTAAGAAATGGAGACTGAATTGGTCAATGTGCAAGCCCTGATCCAAATCTCCTTTACCCCATTTCACCATAAGCCACACTGGCTCAGCTTTTTATGGAATAAACTTTCAGATTTAGGTGGAAATAACTCTGTTCTTACCCACCATTTTCAGATTCCTTCATAAATAAACAAGTCACTTACTTTTCCATAATTAGTTGTGGTAACGTTCCACTTGCGCACTCTATTCCCATCGTAGGCGTAAGAATCTGACGTATCACCAACGCCCTCCTGTTTCAGCAAATAGACAGATGTCAGGAAGACAGACTGAAAAAACTGGCAATAACTGAAGCAGCAAATGGGTTTCCAGCAAATTTCACTTCATAGAAACCAAAACTCAGCATGAAAGATTCAGCTAATATCAGACCAAAGAGGCACAGATGGCACCTATTAGCCTCATTCATCCTTAATGTACAGGTTAGTACAATCTTAACACACAAATGACAACAATTAGGCACCTCAAAATATTACATTAACAAAGAAACATTGTAAAGTGTAAAGATAGAGTGTTTAGATACAGATGTTCACCTTTTTGCTTCTGAACAAATTCTTCAATTCCAGGATTGTACTAAGTTGTTGTCTACAATCAACTCCCCCACCTCCTCAAACTCACTACTTCTATTATATACTAGATCTATCACAGAATTACAACAGCGAAGGAGTCACAGTCAGACAAATATAAGCCTCATGAAACTACATTCCAGTCAATCACAATCAGAAACAGCTCGCAGTAATTCCCACAAAACAGAGCAAGTTAATCCGCCACAGGGATATATAGCACAGACTCAGGCCATACAGACTAATCAGTCATATCAATGTTTATGTTCCACTGAAGCCTCCCCCGTCTTTTCTCATCATAACTGTGATCCCTCATGTGCTTGTCAAGCTTCCCCTTAAATACACCCATACTATTCATTTCAAGCATTCCCTATAGCGTTCTCATGACTTGTTGCATATTGGAGTTTCTTCTGAATTCCCTGTCGGATTTCTTCATGATTATCAAGATCAATAACACCTTATATCGATGAGCTCAAGTTATGTTTTTCCCCACAAGAGGGGACATTCCTTTCGTAATCACTCTGCCAAGCCCTTCCACAATGTTAAGGATTCTAACAAATCAACCTTCAGCCAGTCAATCCTTTCCTGATTAGGTATGCCTAAACACTTCTGATTTCATCCTTGCACCCTCTCTAAGGCCTCTAAAATTTGTTATAATATGGTGACTAAACTGCATGCATCATTCCACCTATGGTCAAACTAAGAGTCAATGTAGATTAAGCACAGCTTCTTGCTTTTCAATCCCACATCTTTAGAAATAGTACGGAGTGTTTGTTTGGCTCTTTTGTTGTCCCCCAAAACGTTAATGATGGGCACATTTATTGAGATCCTTTTGTTTTTCGTCTGTATTTACACTTTGCAAACAATAAGTCATTTCCCTAACCTTTCCATCAAAATGGAGTACCTTACATTTAGCTGGGCTGTTCATCTGGTCCTTATATGTCTATTCAGCAAGTTTATTCAAGGCCAGTTGCAGCCCTCAAGTATTCTGCACCCCCAAAAGCTGTGTCATGTGCAAACTTAAGACAGCTTTTAGTAATCTCAGTGAAACTACTGGAGATACAAAAGTTTATAAAATAATAAGGGATATCGATAGAGTTACTGGTACTTGTCATTTCCCAAGGATGGGGGATTTCAAGACTAGGGGACGCATCTTTAAGGCGAGAGGATAGAGATTTAAAAAAACACAATGAGTGGCAATTTTTTTTTTAAAAACAGAGTGGTTTGCATGTGGAATGAACTTGCTGAGCAAGTGGTGGATGTGGGTACAATTACAATGTTTAAAAGACATTTGGATAAGTAAATGAATAGGTAAGGGCTGGAGGGATATAAACCAGGAGCAGGCAGGTGGGATTAGTTTAGTTTAGGATTATGTTTGGCATGGACTGGTTGGACCGAAGAGTCTGTTTCCACGCTGTATGACTCTATAACTAGGCCAATGCTGCTTTTTGTATCACTGGGAAATTGCAAGACAATTAATCACAGTCCAACACAGCTCTCTATAATTCCTGAGAATTAATGAGAGTCATCAGACACAGTTCTCTGTAACTCTTGTGGAACAGAGAAAGTTGGCCATAATCAGACACAGCTCTTTTAATCCCTGTGAAGCAGCTTAAGAACTAGTTACAAATACAATCCATGCGAAAAAGCACGAGTTTATCACCCAAATACAGCTCTCCATTATCCTAGTGAAAAAAATGTAAGAATTAATTATAATCTGAAACAGCGCTCTGCAAATTCTGTGAATATTATGAAAATTAGTCAGTCTGATACAACTTAACATAACACCAGTTTAATAGTGTGGGTTAGTTGTAGTCAGACTGACACAGTTCTCCATAATCCTAGCATTACAGTGTGAAAGTTAGTCAGTCACACAGTACGATCTGTAATTCCCATGAAATGGAATGTGATTTATCAGAGTCAGCCACGGATCTCTGCAATTATGCGAAAGAGAGAGATTTAATCACAGTCTGACACAACTCTCTGTAATCCCTGCAAAACAGTGAGAGTTAATCACAGTCAAGCACAACTCTTTGCAATCCGTGAAACAGTGACAGAAATAATCACAGTCAGATACAACTTTCTTTAATCCATGTAAAGCAGCACAATAACAAATCACATAAGTCTCACCAAATTCCCTGGAGTCTATGTGAACCTGTCCTTTACTCTATTTGCTGGGGGAAAAAAGTATATATGTGAACAGATTAAAATTCCCACTTTCCTCCACCCATCCTGAAATGAACAAGAGAATTTGCACAAATGAATATCTATAATCTTCTCTGTTTTGCACAAAGTGCACTGAGGATTTGATGAACAAGAAAAAGTCTTACAATCAGTGGAGGTATAAAGCTTAGGTGACACCAAAATGGGAAAAGCCTGACATAGAACATAGAACATAGAACATTACAGCGCAGTACAGGCCCTTCGGCCCTCGATGTTGCGCCGATCAAAGCACCCCTAACCTACACTAAGCCACTATCCTGCATATACCTATCCAATGCCCGCTTAAATACCCATAAAGAGGGAGAGTCCACTACTGCTACTGGCAGGGCATTCCATGAACTTACGACTCGCTGAGTGAAGAACCTACCCCTAACATCAGTCCTATATCTACCCCCCCTTAATTTAAAGCTATGCCCCCTTGTAATAGCTGACTCCATACGTGGAAAAAGGTTCTCACTGTCAACCCGATCTAACCCCCTAATCATCTTGTACACCTCTATCAAATCACCCCTAAACCTTCTTTTCTCCAATGAAAACAACCCCAAGTGCCTCAGCCTTTCCTCATAGGATTTTCCTACCATACCAGGCAACATCCTGGTAAACTTCCTCTGCACCCGTTCCAGTGCCTCCACATCCTTCCTATAGTATGGCGACCAAAACTGCACACAATATTCCAGATGCGGCCGCACCAGAGTCTTATACAACTGCAGCATGACCTCAGGACTCCGGAACTCAATTCCTCTACCAATAAAAGCCAGTACGCCATATGCCTTCTTCACTGCACTATTTACCTGGGTGGCAACTTTCAGAGATCTGTGTACATGGACACCAAGATCCCTCTGCTCTTCCACACTACCAAGTAGTCTACCATTAGCCCAGTAATCCATCTTTTTATTACTCTTACCAAAGTGAATCACTTCACACTTAGCTACATTGAACTCCATTTGCCACCTTTCTGCCCAGCTCTGCAGCTTCTCTATATCCCGCTGTAACCTGCCATATCCTTCCTCACTGTCTACAACTCCTCCGACTTTCGTATCATCCGCAAACTTGCTCACCCAACCTTCTAACCCTTCCTCCAGGTCATTTATAAAAATGACAAACAGCAATGGTCCCAAAACAGATCCTTGCGGAACACCGCTAGTGACGGCACTCCAAGATGAACCTTTGCCATCAACTACTACCCTCTGTCTTCTTCCAGAGAGCCAATTCCTAATCCAAACCTCCAACTCACCTTCAATGCCATATCTCTGTATTTTCTGCAGTAGCCTACCATGGGGGACCTTATCAAACGCCTTACTAAAATCCATATATACCACATCTACCGCTTTCCCCTCATCTACCTCCTTAGTCACCTTCTCAAAGAATTCAATAAGGTTTGTGAGGCACGACCTGCCCTTCACAAAACCATGCTGACTATCCTTGATCACATCACTCTTATCCAGATGTGCATAAATCCTATCCCTTACAATTTTCTCTAAGACTTTGCCCACAACAGAAGTGAGACTCACTGGCCTATAGTTACTAGGATTATCCCTACTCCCCTTCTTGAACAAGGGAACCACGTTTGCTAGCCTCCAGTCCTCTGGCACTACTCCTGTCGACAAAGAGGACACAAAAATCAAGGCCAATGGCTCTGCAATCTCCTCCCTTGCTTCCCAGAGAATCCTAGGATAAATACCATCAGGCCCAGGGGACTTATCTATTTTCACCCTTGCCAGAATTTCCAACACCTCTTCTCTACATATCTCAAAGCCATCCATTCTACTTATTCGTGCCTCAGTATTTATATCGACAACAATGTCCTGTTCCTGAGTGAATACTGACGAAAAGTATTCATTCAGCGCCTCCCCAATCTCTTCAGCCTCCACACGCAACTTCCCATTACTATCCTTGATTGGACCTATTCCTTCCCTAGTCATTCTTTTATTCCTAACATACCTATAGAAAGCCTTAGGGTTTTCCCTAATCCTACCAACTAAGGACCTTTCATGTCCCCTCCTTGCTGCTCTTAGCTCTCTCTTCAGGTCCTTCCGGGCTACCTTATAACTCTCAATTGCCCCTATTGAACCTTCACGCCTCATCTTTACAAAGGCCGCCCTCTTCCGTTTAACAAGGGATTCCAACTCCTTATTAAACCACGGCTCCCTCACACGACCCTTTCCTCCCTGCTTGATAGGTACGTACTTATCAAGGACACTCAATAGTTGCTCCTTGAACAAGTTCCACATATCAATTACGCTCTTGCCTTGGAATCTACTTTTCCAATCCACACATCCTAAGTCATGCCTCAACGCATCATAATTTCCCTGCCCCCAGCTATAACTCTTGCCCTGTAGTACACACTTATCCCTCTCCATCACGAGAGTAAAAATCACCGAATTGTGGTCACTGTCCCCAAAGTGCTCACCTACCTCTAGTTCTAATACCTGGCCTGGTTCGTTACCCAGAACCAAATCCAGTATGGCCTCACCTCTTGTAGGCTTATCTACATATTGTGTCAGGAAACTCTCCTGCACACATTGCACAAACACTGACCCATCTAACGAAGTTGAGCTATAGCTTTCCCAATCAATATCAGGAAAGTTAAAGTCTCCCATAACAATCACCCTATTACTGACGCTCTTCTCCTGAATCATCTTCACAATCCTTTCTTCAACGATTCTAGGACTATTAGGAGGCCTGTAAAAGACTCCTAACAGGGTGACCTCACCTCTCCTATTCCTCACCTCCACCCAAACTACCTCAGATGGCAAATCTTCGTCCATCTTCCTTTCCACCGCTGTAATACTATCTTTGACAAGCAAAGCCACACCCCCCCCTCTTTTGCCCCCACCTCTGACCCTACTAAAACATTTAAACCCTGGAACCTGCAACAGCCAATCCTGTCCCTGATCTAGCCATGTCTCCGTAATAGCCACGACATCGAAGTCCCAGGTACCAACCCACGCTGCGAGTTCACCTACCTTATTTCGTATACTTCTGGCATTAAAGTACACACACTTCAAGCCACTCTTCTGTTTACAGGCACCCTCCTTTAAGATTGATGCCATATTCCTAACCTCCCTACACTCCAGGTCCTGCACCCTAAAGCTACAGTCTGGGTTCCCATGCCCCTGCAGAGTTAGTTTAAACCCCCCCCAAGAGCACTAGCAAACCTCCCCCCAAGGATACTGGTGCCCCTCAGGTTCAGGTGCAGACCATCCTGTTTATAGAGGTCCCACCTTCCCCAGAAAGAACCCCAGTTATCCAAGTACCGAAATCCCTCCCTCCTGCACCATCCCTGTAGCCACGCATTTAACTCTTCTCTCTCCCTATTCCTCGACTCTCTATCACGTGGCACGGGTAACAAACCAGAGACAACAACTCTGTTCGTTCTAACTCTGAGCTTCCAACCTAGCTCCCTAAAAGCCTGTCTAACATCCTCAGCACTCCTCCTACCTATGTCATTGGTGCCAATATGGACCACGACTTCAGGCTGCTCCCCCTCCCCCTTAAGGACCCGGAAAACAGCATTTGCAGAACAGAAGTAGTATTTGACAACCAAAGGAAACTAAGAAATTAAGACTGAACAGCAGCAGCAAATAAAAATCAGTCAGTCCACCAGACTCCTTTCAGCTTCCTATGGCTCATGCTTTACAGTTAATCAAGTAAACGCCAGTTCATCCAGGCCTCAGGTGTTCAAATTCTAACTTGATCATAGTTACCCTCCCATTCTTGCTGACCGATTTCCTTTCCTAATATACAACTTCAAATTTAAAACTCTCATTCCCTTGTCCAAATCCCTCTACTTTAATAACTTCATCCAACCTGACAACATTCCAAAATCTCTAATCTCCCCCAATTCTGGCCAATTACACATCAACTCCCTCTGCCCCAAGGTTGCAGCTAGGTTCTGGAATTCACACACTCCAAATGCTCTGAAGTTTCTTTAAAAGTCATTCTTTGTCCAAGCTGCCCCAATAGCTCGTGTGGATCTGTGTCAGATTTTATCTGATAACTCTCCTGTGGAGCAGATATTTTATATTAAGCAAACTACTTTTTGTTCTCATTCACTTGACGGACATAGGGGTCACTGGCTGGTCAGCATTTATTGCCCTTGAGAAGGTGGTGGAGAGCTGCCTCGAACTGCTGCAGTCGAGATGCTGTACATAGACCTATAATGCTCGTGAGGGGGGAATTCCAGGAAGTAAACCCAGTGACAGTGAAGGAATAATGATTTATTTCCAAGTCAGGATGGTGAGAAGCTTGCAGATGTTTCCCTAATATCTGCTCCCCTTGTCATTCTTGATCAAAGTGGTTATAACTTTCGAAGATACTGTCCAAGGATCTCTAGTGAACTTCATATGAATTTCATATAGATGAACAACATTGTTGAGTTGTCAAGTCTCCCACTTACCAAAATATTTTGCAGTCCCTCCATGCACAAGTAAAAGAGATAAATAGAGTGACACACTCACCTCTTGATTAAACCTGCAGTTTAGGGTGCACCAACCAATCTGCATTAACCCCTGAGATGAGATCAGAACTTCATACATCCATTTTCCTATAGCAAAGAACAAGATGAGAATTATTCAGTCAACAAGGTTAACTTAACATCATAACACTACATGACAGAAAGAGTCTAGATCATTTTACAATGGTCTCACTCACAGCTCAAACACATGCATCATAATCACAAAACATGCACAGACAATATTTCTGAAGAGCTTTATTATCAAAATCACGCGCTTGTGGACTGTAAAGGAAACAGTGGGAACACAACAAAATTAAATAACTTGTTTTTGCTGATGAGCAAAAACTTAAATGCACATCAACATGTTCCAGGATTTGTGGTTACAACCAAATCAGCCATGATCTTGTTTGCATGTTTCAGATTCAACGGCTGAATAGATTGATCAGCCTGTTGTGAATCATCTTCGTTTTAGCCAGTTTTTCATGCACTGATTGTGCCCTGACTTTAAACAAAAGAAAACCGTTCTCTTGATTTAGGCGTCATACGCAAGGCCATTTATTGTCCACCTGGAGGTGCTGATGGTGAGCCTTCTTCTATCAGCATGATATAATAGTGGTTTGGTATCACAGGACAGCTAGAGTCAACCACATTAGACTGGAGTTACATGTATGTTAGACCAAATAAGGATGTCCATGAAGCAAATGGGGTTTTAATACAATCAAAGACGTTGTCACTTGCACTTATACTAGACTTCATTTCCAAGTGACATTTAGCTTCTTAAAACATTTTAAACCAAATGCGAATGATTAAACTTCGAGTGGACTTAAATATAAATTCTTTGATTTACTATTTGAGTAACATGTCTGGACAGTAGTGTGGTTGAATCAGAATTCATCCCAACAGCATTAATGGGAATCATTTTATAATGTGGAATGGACTGTGGTGCTGGATGTGTTTGATTAATCTGGGAAATTTTTACAGAATAATCAGACACACCCAGCACCATGGTCTCTTCCATATCAATGAGTCAATCCAACCTTCTTCAATTAGTCAGACACTCAGAACACCACTGCCTCACGCTGATTAATGAAAGTGCCAACATCATTCCCTGGTTCTGGCAGTATCTGGCATGGACAATCTCCCTCCCAAAGTGAGAGGATACTCCCAATGCCATCTTCTAGCTTATAAGAATATAATAAGTCACATGGAATTCAAGGAGAGCTTGCCAACTGGATAAAAAATTGGGTTCACAGTAGGAGACAGAGGGTAGTAGTGGAGAGTTGTTTTTTTGGACTGGAGGCCTGTGATCATCAATGCTGGGTCCACTTTTGTTTGTCATTTATATAAATGGTTTGCATGAGAATTTAGGACCCATGGTTAGTAAGTTTCTGGATGACACCAAAATTGGTTTTACAGTCCATAGCAAAGGAAGTTATCTGAGATTACAAAGGGATCTTCATCAATTGGGTCAATGGACTAAGGAGCATCAGGTGGAATTATATTTGAATAAATGCAAGGTATTGCAATTTGGTAAAGCAAACAAGGGCAGGACTTATACAGTTAATGGTAGGGCCCCAGGTATTTTTTTCCAAAAGAGACACGTAGGGGTTCAGATATTTGTTCTTTGAAAATTCCATCACAGGTAGACAGGGTGGTTAAGGAGGCATTCAGCATGCTTGTCTTCACTGCTCAAACTACAGAGTACTGAAACTGGCATGTCATGTTGAGGTTGTACAGAACATTGGTGAGGCAACGTTTGGAGTATGGTGTCCAGTTCGGATTGCCCTACTATAGAAGGATATTATTAAATTGGAGGGGGTTTAGAAAGGTTTACCAGAATGTTGCCGGAATTGGGAGGGTTTGAATTATAAAGAGAGGCTGGGACGTTTTTTTCACTGGAGTATAGGAGGTTAAGGGGTGACCTTAGAGAATTATAAAACCTTTATAAAATCATGTGGAGCATAGATAATGTGAAAAGCCAAGGTCTTTTCCCTAGAGTGGGTGAGTTCAATACTAGGGGGATATTTTTAACATGAGAGGAGAAAGACTTAAAAGAAACCTGATAGGCAACTTTTTCACACAAGAGGGTGGTTTGTGTGGAATTAATTAGGTAAAACAATGACTGCAGATGCTGGAAACCAGATTCTGGATCAGAGTGGTGCTGGAAAAGCACAGCAGTTCAGGCAGCATCCGAGGAGGAAAATCGACGTTTCGGGCAAAAGCCCTTCATCAGGAACACTTCTGCCAGAAGTAGTAGTAGATGCAGGCACAATTACAAAACTTAAAAGATATTTAGATAGATACACAAACAAGAAAAGTTTTAGAGGGATATGGGCCAAATGCAAGCAAGTGGGAAACTTGGGGAGCATGAGCGAGTTGAATCGAAGTATCTGTTTCCATCCTGTATGACTGAGTGATTTTCAGCAGCAAGGTGCCCTCTCAGCTCCCCCAAAAAGGTCCCCCATACAGGACAGAGCACATTTTACTGCTCCTCGGTTGCTGCCTGAACTGCTGTGATTTTTCAGCATCACTAATCCAGAATCTGGTTTCCAGCATCTGCAGTCATTGTTTTTACCACACTTTAGCCTCTTTCAATTAACACAGTTGCAAAAACAGAAAATGACACATGCAAATAAGCAAAGCAAGTCGTTCATAACAAGAAGAAAATGGAGGGTACACTGTTCAACATCACTCCAAAAGGTAATAAGTTCCTCAAATCACACTTCCAAATTTATTCCAACGAGACCATCCTCTTCAGAAATAATGAGACATTCCTGACACTCAGCACCCAATTATTTCCGCTTAAAAAAAAGGTCTTTCTGAAACCATTCCCCAAATTAATGAAACAATTTCAGCATCACCAATCTACCCCATAATGAGATACTCAGTATCATTGTCCAATAGCACCAGATTAAAATCGGTAAAAATAAACTGAACAACCCTGGTGCTGATCACGTTTTAAATGAAGTGCAAAGCCACACTCTCTAGACCAATCAAAATCCTTCACACTCACCTTTATACACGCACGAGGTAGCTCTGATTGAGCTGAAGTTACTGTGACCAACAACCTACAATGGAACAAACAACATTTAATACAAGCTAGATTTCATGGTTCCACAGTCACATCCTCAAATACAGGCAGAGAGAAGGTAACATCACTCTCAAAACCATTCCTCAGATTAACAGAAAGTGGCAATGAAGGAATAGCAATGCAATTAGTCTGGATGTTCAGGGTTATTGCAACAGAGCCGTCAAAAACAATGCAAAAGAAATGGCCAGTAGAAAACCACAGCAGCTGGATCTGTTCCTTTAAATTATGCTTGAATTCAACAAGGTTTAAATATAAAGGTCAGAACTCCAATTAGATTGTTTAAACTACAGGATGGGCAATACACAAAGATGAGGAAGGTTCATTAACAGCAGTGCTGGCCAATAACTGCAACCTATGGAGCTGTGTTCCAATTGGGAATTCAAGACACGCAAATTAGGAAATGGAAAGTAAAATGAAACAGGGACCCGCTTGTCTCACTGAACTAGGGCCTCCCAGTCCAGGGGTAGGGCTGTTCACCTGCTCCAGGAGATGTGTAATAACAAACAGGTTAATTAGAAAAATAGGTGAAATGAAAAAGACTTTTCTTCAGACAGCAATGAGTTAACCCAACATGATGAATATGCAGCTTTATTCTAAATTCCTTACCCCAAGTAAATCATCATCCACAAGCAGCAACCCCTCAAAACCACTAGTGTGATCCAGGACCACAGTGGCTGGTCCAAGGCGCCCAACCATATTTTGATCTGAAATGTAATTGACAATCAATTCCTCAGTCAAAAACTATGCACGATTGCTGATTGACAGCATTACAGAAAAATCACTCACTGATGAACAGCCTGAATCTAATCAAGGTTTCTGGGAGTTTTATATTCGGAGGTAAGCCACAGGATGAAATCTAATCCAAGTGGTTCTGGTTACTGACATACAGTTGGAATCTGGCATTGAAAAGATGTAAAATTAAGTTTTAAAAGAACAATAGTTCTGAAAAAAATGGTGATTAGTCATTCTTGAGTTCAACTAATATTGGCATTGACTGGTGTGATACACTGCATTCCTGTCTGAGGTCAAAATGGGAGCTGATCAAGAAAGTGGGCACACGGTGGCACAGTGGTTAGCACTGCTGCCTCACAGCGCCAGAGATCCGGGTTCAATTCCCGCCTCAGGCGACTCTCTGTGTGAAGTTTGCACATTCTCCCAGTGTCTGCATGGGTTTCCTCCGGGTGCTCCGATTTCCTCCCACAGTCCAAAGATGTGCAGGTCAGGTGAATTGGCCATGCTAAATTGCCCGTAGTATTAGGTAAGGGGTAGATGTAGGGGTATGGGTGGGTTGCGCTTAGGCGGGGCGGTGTGGACTTGTTGGGCCGAAGGGCCTGTTTCCACACTGCAAGTAATCTAATCTAATCTAAAGCTGGCTTGAAATGAATCAAATCAAAGAGTGGAACAAAGACCAAATAGCTCAGATGCTGGAAATTGAAAACAAAAACAGAAAATGTTGGAAATACTCAATAGGTCTGGTAGTATCTCTGGGGAAAGAAACAAAGATAACATTTTAGGTCAATGATCTAATGGCCTGTGACCTGTACCATTAACTATGTTTGTCTCTTCACATGCTGCCAGAGCAACATTTTCAGGTTTTTTTTCCCATCAGATCAAAGCATCTCCTCAATCTCAAATGTGTAATGGTCTCTGGTTATTAAAAGCTACAAGTGATGAAACTCCTGACTTGGGTCTTGAAAATGCTGGACAAGCTTTAGACAGGAGTGAAGTTATTCACCACAGAATCACTATACTTTCCTTTTAGCCACAGTATTTATATGGCTGGTACAGTTTAGTTTGCTTGTAAACTGTAATCCCCAGGATGCTGATAGTAGGTAATTCAGCAATTATAATGCCACTGGACATTAAGGGGAGGTGGTCAGATTTTCTCTCTGTGAAGATGATCATTGCATGGCATAAATGGCACATAAATAATTGAGTATTACTGAAACATTACGGAGGGGAGTGGATTGGATGGATATCGGGAGGTGTTTCCTGTTGTAGGCGAGACTAAAACTAGAGGACACAGTTTAAGAACAAGAAGTTGCCCTTCGAAGACTGAGATTAGGAAGAATCTTCACTCCAGACATTCTTTAAGATGTGGAATTCTCTTGCTAAGAAAACAAAGACTGGGCCAACTAGCTTATTAAAGGCTGAATTTATAAGGATGCTTTTATAGACAAGAGAGTCAAGGACTACCATGTTGGGTAGGGGGAAATGCAGACAGGAAAATGCAGTTGAGACCATAACCAGACCAGACATGTTCTTCCTGAGTGGTACAGTCTATAAGGAGTCAGTAAGAAGACAGAACTTCATAACATTCTGGCCTTTTATCCTACTCTAAGATCAGACTAACCTATATACCCTTCATTGTACCAACTTCCATGTGCCTATCCAACAGTCGCTTCAATGTCCCTAATGTCTCTAACTCTACTACCACTACTGGCAGTGCATTCCACACACCCACCAAACTTTGTGTGAAGAATCTACCTTTGACATCTCCCCTAAACCTCCCTCCAATCACCTTAAAATTATGCCCCCTCGTGATTGACACTTCTACCATGGGAAAAGGTCTCTGGCTATCCATCTATCTATGCCTCTCATCATCTTGTATACCACTATCAAGTCACCTCTCATCCTCCTTCGCTCCAATGAGAAATGTCCTAGCTTCCTCAACCTTTCTTCATAAGACATGCCCTCCAGTCCAGACAGCATTCTGGTAAATCACTTCTGCACCCTCTCGAAAGCTTCCACATCCTCCCTATAATGAGGCAACTAGAACTGAACACAATATTCCAAGTATGGGCTAACCAGGACTCTACAGAGCTGCAGCATAACCTCATGGCTCTTAAACCAATCCCCCTGCTAATGAAAGCCAACACACCAAATGCCTTTTTAAACAACCCTATCAACCTGGGTGGCAACTTTGAGGGACCTACAGACAAGGACCTCAAGATCCCTCTGTTCCTCCACACTGCCAAGAATCCTGCCTTTAACCCTGTAATCTGCATTCAAGATCGACCTTCCAAAATGAATCATTTCACACTTTTCCAGGTTGAACTCCATCTTCCACTTCTCAGCCCAGTTTTGCATCCTGTCAATGTCTTTTTGCAACCTACAACAGCACTTCTAGTAAAGAAGAAGGAGGAAACTTACTTAAGGTTGAAGAGGCAAGGATCAGATAAGGCTTTAGAGGGTTACACAAAGTAGTCAGGAAGGAACTGAAGAATGGATTTAGGAGAACTAAAATGGGGCATATGAATAAGCTTTAGCAGGTAGGATTAAGGAAAACCTTAAGGCGTTCTACACTTACGTAAGCAACAAGAGGATGGCCATAGAGGATAGGGCCAATCAAGGATAGTGAAGGGAACGTGCACCTGGAATTGGAGGAAGTAGGAGAAGTCCTTAATGAATATTTTGCATCAGTACTCACTAATGAGAGGGACCTTGACGTTTCTGAGGACAGCATGAAACAGACTGATATACTGGTTCAGGTTGACGTTAAGAAGGAGGATGTGCTGAAAATTTTGACAAACATAAGGATAGATAAATCCCCTGGGCAAGATGGGATATACCCAAGCTTTCTACAGGAAGTGAGGGAAGAGACTACTGCGCCTTTGGTGAGGATCTTTGCCTCCTCACTGTCCACAACATTAGGGAAGTTAAAGTCACCAATGACAACAACCCTGATACTTTTACACATTTTCAAAATCTTCTTCCCAATCTGCTACTCCGTGTCTCTGTTGTTACTGGGGAGGCCTGTTGAAATTTCCCAATAAAGTGACTGCTCCTTTCCTGTTTCTGACTTCCACCGATACGGACTCTGTAGACAAACCCTCTTTGACGACCTCCCTTTCTGCAGCTGTGATACTTTCCCTGATTAGCAATGCCACTCCTCCACTTCTTTTACCTACCCACCCCCCCCATCCCTTTTGAAACATCTAAACCCTGGAGCATCCAACAACCATTCCTGCCCCGATGATATTCAAGTCTGCGTAATGGCCACAAGATCATAGTTCTAAGTACTCATCTGTTACTCTGAGCTGGTCACCCTTATTCCTGATACCGCTTGCATTAGACACACTTCAACCCACAACACTGACTGCACCTTTTCCCTATCACATGTCTATTTCTCATCATAGACTCTCTGCACACTGTATCTGGCTGTTCACTACCTAGTCCATCATCTGATCTATAGCTCAGGTTCCACCCCTATGCCAAATTAGTTTCGACCCTCTTGAAGAGCTCTCGCAAACCTCCCACCCAGAATATTGGTGTCCTTTCAGTTCATGTGCAACCCATCCTTCTTGTACAGCTCCCACCTTCCCCAGAAGGTATCCCAATGACCTACATATCTAAAGCCCTTCCTCCTATGCCAGCCCTGCAGCCATGTGTTCATCTGTACTCACTCTCTATTCCTAGCCTCACTAGCACATGGCACCGGTAGCAATCCTGAGATTACAACTCTGCTCGTCCTGCCTTCTAGCTTCCAAGCTAACTCCCTGTCCTCTCTTCAGGTCTTCTTCCCTTTCCCTACCTATGTCATTGGTACGAATGTGTACCACAGCTTCTGCCTGCTCTCCTTCCCCCTTAAAAATCCTGTCAATGCGATCAGAGACATTCCTGACCCTGGCACCCAGGAGGCAACCCACCATCAGGGAGTCTCGCATGCGACCAGAGAATCTCCTGTCTCTTCCTCTCACGTTTGAACTTCCCCTCACTATTGTTCTCCTATTCTACCCCTTCCCTTCTGAGCCACAGAGCCAGGCTTAGTGCCAGACACCTGGCCACTCCTGCTCCTGAATCCTGTATTGGTTTGTTCCCACATTCTTTAGCTTTTCATTATAAATATGTGCTCTCAGCACATATCTGTGACTGATCACAAATAAATATAAAGCATTCGTTGCTGTTTGCAGAAATTAGGACTGTCTCTCACAGTCATCCTAATTAGGTTAGCCAATGGCAATCTTTCAAAAAAAAACTGCTTTTGTCTTCAATGAGAAAGGACTGTTGAAAAGGACTGTGGGCGGCACAGTGGCGCAGTGGGTAGCACTGCTGCCTCACATCGCCAGAGACCCAGGTTCAATTCCCACCTCAGGCAACTGTCTGTGTGGAGTTTGCATATTCTCCCCATGTCTGCGTGGGCACACTCCCACAGTCTGAAAAAAAAATGTGCAGGTTAGGTGAATTGGCCATGCTAAATTGTCAGTATTAGGTGAAAGGGTAAACGTAGGGGAATGGGTCTGGGTGGTCTGGGTGGGTTGCTCTTCGGAGGGTCGGTGTGGACTTGTTGAGCCGAAGGGCCTATTTCCACACTGTAAGTAATCTAATCATATGAAAAAAAAAGACGTTTAGCCGCATGAGAAATTAGAAAGAATGACTAAAAGCTTGGTCAAAGATGTGAGTTTTAGGGGGGAAATTAAGCAGGAAGAGCAGATTAAGAGTGAATTCTAGAGAATAAGTCCAGGCAAGACGTCATGGCTATAATGTGATGGTGCAAAGAGTGATGGATATACCACAGGCTAAAATCAGGCAGAGTAGGGCGTTTGTAGGGCCAGAGGATGAAATAGATTCAATGAAAGGGAGGCCACAATAAGAATTAAACATTTTAAATGAAACTATCAGGAGAAATTATAGGCCATCAACCACAGGAATGGTGAATGAACAGAACCTGATGTTAGTTAAGACACAGGCAACAATTACAAAGGCATGGAATGTCAGCCAGGAGCACAGTGGAACAGTCAGGTCTGGTGATTACAAAAGCACGAATTGGGATTTCCAACAATTCAAGGTTTTAATGGCTGATGTTGGGGAGAAAGTCGATGATGTTTCAAGGTAGAAACAGACAATCTCTGTGATAAAATCCAATGGCTCATTTTGAAGTCACACAGGACACCAACGTCTGCAAGTAGGTGGCCAAGTCTGAAACTGTGGCTGGGGAAAGGGAATGAAATCAATTGCAAGAGAGCAGAGCTTGTGACAGAGACTGAAAATGTTGGCTCAGGGGTCTTAATGTGCCATCAAAATGACATTGGAATTCAGCCACTTTTATTGTTTAGCCTCTTTTCTATATTTTTCCAGCTATAAACTTTAAAACATTTCAGTTTCAAAATTTGGAATGTGTTAGGAGAGCCAGCATTCATTGCATATTCCTAGTTACCCTCAAGAGGTTCTGGGCTTTCTTCTTGAACCAGTGATCTTCAGCTATAGAGCAGGCTGCCCCACTACTGTTAGGTAGGGGATTCCAGGAATCTGACCGAATAACCAAATATATATCCAAGTCAGAATGATGTGCAACATGGAGGTGCTGGTTTTCCCATGTGTCTGCTATTCTTGCCTTTCAAGGTGACATAATGTTGTCGATTAAGGAAAAGCTGCCAAAAAAAGCCACTGCAATTTGTTGCACTGCATCCTACAGACAATGCACAGTATAGCCGTGCTATGCCAATTGCAGAAAGAGTGAATTTTAAGCCAGTAGATAGGTGGGCTGCTTAATTCTAAATTTCATCAAGCTTCTTGAGTGTCACTACAGCAACACACATCAAGGCAAATATACGACCACAGTCCTTGAGCCTTTTGCCACTGAACACCCAGGAGAGGTGGTTAGATTCTCACTTATTGGAGAAGATCATTGACTGGCACAGTCACGGCACTAACATCACCTTACAGTAAAATTATTAGCCTCCCACTAACATTTCCAGATTTTGCTGCATCTGGGCTTCAAATGTCTCTTGGAAAGAATTGCAAGTACAGCTAGATACTAAGCAATCATGAGTGACATCCCACAGTTAGAACAAGAGGTGCAGAGAGATCGCAGAAGGGGGTTAGAGACAAATTGGGACAACACCACCAAACCAAGACATTTTTGGACCTCTTGCCAAAATAGATCAGCATGCTAGCCGGTTAGACTTTGAGAGACTTGGATTAGAAGAGCCGGAGTTTTCTTTAAGTTGAAAATGATGCAGGGTGGAAGATGGGAAGCTATCAGGAGATCACTGAAGCAGTTGCAAAGGCAAGGATGACACTTTCATCACCAGTTAGCGGTTGGCAGGGGGAGCAGAGGCAAGCAATGTTACAATGGTGTTTGACTTGGCAATGGACTGGATGTGGGGCTGACGTTCCATTCAAAATAAATATGACACAAATATTGCAGTCAGCTTGAGTCTCAAATAATGGGTCAGGAGAAATGTGGAGTCAGAGGCTAAAAGTCAGAGCTTGTAGCAATAGCTTTAATTTTCTGATACCTAACTGGAGATAATTCCTGAAAATTCAGTAATGGATGTCAGACAAGAAGTCTGACAAACAAGTGGCAAAGAAGAAATCAAGACAGTGACTGGGCAGAGCTGGGTGTCAAGAATATATATGTGGAACCTCATGTTTTTAAGGTATGATGCTGCAGACCAGCAGGGAAGTCAGGAATAGAGGGGGACAAAGATTGCAACTTGGGGGGATATCAGTGGTAATGTTGCAAGTACAGGAGAAGACACTGCAGGAATTCTTTGGCTATGACTGAATAGACAGGAAGAGAACTATAGTTATCTGGACCTCAAAAGAATGTAAGTTCCCTGACTGGGGCTATTAATCTAGTCCAATCAGGGAGGCCTGGCTGACAGAGAAGGGGTGGGTGTCACAGATACTGACTCTGTCCAAGGCTGTACTACAGTAAAGGATGGTTTCTGTGTAAATAAAGGTTGACTTGGTGACGGGATACCACTGGGAGTTATTTCAAGAAACATCTGAGGGCAATAGAGATAGGGCAATAGGAGGGGTGGCACAGTGGCTCAGTGGTTAGCACTGCAGCCTCACAGGAACCCAGATTCGAATCCAGTCTCAGATAATTGCCTGTGTGGAGTTTGCACATTCTTCCCATGTCTGCCTGGGTTTCCTCCAGGTGCTCCAGTTTCTTCCCACAATCCAAAGATGTGCAGGTTGGTGAATTCGCCATACTAGATTCCCCATAGTGTTCAGGGGTGTGTAGGTTTGGGTACATTAGTCAGGGGTAAATGTAGAGTAATAGGCGACTGGGTCTGGGTGGGATACTCTTTGGAGGATCGGTGTGAACTTGCTGGGTCAAAGGGCCTGTTTCCACAATGTAGGGATTCTATGATTCTATAATGCATAATGAAAATCAGCATGGTCAACCATGTGAAAAGCTACAGACGGGTCGAGCAAGATGAGAACAAGACCCTAAACAGAAGCATGTTGATACATAACTCGGCTCACAAAATGTTGGCATTAAGCACAAATGCCATTCTTGGCCATATATAAATATATATAGGACTCTGGATCACAAAATTTTATTACCCCTTCCCACAAAACAACCTGGCATTATAGCCCTATTTTATATTCCAATCTTATATATTCTACCTTTGTCTTCTGCTTCATTGTCCAATCCCTCAGAGAGCAGACGATCTAAATGTTCACTCAGGTTCTGAAAGTTCAGCGGCTTCCTGAAACAAATTTACAACATAATTATTGCCACAAAAGTGCACATTTCCTCTTACTTAAGCCTGATACATAAATTGGTTATGTTAAAGCACATTATCTCTCCTCATTAATTCAGTCTCCCTTTCTCATGTACTTGCATCTGATTACATTCTGGACTGCGAGAAAAATGATAAATAACCTCAGTGGCCCAGCAGTAGGAAACAATGGGGCTTCAAACTGGGGCAAGATTGGGTTCAATTCAGATGGCGAATTATTTATTGGTTCATGACAAATTGACAGGCACTTAGAATAGTACAACAGCCCACAGGAAAGGAGCCAGGCCATTGGTAGACAGAAGAGCTTTCAAAATGGACAGGCAAAATAAATGACCCACGGACATAGCGAGGAAAGAGATCAGTCTGAGAGAGTAAATTAAACAGTAAGGGCAGGCAGGATCAAAGCAGAGAATGAGGTAGACTGATAAATTAAATTACATTTACTTCAATGCAACAGGAAAGACAGATGTTGGTTGGGAACATGGGACTGGGATATCATAGCAATTACAGAGATGTGGCTCAGAGATGGACAGGACTGGCAGCTTAATGTTCCAGGGTATAAATGTGATAGGAAGACAAGAAAGTGGGGGCAAGAGAGGAGGGGGAGTGACATTTTTGATGAGGGATAACATTACAGCTATATTAGGGAGGATTTTCCTGGGAATATGTGCAGGAATGTTATTGGGTGGAACTGAGAAAGAAGAAAGGGATGATTCACCTGTTTGGGATTGTACTACAGACCCTCCCCCCACCAATAGTCAGCACGAAATTGAAAAACAAATTTGTAAGGAAATCTCAGTTATCTATAAGAATAAAAGGGTGGTTATGGCAAGGGATGTTAACTTTACAAACATAGACTGGAACTGTCAGTGTTAAGGGCTTGGGTGGAGAGGAATTTATTAAGTATGTACAAGAATATTTCCTTATGCAGTCTGTGGATCTACCTACTACAAAAGCTGCAAAACTTAGCTACACTTGGACAATAAGGCAAGACAGGTGACTGAAGAAGTGTCAGTGGGGGTGCACTTTGGGGCCAATGACCAATATTCTATTAGTTTTAAATAATGATGGAAAAGGATTGACAGAACTAAAAGTTAAAGTTCTAAATTGGATGAAGGCTAATTTTTGATGGCATTACACAAAAACTTTCAAACATTGGTTGGGGGTGGATGTTCGTAAGTCAAGGGACAGCTGGAAAATGAGAAGCCTTCAAAAATGAGATAACAAGAGTCCAGAGACAGTATGTTCCCATTAGGGTGAAGGATTTCTGATAGGTATAGGGAACGCTGGATGACAAGAAAAATTGGATAAGAATAAGAAGGAAGCATATGTCAGGTATAGACATCAGAGATCAACTGAATCCCGAGGAGTATAAATGCAGTAGGAGTATACCAATTCTACAAATACATTTAAAGGAGAAAAGGGTAATCAGAGAGAGAATAGGGGTTGGGGGGGGGGGGGGGGGGGGGGGGGGGGGGGGGGGAAGTCCAAAAGTAGACAGCATAGGTTTAAGGTCAGAGGGGAAAGATTTATAGGGGGAAAAGGGGCAACTTTTTCATGCAGAGGGTGGTGTGTGTATGGAATAAGCTGCCAGAGGAAGTGGTGGAGGCTGGTACAATTACAACATTTGAAAGGCATCTGGATGAATATACGAATAGGAAGGGTTTAGAGTGATATGGGCAAGTGCTGGCAAATGGGACCAGATTTGTTTAGGATATCTGGTCCACAAAGACGAGTTGGACCGAAAGGTCTGTTCATGCTATATATCTGTGACGCTATGACTGTATAATAGTGCTTAGTTCCAATTCTACAATGTAGCATTTGGACATACAGAATCTAGTGGATATAATCACTGGTTACTCTGTACCTATTTAAGTATAGCTCAATTGTACTACTAAAGAGGACAATCATTACCTAGTGAAAGACATCATGTGATGTACACAGCAAAATTAAACAGCAGTGGAATAGGGAACATCAGTCATTATATCTGCAGTCATTTTTTAATGCTACATATCTATGGTGCTAAGCCATAATCCCTCTGAAAAACATGACAAAACAGACACAAACATTCAAGGCTAGTTGTAAAGCTGGAATCTTTTATCAGTAGGATAAAATGGGATGAGGGGCAGGGGCTTAGAAGCTGTTCAATGGAATAATGGGAAGAAAAGGGCCGGGAAGAGATCCCAAAGCTTACACTGACTGAGAGGTACAAAGCAATTTCATTCAAAGTTCACACTTGAACACACTAATTCACTACTCGGTCTGGTCTGCTCAAATTTGATATGCACAAAGAATAACCAATGACCATAAAGTGCAAATCAATCAAATCCCGCGAAACTAAATTTTGTTGTTGACATGATAGTCATTATTGTCTGAGGAGCAGGAGAGTCGACATTTTGGCTATAAGCCCTTCATCAGGAATGTGGGAGGGTGAGGGGGCTGAGAGGTAAATAGAAGAGAGTGGTGGTGGAGCTGGGATGGGAGGTAGCTGGGAAGGCAATAGATGGATGCAGGTGGGGTTTGAATGTGATAGATCACATGCATCAAATGGGGAGATGGAACGCCAACTCGCGGAGTGTTTCAGGGAACACATCTGGGGGACACGCACCAAACAACTCCACTACCCTGTGGCTGACCACGTCAATTCCTCCTCTCCCCACTCCACCAAGGACATGCAAGTCTTGGGCCTCCTCCACTGCAAAATCCAAGCCACCCCACAACTGGAGGAAGAATGCCTCATCTTCCACCTTGGAACCCTTCAACCACATGGCATCAACATGACTTCACTAGTTTCCAAATATCCTCTGCCCCCACTTCATCCCAGATCCAACCATTCAACTCTGCACTGCCGTCTTGACCTGTCCACCTTCCTTCCCACCTATCCGTTCCACCCTCCCCAGTGACCTATCATAATCACCCCCAACCTGCATCAGCCTATCGTCTTCCCAGCTACCTCCCACCCCAGCCCTATCCCCACTCTCTTCTTATTTCACTCTCTCATCTTGCAGCCTCCCCTTCTATTCCTGATGAAGAGTTTATACCCGAAATGTGAACTCTCCTGCTCCTCAGATGCTGCCTGACCCACTGTCCTTTTTCCATTGCATAAAATGAATTAAAATGGGTAGCCCAAGAACTAACTCCAGTGCATAGCTTTCCAAATTTATATTTTATACCGACTGATAGATTGATTTAAATAGCAAACATCCTCCTCCAGACTCCACTGCCCCACACACCCTCTCACTGCTTTCACTGGACACCACTGACTCAACTAGGAGAAAGTGAGGACTGCAGATGCTGGAGACCTCGCCAGCTCGCAGAGTATTTCAGGGAACATGTTTGGGGGACACGCACCAAACAACTCCACTACCCTGAAGAAGGGCTTATGCCCAAAACATCGATTCTCCTGCTCCTCGGATGCTGCCTGGCCTGCTGTGTTTTTCTAGCACCACATTTTTCAACCACTGAGTGCATTCTATGCAGGCTGTGCTCCCAGCCCTAATCTAACACTAGAATACCCAACCCTGACACTACTTTGAGTTTCTTATTCCCTCCTATAACTAATTCTAAACTCTATATCCTCACTTTCTCTGAAGCTTATGTTGTGTCCAATATTCCCAGGCCATCTATGTCCTCTTTACGATATTGCAATCCCTCTCAGATGGTCCCCACAGTGCCAGCATGCACCTGCAACCTAGTACATGTCTGCCAGTTTTCACCTCACTGCTCCTGGGTTTCTGAAAGGGAGAACATTTGGCAAACGACAGAAGCCCCCACCTTCTCCCCTTCGGAGGCCATAGTAAATCAGTCTTTAGTAAGTGTTATCGGCTGTACTGAAATCCAAACATGAGCAGAGCTGCATCAAAGGAGCATCTTTAAAGGGTAAAACAAGTTAGATGTGGGGAAGAGATGTGCTGGAATTCCAAAGTTTCTAGGCCCAGACAATTAATGCTGCAAATTAAAATTTGGGAGGTGCTAGAGACCATGTTTGAAGAAGTGCAGAGATCTCAGAGGGTTGTAAAGGTAAAGAAAGGTGAAAAAGAGGCAAGGCTATGGAGGGATTTGAAAAGAAGGTGAAAGCTTTAAAAAGCAAAGGTTTGCCTGATGAAAAGCCATATGTCAGCAAGCACTGTCAAAGATAAAAACAGAGACAAGACCCAAAGAAAATAAGAGAAAACAAAAAGAGAAAATAACTCACTGGAGAACAGAAAAGAAAAGCAACTGAATGGTACTGGTGTTGTTTTTGCATGTAGACATTACAGAAGATTTCTTAGTCAAACCTGTAACTGCAAACAATACCAAAAAGTCATCTATTGAACACATTTATTTGTTTAGCTTATCTCTTGATTTTTACTTGCCATCTAGAATCACATTTCAGCCTCTGTTAAAGGTCAACTTCAATTTGACTGCACAGTTAAAATAAGCGAAGGAATGAAAACATGATCTTTCTGGAACACGTCTGCACTACCAGAACTGTAAACTGAGCTGTGTCATCCAGTTGCACTGTCAGGCTATTATTAGTGCCTGTTATATCATGCAATGTTCAGAGGGAGCTACATAGAGATATATAGAGAGATAAAGGCGATTGTGGGGGACGTACTCTTATACCTTGCCTTTCATCCAGCACTCTCCAAGCTTCCAGACAAACACACATGGACGTACAATTAAGCTCAGGAAATCACAAAATGCTCAACTACAATGAGTAATCAAATCTTGTACATTCTGTCACCCAATGCTTTTCATATCATACATACAGGAACAGGTTGCTTGCACAATAACATTAGAGTAGATTCAGGGCATGTTGGC
This sequence comes from Chiloscyllium punctatum, assembly GCF_047496795.1. NCBI lineage: Eukaryota > Metazoa > Chordata > Chondrichthyes > Orectolobiformes > Hemiscylliidae > Chiloscyllium > Chiloscyllium punctatum. The sequence goes on from NC_092750.1 coordinate 72,194,817, forward strand.
TTCACATTTGTTTCATGCCACATTGATGACATGCTCAAACCAATGCTCCAAGTTACTTGAAATCAGGGTTCTTCGCCATGCTGACCTGTAATCTGTCTCCCTCTACTTAGGCCATAATTAATTTTTATTCCCTGGAGAGAGCCTGTGTTTGCATTCTCCTCTGAATTAACTCCATTGAGACCACTATGCCATCACCAAGCCACCCTTTATACATGGAAAGTCTGTGATTCTGGCACAGCCTTGTCAGAGTCAGCACCTGGAGTGTCAGAATCGGACACTCACCATTTTTATCTGTCAACCAGGGCTCCCTGATTTCCCTGGTTGGAGCTGTTAACCTGGACCACTTATATTCATGAGGTCCTCCCTCTCTGACTCCAAGGACATAGGGTGGTTCTTCTTCTTGGAGAGCTTCCTGGGGTGTTTTGGCATGGTTACATCATTAATCCCACACATCAGCTGGTCTCAAAGCAACTCTTTAAAGGGATAAACCAGTCATCTTAACCTAGTCAAAACTCCCGACACAGATTACCTTGGCTCCCGAATTGTCAAATAAAAACGATAGCATCTCAGAATTAAAGGAAGCTTGAGGTAGCAATATTCCTTAACTAAATTTGTCAACTCGAGAAGTTTGAGTATCATGTGCCTCAGAGAAAGCTAGGCTCCAAATAACAGAAAAGGCTGTGGATCCACAGCTGTCAAGGGAATTAGTCATTTTTTTTCTGGGCAGATGAAAAACAACACATTTTATCTGCATTCAGGGCCCAAACTTCAGCGGCAGGGAACAAGTCAAACTTCCCAAATAATAACATGATGCCAGAAATGCTAACTCCAACTCAAAAGCAACTGTTGTAAGTTTTTTCAGGGACGTGCTTTACGCCATTCACCATTGAAACACCTCCACAGAGGTCAGTATTCCATCATCAACACACCCTTTATTTACACATGGAAAGTTTTTGACTCTGGCACCCGTCAGAGTTAGCACCCAGAGCATCAGAATCTCTGACACACCACTGCTTATCTGTCAGCTCGGGCTCCCTGACTGGACCAAATGAACAATGCCAATCAGGGAACTCATATTCTATGAGGTGCAGCTGGCTGAACTCATTAAAATCACATCCTTTTGCTGGCTACAGTTCGCAGGTGTCAAGCACTTGCCTGCATATTGTTCAAGTGACGATACTTCATTTGCAAGTTAACAAAGCTATTTGTGTTTTCACCAACTAGCCACCAAGAGACATGACTAGTTATTACTTGTATCATTACACACAGACAATGAAGGATACTAATTCGACTTGGACAACGTATCCATCCTAGAACAAGACAAACAGGAGACATGCACGGAAATTCCTGAAAGCCTGACACTCAAACCAGAACTCTATTAACAAACGTGGAGTTGGACCCTAAATACCAACCACCAAAAATAGAACCAGCAACAAAACCAGAAATGACACCACCAACCCCAGCAGACCCAGACACATAAATAGTAAGTGGGACAGAACACCAACACTTCTCACTGGAGGCACACTTGATGATGTTACCTAGAATGGTAACGAAACAACTGTGAACAAACTTAACAGTTCAGTGAGGAAGTCAACAACGTCACATTAAACACTACTGCACAAAACTGGAAAAGCAATATAATACACAATATGAACACAATTTATACTTTAACATCCAGCATTAATAGGAGGTAAATATGGCTCAACATCTCGCCTCAAAGAACACATCAGATAGCATTTGATTTAGATTTAGATTAGATTACTTACAGCATGGAAACAGGCCCTTCGGCCCAACAAGTCCACACCGACCCTCAGAACAGCAAGCCACCAGACCCATTCCCCTACATTTACCCCTTCACCTAACACTAAGGGCAATTTAGCATGGCCAATTCACCTGACCTGCACATTTTTGAACTGTGGGAGGAAACTGCAGCACCCGGAGGAAACCCACGCACACACTGGGAGAATGTGCAAACTCCACACAGACAGTTGCCTGAGATGGGAATTGAACCCGGGACTCTGGCGCTGTGAGGCAGCAGTGCTAACCACTGTGCCACCGTGCTGCCCGTAGTTAAGACAAATCCCATGGATTTGTCAATCCTCTCAAAATAGTTGGGATGCTTCCAGAAGTAACATCAATTTCCAGCCAATCAAAGCAGAAGCAAATCAGTTCCCAACAATGGCAGGCAGAATCAGCCACCAGTAAAACATAGCCTGCTGTACCCTCCATATGATCAGGATCACAGCAAACCAATCATAGCTCACGCTTGGGTACCACCTGATCTTCCCTGCATCAAAAACCTGATCCTTCAAATCAAAAAAAGACCACTTCAAAGTCAGTGGCAGTGACATAAATATCCGAACAACCTACATACTATGTGATAGGTGCTCCAACATGTTGAGACAACGCTCACTCGGGCGCCAATTATAAATCAAAGTTAGCCTCAGCTGAGACTAGTCAGTTGCAGGCATTGAGATTGATTAATGGTCTTAATTTTACTAATTAGTCTTGGACTGAAGTGTGGTGCACTGTGGATTTCGATCGTGCAAGAGCGACTGGCAGGGAAAAGGATTTGTTCAGGCTTATTAGCAGAGACAGTGCCATTCCCTCTAAATCAGTCTCACAATGAATCATTTGGTTAACGTGGTCTGTGCTGTTTACGTTCCTTCACTACTTTATCTCACTTTTGGCCTTTCTACAAATGTTTGTGTTCTCTTTTATCTGGTTTCACCCAGTTGTGCCATGCAGCCAGCTTCCATTGATGTCACTTCTGCTGATGCCTTTGAGAATATGAACAACCAGTGTTGGTAACCCCACATAGTCAGTAACCCAGAGTTTGTGAAACTATGGGCCATTGGAACTTTGCCTCTTTCAAATCTTCGCCTTCAAAGATCTAGCCCTCTAACCTCCTCAAACCTGCTCTGACTTGGAATGCCTTAACGATTGCTCATATGCTGGTCGTTGAATCGCTTCTTCCAAGACAGGGTTCCCAAGATTCTTGAGACTGCTCACAAGTGTCAAATTACCAGCATAACTGCAGCTTTTTACCTAACTTATAGCTTCATAAAGCTGCTGCTGTTCATAAGCCTCTCCTTGCCCAACTGCTAGCTCTCTACCAGACAGCTTCCTTTCAATTCCAGTTAATTGATCATTTCTCAGGGCTTCCCCAAGCCCCAGTAACCCAGCTGCAGTCTTATCTGAGCCCCAACTGCACTGAGACAGCTAATGGCAACATTTTAGCTGCATGGTGCTTCTTCATCTATTCCCGAATAACCCACTGACTTAAAATGACTGACCAGCAGGCCAAAAACAGCTCCGACATTCTCTGACCAACTGACTGGGTCCTGTCAGCTCCCATTACTTATACCTCCCATCCTATTGTCTTCTTCACGCACCACTGCCGAAAATCACAGATATGCTATTTTTGAATGGCCAAACACTTTGTAGCTCCAACAAACTCAGATCAAGCGTACTTTCCATGCTGGCATGCAACGATTTGGAATTCTTGACCTATACTCCAACACCACGCAGAAACACTCAAGTCCCGAGCACATGAAATCTATGTTCTGTAACAGGAGATTGATGCACATTAATAAACATGGTTACCTGGATGAAGCAGACAACTGTGTGCTCTCAGAGCTGGGAAAAGCACGGTGGAGGTAGTTGCTGAGGAGTTTGTCATTCACAAAACCTGCATCAACCAAAAACAAAGTGATATCAGACACAGTCTCTTAGGTTGTGACAAATACTGATTACTAAACCTTGTGGATACTATACTATACAATGCAGTTAAACATTGTGAATCATCCTCCCTTTCCCAGTCTCCATACCTCACATTCTGTTGTTGGGAATAGAGGAACTGAAGTAAGCCCAACCCGTCTGCTGATCCATATCTCAACTCCGTTTACCCAATTTGATCCATAACCCAAGATACCTAACAAAAATCCTTTCAGCATATGAGCGCTGCCTGACTCTACGTAATCCACAGCAAATGTATGTGAACATGCAGTTCAAGGATATTGAATCAGAGTGAAATAGCTGGAGCCTAACTAAACTCCAGACAATGCACATCAGAATGGGAGAAAGTTACCTGAACACTTTAGTCCAGGAGTCAGTTACACCCCTTAGATTAGATAACTTAAATTTACTGTGTGACAGGAGACAAGAAGGTGTGACTGCAGGAGGTATACATACGGAGACCCTGGGCAATATTGCCTCTAGGCTGCACAGCCGCTGTCAATTAGCATGCCAATAAATGATTTCCACACACCCACCTCGGAGGTTCACTCAGCAGCAAATAAAATTTAAGGGAACCTTGACTCATGGGGTGGTGTTTGAAGAGTCTGCGTTAGTGACAAAAGTTACAAGGTTCTTGAAAGTTATGCGGCCAAGAGTGTGAACTGCATGGAGAATAAGCCAGCTGACCACACCATCGTGGTACAGAAAGCAATTCAAGTGTGAGATGGCAACAGTAAAATCCAGTTTTTAGGGGCAGCATAATTAATGGTATAGATGTTATTGCCTTCAGCTGTGAGCGTGAGTCCTAAAGGCTGTGTTGCCTGCCTGCTCTAAGTTTTTAAGGACCTCTCTTCAGGGTTGGAAAGAAACTTGGAGCAAGAGGGAAGGGATCCAGCTGTCATCATCCAAGTTGGGTAATATATTAGCATATATGCTTAGCTAACTAATACAAGACAGAAAGTTGGGATAAGGTGACATTTTAAGACTGGCAACCTATAACCACAGAGGTAGGGGTTGGGCTCACAATTATATTAATGACTTGGATGACAGACATGAATGTGCTATTGGCAAGTTTAATGGATGGGAAGGCAAGTGGCGAGGATGACACAAATAATCTGCATAGGAATACAGACAGGTTAAGTCAGCGTTAGAGTCAAGATTAGAGTGGTGCTGGAAAAGCACAGTAGGTCAGGCAGCACCAGAGCAGCAGAGAAAAAAAAGACATTTCGGGCAAAAGCCCTTCATCAGGAATGAGGCCTGATGAAGGGCTTTTGCTCGAAACATCAATTTTCCTGCTCCTCAGATGCTGCCTGACATGCTGTGCTTTTCCAGCACCACTCTAATCTTGACTCTGATCTCCAGCATCTGCAGTCCTCATTCCAGCTTAAGTCAAGTCAGTAGTGAATGGCAGATGGAATATCACGTGAGAAAACATGAGGTCGCACACTATGACAGAAAGAACACAGGAGCTAAATATTTTTAAAATAAAGACTGTAGAAAGATACAGCATACAGAAATGTGGGACGTGTATAAATCATAAAAAGCTAGCGTATGAGTTCAGTAGGTAATAAGAAAGGCAAATATAGCCTTGGTTTCAAAGGGACTGAAATATACATATTGGGAAGTCTTGATGAAAAAATACAAGGCACTAGTTGGACCACAATGTAAATACTGTGGACAGGTTTGGTCCCTTACCTAATGAAGGCTACAACTCTGGAGTGAAGAAAGTTTCAGATTTCAATGACCAACTGCTTCTTGATTTCTCTCCTAAGCTAATTTGCTAACTATGTCCTCATTTATTGATTCTGCTATTAAAGTAAATACTTTTATTGTATCTACCCTGACGTATATTTTAATGCCTTACACATCTGATCATGCCACTCCCACCCCCCCCACCCCCTTTATGAGAAAGCCTTAGTGACAGCTTTCAAACTATTTAATTCTGGAGATATCAGTCAGCATCAATCCAGTTCTTGCCCCACCCACACACTTCCTAACTCCAGTTACTGCATAGTTAAATTTGGGCTTTGATTGCTATCTAATTCAAGAGATGCCAAGCACAGCATCCTTACTACTATCCAAGGTGAAGTCAACTAACTAGATTCAGAATGTGAATGAAGCGTTGGTCTAACGTGGATCAGTATCACACAGGGCAGTGCCTTCACCCTAAAAAAGGAAAATGGAGCTATAAAACCCTTCACAGTACGAACTTCTGTTCAGCTGTAAGAAAATGACCTCACTCCACAAATGTATTAGATAACTGACCTAGTCAGAACACAAACTGATTTGACAACTACTGCCATCATTTAAATGCTTCATGACAGTATATTTCCACTGCTCAGTTTTGCAGTGGTGCACAAACAGCAAGTAAACCACAAAAGGAACAGGGTGCATTCTTCCCTCCATAACTCTCTTTATGCTTGGTGATTCTTTGCCACACAGCTCTCAGGATATTGGCAAAGATGAGTGTGATGGAAGAAGGCAGAATCATCCTTTCCAACTTACGATCCACTGCCATAGTTTTCAAATGTTGTTTAAATGACCCCCAAAGATTTTCCTTGCTTCCTTTCCTGAACAATATTTCAAGTATAATTCACTATGTGAAGAAGCGCCTCACGAGGACGTCAACAAGATTATGAAAAGTTTAGATTAGCACAGCTGTTTCCATTGGTAGATGGCACAAGGAGTGAGGGAAACAGATTTAAGGTTTTGGGTAAGATTGGTCAAGTAAAAAGAACTTTATTTTTTAAAAGCAAAGCATGTGGTAATGACCTGGAACAAATCACCGACAAAGGTGGTGGAAGTTACTTCAATCAATGATTTCAAAAGGAAACAGAATGGCCTCTTAAGAGAAATAAACTTACAAGACTACAAGGGAAAGTTCGGGACCTGAGATGAACTAGGTCGCTCTACAGAGGGCCAGCATGGATTCAATCAGCGTCCTTCTCTACCATAAAGAGAATGATGTCTTGCATCAGTGCTGAACTCACCTTTACTACCATCCTCTTACTCTGTCATCATTACTTCCCCGTGATGAGATTGAAAGGGAATCACACAACTCCAAGGGAGGTAGTGTGTACGTATAAAGAACCAAACAACAAAGAGGGACAGGATGAAGTGAAAAGTAACAGCTTACATGAATGGGCAAACTGAGTAAATGATTAATGGAATGGTGACTTTATATCTAAAGGATTAGAATACAAGGGGTTAGAAGTCATGGAACAGATAAACAAAATTCTTGTTAGACTATACCTGGATTACTGTGAGCAGTTCTGGGCACCACATCTGTGCAGGGCTGTATTTGCCTTGTGCCTACTCTCTCTCTCTTCACACTCAGCCACTTTCCTAGCCAGGTCAATCGTTAGCCTTCAATTCCAAAATGCTTCAACTTTCGCTAGCAGTGTCTTATGAAGGACTTTATTAAATAATATCCAAATACATTTCCCTGACCACTACTTTAGTCACCTCATCCAAAAATGCTATCATGTCCATCTAGCATGCAGTATCTTTTGTAAATTCGGGCTCTCTCTGATCAACTAAAAATTTTTAAGAAGTTTAAACATACTATGATTAATCATAGACTTTAGAAATTTCTCAACACGAGATATTAGACTAAATGCTCTCTAACTCCCTTAGGTTTTTGCCTTTCATCTTTCTTAAATAGCAGTACAACACAAGCAATTTTTCAACTCAAAGAACAGTCTCTGAACTGACAGGACATTGAATTTAGGGCATCTGCAATGTGCTCAGCTACCTCTTAAAATCCTGAAATGCTTAGAGACAAGTTATAACATTACTAAGTAATTGAATGCCCTAATATGAATGCCAATGCTTCAGTAGGACTTGGATCATAAACATGACGTTTGATTGCACTTCACAAATACTCATTTGCCACTGTAATCACATAGAATTGAAATTCCTTAAGGTATCATGCGAATTGCTTAGCCATAGAATCATTACAGCATACAAACAGGCTTTCAGCCCATCAAGTTTGTTCTAGCTCTCTGTACAGCAATCCAGTCAGTCCCATCTCTGTACCCTATTCCCCTTACTCCAGGAAGTTTACAGTCTTCAAGTGCTTACCTTCGTCATAAGCAACAATCGCTGCAGAAAAACTACTTCCTCACATCATCCTTCATCTCTTGCCCAAAAACCTTCAATCTGCCTTGTCCTTACATTATCAGCAAATGGGAACAGTTTTCTCATTGCCTACCTTGTCCAGACCGGTCATAATATTGAACACCTTGAACAAAATGCCTCCACAATCTCCTTTGCTCCAAGAACAATAACACTAACTTCTCCGACCTAACATTGCAGATTAAATTCCACATCACTGAAACCATCTTGGGAAATTTCCTCTATCCTCTAAAAGGATACTCACCACCTTCCCAAAGTGTGGTGACCAAAACTACCTACTTTCTAGATATGGTTGTACGAGAGGTTCAGAGTTTGTCAGCACAATTGTTCTGTTTTTGGACTCAATATCGCTATTAATGATGAAGTCCAGAATCCCAGAACCCAAATACTAGGCACATCCTAAATATGTCCCACCTCCTTCAAAGATCTATCCATTTGCACTCTACATCCCTCAATGTGCCATTAAATCTATATTGCTTCTCCTTTCTGCCAAATGCATCACCTTGCATTTCAATTAAATTTCATTTACCACTTGTCTGCCCATTACACCAGCATAGCTATAGCACTCAATTTGCATTATCCTCACTGTCTGCTGCTTCTCCAAGCTCGAGGCATAGCAGTTTCAGCCTGAATGCTTAGGCACACAACAGACAAAACAGGAGTTACAAGTTCATTGCATTTAACAAAAATAGCTGACGTCCATTTGCTTAAGAAAAAAAATTATGCCCAGTTACACCAACTGCTCAGATACTATTCACTGTTGAACCTCATCCCTCAACTAAAAGCAATCCAACTACTCTATGTGTTCAACATATAGTTCATATTAGACACAGGACAGAGTCACACGACAGAGAACAAGACAGCATTCTCAACACAATCTAACTCTAATTAGGACTGAGCAATATCTGGTAACAGGAAGCTTCCTCAAGTGTAATTGCCATCTCACTTAATGGTGGAGTGGGAGTGAGAATGGAAAATGACGATTCAATCAAATACTACACAGTGTGACTCAAATCCCAGCTCCACCAAGGAACAATCACACAGATCTAGAATCAGACACTGATTCTGTTCACAGTAAAGGAACAAGACCATCGCCCCTAACAGTGGAATCCTGGCAAGTCAAAATGTTGATGAAAAATGTAAGGTCCTTCACAACTTTAAACATTGTGAACTGCTCTCCAGCCAATGAAGTACTTTTAAGTACAATCACTGCTATAATGTCGGAAATACAAATAACATTTTCACAAAGATCCCACAAACACATCAGGGGTAGAAGGGAATCATTTTTTTTTTTACAGATGATAATCAAATGATAATTACTGCCCAGAACACTAGCGAAAGATCCCTGTTCTTTATCAAATAGTACCGTGAGATCTTTTACATCCATCTGCAAGGGCAGATGTGGCCTCAGTTTAATTTAAAAGACATGGTCTCATTCAAAATTGCATTTGCCACAATGTCACTCTCCCTCAATACTATAACGTTGGCATCCATCGGATTTGTTCCCAGAACTTTATAAAATCTTTTACCTCATGCTCGACTCTGGAAAGTGAACAAATACAAGGGGATAAAGGATCTGATATTGCAACAATATGCTTCAAGTTCTTTGATGGAGGACTCCACAAAAGATGGTGGGAAACTGCCGAGGAGATTGGCTTCACAGTTAAGCCAAACGAAATGGAGACACTAACACAGCCCAGGATACTAGTAGCCTAGAATCAGTAATAATGCTGTTTTATCTTATGTTTCACTGTTCCTCCAAGCAATGACTAACATTGACCTCACATATTGAACGTGGCTTTCAAAAGAGCCAGAAGCACATTTGTTGGCTTTTCCTGTCTATATGATACAGTATAACACACAGATAGGATTCTGAAACTTTCTAAAATCAACCACTGTGTGAAAATCCTACAACTGATCAACTACAAGTCACAGAAAATGCTGCAGAAACTCAATAGGTTTGACATCATCTTTGCAAAGAGAAAAACAGTTAACATTTCAAGTCCAGTGTGATTCTTATTCAGGACTAATCAACTTCATGGTAGTAATCAACCATGCAAACACTGGTGATCATGTCATTTGCCTATGTGTGACCAATAATGGGCTCTTGCAGAGATTAGTCCTTGCATCACTTCTCTTCAACATACATACCAATGACCTCCCTCACACAAAGTCACAGCTGTTCACATGTATTGATAACCTGCCCAAGCTTTCCAGGTTGAAGAACTTCAGAAAACTGATAGAAACACTCAATTAAGGTCTATGTTCTCTGGAAACATATTTCAATCAGTGGAATCTTCAAACAATTACTTCCAAGACAGTCATTTCTGCCTTCTACCCATACAACTCAAAGGCCAAAGAGGAACCTAATGTCCAGGTCTGTTGCTAAACACTCTTCCACGACCCAATACATGTGACTGTACATTAACTTATCATTAATACAGAACACCAGACAAAGGTCAAGATAAGATGAATCTCATAAAAGAACTGGCAGGTACCATCTGGGAAAGCACAACCAACACACTACCCACCATTTCAATCACCTTGAACAACACTTTCATACCTGAACAACACTTTACCGAACAACAGAATACTGCTGATGAACAGGTTCAGGAAGTGCCACACAAACAAGAGAATGCCCAGTTCCAAGAAACCACGAAGATTACTTCTGTGACACAGAGAACTCGAGTGACTTGCTATGCTGGCACATTGAAATCCTGATGTCCATACAGAAAATATCCTTTGTAAAAGAAGAACATCACTAACTGACAACGAATCAAGCACTCTTTTTGTCACTGCTACACAAGGAAAACCCACACACTTGCCTAAAATCAAGCAGTCTCAGTGGAATACTGCAAACTGATTACAGACCCACCTCTGGATGGCGGACCGCCTGGTTAATTGCGAACATTCCCAACTGCAACCTGGTGATGGACCACAAACGGTGAATCCCAGACTTCAACCTGTGGTTATCCAAGTCCGACCATCACTACAGACTGTACCCCTACCGTGAGACAGCCATTAAAGACAACTTCAGACTACACGTGTGTACCTAGACTGGCATGACTTTTGCACACAGAATGAGAGCATTAATACTGAGTCAGGCGCTGCCACCAATTAGGTTTCAAAATGCTGAAACTCAAACACATTGATTTGAGTTAATGAGGGATATCAATGGGCCGACACTAGTGGGGAATTCCATCAAGTCAATCAAACTCCAATCATCCAATGGAGACAAAACATCTTTCCCATCCAAGCATTTTCACAGGATACAATTGTCATCCAGTTGTTCGAATTGCCAACCTTTCATGTTGCCTTTAAACTTTTCCCAAACAAGGTATATTTCTTTCGCAGACTATCAAAAGAAGTAGATATAGAATACTTGCACACATTGTAATTAGGATCACTCAGGCTGTTTCAACCCTCAACACTGAACATACCTGTGACCTTTGGTTTTTCTGTGTCAGAGGCCAGCCGATAACTTCTCCTGGAGTAGGATGTGCTGGTGCCCTTAGACGTCATTTTCCACATTTAATGTCTCTCCAATTTGTAAATCTGTGCAGAAACAAATTTATACAAGGAAACAGGTTCAGTATTTTTTACTCCCATTACCCAGCACTCGGCGTGAGCTTCGAATCAACTTAAGGAAGATAGTAATGTTAATAGCAGATACAAGGAAGTCATTTCAAAGACCAACACTTGCTTGACCACTTACAGTGAGGGGGCAATGAGAACCTAATATCTACCCAAGGGATAGCTGGCCTGAACAGAACTGAAAACATAAGACAGCAAGTGAAAGCGAGGTAAATTTAAGAATAAAATTCAAGATTTAGCCCGCTGGAGAATTAGCAAGAGAAAAATCGTAGGACAAGGATTGATTGCCTCAGTTCGATATGAAAGGCACACCAAAATCAGCTGGAATTCTCAATCTTAAAGGGCTGTGGAGGCTCAATCATTAAGTATGTCGAAGGTTGGGATGTATACATTTCAAAATACTCAAAGGATACAGGGATGGTACAGGAAAATGGTATTGAAGTGGATCAGCCAATGACACAGCAGGTTAAAAGGGTTGAATGGCCTTTTGTTCTGATGAGTCGGTTCAAAGAATCCAATTCTCTCCAACATAACAGACTGAACAGAATGCAACCAAGCTCACCCTGTTTTTACAAAGAACCAAGAAGGAAAAATTCAAACAGAAAGTCCACTTGTTTCTGGGAACTGAGGAGTGAGAGGGGAAACCATGAGGGGCTTGAATAAGGTAAATAGACAAGGTTTTTTTTCCCTGGGGTGGAGGAGTCCAGAACGAGAGGGCATAGGCTTAGGGTGAGGGAGGAAAGATTTAAACGGGACCTAAGGGGCAACCTTTTCATGCAGTTGATGGTGCATGTATGGGATGAGCTGCCAGAGGAAGTGGCAGAGGCTGGTACAATTACAACATTTAAAACGTCATCTGGATGGGTACATAAATGGGAAGGCTTTAGAGGGATATGGGCCAAGTGTTGGCAAATGGGACTAGATTAATTTAAGATATCTGGATGACATGGACAGGTTTGACCAAAGGGTCCGTTTCCGTGCTGTACCTCTCTATGACTCTGTTTGTGTTAGTTGAACAGAGGACAGGATGAGGGGAACAGCGTGTTTGATTCTGGAGGGTGTCAGTGAGATTGGGGAATCATGTGTGAGTCAGACGGGTGAGCAATGGGATCGAGGGAGTCAGTTTGGAGATTGGGATATTAGCACGGTCAATGTGGAGATTAGGGAAATCAGTATGGATCTGGAGGACCACTGTGCAGGGAGGTCAATATGATTAGCTTGTGGGGAGAATGGGAGTGGTCTGAGTGACCAGGGACCGATCAGAGTGATGGGGCAAGGATCAGGGTATCAGGTCAGGAGTCACAGTGATGGGGGGAGGGAGTCAATGTGCTCTGACAGAGGGGTGTTATGATGGGGGAGTCAGGGAGCTGAGGAGGTCAGCAATACAGTGAATTGACTGATTGTAAAAGTGTCAGGGAACAATGATTGGGTGGTCAGTGATTGGTAGGAGAAAGTGAGGATGGCGGATGCTGGAGATTATAGTCGAGAGTGTGGTGCTGGAAAAGCACAGCAGGTCAGGAAGGGCCCGAAACGCTGACTCTCCTGCTCCTCGGATGCTGCCTGACCTGCTGTGCTTTTCCAGCACCGCACTGGTGGCAGGTCAGTAGCGAGGGTCGGAGGTCAGGGGGAGATCAGTGAAGAGTGGAGGTCAGTGATGAAGGGAGGTCAGTAATGCGGAGGGGTAAGTGATTGGGAATGAATGGTCAGGGATACCAGCAGGTCAGTGATGGGGTCACGGGATGGAAAGGATCAGTGAAGGGACAGGCATCAGTAGTAGGGGATGGTCAGTGATGCGGTAGCCAAGTGATGGAAGGGAATCAAGCGATGGGGGGGGAAATCAAGCAATGGGGGGGGGGGATCAAGCAATGGGGGGGGGGATCAAGCAATGGGGGGGGGGATCAAGCAATGGGGGGGGGGATCAAGCAATGGGGGGGGCATCAAGCGATGGGGGGGGGCATCAAGCGATGGGGGGGGAAATCAAGCGATGGTGGGGGGGGGAGGAATCAAGTGACAGGGCAGCAAGGAATGGGTGCATCAACTGATGAGGGCAAGCAATGGGGGGGGGCAAGTTATGGGGGAAATAAAGCGATGGGGGAACAAGTGATGGGGGAGGGGGATCAAATGATGGGGACAGCAGGGGCGAGTTATGAGGGGAATCAAGTGATGGAGAGACCAAGGGATGCGGGGAGGGGGGGGACCATGTGATCAAGTGATGGAGGGTCCAGGTGACTGGGGGGTAATTGCAGGGGGCGGGTGATGAGGGTCGCCGGCCCCTCGCTCACTTTCACTCCCTCAGTCTCCTCCCCCTCCCCCCCCCCGCTCCCAGCTCACGGCCTCGGCCCCGCTGACCTGACCTGCTCGGCCCGGCTTGGGCCCCGCTCTGATCCCAAGCCCAGGTTTCCCAGGAAAACCCCACTCTCTCTCCCGGCTGTTCCTCACGGACCCGCTCCCGCTCGCTCCGCCGCCATTTCTACCGTGGGCTTGCTGCCCCGCCGCACGCATGCGCCCCGCCCGTATGGGCGGAGTCTCGTCCCAACCCCACCCCCATATAACCCCCTCCCCTCCCCTCCACAAATACCCTCTACCAGTCCCTTCCACAACCACTCTCACTCTAAATAATTGTCTCCCTCTCCAAATACCCCCCTCCCCTCCACAAATACCCTCTACCAGTCCCTTCTACAACCACTCTCACTCTAAATAATTGTCTCCCTCTCCAAATACCCCCCTCCCCTCCACAAATACCCTCTACCAGTCCCTTCCACAACCACTCTCACTCTAAATAATTGTCTCCCTCTCCAAATACCCCCCTCCCCTCCACAAACACCCTCTACCATTCCCTTCCACAACCACTCTCACTCTAAATATTTGTCTCCCTCCCCTCCACAAATACCCCTCCCCTCCACAAATACCCCTCCCCTCCACAAATACACTCTACAGTTTCCTTCCACAATCACTCTCACTCTAAATATTCCTCTCCCTCCCCAAATACCCCTCCCCTCCACAACATCCCCCCGCTGTAAAACACCCTCCCATCCACAAATGCCCCACCACCAATACCGCTTCCCTTCACAATCATTTCCATAAATTCCCTCCCCCCAAGTTTTCCTCTCCCTCACCAAATTCTCCTCCACTTGTCCAAATATCTCTCCTAAATACCCCCCTCCAAATATTTCTCTCCATCTCCAGCCTCTTCCACGATACCCTTCTCCAAATATCCTCCCCCACCTTCAAATAACACCCATTCCCAAGTAGCTCTGCTTCATAAATATCCCTCTCCATCCCACCAAAGACTCGTCCTCTTCCCTATCCAAACACCTCTCTCTTTCTTCTTCCACTCACCAAATGTCCCTCCCTAACCCAAATGGCAAGTAATTCCACTGGGTGCTTAAATTGCATCCATCCCCAAATACCTTCCCTACTCATGCATAGGTACCTCTCCCCATCCTGAAATACAACCCTACCCAAATATCCCTCCTGCCAAATATTCATTCCCATCCATAATACACAATCCCCAAACACTTCTTTCACCAAATACACGCTTCCCAAATACCACTTCTTCTTCCACAAATACTCGCTCCATAAATGTCCCACACCATTCACAAATGCACTATCCCCAGTCCCTCATTCACAAATATTCCATGTCCAACTGCAAATATCCACACTCCCCAAATAGCCCTCAAATATTCTCCCCAAATATCACTCTCCATTCCCAGCTCTCTCCCCATTTACTGCTTTCCAAATACCCTTCCCTATCCCCAAATGCCCTTCCTATTCCCAAGTACTCCATCCCTAAAAATCCTTCTCCAACCCACCAAAAACATCTCCGTTCAGCAAATATGCCTCTGTCCTAATCTCCAAATACCACCATCCTCCCCAAATACCCCTCCCCTCTATATCTGCAAATACTCTTCCCCCATCCCCAAATATTACTCCCCACCTCACCTCAGTTATCCCTCCCTAGCCCCTCCCAAATTCCCAGTTCCCTCTCCAAATACCTCCTTAACTCAATCCCCAAATGCAACCACTAGATTCCAAAATATCCATCTTCCCTAAATATTCTTCCACTCCTCATGCTGCAAATACCTTTCCCCTCCTCTCCCCCCTCCCTCTTCATAAATAATCCTCCTCACCCTCTTCACAATAACCCACCTACCTCCACCACAATACCCCTTCTATCTCTGACCTCTCCACAAATACCCCTCCTCAATCTCCTGCTCTCCGTCTCCGCATGTTCTCTTTCTGTCTCCTCCACAAATATCCCCCTCCACAAATTTACCCTTCCACCCACAATCACTCCCCAATTACTTCTCCACAAATGACCCCTAACCCATCCACAAGTACTCCCTTTCCAATTAGCCACATCCCAAATATCCACTCTTCAAATATCCCTCCTCATCCCCAAATACGCCAACCCCAAATACATCACACCATCTACAAATACCCCACCCCATATACCTCCTCCCCAAGTACCCTCTCCCCATCCACAAATATTTCCTTCCCAATTACACCCAATTTCCAGCCACTTCCCCATATACCCCTTCCTAAAGACACTTCCCATCCCCAAATACGCCTCTCATTCCCAAGTAACCCCATTCTACAAATATCCATCTCCACCCTGCCAAAGACCCTCCCCCTTCCCCAAATATCTCTCCCCTTCTCACTTCTCTCTGCAAACGCCCCTGCTCACATGCAAATACCCCTTCCCATCCCCAAAAACAATTCCCCATCCCTCCCCATGTATCCTTCTATATTCTCCTCCCCATCGCCATTATCGAAAAATCCCTCTCCGTAAATATTCCTTCCTTCCCCTTTCACAAATACTCCTACCCTACCCCTGACATCTACCTCCCCAAATACCCCTCCCCATTCCCTCCGCCATCTCTCCCCCTCTTCTAATCCATTCTCTTTCACTCCCCACTGCCACTTCCCTCTCCCTCCCAATCCATACATTAACCCCTCCCTCTCCTTTCTGACACACTGTCCTCAAATTTGCCTCCTCCCTTGTCTTCCTCTGATTCTGCCTACTTCTCCCCTCCCTGATCCTCCATCCACTTTCCATTTTCCTCTCTCCCTCAGATATATCGGATGCATGAATATCAGGCCTATGCACATCAGGATGATACAAATCAGTATATGAATAAAAAGCTAATAGATATTGGACTAGTGTAAATTGATGAGTGTATATTGGCGATGTAAATTGAATTTTATATGTTTTGTTATGTATTGGTCATGTTCATTTATTTAAAGTATATCGGGCTAGTGTATATTATATATATGTTATAAATATATATGTATGTGTGAGTACACCATGCATTTTATATATTGCCACACCGATAAGCAAGCCCTTCTATTAAAACATAGATAGAACATAGAAAAGTACAGCACAGAACAGGCTCTTTGGCCCACGATGTTGTGCTGAGGATTAATCCTAATGTAAAATAAAATAACTTAACCTACGCACCCCTCAATTCATTGCTATCCATGTGCATGTCCAACAGTTGCATAAGTGTCCCTAATGACTCTGCTTCCACGACCGCTGGTAATGCATTCCATGCATTCACAGCTCTGCGTAAAGAACCTTCCTCTGACATCCCCTCTATACCTTTCTCCCAATATGACCCCGCACCCCAATCAGTCCTACCCTGGGGAAATGTTTCTGGCTATTGACTCTATCCATGCCTCTCATTACCTTGTACACTTTGATCAGGTTACCTCTCGTCCTCCTTCTCTCCAGAGAGAAAAATCCGAGCTTAGTCAACCTCTCTTCATAAGGTAAGCCCTCCAGTCCAGGCAGCATCCTGGTAAACCTTCCTTGCACCCTCTCCAAACCCTCTGTATCTTTCTGATAGTCGGGCAACTAGAACTGGACACAATATTTCAAGTGTGGTCTCACCAGGGACTTGCAAAGCTGTAGCAAAACCTCACAGCTCTTAAACTCAATCCTCCTGTTAATGAAAACCAAAACACCATATGCTTTCTTAACAACCCTATCCACTTGGGTGGCAACTTTTGGGGTCTATGTACTTGAACACCAAGATCCCTCTATTCCTTCACACTACCAAGAGTCAATAGACAATAGACAATAGACAATAGTCCTGTCTTTAATCCTATATTTAGCATTTAAGTTCGACCTTACAAAATGCATCACTTCACATTTATCCAGGTTGAACTCCATCTGCCATTTCTCAGCCCAGTTCTGCATCCTGTCTATGTCGCGCTGCAGCCTGCAATAGCCCTCTGTACTGTCAGCGGCACCTCCAATCTTTGTGTCGTCTGCAACTTTACTAACACACCCCTCAACCTCCTCATTGAAGTCATTTATAAAACTACAACGAGCAGAGGCCCAAGAACAGACCCCTGTGGGACACCACCCAACACTGACCTCCAGGCAGAACACTTTCCATCTACAATCACTCTCTGCCTTCTGTCATAGAGTCATAGAGATGTACAGCATGGAAACAGATCCTTCGGTCCAACCTGTCCATGCCGACCAGATACCCCAACCCAATCTAGTCCCACCTGCCAGCACCTGGCCCATATCCCTCCAAACCCTTCCTATTCATATACCCATCCAAATGCCTCTTAAATGTTGCAATTGTACCAGCCTCCACCACATCCTCTAGCAGCTCACTCCATACACGTACCACCCTCTGTGTGAAAAAGTTGCCCCTTAGGTCTCTATTATATCTTTCCCCTCTCACCCTAAACCTATGCCCTCTAGTTCTGGATTCCCTGACCCCAGGGAAAAAACTTTGTCTATTTATCCTAAACATGCTACTCATGATTTTATAAACCTCTATAAGGTCACCTCTCAGCCTCCGATACTCCAGGGAAAACAGCCCCAGCCTGTTCAGCCTCTCCCTGTAGCTCAGATCCTCTAACCCTGGCAACATCCTTATAAATCTTTTCTGAACCCTTTCAAGTTTCACAACATCTTTCCAATAGGAAGGAGACCAGAATTGCACGCAATATTCCAACAGTGGTCTAACCAATGTCCTGTACAGCCGCAACATGACCTCCCAATTCCTGTACTCAATACTCTGACCAATAAAGAAAAGCATACCAAACGCCTTCTTCACTATCCTATCTACCTGCAACTCTACTTTCAAGGAGCTATGAACCTGCACTCCAAGGTCTCTTTGTTCAGCAACACTCCCTAGGATCTTACCATTAAGTGTATAAGTCCTGCTAAGATTTGCTTTCCCAAAATGCAGCACCTCGCATTTATCTGAATTAAACTCCATCTGCCAGTTCTCAGTCCATTGGCCCATCTGGTCCAGATCCTGTTGTAATCTGTCAGCCAACCAACTCTGAAACCAGATAGACAAATCTCCCTGTATCCCATACCTCCTGAGTTTTTGAATGAGCCTACCATGGGGAACCTTATCAAATGCCTTGCTGAAGTCCAAATACACCACATCCACTGTGGACCTGTCTTGTCGTCTCCTCAAAGAACTCAATAAGATTTGTGAGGCATGACCTACTAATCACAAAGCCATGTTGACTGCCTTTAATCATGCTATGCTTTGCCGAATAGTCATAAATCCTATCCCTCAGAATTCTTTCCAAAACCTTGCTTACCACAGGCATAAGACTGACCGGTCTGTAAATGCCAGGGATTTCCCTATTACCCTTCTTGAAAAGAAGAACAACATTCGCCTCCTTCCAATCCTCCGGTACGACTCCCGTGGAGAGTGAGGAGGCAAATATCCTCGCCAGCAACTTAGCAACCTCCTTTCTCACTTCCTGGAGCAGCCTAGGATAAATCTGGCCTGGCTCTGGGGATTTACCAATCTTAATGTTTTCCAAAATTTCCAGCACATCAAGTTCATCAATCTTGATCTGTTCAAGTCTCTTTCCCAGCTCCTCAAAGTTCTCATTCACAACAAGGTCCCTTTCCTCAGTGAAAACTGAAGCAAAAAACTCATTTAGGGTTTCCCCTTTCTGCTCACACACCATACACAAGTTCCCTCCGCTATCCCTGACAGTCCTATCTTCTCCCTGTTCATTCTCTTATTCCTCACGTATGAGTAAAATGCCTTTGGGTTCTCCCAAATCCTTCTTGCCAAGACTGTTTCATGCCCCCTCCTGGCTCTCCTCAGTCCATTTCTGAGCTCCTTTCTGGCAAGCCTATAATCCTCTAAAGCTGTACTAGATCCTTGCTTCCTCCACCTTATGTAAGCTGCCTTCTTCCTTTTGGCGAGAAGCTCCTCTGTTCTCGTCATCCAAGGTTCCTTAATATTACCCCTTCTTGCCCACCTCAGAGGAACAAATTTGTGCATCACTCACAACAACTGCTCCTTAAACAGTCTCCACATGTTTGCTGTGTCCTTTCTGTGGAACAATTGCTCCTAGTCTGTACTTCAAGAAGTGGTCAGAGTATTTCCAGAGTGGTCACAGGTTAAAGATTTTAGAAAGTACATTAAGGTTCCCAAATTTACCTTTTGTTTTAGATGAAGGTTGTCAGAAATCATGGACCAGATTTCTGCACTTAATAAATATAACTTAAAACACTAGCTCCTTATAAACTCTCCTTATACATATATACAAAGAGACAGACAGGAAAAAAGCATGAGTCTTATAAACAGAGGGAAAAACTAGGGAAGCGGGTCAGTGGTCCGTGTTCACAAAATTTGCTAAGATGATTCTTGTGCTAACAGAATGCTGCTTCTTGATTTTTCTTCTCTGCAAACCTTCACTGGTCTGCAGGAAGCACAGGGTGGCTGGTTCACACGTTTTTTTAATGAAAGTCACAAACTTGTTCATAAAACGCCACAGCATACAGTAACCATAAGGAAAAGTAAATCAGTTGTTGAATGTTGATCTGCCCATTCTTTCTTGTGAAACTTTTAAATCCTCTTATGCTCCACATGCTCCACGAAAAAATATCCAACATTGAGGATTCATTCAAGGACTTCTCCCCAATCAAATTTAACAGAACTCTAATCTCATGATCATAAATCCAGGTTTATCTGGTAAATTCACTCATAGAGTCATAGAAACAGATCCTTCGGTCCAACCTGTCCATGCCAAACAGATATCCTAACCTAATCTAGTCCCATTTGCTAGCACTTGGCCCATATCACTCTAAGTCTTTCCTATTCATATACCCATCCAGATGCCTTTTAAATGTTGTCATTGTACCAGTCTCCACCACTTCCTCTGGCAGCTCATTCCATACATGCATCACCCTCTATGTGAATAAGTTACCCCTTATGTCCCTTTTAAATATTTCCCCCTTCACCCAAAACCTATGCCCTCTAGTTATGGACTCCCCCACCCCATTGAAAAGACCTTGTCTGTTTATCCTATCCATGCTCCTCATGATTTCATAAACCTCTATAAGGTCACCCCCCAGCTTCTAACTCTGCAGGAAAATCAGATCCAGCCTATTCAGCCTCTCCCTATAGCTCGAATCTTCCAACCTTGGCAACATCCTTGTAAATCTTTTCTGAACCCTTTCAAGTTTCACAATATCCTCCCGATAGAAGGGAGACTAGAATTGCACAAAATATTCCAAAAGTGGCCTAACCAATGTCTGTACAGCCACAACATGACCTTCCAACTTCTGTACTCAATGCTCTGTCCAGTAAAAGAAAGCATACCAAACACCTTCTTCACTATCCTATCTACCTGCAATTCTACTTTCAAGGAACTATGAACCTGCACTCCAAGGTCTCTTTGTTCAGCAACACCTTACCATTAAGTGTATAAGTTCTGCTCTGATTTGCCATTCCAAAATGAAGCACCTCACATTTTTCTAAATTAAACTCCATCTGCCACTCCTCAGCCCATTGGCCCATCTGATCAAGATCCTGTTGTAATATGAGGTAACCTTCTTCGCTGTCCACTACACCTCCAATTTTGGTGTCATCTGCAAACTTACTAACTATACCTCCTATGTTCACATCCAAATCATGGTTAAAAATGACGAAAAGCCGTGGACCCAGCACCGATCTTTGTGACACTCCACTGGTCACAGGCCTCCAGTCTGAAAAGCAATCCTCCACCACCACCCTCTGTCTTCTACCTTTGAGCCAGTTCTGTATCCAAATGGCTAGTTCTCCCTGTATTCCATGAGATCTAACTTTGCTAACCAGTCTACCACGAGGAACCTTGTCGAATGCCTTACTGAAGTCCATATAGATCACATCCACTGCCTTGTCCTCATCAGTACTCTTTGTTACTTCTTCAAAAAACTCAATCAAGTTCATGAGACTTGATTCCCCACACACAAAGCCATGTTGACTATCCCCAATCAGTCCAAATACATGTACATCCTGTCCCTCAGGATTCCCTCCAACAACTTGCCCACTACCGACATCAGGCTGATTGGACTATACTTCCCTGGCATTTCCTTACCAACTTTCCTAAATAGTAACATCATGTTAGCCAACCTCCAGTCTTCCGGCACCTCACCTGTGACTATCAATAATTCAAGTATCTCAGTAAGGGACCCAGCAATCACTTCTCTAGTTTCCCTCAGAGTTTGAGAGTACACCTGATCAGGTCCTGGCAATTTATCTACTTTTATGTGTTTTAAGATATCCCACACCACCTCCTCTGTAATATGGACCATATCTTCCATGTCTTTCTCCATAGTAAACACTGATGCAAAATACTTGTTTAGTATCTCCTCCATCTCCTGTGGGCTGCCTTGTTGATCTTTGAGGGGTTCTATTCTCTCCCTAGTTACCCTTTTGTCCTTAATATATTTATAAACTCCCTTTGGATTCACCTATTTGCCAAAGCTAACTTAGGTCTTCTTTTTGCCCTCCTGATTTCCCTCTTTTGTATACTCCTCCTGCCTTTATAGTCTTCTAAGGATTCACTCAATATCTCCTGTCTGCACCTGACATATGCTTCCTTTTTTGTTTAACCAAAACCTCAATTTCTCTAGTCGTCCAGCATTCTCTACACCTGCCAGCCTTGTCTCTCATCCTAACAGGAATATACTGTCTCTGAACTCTTGTTATCTCATTTTTGAAGGCTTTCCATTTTCTGAATTTGGAGATGACAGTGTTAGACTGGGCTGTACAAAGTTAAAAATCACACAACACCAGGTTATAGTCCAACAGGTTTAATTGGAAGCACTAGCTTTTGGAGCACTGCTCCTTCATCAGGTGATAGACAATAGACAATAGGTGCAGGAGTAGGCCATTCTACCCTTTGAGCCAACACCACCATTCATTATGATCATCCTCAATCAGTATCCTGTTCCTGCCTTATCTCCATAACCCTTGATTCCATTATCCTTAAGAACTCTATCCAACTCTTTCTTGAAAGTATCCAGAGACTTGGCCTCCACTGCCTTCTGGGGCAGAGCATTCCATACATCCACCACTCTCTGGGTGAAGAAGTTTCTCCTCAACTCTGTTCTGCCCCTTATTTTTAAGCTGTGTCCTCTGCTTCAGGACTCACCCATCAGCGGAAACATGTTTCCTGCCTCCAGAGTGTCCAATCCTTTAATAATCTTATACATCTCAATCAGATCCCCTCTCAGCCTTCTAAACTCAAGGGTATACAAGCCCAATCGCTCCAATCTTTCAACATATGATAGTCCCACCATTCCGGGAATTGACCTCGTGAACCTATGCTGCACTCCCTCAATAGCCAGAATGGTTTTCCTCAAATTTGGAGACCAAAACTGCACACAATATTCCAGGTGCGGTCTCATCAGAGCCCTGTACAGCTGCAGGAGAACCTCTTTGCTTCTATACTCAATCCCTCTTGTTATGAAGGCCAGCATGCTATTAGCTTTCTTCACTACCTGCTGTACCTGCATGCCTGCTTTCATTGACTGGTGTACAAGAACACCCAGATCTCTTTGTACTGCCCTTTTACCTAACTTGACTCCATTTAGGTAGTAATCTTCCTTCCTGTTCTTCCCACCAAAGTGGATAACCACACATTTATCCACATTAAACTGCATCTGCCACACATCTGTCCACTCACCTAGCCTGTCCAGGTCACCCTGTATTCTCCTAACATCCTCCTCACATTTCACCCTGCCACCCAGCTTTGTATCATCAGCAAATTTGCTAATATTACTTTTAATACCATCATCTATATCATTAATGTATATTGTAAAAAGCTGCGTTCCCAGCACTGATCCCTGCGGTTCCCCACTGGGTGCTGCCTGTTTCCTGTCAGCCAAACAATTTTCAATCCAAGTCAGTACTTTGACCCTAATACCATGTGCCCTAATTTTGCTCACTAACCTCCTATGTGGGACTTTATCAAAGGTTTTCTGAAAGTCCAGGTACACTACATTCACTGGATCTCCCTCATCCATCTTCAGAGTTATATCCTCAAAACATTCCAGAAGATTAGTCAAGCATGATTTCCCCTTCATAAATCCATGCTGACTCTGACCTATCCTGTTACTGCGATCCAGATGTGTCATAATTTCATCCTTTATAATAGACTTTCCCATCTTTCCCACCACTGAGGTCAGACTAACTGGTCTATAATTCCCTGCTTTCTCTCTCCCTCCTTTCTTAAAAAGTGGTACAACATTACCCACCCTCCAATCCGCAGGAACTGATCCTCAATCTATAGAACATTGGAAAATGATCACCAACACATCCACGATTTCTAGAGCCACCTCCTTCAGTACCCTGGGATGTAGACCATCAGATCCCGGGGAATTATCAGCCTTCAGACCTAACAGTCTCTCCAACACCAATTCCTGGCAAATATAAATTCCCTTCAGTTCAGGTCCTTCAGCCACTGTTACCTCTGGGAGATTGCTTGTGTCTTCCCCAGTGAACACAGATCTGACGTACCAATTCAACTCTTCTGCCATTTCTTTGTCCCCTGTAATATATTCCCCTGTTTCTGTCTTCAAGGGCCCAATTTTAGTCTTAACCATTTTTTTGCCTTTCACATACCTAAAAAGACTTTTACTATCCTCCTTTTAATTTTTGGCCAGTTTACCTTTGTACCTCATTTTTTCTCTGCGTACTTCCTTCTTAGTAGTCCTCTGTTGTTCTTTAAAAGCTTCCCAGTCCTCCGTTTTCCCACTTATCTTTGCTATGTTATACTTTTTCTCTTTTGACTTTATATGTTTCTTAACTTCCCTCATCAGCCACGGCCACCCCTGCCTCCTCACAGGATCTTTCTTCCTTTTTGGATCTTGCATCTTCTGCATGATACCCAGAAATACATGTCATTTTTCCTCCACTGTCATCCCTGCTAAGGTACTGCATTGAACTTTGGCCAGCTCCTCTCTCATAGCTCCATGGTTCCCTTTATTCAACTGAAATATTGTCACTACCGATTGTACCCTCTCCCTTTCAAATTGCAGATTAAAGCTTATTGTATTATGGTCACTACTTCCCAATGGCTCCTTCACTTCGAGGTCCCTGATCAAATCCGATTTGTTGCACAACACCAGATCCAGAATTGCCTTCTCCCTGGTAGGCTCCAGCACCAGCTGTTCTAAGAATCCATCTCAGAGGCACTCCACAAACAGTACCATCCTGATTCTCCCAGTCTACCTGCATGTTGAAATCCCCCACAACAACTGTGATAATATCTTGTGGTTGTGGAGTGCACAATTGTAAGACACAGAGTTTATAGCAAAAGTTTACAGTGTGATGTAACTGAAATTATACATTGAAAAATACCTTGTCTCTCACCTGTTAGAATGACCATGATAGTTTCACTTCTTTCATGTGTAAATCACAAAACTTTTTTTTAAAAAGTTACATTCTCGGGTTAACTGTAACAATTGGTGTCAGCCCAGATAATATGTTGAAAGTGTTAGCCCCCTGTGTTCTGTTGTTCAGACTGATTCTAATCTAAAAAATGTGTTAACAAAGTCTTACACAGATTCATGCAGTTTTTGAGCAAAGTACAATGTAACTCTGCAAGTACAAATTCACCCCACAAATGTATATATGTCTGTGAGAGGGTGCATGTGTGAGTGTGGGAGAATGTGTGTCTGTAGGAGTGTATGTGAGTGTCTGGGCGCGTATCTGTGTATATGTGTTTGTGTATGTGTGTATATAGGAGTGTCTGTGTGTGTATATAGTACACACAGACACTCCTACACACATAAACACACACACACACACACACACAGAGGTACTCTTACACACACACACACATGCATGCACGCACTCCAATACACACACATACACACAGACACTCCTGTACACAGACACTCCCACACACTCCTACAGACACACACACTCCCACACCTACACATGCAACCTCTCACAGACTTCGACCCCTTTACACTCACACACACATATACACTCTCACAGACACTCACAACCCCACACCCCAGACACACACTCCTACAGACACACACACTCCCACACTTACACATGCATCCTCTCACAGGCTTAGACCCCTTTACACTCACACACACACATATACACTCTCTCACAGACACTCCCAAACCCCTACCCCAGGCACGCACGCGCACACACACACAGAGGCACTCCTACACATACACGCATACACACACGCACTCCTATACACACACATACACACAGACACGCGCACACACTCCTACAGACACTTACACATACACTCTCTCACAGAAACCCCCCACCCCAGGCACACGCACACATACACACACTCCCACAGACACACACACTCCCACACTCTCACACATGTATCCTCTCACAGACTTAGACCTCTTTACACACACACACACGCACACACACACTCACAGAAACTCACAACCCCCCACCCCAGGTACGTGCACACACACACACAAAAACACACTTTGTGGGGTGAATTTGTACTTGTAGAGTTACACTGTACTTTGCTCAAAAACTGTATGAATCCATGTAAGACTCTGTTAACTTGTTTCTTTAGATTAGAATCAGTCCAAACATTATGGCACAGACAACAGAACACAGGGGGCTAACACCTTCAACATATTATCTGGGCTGACACCAATTATTACAGTTAACCCGAGAATGTAACTTTTAAAAAAAGTTTTGTGATTTACATATGAAAGAAGTGAAACTAACATGGTCATTCTAACAGATGAGAGACTTAACAAACAATCCAGGTATTTTTCAATGTATAATTTCAGTTATATCACACTGGAAACTTTTGCTACAAATTCTGTGTCTTACAATTGTGCACTCTACAACCACCTGATGAAGGAGCAGCGCTTTGAAAGCTAGTGTTTCCAATTAAACCTGTTGGACTATGACCTAGCGCATGTGATTTTTAACTTCCCATTTTCCAGCTCTCCCTTTACCTGCGAACATCTGCCCCCAGTCAATAACGCATCTCAGTAACAAATAATAAGAATTAAATTTCAGGACAGTCTCGTGAGTATTTATGACAGTACATCTTAATCTTGGTTTTGAGGGTTGGTGAAATGCAGTTGACTTCAATTGTTTTATTCCCAAACCGCTAATGATTTCCTGGAAAACTTTAGACACGAAGTTGGAGTGCTGATCTGATTGTATCTCAATTTGTATTCCACAATGAGTATAAAAATTGTTAACTTTCTCTCCACTACCCTAGCTCCAATCATCCTTAAAAGAATAGCGTCTGGGTATCAAGTTATCATATCCAGAATTGTAAGGATGGGACTAGTGTCCTGTTTTTAATTTTGATAATGGTCCTACACAATTCTGTGAACTGTTGTTTAAAAGTTGTTCTGGCTATCAAAGATGCTGATTAGATTATGTGTTAAGGTTTCCTATCACTCGCTAGTGCACTACGTTTTATGAAATCCTAGCTATGTAGATTACCTGCTTATTGATGCCGCCGTTAACTGTATTCCTCCACGACCTCTGATAAGAATCTCATGTACTACTTGCAGTGTCTCCTTACAGAATCTGCGAAGTATTATTTGATGAGCAGCTACCCATTCTTGGTCTCAGGTTGGTGAAGATATCTCATCAGAACTCTTTTTTTAAATTTTCTTCATTCTTAAATAGATTCACCTTAATATCTGCTTGTGGTCTTGCTGTGACCTTTGATGATGGACTTTGTTTCGCTATTGCTCTGGTCACTGCATGTAATGGAAAAATGCTCAGAATCACAGTTCCTGCAACTGCGCTATTTCTTTAGCCTCAAGTGGACTTTCCATGCTTCCCCAATGAAGTGCACAAACTCCATCCACAAGTAATTTCTTAGCTAGCCTGATTTCCACTAGTTCGGAAAACAAGTCACACTCCAAGTTGCTCTTGAACAATAGAATCAGGATATGCCCTCTACCTATCCATTGACTAACACTCTGGTTTTCAATGAACTCTCTGAAGGGAAAACTAAATCCTTCTTCAGCAAGAGGGTGTGAGTAGCCCATATCCCTTAATATTATCAAGGCATGGGTGCTTCCTTTGAAGAAAAAGGGAATTATCACCTTTTCAATAAAAAGCCTTTTACACAGAGAGTGGTGTCAGCAGTAGTTGTAGAGTCAGATACATTAGGGACATCTAAGAAACACTTGGACAGTCACATGGATGATAGTAAGATGAAGGGTATGTAGCTTATTTTGATCTGAGAGTATGATAAAAGGTCGGCATGACATCGAGGGCCAAAGGGCTTGTACTTTGCTGTACTGTTCTATGTTCTATCTTTCATCTACCCTATCTACTTCTTCTACGCTCACAGCAGTGTCTACCTCCATCTCTGAATTGTATTTAACGCTACAGGCCTTTTCCTTCTGAGTTTCCTTTTCAGACTCAAGCTTATAAATTCCAATAAGTTTCACGGGTTTCTCTAGCAATCTCGACATTCTCTAGCAACCTCCTTGCTCAGGACTTAGTGTTCTGATCTGAGGAGGAGGTCTTGGGGACAATCCCAGCCATCCATTCTTTCCTTTGGCTACTCACCTTTCTTTCCCTCTACTATTTTCTATCCCTTTTGAATTTTTACAGATTAGCTCATAATCATTAGCTATTATTGTACACATCCTTGGCTGTAGTACACCTGCACCTTCTCCTAACATTGCTTGAGCCAGTAGTTGTGTACAATAAATTTCAGGTTTACGTGCTTTCAAACATGAGCAGAAATGATTTAGCAAGCCTTGATTTTTTTAGACAGTTCATTTCTCATTTCAGTCCACAGTCAAAAATACAGAAACATAAAAAGACACAGTTTTTGAGATATTTGAGTAGACCTGTATATTGTGTAGGTGTATGTATTTAGATGTAAAGCAGGCTGTTATATATATGGGTGCAAAATATGCTTATATATGTGAATATATATTTAATGGATGTATATTTTTATGTATATTTAGGGTTGTTATGTATATTTAGTTGCATACCCTGGTGGGGGTATACATTTGAGTACATATTGTTATTTTAAATATTTGACCAGGTTATAGTCCAAAAGGTTTATTGGAAACTTTTGGAGTGCTGCTCCTTCATGAAGTGGTTGTGGATATAAGATCGTTAGACATAGAATTTATGGCAAAAGTTTACAGTGTGATGTAACTGAAATTATATACTGAAAAAGAACTGGATTGTGTGTTAAGGCTCTCATCTTTTAAAATGAACATGTTGGTTTCAGTTCTTTCATATGTAAATTGCAGAACTTCTTTAAAGTTCAACCTCAATCATCTCATGCACCAACTCTACAGCAGGTGCCATAACTTAGAAATTCACACTCTCAGCCTGCATTCAGGATACAGCAGGACAATTACGGCACATTGCCAAACAGACAAGGTGACAAAACTACACCACGTACAT
Source organism: Chiloscyllium punctatum (assembly GCF_047496795.1). Classification (NCBI taxonomy): domain Eukaryota; kingdom Metazoa; phylum Chordata; class Chondrichthyes; order Orectolobiformes; family Hemiscylliidae; genus Chiloscyllium; species Chiloscyllium punctatum. The sequence goes on from NC_092750.1 coordinate 72,223,961, forward strand.
ACACACCAAGAACAAGAAACTGGAGAAACTTGGCATCACCACCAGCAGTAGCCAAGCCCATCCTGGCATCATAGTGGAAAACGTTATCACCACAGGGAAGTCGATCATCAACGTATTGGACCACACCCTTCCACCAGAAGAAATTGAAGTCCTTAGCAGGAGGTCTCAATTTCAGCCCCATCACCAAAATGTAACTCATGGGTCTTGATGCAAACATGGAGGAATTCATCAGACATATGAGGAATTCTTTCAAGATGCCAGCGGTGATCCCAGTGAGCCCACCGAGGAACTTGAACAGTCATCACAGGGATCTGTAGAGGAGTGACCAAAGAAGGTGTCAACTTGGACCCCACCGGAGGGCCGCTGCCCTGGGCTTGACATGTATGCTCAAACCGTCAGGAAATATATAAATGGCAGACTCATCAGCTGTACCCACAAGGTAGAGCAAAACATCACCCGTTCACAACGCAATGCCATCCAGGCTCTCAAAACCAATCACAACATTGTCATCAAACCAACAGATAAAGGAGGAGCCATTGTCATTCAGAATAGAACAGATTACTGCAAGGAAGTGTACCGACAACTGAACAACCAGGATCACTACAGGCAACTACCAGCTGATCCGACCAAAGAACACATCCGTGAACTAAACACATTGATCAGGAGTTTGGATCCAGTCCTTCAGAATTCTCCATGGCGCCCTCATCCCACAAACATCTCGCATAGACGACTTCTACTGCCTTCCAAAGATGCACAAAGCCAATACACCAGGCCATCCCATCATATCAGGTAATGGGACCCGGTGTGAGAACCTCTCTGGTTATGTCGAAGGCATCTTGAAACCCATTGTACAGGGGACCCCCAGCTTCTGTCACAATACGTCAGATTTCTTACAGAAAATCAGCACCCATGGACCAGTCAAATGGGGAACATTCCTCGTCACAATGGACGTTTCCGCACCCTACACCAGCATCCCCCACAATAACAGCATCATGGCAACAGCCTCAGTACTCAAGACCAACAACCGCCAATCTCCGAGCACCATCCTACAACTCATCCGCTTTATCCTCGATCATAACGTCTTCACCTTTGACAACCAGTTCTTCATCCAGACACATGGAACAGCCATGGGGACCAAATTTACACCCTAATATGCCAACATTTTCATGTATAGGTTCGAACAAGGCTTCTTCTCTACGCAGGATCTCCAACCAACATTATACACCAGGTACATTGATGACACTTTCTTCCTCTGGACCCATGGCAAGGGGTCAGTGAAAAATGACACCGTGATATCAATAAGTTTCATCCCACTATCAAACGCACTATGGACTACTCTCTACTGTCTGTCTCATTCTTGGACACATGCATCTCCATCAAGGATGGACACTTCAGCACCTCACTCTACCACAAACCCACAGACAACCTCACAATGCTACACTTCTCCAGCTTCCACCCGAAACATATTAAAACAGCCATTCCCTATGGACAAGCCCTACGCATATACCGGATCTGTTCAGATGAAGAGGAACATGACGGGCACCTGGACGTACTCAGGGATGCCCTCATAAGAATGGGTTATGATGCTCAACTCATCGACCGCCAGTTCCGACGTGCCACAGCAGGGAACCATAATGACCTCCTCAGGAGACAGACACGAGCTGCAACCAACAGGGTACCCTTCGTTGTCCCGTACTTCCCAGGAGCCGACAAACTACACCATGTTCTTCGTGACCTGCAACACATTATCAATGAGGATGAGCATCTCGCCAAGACCTTCCCCACACCTCCACTGCTTGCTTTTAATCGACTGCCAAACCTCAAACAGATCATTGTTCGTAGCAAACTGCCCGGCTTTCAGGACAACTCCATACAACCCTGTCACGGTGGATGCTGCAAGATGTGTCAGAGTGTGGACATGGATACCACCATTACGTGTGGGGACATCTCCCATCATGTACATGGCAGGTACTCATGTGACTCAGCCAATGTTGTCGATCTCATTCACTGCTGGCAAGGATGCCCTGAGGAATGGTACATTGGCGAGACCAAGCAGAGGCTATGGCAATGGATGAATGCACACGGCACAACAATCAACAGACAGGTGTGTTCTCTACCAGTCGGAGAACATTTCAACGGTCCGGGACATTCAATCTCAGACCTTCGGGTGACCATCCTCCAAGGCGGACTTCGGGACAGGCAACAACGAAAAATGGCTGAGCAGAGGCTGATAGTGATGTCCGGTAGCCATGGGGATGGCCTCAACAGGGAACTTGGGTTCAAGTCACACTACACACACACACACACACACACACACACACACTCCTACAGACATACAGACTCCTACAGACTCCTACACTCACGCAGACCCTCTCTTATACACAAGCTCTCTCTCATACACTCCCACACTCGCGCACAGACTTATACCCCTTTACACTCACACTCACACACATACACACACTCTCTCACAGACACTCATAACCACTCCCCCACAAATAAACACCCACATGCACTCATACACAGATATAAGTTTGTGGGGTGAATTTGTACTTGCAGAATTACGTTTTAGTTTGCTCAAAAACTGCATGAATCCATGTAAGATTCTGTAAATCCATTTTTTAGATTAGAATCAGTCTGACCATTATGGCACACACAGTCTCACACAGGGCACCTCACACCTTAAATGCATTATCTGGGCCGACATGACACCAATTATAGAGTCATAGAGATGTACAGCATGGAAACAGACCCTTTGGTCCAACTCGTCCATGCCGACCAGATACCCCAACCCAATCTAGTCCCACCTGCCAGCACCCGGCCCATATCCCTCCAATCCCTTCCTATTCATATACCCATCCAAATGCCTCTTAAATGTTGCAATTGTACCAGCCTCCACCACGTCCTCTGGCAGCTCATTCCATACACGTACTACCCTCTGCGTTAAAAAGTTGCCCCTTAGGTCTCTTTTATATCTTTCCCCTCTCACCCTAAACCTATGCCCTCTAGTTCTGGACTCCCCGACCCCAGGGAAAAGACTTTGTCTATTTATCCTATCCATGCCCCTCATGATTTTGTAAATCTCTTTAAGGTCACCCCTCAGCCTCCGATACTCCAGGGAAAACAGCCCCAGCCTGTTCAGCCTTTCCCTGTAGCTCAGATCCTCCAACCCTGGCAACATACTTGTAAATCTTTTCTGAACCCTTTCAAGTTTCACAACATCTTTCCAATAGGAAGGAGGCCAGAATTGCATGCAATATTCCAACAGTGGCCTAACCAATGTCCTATACAGCCGCAACATGACCTCCCAACTCCTGTACTCAATATTCTGACCAATAAAGGAAAGCATATGAAACGCCTTCTTCACTATCCTACCTACCTGCGATTCCACTTTCAAGGATCTATGAACCTGCACTCCAAGGTCTCTTTGTTCAGCAACACACCCTAGGACTTTACCATTAAGTGTATAAGTCCTGCTAAGATTTGCTTTCCCAAAATGCAGCACCTCGCATTTATCTGAATTAAACTCCATCTGCCAGTTCTCAGCCCATTGACCCATCTGGTCCAGATCCTGTTGTAATCTGAGGTAACCATCTTCGCTGTCCACTACACCTCCAATTTTGGTGTCATCTGCAAACTTACTAACTGTACCTCTTACGCTCGCATCCAAATCATTTATGTAAATGACAAAAAGTAGAGGGCCTAGCACTGATCCTTGTGGCACTCCACTGGTCACAGGCCTCCAGTCTGAAAAACAACTCTGCACCACCACCCTCTGTCTTCTACCTTTGAGCTAGTTCTGTCTCCAAATGGCTAGTTCTTCCTGTATTCCATGAAATCTAACCTTGCTAATCAGTCTCCCATGGGGAACCTTGTCGAATGCCTGACTGAAATCCATATAGATCACATCTACTGCTCTGCCCTCATCAATCTTCTTTGTTACTTCTTCAAAAAACTCAATCAAGTTTGTGAGACATGATTTCCCACACACAAAGTCCTGTTGACTATCTCTGATCAGTCCTTGCCTTTCCAAATACATGTACATCCTGTCCCTCAGGATTCCCTCCAACAACTTGCCCACCACCAAGGTCAGGCTCACTGGTCTATAGTTCTCTGGCTTGTCTTTACCACCCTTCTTAAACAGTGGCACCACGTTTGCCAACCTCCAGTCTTCCAGCACCTCACCTGTGACTAACGATGATACAAATATCTCAGCAAGAGGCCCAGCAATCACTTCTCTAGCTTCCCACAGAGTTCTCGGGTATACCTGATCAAGTCTTGGGGATTTATCCACTTTTAACTGTTTCAAAGCATCCAGCACTCCCTCCTCTGTAATCTGGACATTTTGCAAGATGTCACCATCTATTTCCCTACACTATATCTTCCATATCCTTTTCCACAGTAAATACTGATGCTCCACACAAAGGCCGCCTTGCTGATCTTTGAGGGGCCCTATTCTCTCCCTAGTTACCCTTTTGTCCTTAATATATTTGTAAAAACCCTTTGGATTCTCCTTAATTCTATTTGCCAAAGCTATCTCATGTCCCTGTTTTGCCCTCCTGATTTCCCTCTTAAATATATTCCTACTTTCTTTATACTCTTCTAAGGATTCCCTCGATCTATCCTGTCTATACCTGACATATGCTTCCTTCTTTTTAACCAAATCCTCAATTTCTTTAGTCATCCAGCATTCCCTATACCGACCAGCCTTCCCTTTCACCCTAACAGGAATATACTTTCTCTGGATTCTTGTTATCTCATTTCTGAAGGCTTCCCATTATCCAGCCGTCCCTTTATTGTTAAAGTTCACTTAAGAATGCAACTTTAAAGAAGTGCTGCGATTTACATATGAAAGAACTGAAACCAACATGTTCATTCTAAAAGATGAGAGACTTAACAAACAATCCGGGTCTTTTTCAATATACAATTTTAGTTACATCACACTGTAAACTTTTGCTATAAATTCTGCCTCTTACGATCTTATACTCCACAACCACTTGATGAAGGAGCAGCACTCCGAAAGCTAGTGCTTCCAAATAGACCTGTTGAACTATAACCTGGTGTTGTGTGATTTTTAATTTTGTGTACCCCAGTCCAACACCGGCCCCGCCAAATCTTAATTTTTGATTTTACATTGAGTCCTGCCCCTATCATTCATTTCTTTCATTCAGTAATAACCATTTCTTCTCCCCAGGCTGGTTTTCAATTGTGTTGGGCTCCATCTGTGCTTCTTAGTGCAGTCTTCTGCAGAGTGCTCTGTCCCTTTGTCCCACCTCATGGAAAAGTGATCAGGGACAATCACTGGATGATTTCCAATCATGTTTACACATTAGATTAGATTAGATTAATCTAATCTAATCTAATGTGGAAACAGGCCCTTCGGCCCAACAAGTCCACACCGCCCCGCCGAAGCGCAACCCACCCATTCCCCTACATCTATCCCTTACCTAACACTACGGGCAATTTAGCATGGCCAATTCACCTGACCTGCACATCTTTGGAGTGTGGGAGGAAACCGGAGCACCCGATAGGAAACCCACGCAGACACGGGGAGAATGTGCGAACTCCACACAGAGAGTTGCCTGAGGCGGGAATTGAACCCGGGTCTCTGGCGCTGTGAGGCAGCAGTGCTAACCACTGTGCCACCGTGCCGCCGTTTGAGGGCAGGCCTATTCCCCCTTGTGGCTTCTGTTTCCATTGGTTCCATCTGTTACTTTCAGGAAGACTGAAATGTACATGTGTTTTGGTCCTTGAAGGTGAGGGGCCGGGTGTCTAAGCAAGATTCTGAACAGTTATGTCACCATCTGGGAGAATCTCAATACTCAGTTGCCATCTAGTGGTTCTGGAAGGAATGCTGCAAGAGGTGTGAGGCCACAAGAAGTTGTCTTCCTGTAGCGATTCTTGGTCTATGGGGACCAAGTCTGAAAATCAAAAGGTCATTCATGTCCCAAGACACAATCTATAGGAGCAGGAGAAGGTCAGTCAGGTTTTTTTTTTAAGATTAGATTACTTACAGTGTGGAAACAGGCCCTTCGGCCCAACAAGTCCACACCGACCCGCAACCCACCCATACCCCTACATCCACATCCACCCCTTACCTAACACTATGGGCAATTTAGCATGGCCAATTCACCTGATCTGCACATCTTTTGGACTATGGGAGGAAACCGGAGCACCCGGAGGAAACCCACGCAGACACGGGGAGAATGTGCAAACTCCACACAGTCAGTCGCCTGAGGCGGGAATTGAACCCGGGTCTCTGGCGCTGTGAGGCAGCAGTGCTAACCACTGTGCCACCGTGCCACCCGAGCTCAACCCATAGGAGCAGGAGGAGGTCAGTCAGGTTCCTGAGCTCAATCCATAGGAGCAGGAGGAGGTCAGTCAGGTCACTGTGCTCAAGTCTAGAGGAGATGATGAAGGGCTTTTGCCCGAAATGTTGATTTTCCTGCTCCTCAGATGCTGCCTGAACTGCTGTGCTTTTCCAGCACCACTCTAATCTAGAATCTGGTTTCCAGCATCTGCAGTCCTTGTTTTTATCAAGTCTATAGGAACAGAAGGAGGTCATTTCAGGTCAACTAGCCCAATCTGTCGTAACAGGAGGAGGTCACTCAGGTCCTTGAGACCAGTCTACAACAGCAGGATTAGCTCAGACTATAGGAACAAGAGAAAGTCATTCAGGTCCCTGAGCACAATCTATAGGAAGAGAAGGAGGTCATTCAGGTCAACCAGCCCAGTCTATAGGAACAGGAGGAACTTATTAATGTCCCTGAGCCCAGTCTACAGATACAGGCAAAGGTCAATCAGGACACTGAGTCCGAACAATGGGTACTGGAGAACATCAATAAAGTCTCTGAGCACAGTCTATAGGAACAATAGGAGGTCACTCCAGTCCCTGAGCCCAATCTATAGGAATAGGTAGAAGCTATTTAGGTCTCTAAGCCCGGTCTATAGGAACAGGAGGAGCTGATTCAGCTCCCTGGCCTGGTCTGTAGGAATAGGAAGAAGTCTTTCAGGTCCCTGAATCTGGTCTATAGGAACAGGAGGAAGGTATTAAGGTCCCTGTGCCTAGCCTATAGGAACATGAGGAGATCTCTCAAGTCCCTGAGCTCAGGCTATAGGAACAAGAGGACGTCATTCAGAACCCTGAGCCAACTCTGTAAGAACAGGAGGAGGTCATTCCGGTCCCTGAGCCCAGTGTGTAGGAAGTGGAAGAGGTCATTGAGGTCCCTGAGCCCAGTCTACAGGAACAGGAGGAGATCAGTCAGGTCCCTGGTGTCAGTCTATAGGAACAGGAGGAGGTCGCTCACATCCCTCAGCCCAGTCTATAGGAATGAGAAGATGTCACTCAGGTCCCTGACCTTGGTCTATAGGGATAGAAAGAGGTCACTCAGTTCCCTGACCTGTCTATAGGGATAGAATGAGGTCACTCAGGTCCCTGACCTCGGTCTATAGGAACAGGAGGAGGTCCTCAGTATATAGCAACAGGAGGAAATCACTCCCATTCCTAAGCCCAGTCTATAGGAATGAGAAGATGTCACTCAGGTCCCTGACTTTTGTCTATAGGGATAGAAGGTCACTCAGGTCCCTGACCTCGGTCTATAGGAACAGGAGGAGGTCACTCAAGCCAATGAGCCCAATTTATAGGAACAGAAGGTGAACATTTAGATCACTGAACCCAGGCTATGAGAACAGGAGGAGGTCTTTAAGGTCCCTGAGGCCAATCTACAGATACGTGAGGAGGTCATTCAAGTCCCTGAGCACAGGCTGCAGGAACAGGAAGAAGTTGTTCGGGTCCCTGAGCCCATTCTGTTGGAACGGTAGAGGTCACTTGAGTCCCTGCGTTCAATATATCGGAGCAGGAGCAAGTCATTCAGGTCCCTGAGCCTGGTCTATAGGAACATGAGAAGGTCATTTAAGTCCCAGTGCACAGTCTATAGGATCAAGAGGAGGTCAATCAGGTTGAGTAGACCAGGCTATAGGAATAAGAGGAGCCCTGTCTGTAGAAAGTGGAGGAGGTCATTGAATTCCATGAACCTAGTCTACAGAAACAGGACGAGGTGACACAGATCCCTGATGTCAGTCTAAAGGAAGAGGAGGAGTTTGCTCAGGTCCCTCAGCCCAGACTATAAGGATAGGAAGAGGTCACTCAGGTCACCCTGAGCCCTGACATTAGGATGAGAAGGGTATCATTCACGTCACTGAACCCATATATAGGAACAGGTGGAGTTCACTCAGAACCTTGAGCTCAATCTTCAGGAACATGAGGACGTCATTCAGGACCCTGAACCCAATCTATAGGAACAGGAGCAAATCATTCCGGTCACTACGCCCAGTCTGTAAGAGCAGGAGGATGTTCTTAAGGTCCCTAAGTCCAGTCTACAGGACCAGGAGGTCACACCAGACCTTGAACTCAGAGTATAGGAAAAAGTGAGGACTGCAGATGCTGGAGATCAGAGCTTAAAAATGTGTTGCTGGAAAAGCGCAGCAGGTCAGGCAGCATCAAAGGAACAGGAGAATCAACGTTTCGGGCATAAGCCCTTCTTTGCCCGAAATGTCAATTCTCCTGCTCCTTTGATGCTGCCTGACCTGCTGCGCTTTTCCAGCAATATATTTTTAAGCTCAGTCTATAGGCAGAGGAGGAGGCCACTCAGGTCCCTGACAATGGTCTGCAGGTCAAGGTGCGTGGTCTATAGGAACATGAGGAAGTCATTCTAGTCCCCAGGCCCAGTCGATAACAACAGGAGGAGGTCAATAATGTCCCTGAGGCCAGCCTAAAGGAACAAGAGGAGGTCATTCAGGTCACTGAGCCTCTTCTATAGGAACAAGAGGAGGTCAATCTGTTCAACTAGCCCAGTATTTAGGAACAGGAGGGGTTCATGCAGGATGCTTAGCCAACTCTATGGGAACAGGATGAGATCTTTCAGTACCCTGAGCCCTGTCTACAAGAACAGAAGGATGTTATTCCCGTCCCTGAACCCAATCTATTGGAACCAGAAGAGGTCATTAAGATCCCTGACCCCAGTCTACAGATACATAAGGACGTCACTCGGGTCTCTGATGGCAGGCTATAGGAACAGGAGGAGGTCGCTCAGGTCCCTCAACCCAGTCTGTATGAATGAGGGGAGGTCACTCAGGTCAACTAGACCTGTACAAATGAACAGGAGGAGGTCACTCAAGTCAGTGAGCTCAATCAATAGGAACAGGAGGAGGTCATTCAGTCCCAGAGCCCCATCTGTTGGAATAGAAGAGGACAGACATTAGCTAGCTGAAAGAAAACAGAGGGTATTGGTTCATGGGAAATATTCATCCTGGAGTTCAGTTACTTGTGGTGTCCTGCAAGGATCTGTTTGGGGGCCACTGCTGTTTGCCATTTTTTTTGGAAATGATTTGAATGAGGGCATAGAAGAATGGGTTAGTAAATTTGCAGATGACACTAAGATTGGTGGAGTTGTGGATAGTGCTGAGGAATGTTCCAGGTTACAGAGGAACATAGATAAGCTGCAGAGCTGGGCTGAGAGGTGGCAAATGGAGTTTAATGCAGAAAAGTATGAGGTGATTCACATTAGAAAGAGCAACAGGAATAAAGATTATTGGACAAATTGTAAAGTTCTTGGTAGAGTAGATGAGCAGAGAAATCTCGGTGTCCATGTACATTGATCCCTGAAAGTTGCCTCCCAGGTTGTTAAGAAGGCATACAGTGTGTTAGCTTTTATTAGTAGAGGGATCGAGTTTTGGAATAATGAGGCCATGCTGCAGCTGTACAAAACTCTGGTGCGGCTGCACTTGGAGTATTGTGTACAGTTCTGGTCACTGCATTATAGGAAGGATGTGGAGGCTTTGGAAAGCGTTCAGAGAAGATTTACAAGGATGTTGCCTGGTAAGGAGGGAAGGTCTTATGAAGAAAGGCTGAGGCTGTTTTTGTTAGAGAGAAGAAGGTTGAGAGGTGACTTAATTGAGACATAGAAGATGATCAGAGAGTTAGATAGGGTGGGCAGGGAGAGCCTTTTTCATCAGATGGTGATGCTACGTGAGGGGACATAGCTTTAAATTGAGGGGTGATAGATATAAGACAGATGTCAGAGGTAGTTTCTTTACTCAGAGAGAGGTAGGGGCATGGAGAACACTACCTGCAACAGTAGTAGACTCACCAACTTTAAGGGCATTTAAATAGTCATTGGATAAACATATGGATGAAAAATGGAATAGTGTAGGATAAATAGGCTTCAGATTGGTCGGCGCAACATCATGGGGCGAACGGCCTGTACTGTGCTGTAATGCTGTATGCTCTATGAGACTCGGCTCCCTGAGCTTAATGTATAGGAACAGGAGAAGGTCAATCAAGTCCCTGAGCCTGGTCTATAGGAACAGAAGAAGGTCATTCAGGCCCCAGTGCACATTCTATAGGAACAAGAGGAGGTCAATCAGGTCAGCTAGCCCAGTATATGGGAACAGGAGGAAGGCATTCTGGACCCTGAGCCCAGTCTACAAGAATAGGGAGAGGTCACTTAGGCCCTGAGCTCAGGCTATAGAAACAGGAGGAGGTCACTCAGATCCCTGATGTCAGTCTACAGGAACAAGAGGAGGTCGCTCACGTCCCTCAGCCCAGTCTATAGGAATGACAGGATGTCACTCAGGTCCCTGACCTCAGTCTATAGGACCAGGAAGAGGTAAGTCAGGTCCCTGAACCCAGTCTACAAGTAGAGAAGGAGGTCATTCCGATCCCTCAGCCCAATCTGTAGAAAGAGGAGGAAATCACTCAGGTCCCTGAGTTCAATCTATAGGAACAAGAGGAGGTCATTCAGGTCAGCTAGCCCAGTACAGTATATGGGAACAGGAGGAAGGCATGTTTTACCCTGAGCCCTGTCTACAAGAATAGAAAAAGGTCACTTAGGTCCCTGAGCTCAGGCTATAGAAACAGGAGGAGGTCACTCAGACTCTGAGCCCAGTGTGTAGGAACAAGAGGTAATTCAGAACCCTGAACGCAGTGTGTAGAATGTGCAGGAGGTCATTGTGGTCCCCGAGTACAGTGTGTAGGAAGTGGAGGAGGTTATTGACGTCCCGGAGCCCAGTCTACAGGAACAGGAGAAGATCACTCAGCTCCCTGGTGCCAGTCTATAGGAACAGGAGGAGGTTGCTTACGTCCTTCAGCCCAATCTATAGGAACAAGAGGAGGTCACTCTGCTCCTTGACCTCAGTCTATAGGGATATGAAGAGGTCGCTAAGTTCCCTGAACCCGGTCTATAGGAACAGGAGGAGGTGACTCAGGTCCCTGACCGTGGTCTACAGAAACAGAAGATTGACCAGAATGACCATTCAGGTCAAGCTGCATGGTCTATAGGAACAGGACGAGATCATTGCGGTCCTTCAGCCCAATCTATAGGAGCAAGAGGAGGTCCTTCAGATCCCTGAGCATTTTCTGTAGGAATAGGAGGAGGTCATTCAGATCCCAGTGCACAGTCTATAGGTACAAGAGGAGGTCAAACTGTTCGGCTCGTCCAGTATATAGGAACAGGAGGAGGTCATTCAGGTCCCTGAGCCCAGTCTATGAATCGAAGAAAGTCATTCTGAACCCTGTCGATAAGAACAGGAGGAGGTCAGAATGGTTCCTAAGACCTCCTGAGGCCGTCCTTCAGTAACCTGAGCCCAATCTGTAGGAACAGGAGGAAATCATTCCAGTCCCTAAGTCCAGTCTGTAGGAGCAGAAAAGCATCATTTAAGTCCTTGAGACCAGTCTATAGGAGCTGGAGGAGGTCACTTGGGTCCTTGAGCTCAGTCTATAGAAAGAGGAGGACATCACTCCTGAGCCCAATCAATGGCAATAGAAGGCTTTCATTCAGGTCATTGATCCCAGTCAATAGGAACAGGAGGAGGTCATTCAGGTCCCTGAGACTTACCTATTGGAATAGGATATGGTCATTCAGGATCCAGTGCACAGTCTATAGGAACAAAGAGGAGGTCAGTCAGTTGGCTAGTCCATTGTATAGGAACAGGAGAAAGTCATTCAGACCCAGAGCCCAGTCCATTGAACAGGAGGAGGTTATACATGTTCCTCAGCATTGTCTATAGGCACAGGAGGAGGCCCCTGAGCCCAACCTGTAGGAACAGGAGCAAATCATTCTGGTCTCTAAGCCCAGTCTACAGCAACAGGAGGAGATCACTCTGGTCCCTGATCTCAGTCTATAGGAACAGGAGGTCGCAGAGCCCATTCTATAGGAATAGAAGGAGGTCATTGCGTTCCCTGTGTCCAATCTATAGGAACAGGAGTAAGTCACTTGGATCCCTGAGCTCAATCTATAGGAACAGGAGCAGGTCATTCCAGTCCCTGAGCCCACTCCTCAAGAACAGCAAGAGGTCACTCTGGTACCTGAGCCCAATCTATTGGATCATCATGCAGGGCCCTGAGCCCAATTTAAAATAAAAGGAGGCATTCATTCAGATCCCTGAGGCTGGTCTATAGGGAGTAGGTCATTCAGGTTCCCGTCCCCAATCTACATGAAAAGGGGGAGGTCACTCAGGTCTCCGAGCATGGTCTATAGGAAGAGGACAACGTCATTCTGGTCCCTGAGCTCAATCCACTGGAACAGGAAGAGGTAACTCCAGTCGCTGGGCTTGGTCTGCAGGAACTGGAGAAGGCCATTCAGGTTCCTGAGCAGTCTATAGGAACAAGAGGAGGTCACTCTGGTCAGCTAGCCCAGTATACAGATGCATGAGGAAGTCATTCAGAATCCTGAGTCCAGAACAGGAGGAAGTCAATCTGTTCCCTGATCTCAGTCTATACAAAAAAGAGGAGGTCAATCCATTCCCTGAGCCTAGCCTATGGAGAGAAGGTCATTCACTTCACTAAACTAAGTTCAATAGGAATAGCAAGAGGTCACTCAGATCCCTCAGCCCAGTCCATAAGAATAGGAGAAGTTGCTTCAGGTCCCTGAGCACTGCTTGTAGGAGCAAGAGGAGATCATTAAGATCGGCTCATCTGGAGGCCTTTCCGAATTCTGAGCACAGTCTATTGGAACACCAAGAGGTCATTCAAGTGTCTGTGCCCAATGTATAGGTTAAGGAGGAGGTCACTCAGTTCCCTGACCTCAGTCTTTAGGGAAAGATGAGGTCATACAGGTCCCTGGGCCCAGTCTATAGGGATCAGGATGAGGTCATACAGGTCCCTGAGCCCAGTCTGTAGGGACAGGACGAGGTCACTGAAGTCCCTGAGGTCAGTGTATAGGAACAGCAGGAGGTCACTGAGGACCCTGAGCTCAGTCTATAGCACCAGGAGAAGATCACTCAGGTCAGTTAGCTGATTACATAGAAGCAGGAGGAGGTCATTCAAATGAGACCAATTTAAAAAAGGATGAGGTCATTTGCGTCTCTTAAACTGGTCTATCAATACTGGAGGAGATGTTTGAGTTCCTTGAATCTGTAGACCATTACACAATGGCTGAGCTGTGTCTCAAATCTATTTATCTGGATTTGATCCTTAATCCTTTATTCCTATAGTTACCAAAACATCCCAGTTTCATTCTGGAAGATTTCAATTGTCCCTCAGCATTGAGAGCTTGTTTTGGAGAAGTGTTCTGGATCAGTGCTACACCCTGTGTAAGGCAAAGAAGTGTGTTTGAAATTTGTGTCCCCTTTCTTGAAGAGAAAGTGTTCTCTTCAACGACTCGCACAAATAGCAGAGTCATCACAAATGCTCCCATTAGATCATTTCATAATTGGCTGTTATTGATCAGAGTTTTTAAGCTCTGTTGTTGGGAAAATGTTAGAGTCTGTTATAAAGCATGTATTTGCAGAGCATTTAGAAGTACATCACATGATCAAGCAGAGGCTTCATGAAGGGTAGATCGTGTCTGATCGTTTTTACTGGAATTCTTTGAGGTGGTATCGAGCAGGATAGGTAAAGGGGAAGCAATGGATCTTCCCACGTGTCAGGTATGACTCTAACCCCAGGAGAGTTTCCCTCTGATACCCATTGATTCCAATTTTGCTAGGGCTCCTTGATAGCACACTCAGTCTCAATGCAGCCTTGATGTCAATTATTATTAATGGTTTGGAAGATGGAAATGGATGTACCGTAGCCAAGTTTGCAGACAACACAAAGATAGATGGGAAGGCAAGTAGCACAGAGAGTCAACAGGATAAGGAAAGGAACAAAAACTTAGCAGATGGAATATAATGTAGAAAAATATGAGGTTATGCATTTTGGCAGGAAGGAGAGTAGCTACTTCTCTAAATGGACAAAAACAGCTCCAGCACAGAGGGATTTTCGAGGCCTTGTGCATAAGTCACAAAAGAACCGGTACATAGGATATTAGGGAAGGCAAATGGAATGTCAGCCTTTATTTCAAAGGGAACAAAGTAACACATTGGCCTTGCTTAAACCTTTCTGAAACATCAACACCGTGTCTGTCTCCACAGATGCTGCCAGACCTGCTGAGTTTCCCCAGGACTCTGTTTGTTTCAGGTTTCCAGCATCATGGCATTCGGCTTTTATACAAAGCTGCAGCTAGACCGGAATACTGTGGACAGTTTTGCTCCAGCGATCTGAGCAGACATTTCCTGGAATTGGGGGCAGTCCAGAGAAACTTCACACGACTGATCTTGCGTACGGAGGTGGGGTAGGTTGGGCTCGTAAGCAGTGGAGTTTAGAATGAGAGGAAACCTCACTGAAAACATTTAAATTAAAAATCACACAACACCAGGCTATAGTCCAACAGGTTTAATTGGAAGAACTAGCTTTCGGAGCTAGTACTTCACAACCACCTGATGAAGGAGCGGCGCTCCAAAAGCTAGTGCTTCCAATTAAACCTGTTGGACTATAAGCTGGTGTTGTGTGATTTTTAACTTTGTGCACCCCAGTCCAACACCATTATCTCCAAATCATGAAAACATTTAAGGTTCTTTGGAGACTTGAGAGGGTAGATGTGGAGTAGTTGTTTCTCCTTGAGGGAGAGTCTCAGACAAGGGGGCTGAATCTCAGAACATTAGAAGTTGTTGGTGACATTCTAGATCGTCCCCCTACGATTATATGGACAGTGTCATCTTTGCTATGGGCAGCTGCACTCTATCACATTGTAATGACATGATCATGCGATTCTCCAATGCTGCTCCACCTAGTGGTAGCATTGGCATCGGATGTAGCCAAGTGGCTAATCAGAACCTCAATAAATTCAAAAGGGGAAGAGGGGGCTCTTGTGGCACACTGGTAGTGTCCCTATCCCTGGCCCAGGAGGCTTGGGATCAAATTCCAGAGCTGCACAACATTTCTGAACAGGTTGATTTGGGGGAAAAAAAATAGGTCAAGCATAAGATAGGTAATGTGTGAGGGAACATCGGTGGAGAATTGACCAGGTCAGATGACTTGTTGGGCTAAAGGTCTTACTTCTGTGCTTAAAACTATTCCAGAGTTTTCCAAAGTGGGGTCAGGAGCCCAATTAGGGTTGTGAGCTTTGAGGCAGTAATGGTTGTCCTGGGATTCTGAACAAATTAAAACAGCTGTACTCCCACTCTGGCAGGTTCCCCACTCTGATGACACCCAACCTCTGCTGCCCCTCACTTCTCACTGAGGTATTGCAACAATTTTCAAGCCTAAAACTGTGGTCACAGTGGGGCAAAAACAAAACTGAGTGATCTATCCGCTCTGGTTATTTGTTGTGTGTAAATTTGTAGTTCTACTTCAAGAGGAATTGCTGTTCAACACAGCAGACTGAGAAAGAATTTGACTTTGTGAAACACTGAAATAGATTCATTATTACTTTCACAACAAGGAATCATGACTTTTTTTCCCCCAGAAAATGCAATTAAAATCCACCACTGAATTTGATGAAGGAGGTCATTAACAGCAAAGCATTGGCAGAATTGGATTGTGAGGGCTAGTAAATCAGGCTTGCCCCTCAAGCCACCAGAATCCAGCATGTTGGAGGGCTCATTTCAGCCCCCAAATACCAAATGGCAGGGAAGTGTGTGTGTGTGTGTGTGGGGTGGGGGGGGGGGAGGAGACGAATACTGTCAGAAACTACTCCTCCAATCAGATGACATCTCTCTCCCCCATTTGCTGCTGTTCAGCTCACTCTTAAGAAACATAAGAGAGAAGCAGTCTCTGATTGGTGGAGCTGCAAGAGACTTAACATAGATAGAAGAGGCCCAGAAACAGCAGAAGTATTTTCAGGGAGAGGTGGGCACCACAGGGCGTGGAGTGTATTATTTCCCCCCTCCAAATCTATTTTGATTAAATCCCTGCTGTCCCCTTCACTGTTTGATCACGGAGCAGTGCCCTTTGAGAAGGGCACTGCTCGTCACTGGCCACTCGGGTGTTCCCTTTCTTTCCTGGTGGTGGAATATAGATAAAGATTTACACACTTGTTGTTTTTCACTGTGTCTGACACCTGCGCATGCACACACACACACACACACACCACTTGGCTGCTGGGGAAAAATAAGCACTACTGCTGTCAGGTGGTAGTGTGGGAAAAAGAAAAGAAAAAAATAAACAGGAGTGGTAGATATCCTATTCACTCGGAAAATTAAAAAAACCCAGAATAAACACAGAGATGCTGTCAGCAGCTATCTCCAAGCACTTAGGGCCAATCAGAAGTCCTAAGTTGCTTATAATTGGTGTAAAGAAAGCTCCAAAATCAGAGGTGTCAATTAAGAAGACAACATTCAAGAATGTTGAACACGAGTTTAGAGAACTTATGCTATCCATCAGGAAGTTACGTTATTGCTTGGTGTAATGGTCTAGGGGAGAAATATTAAAATTAGATTACCTACAGTGTGGAAACAGGTGTTTCAGCCTAACAGGTTCACACTGACCCTCCAAAGAGTAACCCACCCAGACCCATTCCCCTACCCTAAACTTACCCCTGACTAATGCACCTAATACTAAGGGACAATTTAACATGGCCAATTCACCTGACCTGCACACCTTTGGATTGTGGGAGGAAACCAGAGCACCCGGAGAACGTGCAAACTCCACACAGACAATCGCCCAAGGTGGGAATACGAACCCAGGTTGTTGGTGCTGTGAGGCAGCAGTGCTAACCACTGAGCCACCGTACCACCCTTTAACTGAAGAAAACAGCATCTATTAACCATCCAGGAACTGGCCAAAAGGAAAATGATTCAAATATGCCAAATGAATGAGCAGGTTTAGTGTGGAAGCAGGCATGACTTTTCATTGAGGTTTGAGTGTCTGTGTTGAATGATTTACTGCTGCTCCTATTTCTTTTGTTATTTCCTGCGCTCCTATGAAAAAGTGACACAGGGAGTTGGGTTCAATTTCAGATTTTCAACATTTGCAATAAAATTGCAATAAATGGAATCACGGGCACTTACCCACACATTCAGAATAACTGAGGAGCCCTGTATGTAACATGATTTGTCTACAAACATGTTTTTAAAAATGTAAACAGTGACGCAGTAAATATATGAAAACTGACATTATTTTTCAGTTTGTTCAGGCCCGAGAATGGCCCGATCTTGTAAAATAGAAGCCTCATACTGCATGGACAGTTCTTGACATTTGCAAAGCAGTTTGGCTTCTTGGACTTGCCTTACACAAGACCCTTTTGGCTGACATCCATGTTGGTGCTCAACATAGCAGTGACATTGCTTCACTTTCCACTATTACCCATTTCATGTTTGAATATTAAAGAACAATCTGGTAAGTGACAGTAAAACAGTCCAATTTTATCCACATTAAAGTGTCCCTCGGCGCTTTCCTGTTCAGGGTGAAAAAGGCTTGTCTGCAATTTCATACATCAACATGGTCTAACTCTGCTCCTATATGCTGGTGGGGTCATAAATGACAAATGTACATGTGTGGCCAATCTGTAGTTACAAGAATTTTGGAATTTTTCTATTGGATTTCCTATTGTACCAATGGGAGCACTTGACAACTTTGTCACAACTGGAGTTTCAGGTTTTCTTAATTTGACTCATCACAGTTAGTGTGGCATGTTGCCAGTATAAATATTTACATGGAACATTGCCACTGGAAATTAGACTAATTTTTTAAATTGGGTGGTGCCCTGCCCTATAGTCTGAAACTTTCGTCAGGTTTCTCTGTCAAACTACTGCTCTCAACAATACTGCCAAAAGATTTTGAATGAGTGTTTTCCCCTGTATTGAATCTTCTATAGTTTGTTCAATTGTCAAGTCTGCTGGACATGTTCTTAGATCTGGACCAGGAGGTATTATTTACAGGAAGGTGAAGGAAGTGCTATGTTGCCATCCCCTGTGACTCTGTATTGCTGAAACAGGACAAATATCAACATGGCTGCTTAAAGTTGCTGAACTACGAAAAAAATTGTAATCTTTCTTTGTCGAGACCGACAAAAATGACCTGCTCTATTCAGTATGATCTCTTTAACTGCTTGTACAAGTTTGTTGAAGACTTCAATGGATGAGGTAGAGCTGGATGATACTCACAGAACATGTGTGATATAACAATCTACTTTCAGATGATGTCACCAATATCTGTTTCCAAAATATTAATTTACGATGTCTTGGCTGGATAGGATGTTTTGAAAAGCGGATAAGGACAGCAGTTTCCTTCCCTAAAGGACATGAGTGAAGCAGATGGGTTTTTCTGACGTTTGGCAATGGTTTCATCGTCACCCTTAGACTCTTCATTCCAGATCTTTAATCGAGTCCAAATTCCTCCATCTGCCAGGGCAGAATTCACACCTGCAACCCCAGAACATTAACTGGGTCTCTGGATTAATATTCCATGAGGCCACTGCCTCACCCCACTGGCTTACTGGCCCACTCCAGCCCCACTGTGAGCTCAGCTATTCATGACATTGGCATATTCCATGTTGCCCACCTGCCCACTCAGTATGCCACCCCACCCTGACACTTAGCTTCCTTGGTTCTCCTCCTCACCCCCACTCCTCCCCCATAATTTTGTGAGCTCAGATCACCAAGCACTTGGCTCTGTAAAAACTCCAATCCTGAACCACATTAGCCTGGAGGAGTAAGATCACATAACATTTAAGATTCTGAACATTACTGAAGCAATTGAAAAAAGAATACATTTGATTGGTTCCACGGTAGTTAAAATAGCTTTGAATTGCTCGATATTAGGAAAGGTCCTAATCACTGGAGCAGAAAGCTACCTGTGACAGCCTGGGTGGTGAGTGCTGCCCCTGTAGACATGTTGGAGTAACTGCAGCTAACCACACACTGATATTTGGAGACCCAGAATGTAAGGAAGTCTCAGAGTTGATGTGACCCAGCTCTTGGGTACAAAGAATTGCTGGATTTGAACAACCAGGCAGAGGGATTGGAACAGGAGTGTATGGACAAAATCCTGACCCCACATTAGTTTACTCTGAAGCCTCTTTCATGAAGGCTGCATAATCTGTGATTTGAAGGTACACCAAATAACTTAACTGTTGCAAATCAAGAGCGCTTAAGGAAGAATTCTGAATTAGCATTCAGAGAACAAAAGAATCACTCTTGTCACTACTGCAGACTGACTATTCCAATTAAAAACCTTTGGATACCTTTCCCCGTGAAATAACCCTTCAGTCATAAAGAAGCCCCTTGAAAAATGTATTAATGAATTTTCTTTTCTGACTTTACTTGTTACCTGAGTATGTTTTAAGATCTGATACGCTGCAGAGATTAATTGCCTCCTTTGGATGCTTGTTTGATGGAGATTGTGTGCCTTGTTTCTCCATGACTGGATAGTTGGGCATAGCAGTATATTATACCTTTTGTTCATGATTTCTA
Organism: Chiloscyllium punctatum; assembly: GCF_047496795.1. Taxonomy (NCBI): domain Eukaryota; kingdom Metazoa; phylum Chordata; class Chondrichthyes; order Orectolobiformes; family Hemiscylliidae; genus Chiloscyllium; species Chiloscyllium punctatum. The sequence continues at coordinate 72,243,689 of NC_092750.1, forward strand.
CATCTTTGCCTGGAGTGAATTTTACCAATTAAATTAACTCTGCTAAGTTAAGGAACCTGGCTGGATTGCTTCTTAAACCAAACTATTCACAGAGAAGTATGTATTTATTGAATTAGCTGGAATATCACCCTTTTAGTATTTGACTCTGCTGTTACCAATTGAGGAATGAGACTGCAACTCTCTCTCTAATTTGAGAGAGCAGAAATTAACAAAAAATGTTTGCATTTATGCAAGTACCTTTCATGACCGAAGGATGCGTTGGAAGCCTAATAAGACTTCAGTTTAAAATTTCACATACAGAGCTGTGTTTCTCAAATTCAACTTAGACATTCCACGAGATGTTTGGCTTAGTAACTGACCTGAGAAGAAAATGGATAACATATTCTCACCTGTTACTGTCAACCTCTCAAAATGTATGCAAAGTGCATCCTTCTAAGAATAAGCTGAGATTAAAATATTGTCTTGAGAATGCATTTCAATACAGTAAGGATGTAAGAGGGACCAAAAACACAGTGATGTGCTTGGAACATACATGGAATAAACAATATAGAAACAAGGAGCAATCCTAAATGGTCTATCCATCCCCTGGGCCTGTCCATTGATACTAGACTCCCCAATCATGGAAAACACCCTCCCTGCATCTAGCCTGTCCAGCCCTGCTAGATTTTTTATACATTTCAAATCAGATTCCCTCGCATCCTTCTAAAGATGAGCAAATGCAGGCCAAGTCAAGCAGTCAAATCGTTGTGCCCAGAGTGTGGCAGTAGTTGGGGGCCTGGAGTGGGGACTTTGGCAGTCGGTGGCCTGACAGCTCATTGCAGTTATAGCAGCTGGGGGCCTGGATCTAGGACTTCAGTTGTCAGAAACTGAGCCCAATACAGGAAGAACGAGCACAATGCAGCAGTGAGGGAGGTTCCCCAGCACCTGTGGTGGTGAGATCAGTCAGCCGGAGGTCTGCCAGAGAGCGGGGCAAAATGAAGGTGATTGAGCTCTTGTAGAGCGAGTGCAGCTCTGCGTGGCTAAGAAAAGACCGTTTTTAGGAGAAAGTGAGGACTGCAGATGCTGGAGATCAGATTCGATGAGTAGGGTGCTGGAAAAGCACAGCAGGTCAGGCAGTATCCGAAGGGCAGGAGAATCAACATTTTGGGCATAAGTCCTTCATCAGGAATCTTGCCTGACCTGCTGTGCTTTTCCAGCACCACACTCATCAACTCTGATCTCCAGCATCTGCAGTTCTCACTTTCTGGAGGCTGGAATCAAACTCAGGTCCCTGGTGCTGACAGGCAGCAATACAAACCGCTGAGGTACCATGCAGCTTGGAGGAAAGAGCTGTATCTATGATGATGCTGGGAATGGTGACATTGTACATTTTTCACTGCACTCATGTACTTTTGTACTTGAGTACACCTGACAATAAATTCTAATTCATAAGATAGTCATGCCACCCCCAGTATCAGCCTAGGGAATCTTTGCTGTACTCCGAATATAGCACATATATACTTTCTTAGATAGGGAGACTAAAACTGCACTGTTCTCACCAGGACCCTATATAACTGCAATAAGTCATTCCTACTTCTGAACTCTCATTCCTTTTCAATGAAGGTTAATATAGCATTTGTTTGTCCATACAGAGGTCTAAATCACTTTGAAGCCTCCTTGCATCTTCCCCACAACAGTCTTGTGTTATCAGCAGACTTGAAAATATGAGATTCCCTGATCCAGGTAATTTGTGTAGATCATGAAGAGTTGGGCCCAAGCACTGATCTTTGCAGTGGGAGAAAGCGAGAACTGCAGATGCTGGAGATCAGAGATGCGTGTGCGGTGCTGGAAAAGCACAGCCGGTCAGGCAGCATCCGAGGAGCAGGAGAATCGAAGTTTCAGGTCCTTCCTGAAGGGCTTGTGTTCGAAATGTTGATTTCTCCTGGTCCTCGGATGCTGCCTGACCTGCTGTGCTTTTCCAGCGCTACATTCTCGACTCTGATCTTTGCAGTATCCCACTTGCCACTGCCTGACTCTTAGAACAAGTTAGTTCCACTGTTTTTCCAGTCTATCAACTAATGCTTGGTCCATGCCAATATAATCACCCTCTATCACGTTTCATCTTTGCGCACTAACCTTTGTATGAGCAATTGAATCAAAAGCCTTCTGAAATTGCAAATACACCATATCCACTGGTTTCCCTCATCTATTCTATTAGTTACATGCTCAAAATTGCTAATAGATCTATTAAGTATGTTTTCCCATTCATAAACCCATGTGTTCTGTTATCACACGTTTTATAATTGGCTCCAGCATTTCCCTTCTACTAAATGTTAGGATAACTGATCTGTAATTCTGTTTTTTTTTCTCTCCCTCATTACTTTATACATAATAGGGTTATATTTACTACACCAATCTATAGGAACTGTTTCAGAGTTTGTAGCATTTTGAAAGATGACCACCAATACATCCAACATTTCCAGAGTCATTTCCTTTAGTACTCTGGGACATAGATTATCAGGCCCCTGGTGATTTGTTAGCCTTTAATCCCATTAACTTCCCCGAGCACTATTTTCTTACTTATACTGATTTCCATCAGTTTTTCTGTCTCCCCAGACTCTTAGTTCTCTAATGTTTCTTGGCGATTGCTCATGCGTTCTTTTGCAAAGACAGAAGCAAAGAATATATTCATTTCTTCTGGAATTCTATCATAATTTCACATCTTGACTGTAAGAAACCTACATTTGTCCTTACTAAACTTTTTCTCTTCACATATTTATAGAAGCTTTTACAGTCAGTTTTTATGTTCCCTGTAATGTTACTTATACTCTATTTCAGGCATGCTGCTTTTTTTCATTTTTAATTATTCCTCTTTGGATCTACTCCCTAATTTATTTTGTAAGCCAAGGTTGAGTCACCTTTCCTCTTTACCTCATTGTCATGCACATGTTCTTTAAAGACAAGCCATTGCCTATCCACCCCCACCTTTTTTTAGTAAGGTCCCCCAATACGTCTTTGCCAATTCATACCTCATTGTTCCCTTTATTTAGATTCAAGGCTTCATCTTAAATGAATAATTTACCATATTATGGGTATTCTTCTCCAAGGGACAGGCATAATACGATTGTAAACCTCTCCTTTCTCATTGCAGTCATTGTTTAGAATAGCCTGTTCTCTGGTTGGTTCCTCAATGCATAAATCTTTAAAAAAAAACCACTCTAGCAAATCCTCACAGTATCATTGTTAATTTGGTTATCCAATCTATCTGTAAATTAGTCATCTATAATGGCCTATAGTAGTCTAGAGGACCAATGACAAACAGCAGATTGCCTTTAATGGGAATAATTGATTATTAGGTCACTGTTAGATGCATCTGACCATGATTGCAACAGGATCCAAGTTGCTCGCTGTGTTCCTACTATCTGTCTTATTATCATTGCTTTGCAGTTCCAGGAATTTTTGTTCAAATACCAGAAATGTTATTGTTTATTTGACAAGGGATAAAGCCACTCACAATTCCAAAGAAAAAGGTTTTATAGGATATTGCATCTGCTATAAATAATCTTTTACAGCACAGGCTTGTAATTTTGTTTTATATAAATAAGAAATTGTCTAATATTCTGTCCCTTTCATTTGTGCCTTTTGAACCTGGCTTTCTCTTACCTTAGTATGTTTAATATTTGTCTCCTTGGCTGCTTTGTTCCCTCTTCTGGAATTTCTTCTCAACACATTGCATCCTAATGCTGCATACATGCCCCCATTAGTCATTGTTGTCATTCAGCAGCTGTAGTGAAGATGAGGCACTGGGCAGAATACAGCTAGCCTTATCTTCCTGATGTTGGTGTGGGAGCTTTAAAAACAATTCTAACACAGATGTAGGTGCCCTGGCGACAGTAACATTTATTGTCCATTTCTAATTCCCATTAAGAGTATGATAATGAACTGCCTTCTTGAACTGAAAAATCAGTAAACGGAACTTATACGGAAATTTCAATGTAAAACAATGTGGTAGTGTCAGATTTAAATAGACATTATCCCAACAAAAGATCATTGCAAGGCAGCATCTTGATCTGCATCCCCTCTCAAGACTCACTCTCCAAATCACACATCAACCTGATGTGGAACTATCACCATTCCTTCATGGTAAAGGGGTCAAAATCCTGGAACTCCCTTCCTAACAGCACTCAGTGTCTCTACACAGATGGTCTGTAGCAGTTCAAGAATATTCTCAATATCATATAGGAGTCGGCATTAAATGCTGCCCTTGATGTTTTCCAGATCATGTATCTCTGTACCACAACAAGGGATCACCAGTCTACAAGGTTTAACAGGTAATGAAAGATCAAGCAGAATTGTACGTTTCCTAAGTGTATTTATTTTATACATAACTATGACAACTGGGAAGTAACACTGTAAACACAGATCACAAGGATACAGTATGCTCATGCCCATAGATTCCTGAAAAGAGGGTCTACCATTGAAGATACAGTCACACAATAGAAATACAGTGAAAAAAACATTGAAACTACTTTGAATAAATTAGTAATATAACAAAACAATTCCCCCATCTTTTTCAAGCTGAGGGGCTTTCTATCTGGTTTTAATATGCAGAAATTTAATGTTTCCCTACGTTTCTGCAAGACTGTTGTAGTAAACTATTAGGAGCCCAATGCGGCTTTAACAACATTGTGAACAAGAAAAACATGTTCGACCTCATCCTTTAATTCTCCCCATTCCCCTCCCTCCCCCTTTCCATTGCTGAGCACCACATCAAAGCTGCAGTATCCCTTCTCATCAGGTAGCATCAGCTCATGGTACATCAATTGTGCACAGCACTCATTGAAAAGGAACTTTATGCCTTACCCTGCCCTGCATCTTCATAGTGCAATAGTTGGGCTACCAGTCCCCAAAGTTGGTATAAACAGAATAAGGGACACCACGAGGGGCAGTACTAACAGAATGCTGTCAAGAAATCAGAGATATCCATCCATCAGTAGTTCCCAAAAGGCAGATCTCATATTCTGCAGGAAAATATGTTTGCTAGCGCAGTGTGAGGAAACACCAGACCCACAATTACAAACAGGCACATTTTAAATCCTACTGGCTGCAAAATGCCAGTGAGCAGCTGAAGTAAAATTCTGTTCGTGCCATTCTGCAGATCAGCCCTTTTTGCAAAACAGCAAAGTTTGAAAAACCTAAAAAGCAGATAAACATACCTAGATCAGGTTGTTCCTGTACGGTGGGCAGTCACTTTATGTGCTCTGACAAATCTGCATGTTGGTACTTCTCAGACCAGGCTGCTCCAGATTGAGTTTACCCAATATACTTCTGGTTTCAGGGTAAATTATTGCTCGCAACCATAACTATTTGCAACAACTTGGGACTGAGCAGATACTCCTTATCAAAGTCACAGTTAATACTGCATGCGTTCCAAGAGCACAATGTGGTCCAAGATCCTAAGCAAACCTGGTATCATTTCTTTAATTCTCTATTTCTTTTCATCGACCTTGAATTTTAAAACTGCTGTGCTGTCTGCAGAAAATAACGAGAAAGGAAGTTGGAACCTGACATTTTAAAACGTTCAGAGCTGGACGTCTCTCATTTCCTGGTCCCGTCAACCTCTGGTTCTCTGTAATTGAGCATGGTTAGATGGAAATGTCACTCAAATGCTGGTTCCTTAGTAATGTGCTACCATAGAAACAAAGGACCTAAAAAGATAGGTGCAGCTCAGAAACTGAATTGACGCTTAACTCATTTGTAATTGTTTTTGAAAAAAATCTTTAAACAACTAAGATACAACAGGTTAAATATTAAAAAGTACATTGCTAAACAACGGTAGCCCGTATTAACAAATTCTGGGCTGAATTACTTCAGAGTACATTTAATTCACTGTCAGTGTCTTGGAGGGCCATGAGGATCCAGGGCTGCTCAAAATATACTTGTCAATGAGTCACAGAATTGGTGCAATGCTTCTCAGAAAATATCCAGCAATAACTCTGTTAAGAAGCAAGATTGAAAGCTGCAGAGATGTTTAAACAGTACTATTTGAGTGCTGCTTATTTCTCCCATGAGGTAAGAGAAGGAGATGAGTGTAGTGGAGTGACTGGTTTATTTGTGAATGGGAAACTTGAGCCATTCAAAATCCACTGCACTGGTAAAATAAAATATTGTATTTATTAACAGTCCTTACTTGCTGAACTAATGAGCAACATGCATCTGCCACTAAAGTACCACTCAAATACCTGAATTATTTGACTGCTTTGAACAGCCATGTTGGTCCACACCTACATATGCCCAATAAAAGATTAAAAAACAATTCTGAGATTTAAAAATATTACTGACTCCCACCCCCCTACCCCATGATAACTTTCTTCCCCACATGAGCCTCCACTGTCTCCAATGCTATTTAAACTTGTGACAAACCATTTCCAGATCTTTAACCCTTGATACGGTCAGCCTGAATGCACATGCATGATGACCTTCACTACTGCTTGGTCCTAGCTGCAGATCTATAGCTCCCAGCATGCTCCATTAAACAGTTGGCTCCAGCTCAGAGGGATGGCCAAGTTCATGGTGACCTTCCTCTCTTCTCCTCTCTCCCCCCCCCCCCCCCAAAGTGCAAGGACTGTCCTGTTTTCTGGAATGTAATGAATTACATGTATGGTAGGCAATGAATGGACCTTCCACTTTTCCAGCTTACATTGAGAAGTACTCCTTTCACTTTCCCTTTGTCTTTCATTTCCCATTGACTAACTGAGGCACTGGAATAATGACAATTCAGTACCTCATTTATGGGCTATTCCACAAGGAATGCAAATGTTTAATTTTTATGGGGAGAAAGGCTTATAGTAAGAGATGGACACAGTGACAGACATGCATCAGAGTGCTCAGGTCCCTGCCACTGAGCCCTGGAAACATTCTACATCCATTGAATCATATCTAGCCCCTTCTTAATAGCTAGAAAATACAAATTAATTTGGATTCAGGATTACCTCGTGTGCAAGAAAGCTTCACGTAGAGTGCAGTGACGACCGGGAAACATTCAGATGAACAGAATTACGTTTAATATACGGTGCCTTACTAATTTTCTCTAAGAGTGTTTGTTATTTTGGGTTGGATAACACATTTTCAAAAGCATTTAATGATGTGCCAGGAACTTTGAGAGTAGGACGTGATAGGTTTTAGCTCAAGTATCATTTTCTGCTGCCTACTACACATGAACAAGCTTCGCTGTTCTGCTCCATGGCTGTTGCTTCACACTTGCTGAGAGAATCATCCAGTAACAAAGCCACCAAGGAGGACTATGGTTCAATCACCTGGTTAAACAGGTCAAGTAAATCAGTAAGATTTCCTTATGAGTTGTTTACGACTGCTCTTTTAGCTGGGAACTTACACTGAAGTCACTCCAGCAGATGCTGCAGGCTCTTGCAACTTTTTGGTATATTCTGTTTATCATCTGCGCTCTATGTACGATTCATCCCTCCCCTTCTTTCACAGCATCGGATATTAAGATGATACCAGTCACAGTTTAAACATCTGACAAACCTGGCAGTGTCAGAACAATGTTAAGAGCTTACTATAATACCATTCAACTTGAAAAGGCAGGGCTATGGAAATTACCTCAATCCACTTTACCCACAGACAGCTTGGCATACAAAGGTTTGATGTTCACAATAAAATGCTTACACGTGTTTGTGCTGACACGCCACGCAGTTTCATTCAACTGTAGTCCCTAAACTTGGTCACACAGGGCAATGCTCCAGGTCAGTGTCTGTCTCTAGGGGGAAACCAATCCAGGTTACAGCCTTTCTTACTCAAAAAGGGGATACTGCAGTTTTATGGGATAGATAAGATCCTGTAAACCAGGGCTCTCAGAACTTCATGATCCAGACTGGAATATACACTTCAAAAGACAAAAATAAAGATTTTGGAACAACGTAGCAAAATAGCAATCTTAAAAATTACACAGTAGAATTAGTTTGAAACTTGTAACTACTGCAAATACTTGTAAGCAAAGATGTATAAAGTCAACATATTTTAAAAGGATGGCAACATAACCGCTTCATGTTAGGAACAGCTTGCAGGTCAGTTTTATAAACAAACCTGCCAGCTGCATTATGCCAATGTGCTTTCCTACAAATTATTAAATGCCTCCACTGTATCAGCAGGATGTATTTCTGTAACTACATGAACAATAGGTGAAAACCAATTCCTTCTGGGGACGGGCAGCAGGAAATAGCTCTCACTCTTCTGGTTACATTCACTGGAAGTCTGCAACAGTCTTGCGCTTATTTATCTTCATTATCCAGTGTTGTAAAGGAGAGATTGTGATAACTGAAAGAGCCTTACTTTGTGATACTTGTATCTAAGACCCTTACAAAAGTTCTAACCTCACGGTGCACAGTCCTTTGCAGTAATCCAGCAGTGGTCCGTGATCTGACTCTTGGGACATTACTCTGATACATTTTCTGAAGAACGTGCAACAGCCTTCCAAAGAGCTGGCGAGCCACAGGCTCTGTGCATTAAATTGCTGGCACAGTGAGATTAACCCTGGCAAGATACTGAAGGGAATAATATTCAAGGGAAGAAGTGAAGTTCAAAACAAACCCGCACACCTGTCAGCTAAAGAACCTGAGTGTTAACCTATGGAGTCCTTCACTCACATTCAGGTGGTCGTAAATGAGGAAAATTGTCCCAACATTTACAAATATACAGCAATCCATGCAGTCTCAGTCTTTGGGAGCAGTAGGAGATTACCTGGCCTGCTTGCTGCTTTGGTACCGAGTGGGTGCCCCCACATGGCACCTGCCACTGTACAATAGGCCTCAGTAAGTGAATGGCATTGCTCCCTTTTTTCACAAGATGCATTAGTATCAGTACAGGCAGTGCTGTTCCATGTGACTATGTAATAATTTTATACATTGTGATATAACAAACAGTTCGAACAACAAACTCATTTTTTTCTGTCTAGCAATTTGCCAGAAGTTGACAGTATTTTTGTCTGTGGCATCATCGCTGCGATGAGTATCTGAATAAGCAATCATAAGGTATGTGCTTGAGGGGGAAAGTTCAGTACCTTTCCCTCCCGAATAATAGGTAAAGAATTAGGAACAGTTCGGAATATGCTATTGGTTCTGGAGTTGAATCTCTTCCAGAATACTAATGAGATTCTCCAGTCCAAAGAGATAACCTGTGTCAGGCCCATCATGCACAGTTTGGTCATCCCGAAACCCCTTGAATGTGCTGTGGGCAAAGTCTATCATCCGCACATCAATTTGCGGCTGATCCTGAATGCTGCTTGAGAAGGAAGATGAGGATGAACTGGTGCTTGCCTGCAGGTTGTCTTGGTTCATTGCTCCTGTGGATTTGTTTCGATGATCTGTCTTTCGCTCCTTTCCATCATAGATGATCAACAAAGAGCTGGAATAGAAGCGGTAAGAAGCTTGCTTCTCCAGAACCTCCTTGAGGGTGCGAAGTTTCAGCAGAATAGCATCAAACAAGTCCACACGTAGGTACCTGCCGTTGTGCAGAAACTGATACAGAGCTTTGCTAAACCCTTCGATGGAAAGACTGCGACCATAATACTTGTTCCTGCACACATAATGCCCTGAGTCTAACTGGTACACCTGAAAACACAAAGCATAACTGGTAAACATGGCTTCTTGGACAAATCAGTTACAACCAAGTTCACTGCTGGTCAACTAACATATAATACTATGAATTTATTTTCAACCTTTATATCCAGATAGACAAGGCAATGACTTCATGGTATTTTCACTGGACTGTTAATCCAAAGACCCAGATAATGTTCTGGGGACCTGGATTCAAATCCCGCCACAGCAGATGGTGGAATTTGAATTCAATAAATATCTGGAATGAAGAGTCTAATGATGACCATTAATCCATTGTTGATTGTCTGAAACACCCATCTGGCTCACCAATGTCCTTTAGGGCAGGAAACTGCCATTTCTACTGGATCTGGCCTACATGTGACTCCATACCACAGCAATGTGGTTGACTCTTAACTGCCTTCTGGGATGGGCAATAAATACTAGTCTAGCCAGTGACACTGTCATCCCATGATTAATGTCCTGCCTTTGTTGTACGCTCTCAATATCGCTTGATTTATTCTCTGTCCCACCACATAGCTACTGTCAGAGGGCCTACGGACCTTTCATACTTCTTTCTCTTTTTATTTCTTATTTGCATTCAAATAGATTCTGTGTCTTCTGATCCAAGGTAATATCTTACTACTTCTTCCATCTCATACTAAATGCTTCCCACCACCCTTCTGGTGTGTTCTTTCAAAACGTCAGATACCCCTGAATACTTAGTGCCCAGGTTTTATCTCCATAATGGCTATAAGATCGTGCACATTAACCTGTTTTGTGCCACTAGTTCTTTACTTTGTTGCAAATATTACACACTTTCAAGTAAAAAGCTATTAATCCTACCTTCTTATTGTTTCTCCCTATCTTTGACCCTTTTTACTTCTGCTTTTCTATGTACATTCTGTCTCTTCCAGTCCCACTCTTGGTTTGTAAGCTTAATATCCCCTTTCCCAGCCCGTTCCTCACCCCAGCACAACATCCAAAATTCTCTAAAGCCCTCTGTATAGCTCTGGTTACTTGACTCACCAGGACCATGATCCCAGCATAGTTCAAGTGAATCCCACAAGAATAGCTCCCTCCTGGGTTCTCTCTCTCCCCAGTGTCCCCATATTACACTGTACATCTCGCAAGAACCTTGTGACTATTGGACAACTGCATGGGCCAAAGCTCCTTGATAGTAACTGCCTGAGTTCTAATAGCTGCCTCACTTGCAATCACACTTGCCACCTCCTGAGCACAAATCAAGTTTCTAATCACATAATCTGAAGGGTGTGACTATCCTCTGGAGCAAAAAGTGTCCAGGTAAATGCCCAGGGAACATGTCAAGGAATAGACATTGTTTGAGATATCAGGAGAATTTAGCTTCTAGATTTTAAGAAAAAAACATCAAAAACATTTATTCAAAAGTTGGCCTTGATAACAAAAAAGGGCTAGAATTTAAAGGGAGAAAGTTTTACTATAGTTCTGAATTGGATAACACCTGGAGTACTGCGTACTGGAACACAGCACCTATTATCACCACCCAACCGCCTGCAAATGAACAGTTTGCATTGAACTGATTAAACCTGTCATTTAATGTAAATTGGAAACTCTAGTCACGCGAAGACCAAACTCTGTCACCTCAGCTTTCCTCCTTCCCCACTATCCCACTTCTTTACCTGTTACTTCTTGCATTGCAGCTCATTTCTTATCCATTCAACAGTTTTTTTAAAGAATAGTTTGAATCGCACAATGGGTTAAGTTTCTTTCAGCAGCAGATAAACAAAATAATTGATGTCAAACTGAATGGCAGGCTACATTTTATGATGTTAAATGAGTCACTTACTTGCATTCCGCACACTCGCACACCCAGTGCTCCAGAGGTACTCAGCTCACATTTTTTAATCTGTCGTGCCGCTTTCTCCTCAGATGCATCATCCCCGTGCTGCCTGGTCCCCATTTTTAGGTCCAGAATACAAGGATAGCCAAAATGATGAACCACATTCTCCAGGAGTAGGAATTCTTTGAAGAGCTTCGTTAAGGAATGTCTATGCTTTTCTATCCGAAACAGCAAGTATTATCCAAACACGCATAGTGTGTATAGTGTTTATGTTAGTGGATTTTACACGGAAGGGCCTGCACTGCTGATTGGGAGACAGGACAAAATCCCTCCAACACCAGATAGCAAAATTCAATTAAATAAATCTGGAGTATAATGCTAATATCAGAAATGGTGACCATGGAGGCTCACCACCACCCCCCACTCAAGGGCAATAAGAGGTAATAAATGCCAGTCTTGTCAGTGATGCCTCCATCCCATTATTTATTTTTAAAAAACTATTTCAATTGAAAGGGGATTCTCAAAAGATTTCTTATTAGTAGGCCTCTGCTCCTTTACTTTAAGGTGAGCTCTGATTTTGTACTCAGTCCATCCTCAAGTCTTTCCAAAGATATCACAGAGTAACTCTTAGACCTACATCAGATAAAAAGAAACTGGAAGAGTTTGCCCAATACTAAATAAGCCACTAACTCCTCAAACTCTGATTATGCAAGGGACTTTCAAACTAAACATAGCACAATTTCTTCCTCTCAGATTCCACTCAAGAAAATATCATTTTGGATCAGTGGGTGGAATATAAATTAGTATATCAAACAGTGACCTAGAGGTTCTGATTACATTCTAATGGTACAAAGGTATTTCTTTTCAAATATTTTCTCTTTTTTGCCATTGCCTCTCATCCTCTCTCAAACACACTACCTCACGCTCAGCTATTACTTCATCTGTCTTAAGTGGTCTTTCTATATCTTCAAGTCTTGATAGTGAGAAGGGATGCTGATATTTGACTTTGGAAACTGACAGTCAAGCTGAATTCTATTTCACTTACATTAAATACTTGCCTCTTTGCCAAGAGGATTCACAGTGTAGTGATCAGAGGCAGAAGTCTAGAGAGTGTTTATGTCAAAAGTTTTCAACCAGGCCTAATAAGGTCAACTAAAATGACTGGCATTTGCCAAAAATGGATAACTTAACACAGATCAAAACCAAATTTCTAGTTTCTGGTTGTATGGCTTGGTATCAAGATTCTTATTAATGCTTTTAAAAATGATACTATGGGAAAGGTCAGCTCAAATATACTTTTGCAGTCTGGATTATAGAAGTGGCTTTTATAAAATGTATAACACTGATCAATTATGCAAGGTTTGTGAAGGTTTGTAGCTCAGTTTGAGGTTAAGGGTGTAGGTTTGCTCGCTGAGCTGGAGGTTTGATATCCAGACGTTTCATTTCCTGGCTAGGTAACATCAGTGGCGACCTCCAAGTGAAGCAAAGCTGTTGTCTCCTGCTTTCTATTTAGAGGTTTGTTCTGGATGGGGTTCCTGGGGATGTCATTTCCTGTTTGTTTTCTGAGGGGTTGATAGATGGTATCTAGATCTGTGTTTGCTTATGGCGTTGTAGTTGGAGTGCCAGGCCTCTAGGAATTCTCTGGCATGTCTTTGCTTAGCCTGTCCCAGGATAGATGTGTTGTCCCAGTCGAAATGGTGGTTTTTTTCATCAGTGTGTTGGGCTACGAGGGAGAGAGGGTCGTGTCTTTTTGTGGCTAGCTGGTGTTAGTGTATCCTGGTGGCTAACTTTCTTTGTGTTTGTCCTACGTAGTATTTGTGACAGTCCTTACATGGAATTTGTAGATGACGTTGGTTTTATCCATGGGTTGTACTGGGTCTTTTAAGTTTGTTAGTTTTTGTTTGAGCGTGTTGGTAGGTTTGTGTGCTACTAGGATTCTGAGGGGCCTTAGTAGTGTGGCTGTCATTTCTGAAACTTCTTTGATGTATGGTAAGGTGGTTAGGGTTTCCGGTGGTGTTTGGTCTGTTTGTCGTGGTTTGTTCTTGAGGAATTTGCGGACTGTATTTTTTGAGTATCCGTTCTTCTTGAATACGTTGTATAGGTGGTTCTCCTCTGGTTTTCCGAAGTTCGTCTGTGCTGCAGTGTGTGGTGGCTCGTTAGAATAGTGTTCTGACACAGCTTCGTTTGTGTGTGTTGGGATGGTTGCTGGTGTAGTTAAGTATTTGGTCAGTGTTTGTCGGTTTTCTGTATATGCAGGTTTGTAGTTCTCCGTTGTCCTTTCTTTCGACTGTGACATCCAGGAATGTGAGTTTGTTGTCGGTTTCTTCCTCCTTGGTGAACTTTATGCCTGTGAGGGTGTTGAGGAGGTTAAATGTCTCTATCTTGTTTCGTTTTGTGATGACAAAGGTGTCATCTACGTAGCGGACCCAGATTTTTGGTTTGATGGTTGGTAGGGCTGTTTATTCTAGTCTTTGCATTACCGTTTCTGCTATGAATCCTGATAGCGGAGATCCCGTTGGTTTGATTGTAGACTATGTTGTTAAAGGTGAAGTGGGTGGTGAGGCACAGGTCCACTAGCTTCATGATGTTTTCGTTGGTAATGTGGTTGATGGTGGTTGGGGTGTGTGTGATGGTCTCTAGTGCAGTAAGTGTTTCCTTTGCCAGGTCGATGTGAACAGTGCTGTTACGTCGAATAAGATCATTGTTTCGTCTTCCTCTATTTTGGTATTTTTGATGATTTTTTAGGAATTCCTGGGTGGAGTGGATGGAGTGCTGTGACTCTTCTACTCGGTATTTCAACTTACAGACTGGCCAAAGAACGACTCAAGACTGAAAGACTCATCAAGTGTCTTTTCAAACATAAGCACAAATACCCTGTCCAATACCACTTCTGTATCAATTTTGAATCCGTCAACTGCTTAGGAACTTGACTTAAATTTTCCTCCTTTAATCTCACCGTTTCTTCAGCTCTCTCTTCCTTTAAGACACTCTCCAAACCTACTTTATTGACCAGGTTTTTCGTCACTTGTTCTAATATCCCTATGTGGTTCAGTGTCAATTGATGAAAGGCTTTTGCCCGAAACGTCGATTTTCCTGCACCTCAGATGCTGCCTGACCTGCTGTGCTTTTCCAGCACCACTCTGATCTAAACCCCAGTGTCAATTTTAGTCTGATAATGCTCCCATGAAGCACTTTGGCACATTTTACTATATGAATAAAACCAGTGTTTAGTCCCAAATGGCTTTGTCTTTCCCATACTTAAAGCCACAATAATTTTTATTGTTTGCATTGAGAATTTCTAGCCTATAAGCTTTTAATCTATCAGAAAGCAAAAAATACAGTTTTTCTGCACTTCATGAAATCTGCAGTTGCCTCACCCACATCTCAACAATGGAAAACCAAAGGGTTGCAATCAGCAATTTCAAAACAACTATTAAAAAAATGCATGGGACTAACCCTAACCTTAATTCAGTCATTGCTTGTCAGAAGCAAAGCAACAACTTAGAAACTGCTGACTCCACACGTGTAATTGTAAAGTAAATTAGCAGCTTCTGCTAGTTGGACAACATCCAAGACTGTATGTACAAAAACAAACTTAATGCAGGTTAACCCTTTGGGGCTGATGCATCACACCCTGAGACATCGTGACTGAGCAGATTCATCAAAACAAGGAAAAACTAAATTGTTCATTTCCTTGTTCCAGTCACACAACTGCACCTTGCACGTCTTATGTTTCTATTGATAAAGGCATGTCCAATATTTTCTGTTTTACTTTCCTGGCATAGACAAACACTTTGTCATAATCAATGTTCACAAAGACTCTATTCACTACACTTAAGACCAACACATTTAAAAGCAGTAATCTCCATAACATTCACACATCAACAGACAAATGCTGATGCAAAGTGAAAAATCTTTTAACTACACCAATAACATACATTCATATAGCACCTTCAATGTAGAAAGATTTCACCCTGCCCTTCAGAGAAAGACACTCAGAAGTGGCAAGGTAAAGAACAATATGTGATCAAATACTTGAGATATTGGTGAGTTTCAATGAAAATCTTAAAGGAGAGAGGGTGAAGGGGTAGAAAATTAGAGGAAGGAATACCAGAGTAGGAATAACACAAATATTTTTCAAGGCAGCTGAAACAGTAAAGGGCTTGGAGGTGATGAAGGGGTAGTGTTAGGAATGGAGTATATTAGAGTAAGGGAGCTGCAATGGCATAAACAGAATCAACCTAAGAATAATCATTTTAAATGCAATGCACTGAGAATGACTGGTCAATGTAGATCAAAAGCACAAAGATGATCAGTGAATGTGATTTAGTGCATAACAATATATAAGTAGCAGTGTTTAACTATTGCTATAGCTTAAAGAGAGAGAGTGTGGAATAGATGACCATGAGGAAAATGCAGTAGTTGATTCTATAGGCTCCAGAAGCATGGATGAGGGTTTCAGTAGATTTGCTGAAGTTGGGCAGTTGTAGATAAGGTTATTCAGGTGGAAGCAGCCAGTCTTTGTGATAGAGACAATATGAGTCTGAAACACAACTGAGAATCAAATACGATGCCAGAATTGCATATATTTAGTCAAGATAGTAGGAAAATAGAGGTGGGTAATGGACTCAAAGCAAGGATGTGTAACCCTGGAAAAGGAGTTGAAGATAATGGCTTTGAACTTCATAATGTTTAGTTGAATCGGGGGAACCTGTGACAACACCTTTATACTCCACCTATGTGGCTGATACCTGCACTTTATAAACGTACAGCATTAAATGTATTGTGTAAGATTACAGAACAGCTAACTGAGATGATATCCATGTTTTCAAATGGGCACGTGAATTAATGAATACTTCCAGACATGGTATATCTAGTAGTGATGGTCTGCCTAAGTAAGGACAGTCCTCTGGTTATTTCCCTACACCTTGTGATCTTGACCATTCTTCATCAGTTGCTTGTGGAAGCTGCTTATTTTTAATTTAAATGAGCAATATGACAAAGGAAAATAATGCACAAGACAGTTTCTCAGCACCTTCTGCATTAATGCTGAAAAGAAACAAATCCTCTTCCCAGAGGATCCTCCTCAACCTGTAAGCAGCCGTCACTTTTTCAGATTCTAAATTCCACTGTCAACATTGAAAGTTTGCTCGTTCTGCTGTTGGTGAAGGTTTGCAACCTTGAGCATCAGAACCCCCTCTCTCTCTCTCTCTCTCTCTCTCCCCCCCTCTCTCTAAACTTGGGATGACTTGTAAAAAGGGCAGCAAGGAGCCACCTAGTATCAAATGATACTTCTACATTAGCTACATAAAGTTGCCTGTGAAACACTGCTGGTCTCTGTTGTCTGAGCTTATGATGTATATAAAACAGTGCAACACTACACAGCACAGCATCATGACCCTGTAATGAGTCTGTCACATCCAATTAAAATAAGGCCGTTGCTAACATAAAACATATACAATTAACAAGACCTGCTTCCAATGTTTAGTAAGAAAACTGAGAAGTATAACGGAACAACTGTCTATGCCAGGAAAGTAAAACAGAAAATATCGGACATGCCTAGTCAGCCAACACCTGTGAAAAAGCAATATATGACACTTCAAGTGTGAAGCACATCAATGACCAAGAAATGTTCATCCTGTTACTTCTCACTGTTTGATGTGTTGTGTACATGCAACATTTTCTCTATTTAAGGACACGGACATCTGACAAGCAAACCTCACCCTACATTTAATAAAAGCAAACATTGCAGATCCTGGAGATCGGAAAAACTCAGCAGGTCTATTTTCTCTCTCCACATGTTACTAGAGTTAAGGTTTTTTGAGTCGATTCTGATTCTTCAGTTTTACAGTCCACGTGGTAAAGCACACTGATTCTCCAGCCCCACTACACCCTGGGCTGATACAAGCTTTAAAGAATTAATCAAGCTTTGCAAAAAAATGTCAATCTGCTTCTCTGATGAAAACAGGTAAACAGAAAATATTGACCAGGTTTCTATATTTAACAAGAACTACTGTATATTGCAAATAAATAAGCTCTAACCAAAGCGGACAGAAGTGTCAACTATCCACGGTTTAAACACTAACGCCATTCTTGAAAAAACAGACACACATTCAAGAAACAAACAAAACACTGATGCCAAGGGTGGAGGAAAAAAGCACTGGGAAGCATAGGTCATAACACCAGTCCACAGAAACAGCGAGACCTTCCCTTTGCTTTGCAGGTTCTCTTGTCCTCCAATCTCCTTATCTAGATTCTTTCCCCACTTCACAAGCAGTATAGCGTGATAAGTGGACTCATTATTAACTCTCTTGGTTACTGGGGTTAAAAGCAATGGCTTACAGCAACTGGTGGCAGGTAATAAGTAGCTTTCTTTGGACTTCAGAAAGATGAAAACGCAGAACGTGCTTCTTCAGCAGTCCAGAGACTTCTCCCACCCTTCTTATAAACACTAAAACTATGCACCTGTCCAGAAGCTAATCAACAAATTGTCATCGGGCTAAATGATTTCCAACATTTGCAACTTTCCAACGTTTGCACAAACCAATCAGCAATCTGTTGCTGGATCAACCTCACTCTGCACACAACCCCCCCCAAGTGCCTTAGCCTCTTACCTCTCCTCGAGCTTCGAGCAACTGTGTGTATAGTGTTTGCACATTCTCCGTGTCTCCTTGGGTTATCTCTGGGTGCTCCAGTTTCCTTCTGCAGTTCAAAGATGTGCAAATTAGGTGGATTAGCCTTGCTGAGTAGCCCACAATGTCCAGGGATATGCAGGTT
Source organism: Chiloscyllium punctatum (assembly GCF_047496795.1). Taxonomy (NCBI): domain Eukaryota; kingdom Metazoa; phylum Chordata; class Chondrichthyes; order Orectolobiformes; family Hemiscylliidae; genus Chiloscyllium; species Chiloscyllium punctatum. The sequence goes on from NC_092750.1 coordinate 72,261,875, forward strand.
AGGATTAGCCATGGGAAATGCAAGGTTACAAGGATAGGGTAGGGGGGTTGCTCTGCATTGAATACTCTTCGGAGCATCGGTATGGACTTAATGGGCAGAATGGCCTGCTTCCACACTTTTGGGATTCTATGATTCTACATTTTAAGTATTAAAGCAATCTGAAAGGTAACACAGGAAGAATAAAGAACCTATTCTCACAATTAAAATTCTAAATTATAATCACAGCAGTGCTAATTATTATAATTAAATTATGACAATCGAAAGATTTTTCTGCACTATACCTTTGACAAAAAAAATTGAAGTCCTGCCTCTATTGTGATCCCAGAGATCAGAGTGGACTAATAATTTCCATAGTATGCATATAAAGATAAGTCGCCTTATGGACATAGGAAATAGAAATACAAAATACAATACAATACAGAACATCAACCAGTTGCAGTAATAACACATTAACTGTTGGCATTGCCAGCTGTTACATAATAGAACGAACCTATCATCAAAGCAGCTTAACTGAAGTATTCAAACAAACCATGCTGTAATACCACCCCTCTTTTTTTAAAATCATGAACCTCACTGGTAAATGTACTTTCTAGCTCAATTGAGAGAAAACGGTCTTCATCCACTAATAATGAGAAACTAAATTACAATGCTTAATATAGTCAATTCAATAGCATCATATTCACTTCATACTCCAATCAGCATAATGTTTCCCTGCCATTCAGGAACAAAAATCAGGAAGTTCTTCTTCCTACATGGAGTAAAAATCTAGGAATTTCTCTTTGAAAAGGCTATGGATGTTGGATCTCTATAAATTCTTTAAGTGGAGACTGATGGATTGTTGCATACAATAGCTTGATGCATTTCAGAAATGACTCTAATCAAAAGGCATTGCCTCCAATTCTCTCAGCTCGTGTCCTGCTGAAATACCAATCTCTGGTCTCAGTCCCAGGAGATGACAATCTCCGATCCAACCTCCCCTCCTCTGCAACATTCAACTCATCCAAAGGGAAGAAACTCCTTCAGAATCTTAGTCCATCCCACTTAAATGTTCTGTTCCTCTTATTTTAAGATTTTGCTAATCTCCCTTTACCTTAAAATCTACCATAGATAGATAGTAGTATCCATGCAATGTGGAAACAGGCCAATTGGCCCCACAAGTCCACACTAACCCTCCAAAGAATAACCAACCCAGACCCATTCCTCTAGCCTATACTCAACATTTCCCCTGATTAATGACTAAACCAATACATCCCTGAACACTATGGGCAATTTAGCGTGGCCAATTTACCTAACCTGCACACCTTTGGACTGTGGGAAGAAACCAGAGCACCCGGGGGGAACCCACACAGACACAGGGAGAACGCGCAAACTCCACACAGACAATTGCCCAAGGCTGGAATTAAACCCGGGTCCCTGGCACTGAGAGACAGCAGTGCTCTCACTGAGCCACTGTGCCGCCCTGTGTTCTGTTCTCTTTGTCTCACTTTCAGAATCCTCTCCCTCTTTTTCAGCTGGCAATGGCATAGTGCTAACGTCATAGGGCATGCAATCCAGAATCTCAGTCTCAGGTTCTGGGAAATGGACTTAAATCCATTCCCCCAGTGAATCAGTGCTCCTCCATATTGAACTTTGCTCAGAGGAATGGATGGGTGGATTAGCAGACAGAGGTCTCCGGATGGGGAACTTCAACACTCATCACCAAGATGGTTCAGCAGACCCAGCTGGTTAATTTCTAAAGGATACAATTGCTAAACTGGATCTGCGGCAGGTGGTGAAGGAACCAACAAGACAGAACAATCTACTTGGCTTTGCCCTTGCCAATCTGTCTTACCAAGACAGTACTGTAGGACTAAGTGAGGACTGCAGATGCTGGATTGATTAGAGTCAAGAGTGGGGTGCTGGAAAAGCACAGCAGGTCAGGCAGCATCGGAGGGGCGGGAGAATCGATATTTAGGGCAGTGCACTTCATCAGTATTGTAGGAGTGACCACTGCACAATCATTGCGCAGATGAAGTCCTGTCTTCATATCATGAATACTCTCCATGTGTCATATGGCACTACCGTCATGCTAAATGGGACAGAATTCAATCACATCTAACAACTTAAAACTGGGAATCCATGAGGTATTGTGCAGCAGAACTGCATTCAATAGCAACCTGTAATCTCATAGCATATTCCCCACTCTATCATTGTCATCAAGCAGAGACCAACCTTGACTCATTGAAGAGTGCAGAGAGCCATGCCAGTAGCAGCAGCAAGTATACCTGAAAATGAGGTCACAACCTGTTGAAGCTACAGCACAGGACTATTTATATGCCAAAATGTCACAGCAGCATGCAACACAGAGCTATGCAAATCCACAACCAATGGATTACAGTTAAGACCTGCAGTCCCCTCACATCAAATTTTGTGTGGTGGTGAACAGCTCACAACTTGCTCCATAGTGTGTGGCGGCTCCATAGAATTCCCCATCCTCCATGATAGAAGATGAGCCCGGCACATTCATGCAAAATTAAGGATAAAGCAGCTGCAACAATCTTCAGCCAGAAGTGTTGAGTGGATGATCCAACTCAGCATCCTCCAGAGGTCCCCAACATCACAACCAATTCAATTCACTCTACCTGATATTAATACATGGCTAAAGACCCAGGATACTCCAATGGCTACTGGCCTTGACAACATTCCGGCAACACTGCTGGTTTGGTATTGGCTGCATCTCTAGTCAAGCCGATCTAATGTAGCTACAAAATTGACAATCTACAGCACAATGTGTAAATTTGTCCAGCTTTGCCTTATAAATAAAAAAGCAGGGCAAATCCGAACGAACTAATCAGTCTAGACTCCATGATCAGCAACGTGATGGCAAGTGTCAGACAGTGCTATGAAATGACACTTGAAAAGGAATAGCCATCTCACTTTTGCTCAGTTTGGGTTCCACCAGGGCCACACAACTTTCAACTTCATTACAGCCTTGAGGAGAAGAGCTAAACACAAGCAGTGATGTAAGAGCAACTGCCCTTGACATCATGCTGGTCTTGGCCCACGTATGGTAGCAAAGGGTCCCAGCAAATTGGCAGTCAGTGGAAACAATTGATAATCGCTTCACAAGTTGGAGTCACACCTATCTAGAAGGAAAATGGTTGTATTTATTGGAAGTCAATCATCTCAGCTCTAGCTCCTTTGGTTAACAAAAGCAAAAATCCATTAAAGATTTAACATTAATAAGAGATCTAGCATCAACTGCCGTTGTGTTCCAAACACATACCATCCTTTCTGTACAGAAATCTTGAACGATCGGGACCTAAAGTTTAGACTATGGTCCTTCGTTCCAGAATCTCCAACCAGTGGCAACAGTTTATCTTTATTGACCCTGTCTTTCTCTGTTAACACCTTGACGATTCCTTAACCTTCTAAATTCTGGAGAAAACAGATCTAATTTGTATAATATCTCTTCATAGCTTAATCCCAGGTATCATTTGCTAAACATACTTCCTTCAAGATCAGATCAGCTTGCAGCACTCCAATGAGCTCTAAACACAACTTCTGCAACTTTTTACTCCATCCTTTGGCTAAATGGCCAGCATTCCATTAACTTTTTTGATTATTTTCTGCAGGTTTTTGTGGCATTTTAAAGATTTATGCACCTGAACTCTCAAATTACTTTGGAGTTCACGGTGTTTAAATTAACAAAACCTAGAAAGTATCTTGATTTTTCAGTCCAAAATGGATAACCTCATTTGTTTACATTGAACTGCATCTGCCATAATTTAGCCCATTCACCTAGTCCATCAATACTCCTTTGTAATTTTATGCTATTTTCTACATAGCCTACAATGCCATCTAATTATGTAGCATCGGCAAATTTGGATACAAGATTTTCTATGCCATTATTCTAGTCATTAATAAATAATGTAAATAATTAAGGCCCCAACAGATCCTTGTGGGACACCACTGGTCACATCCTGCCAATCCTACCCATTATCTCTATTCCTGTCGCTTGCCTCCCAACCAATTTCCCAGTCATGTTAGTAATATGCCTTCAGTTCTGTGGGCTTCTATCTTAGATGACAGCATCTTACGTGGGACTTTATTAAATGCCTTTTGAAGTCCATAATAAAAATATTCAATTTTAAGAAGGTGCTCAGTTATCCTATCCTTGATTACAGACTCCAACCATTTCTCCACTACAGATGTCAGGCTAACTGGGCTGCAGTTCCCTGGTTTTCTTCTTCTGCCTGACTTAAAAAATGGAGTAAGATGCAATTTTTCAATCCAGAAAGATGGCACCTGTATCAATTATAGACTCGGAGATAGCAAGACTGCAGAAGCTGAAAGTCAGAGTGTGGGGGAGTCCAGAACTAGAGGGCATAGGTTTAAAATGAGAGGTGAAAAATTTAAAAGGGACCCAAGGGGCATCTTTTTCATGTACACGATGGTGCATGTGTACATTGAGCTGCCAGAGAAAGTGATGGAGGCTAGTACAATTACAACATTTAAAAGGCATCTAGATGGGGATATGAAAAGGTTTAGGAGGGATAGGAGCCAAATGCTGGCAAATAGGACTAGATTAGTTTAGGATATCTAGTCGGCATGGACAAGTTGGACCAAAGAGTCTGTTTCCATGCTGTACATCTCTATGACTCTATAAATGTGTAGCTGGAAAAACAGAGTCGGTCAGACAGCATTGGAGGAACATGAAAGTCGACATTTTGGGTCATAATCCTTCATCAGAGTCAAAACAAATGTGCTCCTCTTCTTTAACACCCTTGGACGGAAACCATTCGATTCTGGGAATTAGTCACTCTTTTAGTTCCATTAAGTAAACATTGATAATGAGGAAATTAAGTTAGATTTATTCAGTCCCTGTCCCACCCCACTATTAGTTTCCTCAGAACTTTGGCAAGCTATATTCCTTTTGTACTATAAATACTGAGGCAAAGTAATTATTCAAAACTAAAATAAAGGACTGTGGATGCTGGAAATCAGAAACTGAACAGAAATTGCTAGAGAAGCTCAGCAGGTCTGGCAGCATCTATGGGAAGAAAGCAGAATTAGGATGTTTCGATTTCAATGACTCTTCAACGCTGTTTATACGTTTCTCCAGCAAAATCTGTAATGATTCAACATGTCAATCAATTACCCAATCATTGATACTATCTCCACTTTCAATCTTTGGTGGACCAGTATTGCTCCTGACCACCATTTTCTTATCACAAGATATCTTCTTATTGATTTTGATGTCCCTTGCAAGTTTTCTTTCATAATCTCTTTTTGTAGTTCTTATAACTTGCTTTGTGATTCTTAATTCCTGCCAACTGGGAAAGATACTATGTTATGTTTGCATTTTTGTAAGCCCTTTCTTTTAGTTTTATGCTATCCCTTATCTCTTTAGTTGTCCATGGTTGTCTCTGCTCTTAAGTGGAGCTTTTCCCTTTCAGGGATATAAACTGGCTCTGTACTACATGAAATGTTTCTTTAAACATTTTTTCTTCAGTTGTTTTATCCATGAGCAGATGTTCTCAGTTTACTGTGGACAGTCTCTGTCTCATCACACATAGGTTAGCCATCTGAAATTCTAGTAGTTGACTTATGCTTTTTGATGGAATACTCTCCACTTGCCTGGATGCGTGCAGCTCCAACAATACTCAAGAAGTTTGACACCATCCAGACCAAAGCAGCCTGCTCAATTAGTGCTGTATCCACCACCTTCAACAATGTCTCTCTCCATTGCTGAAGGGCAGTGGCAGCAGTGTGTACATTCACAAGATGCTCTACAACAACTCACCTTTGACAGCACCTTCCGAACTTGTAACCTCTACCACTCGGGCAAAGGCAGCAGACACATGGGAACACCTCCATCTACAATTTCTCCTCCCTGTCACACACCGATTTGCCCTGGAACCTATGCCATTGTTTGTTCACTATTGCTATGTCAAAATCCTGGAATTCCTTTCCAAGTAGCAAGGTCTGCAATAATTCAAGAAGGCAGCTCACCACAACTTTCTTCAGTACAATTAAGGATGGACAATAAATAATAATTCTGCCAGTGACGCTCACACCCTTCTTTCTCCTCCTTCTTTCAAAATCTCTCTCTTTGACAAGATTTTGGTCACCAGTACTAATTATTTCTTTGTCTCTGCTCACCAATGAACTACCTTTCGAGTTATTCCACATTAGGAGGTCCAATGTAAATACAATTTCTACTTGGCACGGGGTACTGCTGCAGTTACACTGTTGAGAAGCAGAAGTATTATATGTTTTGTTCAGAAGTAGTCAGGTATTACAGTTACATTAGGCTGCATCAAATAAAGAGGATAAATTGATAGGGTGCTAATAAGGGATGGCACTATTGTTAAGCACTGTATATTACAAGCAGTTCTGAGTAAAGGATACTGTAGAGTTTCCGATCCTTTGATTCTGAGCGCATGCGACTCAGCTGCTGCTTGTGGCAGCGTAGACTCCAAGGGTTAAAGCTGATCTTCTCTGCAATCAGCGCACTGTTGCTATCCAACATTTGGAAGGGAATGTCCGATGGAACCTGCAGCTCCACCTTTGGACTCTTCATCTCCTGAGGGCTGTAAGAAAGGAAAAGAGGTAAAAAATAAACAGGGTGAAGAGCAGAAGAAAGTCTTTTCACACAGCAGTCACACATATTCACTGATGAAAGGGTTTGGCTAGCAATCTTCCCTTGCCACATTGACCTGAACGCAGTCACACTGGAATCCAAGCATTCAATGGATATTCAAACTGCATCTTATTGAATTAACATGTATTTGTTTCTGTAATCCCAACCAAAAGATAGTTATATTTTTTACTGATAACCTTTGATCTTGTTTGTTGGGAGCTGTTGAGAAATATTATGGAAATTTAACTTATGATTTTGTTAAAAGTTCAATTTCCTTTTATATGCAAAGCTGACAACTGGAAAAGATGCGTGATGTAGAAAGTATCCAGCTTATAACAGCAGCAACAGTGTTAGGGATTGATAGCTACTCTTGAAAAGCAAGCTGGTGGAAAATGAAAATGAAAACAGACACCTCCAGTGTTCTGGGCAGTTGCACTTCATACAAGCCTCATTAACAATAAGTAACGGTCTGCTGCTTGTTAAACTGTATGCCATGGAGGGAGCTGATTTATACTCACTGCAATGGGCCCTTCTACTATACAGTGCTCAGGTCTGTGTCTCACACACATTGTGCAAATTGGTACCAACACAATAACAAATATCTGTGGCACGGGTAACTGCCACATTTTCTGCTCAGGGTTTCAATTACCTTCACAGTACGTGGGCAATTGATATCACAGGTTGCTGTGTGGCACCAGTCATTCCATCCCTGTAGCAATGCAAACACATGCAATGTCAGAAACACGCACCACGAACAGAAATCAGAATCACCCACCTGTTTCAGTGTCAATTCAGCCAACCAATTAGAATTGCGTTCATTAAAATAGGCACTTCACCCATTTGCTCTGTTGCCATGGACAGCAGTGCAGAACAATGTGGGTTCACGTTACCATCAGAAGACCTGAATTTCTCAGTGACACCTCTGAATTCACTTCTGGGAATAAAGAGGTTACGCCTATCAAATTCAAAACCTCAACTGTTCTGTCAAAGTGAGAGTTTGCTTCAAACATTGTTAAAGATGCTACGAAGCAAAGACAATAGTTCACAAAAGGGCTGTGGAAATCCTCAGTGATTCACAGTAAAGAGTTTCTAACGCTTACCTAAAATATATTAAGGAAGTCACTCGATGAGAAAGTCTACAGAATTAGATTTAATTCATTTTGTTACTTTTACTCAAAGCTATATATTCCTCCAGTTTAATGTATGCATTGGTACACTTATAGTGCACTTAAATAATTTACTCAGCTGTCAATCTTAGCAAGTACCAGCAGCTTTATATCTAAGTTTTAGTCAGCTAGGTAAAACCTGCAACAGTCACATAGATCTCATACTACAGGATAAACAGTATACAAGTCAGTATACTTTTTGTGACATTATAAATGTATCCCATTAAGCCATTCTTACTATTGCCATCACTAGTACTCTACCTCACTGGTAGCTTTTAGCAACAACATATCTCTCCAGTGAAACAATGACAACTTTTTAAGTGATAGACCTGACCCCACCAGTATTGTAATCCAGGGTTGAACACTAGCAGACCTGTAACACAACTATTGTAACTCAGTATTATACAGTGACCATTCTGTGGTCATTAGTAAGGTACCTTACTGTCATGAGGAGACAGACATGTATTCAGAGGTATTGTACCCTATGGTATAGTGACAGACTTGTATCCACCAGTACTCTCTCATCGTTATAATGACAAGTTTGGATACAGTGCACAAGTAATTCGACATACAATTACTGAGCATCACTGTAAATGCACCTGTACCTATCAGTACTGGAGTCCACCCACCCCACAGTCTTAAATAGTAACAAAGCTGTACCCATCAGTATGTTTCACAGTTACAGATTTGTATCAATCAGAGCCACACCTTAGTGTTATGGTAGCAGGCCTGTACACACAAGTACTATATCCTAAAATATCCACCAGTACTCTGTGCTACAGTGACAGTAGTACCCAAAAGTACTGTACCTAATCAATGTTTATTAGTGATAGACTGTTTGCCCATCAGCACACTACCTCACTGTTGTTATATGGTGATAGGTCAGTAGTTCACTCAAGCAGTTTTACATAATGATGGGATGTAGAATTAATGGATTCAAACCTTAAACTACACTGAAAGGCTTGTATTTACCAATTCATTACCTCAATGTGATAAACCTGCCCAATATCACAAGGACATGGTGCTAAAGTTACTTAAAGCTGATCATCAGGTTTTCTAAATTAGTAAGTTAAAACATGCTGCATGCTTTGAGAGAGAGAGACAGAAGCTGAATGAGAAACATCAAAATACATCCAAGTGATTGTGGGGTCTTAGTGCAGTTCTAACAAAGTCCATACGTGAAGAGAGAGGATAGATCCAGAAAGGCGATTGATAATTATCAGACACCATGTCAGGGTGGTAGATAAGTGGAAATAGAATTGTAATCAATAACATTTTCAGGATCAGAGAAGAAGTGGAAGCAGCACCAACATCATCAGCTATGTTACGAAGGAAGAGGTCATACTGTTGACCTAAGTAGTGCATTCCATAGAAAATAAAAAGTTAAATTAGTCAGCGTTCTGTGAAGTGATTAAAAAAATTCTATTGAATAATCCATTCTGAACCACTGACTAGTATATTTGCACCAAATGCTCATTGCAGTTTCAGGAATTGCATATGTGCCAGCTTTTAGCAACAATCACCTAGCTCACTGCCCTCCCAAATCTTTTGCCCACAGCCCTGCAATATTCTTCTCTTCAGCGAATTATCCATTACCATCTCGAAGGGAATCTGCTTCTACTGAACTCTCAGGAAGTACGTTCCAGACACCTACTGTTAAATACCAGAGGTTAAAATACTGGATTATCAGAGCCCAGGAATATAACTTTTCCAGTCAGAGGTTTATTTCTGCTCTCACTCCACAAACTGCAATCACACTGATCATTTGATTTCCAGAGACATTCTTAAGTAACGTGTGACAAACTTCTGGTGTACTGGGTCTTAAATGCAGACCTTCTGGATCAGAGTAGGGACACCACCACTGTGCCACAATACTCCTATATCATAATTATAAATTTTATATAAACTGGCTCACCCAATTTATCCCTTAATCAACATAGAACTATTGCCTGGACCCTAAAATACTCCATAAAAAGGTTTCTAATATGTTGACCATGGTTCTTTTAAAATTCATCTTAAATATCACAGATATGCTTGTTTAAGGTAGGATGGAGGTGACTTCAGCAGAACATACCTTTTCCAATTGCATTAAGGGTGCAAAACATAAGCAAAATCATTTAGGTTGGTAAACATAATACAAAACAAAGAATACACTCTGCTTGATTAGTATTAAGTTCCAAGGACCAAGATGGTGTGGATTTAATTCTTAGTCTACACTGAGCTGTGTCCAGGCAGAACTGGGGTGCTAGGATCTGTTTTAGCTCCCAGGATGGCGACAGTAGTAGTCAAACAGGACCCCCCACCTTGGACTACCAGCAGATGGAAAAGGTGCATGCACAGGCAGCAAAACAAATGTAAAAATAATGCAATGTTGGAAATCTGAAATAAAAACAGCAAGTGAAGAAACTTAGCAGGTCTAGCAACACCTGCCGAAAGAGAAACAGGGTTAATATGGAGTCTGATATGACTATTGTTCAGGGCTCAGAATTCTGAAGAAGAGTAAATTGGACTTGAAACACAAATCGGTTTCTCTCTCCACAGATGTGACAGGCCTGCACCATTTTCTGTTTTTAAGCACAGAGAGTAAGTAAGCCAGGATTATATATATCTGTGATAATGCACAAGTCAAAAGCATGAAAACCCTGAGTGTCAAACAGTGAGCACATTTCAGATATCCCAAGTTACGTGTTAAAGCTAATTTCCATCTCCTGCTCCTTGCTTTCCCTCAGCGAGTTCTGAATTTTAAAATAAATTTAGTTTGTAACTTCTCTGGGTATCAAGCCCACTCTTCAACACTGGGAAATAACTGAGACTCAGCTAATGTGTCTTTTTGTTTAGTTTATAGCTCATCACTACAGTCTGTTTTTTTCACATTCAGCATATGGTACTGATCCTACAAAGGATTTCAATGTCAGTTACTTGTGTCAAGAAAAAAATTTTCTGCTCTTTAGATTTATTTGATCACTGTCCAGAACTCAACTCCTGGTCATAAATTCACAGTCCCGAGCAGAAGTGTAGTTGTTCACCACTTCTACATCATATTGTTATCTTCAATTTCACTCTCTTGTGCTGCCATGCAACCAAATTTTGCACATCTCCTGGACCTTGTTTTCCAGAGCATTTACTTCAACAATGCATCCTTCATTACTTGCTCCTTCAAATAACTTCTAGACTCTAAACTCCTGCCCCTCCAAACCTGGACAATGTTGATACTCCATGTTGATTCTACCCTTCTATGCTTAATTCTGAACAGCTTTCTATTGATTTCTCTGGATTCTCTGCTCACGTTTCTATCTGGATGTCAGCGTGTAACAGTGCCTACACAACTTAATTTTTCTGTTTGTGTTATGGCTGCTATTGCAAACTTTCAATTACCTTACTTTTTATTTTAAATTCCTTCCCTAGACCTCACTTGTTGTCATTCTGCCACCACTACTTGGAACTACTTTTGCTAGATCTCCTTTAAATTTCTTCCCCTGGGGATGCTCGGCCTTCTAAAAATCCTACTACACCCCTTCAGCACTCCCTAAACTACCTACTTTCTTTTGGGGTTGGTTAGCTCAGTTGTTTGGACAACTGGTTTGTGATGTAGAAAGACACTAACAGCTTGGGTTCAATTCCCGCACTGAATGAAGTTACCACAAAAGGCTCTCCTTCTCAACCTCACCTGAGGTATGGTTACCCTCAGGTTACACCACCACTGCTCTAATGAGAGAAGCAGCTCTATGGTCTCTGGTGGTATTACTTGCTGCTGTTGACTCCATCACAATTTGCCCAATGAAGTGAAGATGTTAAAGTCGTTAACACAGAGATTCAACCAACATTCAAGGGTACATAACAAGACTACAACAGCAACAACAACGTGCAGTCATATACTGTGTTAAAAATAGTAAAATCCACAAATTGCTTCACAGGAGCATTATCAAATGAAATCTGACATCCAGTCAAGCAAGGATATTCTTGCAGAAGTGTTGCAATGCTGGTCAAACTGCTGGTTTTAAAGGGTGTTACAAAAGGAAGACAGTGGCAGAGAGGTAGCAAAAGCAAATTCCATTTCTTGGAGCCAAGGCTGCTGAAGGCACAGGCACTGTTGCCGAAATAAAATAAATCAGAAATGCATGAATGGCCAGAATTTGATGAATACAGTGTTCCCAATGGCTTGTGGAACTGGAAGAGGTTACAGATTGGATTGCAAGATTCCCAAATATTTCCATCTAGGAAACCATTATTAGAACTGTTCCCCCTCACAGGGTTATTGAATACTATTCACTCTGACCATGTATACCCACAATTGAAACCTTCCGCCTACCTCTCTGCTATGTCGGAATCATCCTTCTGGATCAGGTTCTCGCTGCCACTTGTTGAACGATAAAGGCTTCTCCGTGAATGCTTCCTGCGAGGTTGCTCCCGCTCTTGAACTTCATCTTGCTCTAAATTTTCACTTTCCACGTATGGGTATGCCACTAGGTTAATGTAACCATCACGCCCTCCTTCAAAACATACCAACACAACACCTAGATAGAAATATCAACATTTGAACAAGCTAAATTAGAAAGAAATAACATGAGCATTTAAACAAGCTAAATTCATTTGTATAAATACCCCATTATTAACAATCTATTGTATTATCACACATTTGTGAATTGTCCAAATGTTAAAATTTATTACCTAGTCACAACATCCTACTTCAATTAAAGGTCACCAACTTGGAAGTAATTTCTCAATTTGTAAATGGCTGTAGTAATACAGACAGCATTGGAATTCACTTGCCCAATCTAATTCTTTCAGAATATGATTATAAATGATTGAATATCTGCATGCTTAAAGCATATGATTACTTTTACATGACTAAAAACAAACAGGTTGGAAACCCAAAAGTAAAATGGAAAATACTGGAAAACGCCAAGATCAAGAACCATCCGTTGAGATAGAAAGCAGCAGTGTAGTTTTCTGGTGTAGGCGTTTTACTTACTGGGTGCCCTCAGGTGGCAAATTAAACTCTCAAGCAATCAATGCCCAACAGCCACAGGAAGAAAGCACTGTAATATTACAAACCTGTGAAAACATTGATTTTTCCTAATACTCTCATGATGGATACACTCTATTCACTTGCACTCTCAGGATGAGGACACTCCTTATTCACTTGTAGCCAAGTTAATTCTTCTTCCCTCACACAGGACTCAAATAACACAAATTCATGCAAGTAAAATGTAGGATGTCTTGCCTAAGGTTTTGAAAGAGTTGAATCTCCTTAATATTGAATTCTAACTCTGGTAACTATATGATCTAGTATTGCTATGGAACAAGAAAATAGAGGGGCTAAACTTGATAAACTGGCCTAAGCAGGCTCCATATGCAGCTGGAGTGAATGTTGAAATAGTTAGGAATCTGATGAATGTATCTTTTACCAGATAAAAGATCACAAATCAATATAAACTAAGAGGCAAGGTTATATTAGTACCTTGAAGACTTTTATTAAAATAGAGGTTTGTAACTATTGAGCTCAGAATATTTTTTGCACTCATCTTAGTGAAAAGTGGTAACTTCCTGTTGGCAATTGGTTACCATGGCATGAAGTTGTGTGGTATCCATTGTGTAAAGAGTTACAAACACCTGACAGTTGCCTCGGTCTATCATGCACATTTCTAAGACTGTGGTTGCAGGCCACAACCAGTGAGGAAATAAATGGACTAGGTGACAGTCAATGTAGCAATTCAATACCTCATGTCATTCTAAAAGGATTTTTTAAAATAACAGGTTATGATAGGCATGTGTGGTTTAACCGTCTCCTTCAACATATAATTTATAAACAGATCTTTATAAGCTACACTGTGCATGCTGTGCTATTAATACCACACTGTTTACACAAGATTGCTTTAGTCACAGGCAGAATCTGGATGGGAAAGGTCACGATGCTTTCAATCTAAGTTAATTCAGCCTACACCCAGAAACTGGCTAGTTACCATCTTTGTCAACATCCACACTGATTTCAATCCACTGAGTAGTTGAGGAAAGGAAGGCCACTGCTAATGTTGTGGGATGTTCATTCCTTGGATTACAATGTGTTTATTCACTGTCTTCAAACTGTGGCATAAGTAGCTTCCTTCGGCTTGATCAGATTAGCACTACATCAAGTATACTTGGAAAACATTTCAAGAACATTTCCTGATTACAAGGACAAAGTTACTCTTTTTTCAGACTCAGAATTCCTACAGTGTGGAACCAGGCCATTTGGCCCAATAAGTCCACACCAACCCTCTGAAAAGTAACCCACCCAGACCTATTCCCCAACCCTATTACTCTGCATTTACCCCTGACTAATGCACCTAGGAGAAACTGAGGGATGCAGGTGCTGGAGATCGGAGTCGAGAATGTGGCACTGTAAAAGCACAGCTGGTCAGACAGCAGCAGAGGAGCAGGAGAATCAAGGTTTCAGGTATAAGCCCTTCATCAGGGATGCATCTACCCTACGCACCCTTGAACCAACAGGAATGGCAAATTCACCTACTGCACATCTTTCTAACTGTCCAATCATTGGGATTTAAACTAAATGGTTTGGGGGGGGGGGTGGGGGTGGTGGTGGTGGTGGAGAGCTGTGTGTGTGTCTGTGTGCGTGTGTTCAGTTACAGGGAAAATTACAAAACCCAAAGTAAAGGAGGGGGATAAGAGTGCAGAACTCAGGAGAGGTTATTAAAATCTTCAGCACAGACACAAATAGGACATAGTGTATGGAAAGGGTTAACAATCAAACTTCAAGCACACAGGACAAACGAATGACAATGAGAAGAGACCTATAACAAGGTGACCAAAACTGAATCCAATACTCCAAGTGTGACTTCACCAATGTCCTGTATAACTGCAACATAACATCCCAATTTCTATACTCCGTGCCCTGATCGATGATGGCCAGTGTGCCAAAACCCTTCTTCACTGCCCTGCCAATTTGTGACTCTACTTTCAGAGAACCATGCACCTGAACTCCAAGATCCAACTCCACTACACTCCTTAAGGCCTGACCATTCGCCATGTAACTCCTACCTTCATTTGACTTTCCAAAATGCAAGACCTCACACTTATCTGTATTAAATTCCATTTGTCATTGCTCAGCCCACTTCCCCAGCTGATCAAGATCCTGCTGCAATTTCTGATACCTTCCTCGCTGCCCATGAAACCGCCTATTTTAGTGTCATCCACAAACTTGTCAGAGGGTTGTGTGTCTTTGGAAGTCCTTGCCACAGAGAACTGTTGGAGGGTGGGGGGGGGGGGGGGGGGGGGGGGGGGGGGGCGGGGGGTGGGGGTAGATATGGGCACAGAGATGTGTATATTTAATGTTGAGGTAGATAGATACTTTATCAGTTGGGGAAAATCAAGGATTATGGGGAAAGGACAGGAAAGTGAATGTGAGGGATGTTGGAGTAGCCAATATCTTATCAATACCAGAGTAAGCTCAAGGGGCTGAATGGCCTGCTCCTATCTCTATTTCTTATGGTGTTAACTTTGACTATGACAAAGAACTTTTTTCCACAATGATGATCTGAACTACAGCTAATGGTACAACAACGCATCCTTATTTAAACTAAATTTGCACAGTCTTTTCCTAACATGTTTTTCATGCTCTTCCAAACCTTTGATGTTTCATCCTAAAGTAATTAGCCATAATTCATAAAGGACAATAGGCAACGTTCTTCATTCAAGAGACAGACAATTGGTTATAGATAGCTTGAAGGGCACCATTCTACAAGCATAGGGCAAGGTAAAAATGCAGACAACCAGAACTATTATATCCTACACAGACACCAACATTTGCAAGACTCAAACATCCACATTAGCATTAAGTTTCCTTGCCTATTTTCCTCTCATACCTCCAGTAGACCCCTTTTCTCCAACACATGGAATGAAAATCCTCGCCGGCCTGACCCGCTGTGATCTCCAGCAGTTATTGCTTTCAATACTGCGTTAGAATTGTCTCTTTTGTTAGGATTTCACTCCTACTTTTGAAACTCTTTTCAAATAAAGTCTCAGACCCTTTCCTAACTCTTTTTGGTTGCCCAGGATCTGCTTCTCCTCTGCAAACCTCCTCAGGATACTGTAGTTAAGGTGCAAATTTAACTTTGATGTCAGTGACTGTGAAATGATTAGGGAATTCCCAGGTAGAATTATTGCCACAAACCCACATTTCATTTCTCTGTGGCACAGGGACTGGTGCATATTTTCTTAAGCAACCTTACTATATCTACCAAGCTCTCTAATAAAACAACTTGTGTCTTCTTAAGCGAGCATCTCCATGCTGATGATCGCAGTACTAAATAGGATACAGGAATGTGAACCATAAGTTCCAAATAAGGAGATTGGGGCCTTCAAACTTTGGTACATTAATAAACAAACCACGTTAGGAATGATTTAAGTTACGTTCAGGCATGGGAATATTCTCAGAATACATTGAGTTTCAGGATATTTAAGGTCCACTTAGTCCTGCAATAAACAGCAAGTGCACAGCCTTGGTAACCTTGAAAATAGTATCATCTAACAAGTCTAAACATTTAACACCTTTCAAAAGCTTTTAACAAGTACAGATGATCACTGGTTACTTAACATGTAAACAGAGCTCTTGGATTTATCCTTGGGAATGTACACAATTATTAGCTTGACTTGTAGATACAACAATTGTACAATATCTTATTTAGTAATGGCCACTCAATGGTGGTTAAAAGACTTCTGGAATTCAACAATTAAAAATACCAATGATGGAAGAATGGGAAATGAGGGAACAAATTACATCGCTTATACAAAGCTCTGGAAAGAGCTATTTTTGAAGTATGTCCTGGGTATCTCACCTCAGGAATGCTACTTAGCCTTTGAGGGGGTGGACTGTAGGCTCAAAATTACTCTGCATTTAAAAGGTTTAAAGTATGAGGGCACGCTGTATTCCCTTGAACACAGAAGATTAGTGTGTCATACAATTAATGCGCTCAAGACGATTAAAAGATTTCATAATGTAGATTGAGAGAGGGGGAGAGGGCGAGGGCGAGGGCGAGCGCAAGCGAGTGCACAGCTAAGCCATTCAAGGACAATGTCAGAAGCTTACTTCTTTCTACAAAGTATGTTAGAAGTCTGCAATTCTCTCCAAGGAGAGGTTTAATACTTCAATTGAAAACTTCAGAATTGATAGATCTTTTCTGCAGATCGGCACTTTTAAAGCCCTAATTTTAGAAGATGGGATCAGTTCAATTGTGAAGCTTCAGTTCTTGCTGAATAATGCTTTTAGCCTGCAGCATAAACGAATGCTCAGATGGCAACAAACAGCAATAAACAAAGCAATAATGCAATTAGCACTGTACCACACCCCCCAGTGTTCGAGGTGCTGCAGGCATCTTCTCCCGTTCCAAGAAACAGAACCAAAATAGAACTTCTCACACAGACACCAACACAGTTTCTGCTATCACAGAACATACCAAGAGATTAAAAGGGGGCATTCTCTCTATCTCCCACTCAAAATGTACTAAAGTATGATACAATTAACATTGGAGCCAAGTCTGAAAATGCAGAGACAAAAGCAAAGCCAAAATGAGTTGCCAGGGGAAGTGCTGGAGGCTGGTACAATTACACTTAAAAAGGCAACTGGATGGGTAAATTAATAAAAAAGGTTTAGAGGGATATGGCACATGGGGCTAAATTAGCTTAGGATATCTGGTTGGCATGGACGGGTTGGACTGGAGGGTCTGATTTCATGCTGTACATCTCTATGACTATGATAAAATATGCACTGAGTTTGCATTACTGCAGACAAGTCATTGGTTTGATTGGATTTATTATTGTCATACATACTGAGAAAGTGAAAAGTACCGTTTTGCTGCTAACCAGACAAAATCACATTTTAATAAATACATCAGGGTAGTAGAACAGAATGCAGAATATAGTGTTACAGGTGCAGATAAAGATCAACTCCAATCCATTCATAATAGCGGGGAAGCAGCTGTTGGTATGCATTTTCAAACTTTTATATCTTCTGTCCGAATGAAGAAGGTGGAAGAGAGTATAACTGGGTTGGGAGGGGTCTTTGATTACTTTGGTTGCTTTCTTGAGGCAGTGTATACAGAGCTAATGGATGGAAGGCTGGTTTATATGATGGATCGGGCTGCATTCACAACTCTCCAATTTCTTGCAGGCTTACACAGAGCAGTTGCCATACCAAGCTATGACATATACGAACAGGATGCTTTTTATGGCGCATCTATACATGGTCACTGGTGATGAGATTAATTACAGCTGTTGGGATAGGAATGTAATTTTTTTTTGTTTTCATTGAGTTTTAATCCGTATACACCTAGACAAGAGAAAGATTTGATGGCCTAGCTATCGCATATACATTGTGTGTCTCCCACAGTCCCAGTTAAGCAATACCTTCAATGTAATGAACCGTAACAAATATTTTCTTTCTAGTGTAATATAAAAACAGGCATTTGGCCCAACTATTCTGCACTGGTGGTTACAAACCAAATAAGTATCTTCCATTCTTTGCACCTCTACACAGCCTTTCATCATTTCTTTCTGTTTACTTTTTCCCTTCGAGGGCAACATAGCTGAGCCAAATCATTACTATGTTCAGGATGGCACATGCTGATATTTTTCACTGAGATTCAACACATCATGCCTAATAATACATCCCTATCCATAGCATGGGGTCGCTGAGCCCAATTATGTTTTCCTAGCTTCTAGAGCAACTGAAAATGCTGAGCCCTGCAACCCTGCAAGGTGTCTGTGCTCCTCCAACTCTAGATCCACTTGCAGATATGTGACTTTTATTGCTCTGCGATTGATGGATTTGGCTGTCAGAATGCTAAACACTCAAATTCTCTCCTTAAACCCTTTCACCATTCTCTCTCTCCTTCTTTAAGTCACTTCTTAAATCATGCCTCTGACAACTTTCAGTCAACTGTCAACATCCCCATCTGACAGACTCATTTGCCAGTATTTGGTCCTCTAAACCCTTCCTATTCATGCACCCATCCAGATGCCTTTTAAAATGTTGCAATTTTACCTGCCACTGCTACTTCTCTGGCAGCTCGTTCCATCCTCTCCGTGAAAACGTTACCCCTCAGGTCCTTTTTAAATTTTTCCCCTTTCACCTTAAAAAATATGCCCTTTAGTTTCACCCACCCTAGGAAAAGGACCTTTGCTATTCACCCTATCCATGTCGCTCATGACTTTATAAAGCTCTATTAAGTCACCTCTCAGCCTCTGAGTCCATGTACATCGATCCCTGAAAGTTGCCATCCAAGGCTGTTAAGGCGGCATACGGTGTTCGGTTTTATTGGTAGAGAGACTGAGTTCCAGAGCCGTAATGTCATGTTGCAACTATACAAGAGTCTTTAGTATAGTCTGGTCGCCTTATTACAGGAAGAATGTGGAAGCTTTGGAAAAGGTGCAGAGGAGATTTACCAGGATGTTGCCTGGTCTGGAGGGAAGGTGGATCTGTTCTCATTGGAAAGAAGAAGTCTAAGAGGGGATTTGGTAGTGACATACAAGATGATCAGAGGATTAGATAGGGCAGACAGTGAAAGTCTTTTTCCTAGGATGATGAGGGGGCAGAATTACAAATTGAGAGATGACAGATTTAAGACATATGTCAGAGGCAGGTTCTTTACTCAGAGAATGGTAAGGGTGTGGAATGCCCTGCCTGCCAATGTAGTTACTCAGCCAAATTAGGGAGATTTAAACAATTCTTGGATAAGCAATTGGATGAGGATAGGATAGTGTAGGGGGATGAGCTTAGATTAGTTCACAGGTCAGCGCAACATCGAGGGCTGAAGGGCCTGTTCTGCATTGTACTGTTGTGTGTTCTATGATGCTCCAGGGAAACAAGCCCCAACCTATTCAGGCTCTCCCTCCAGTCCCGGCAACATCCTTGTAAATCTTTTCTGTATCCTTTCAAGTTTAAAAACATCCTTCCTACAGAAGTGGTCTCACCAATGTCCTGGAAGGCTGGAACATGCTGTCTCGACCCATACACTCAATGCTCTGACCAATGAAGGCAAGTGCGCCAAATGCCTTCTTCACCACCCTGTCTACCTGCAACTCCTCTTTCAAGAAACTATACAGCTGCATTGGTAGGTCTCTTTGTTTGGTAACACACCTCAGGGCGTGGATGCAATTAGAAACTCTCCTGAACTATGAAGCGAGTTTAAACGTGGGTGTATCAAGCATGAGCCTGACAGCACACTAACAATACAAAATCTTTTAGGGAGAACTACCAGGTTATCTCACTTCAAAAGGATGCAACCCATTATTCCAGATCAAGTTAATCTTTCAGGATACTCAATGCTTTTAAAATGGCGAAAGTGAGGACTCCAGATGCTGGAGATTAGAGTCAAGATTAGAGTGGTGCTGGAAATGCACAGCAGGTCAGGCAGCATCTGAGGAGCAGGAAAATTGGCATTTCAGGCAGGAGCCCTTCATCAGGAATTCCTGATGAAAGGTTCCTGTGCGAAATGCTGACTTTCCTGCTCCTTGGATGCTGCCTGGCCAGTTGTGCATTTCCAGCGCCACTTTAATCTTGATTCCAATGCTTTTAAAAATGTCAGCTTTCCTGGACACTTTCTATCTGAGGAATAGTTTCAAAATGGTCTGTGCAAGCCTTTTCAAAAAAAATAACCAAATTAGGTTCTGATTAGAGTTTGTAACATCTGGCTTACAAAGTGTTTAAGTCTTCCTAGTTGCATTATCTCACTGTGGGTCAAGTTATACTAGATCGATCATGACGTCATTACAGGTTAGAACAGAGTTAAACATTGACAATCACTTCCCAAAAAGTCCTTTGGTGATCCTGAATGTGCATGTTATAGGTGAAGGTAATAAGTGGCAACTTTAGAAGACTGACAATACTTGGGAGTGCCAGTTGGAGCGATCAGATGTCAGGCCAGGAGACCCTAAACATCAATTTATACTGTGCATATTTAGAGCCTTAAAAGTAATCAACCATCCCAACACACTTCATAGGAACACAAGAACCAGGATGATCTCGGCATAATTTAGCAGACATTAAACCAGTTTTCCATAATAACTTTTAAATACTATATCTCTTGGACAGCAGTGAATGGAGGTGAGGGCTGTACCAGGTGAATGGCTGGGATGAGAGACAGACTGTTGGTTTTGTTCAGAACTAAGACACCGAAAACACAGCAACAATCTTGACCCATGTATTGATCCAGGGTGGTAACAGGCCTGAATATTAGGTCTGAACTTCTGTTCATCAAATGACCTGCGTCAATGAATCTCGAACACGAATCTTATTAATTGTACAGTATTGACATAATGCTTTATCCAAAATATGTCACCTCAGAGTGTACGGCATTCATTCAGTGCTGTGCTGAAGTGTCAACCTAGATTATATGCTCCAGTCATAGAGATGCACAGCATGGAAACAGACCCTTCGGTCCAACCTGTCCATACTGACCAGATATCCCAACCCAATCTAGTCCCACCTGCCAACACCTGGCCCATATCCCTCATAACTCTTCCTATGCATATACCCATCCAAATGCATCTTAAATGTTGCAATTGTACCAGCCTCCACCACATCCTCTGGCAGCTCATTCCATACATGTACCACCCTCTGTGTGAAAAAGTTACCCCTTAGATCTCTTTTATATCTTTCCCCACTCACCCTAAACCTATGCCCTCTCGTTCTAGACTCTCCAATGCCAGGGAAAAGACTTTGTCTATTTATCCTATCCATGTCCCTCATAATGTTGTAAACCTCTATAAGGTCACTGCTCAGCCTCCGATGCTCCAGGGAAAATAGCCCCAGCCTGTTCAGCCTCTCCCTGTAGCTCAGATCCTCCAACCCTGACAACATCCTTGTAAATCTTTTCTGAACCCTTTCAAGTTTCACAACATCTTTCCGATAGGAAGGAGACCAGAATTGCACGCAATATTCCAACAGTGGCCTGACCGATGTCTTGTACAGCCACAACATGACCTCCCAACTCCTGTACTCAATACTCTGACCAATAAAGGAAAGCATACCAAACACCTTCTTCACTATCCTATCTACCTGCGACTCCACTTTCAAGGAGCTATGAACCTGCACTCCAAGGTCTCTTTGTTCAGCAACACTCCCTAGGACCCTACCATTAAGTGTATAAGTCCTGCTAAGATTTGCTTTCCCAAAATGCAGCACCTCGCATTTATCTGAATTAAACTCCATCTGCCAGTTCTCAGCCCATTGGCCCATCAGGTCCAGATCCTGTTGTAATCTGAGGTAACCCTCTTAGCTGTACACTACACCTCCAATTTTGGTGTCATCTGCAAGCTTACTAACTGTCCTTGAGGGATTGGAGATTTTATTTCCCAAGTCAAGATTCCTTTTCATTAGGGAGCATTTATATAAGAGTCCAAATAGGAGTTCTGTTTATAGCCTCTAAGCCAGAAATCACTTGCGCTTCCACGACTGTGGGATATTGCTTGAGAAAGTGGTTACCTAATACTTCATCTAGCTGCTCAGGTAAACCAAAATTAACCCGACTGGGAATTGACTATTCAAGCATCCGTAAGCCAAGTCAAAAGGTTCCACCAGATCCTTGGCTTGTCTGTCATCATATGGCAAAATAGTTGACCTCCACTCAAACACAGACAACAGCAACGTATTCAGATTCAGCTCATTTGGAATGGTGGACACAGTTCCTGATCCTAGAGGCTTTGGGACATTCACACTCCCCTTCAACAAGACATAGTTTGGGGGTACCATAAAATGGTATTGATTAATACTGACATGCAACCTAAAGAAAGAACTTTCACTAGCATCATGTGCAGCTCATGAGATCTTTGCAAACATTGAAAATGGCTGAAACGGTACTGATCTACATTAATATGTTGTGAAGAGTCACAAGTCTACTGCCCCAAACAAAGGCCTAAGGACCATGAACTCTGCTACTTTGGTCCACAAAACTGAAAGGTTTTATAGTTTCAATGATTACTCCATGGTTTCTGCTGTTTTGAATTTCATGGATTTTAAAATTTGGGATGGGACAAAGGGTCTAGGAGAATCTGTACTTGGAGCTCCTCCAATTCTGGTGAACTCAGCTTTGCTAAGTTCACTAAGGACTCACTAAGATCAGTTTGTATCGCCAGCACGATATAGATAGATTGACATTAACAGGATTTGAAATGTGGGGGAATGCCATGACATAAATCAAACAGAACTAGAGGGCATAGGTTTAGGGTGAAAGGGGATAGATATAAAAGAGACCTACGGGACAACGTTTTCACACAGAGGGTGGTACAGGTATGGAATGAGCTGCCGCAGAATGTGGTGGAGGCTGGTACAATTGCAACATTCAAGAGGCATTTGGATAGGTCTATGAATAGGAAGGGTTTGGAGGGATATGGGCCGGGTGCTGGCAGGTGGGACTAGATTGGGTTGGGTTATCTGGTCGGCATGGATGGGTTGGACCGAAGGGTCTGTTTCCATGCTGTACATTTCTATGACTCTACTGTTTACACGATAAAAGATCCATGACATATTGACAGGTAGGACTGGCTAAAAACTAAATAACTATGCATCTTGGATCATATTTACACTCCGAATATAAAATCCTGTATTATTTAATAGAATCAGGAAGCAGAGATAGGTAATTGTGTGGGCCACCATGCCAGTTTTCCATCTGCCAAATGGCTATTGTTGCCACAAATTTATAAACAAAGTCTTGGTACCATTTAAGACAATGACAATTTTCAGCTTTTGACAAGAACCACTTTACCAAAACAGAAATTGCTGGAAAAGCTCAGTGGGTCTAGCAGCTTCTGTGAAGAGAAATCAAAGTTAATGTTTCGAGTCAGGTGACCCTTCCTCAGAACCCCTCCAGTTCTGAGGAAGGGTCATTGGACCCGAAATGTTAATACTAATTCTCCTCCCAGATGCTGCCAGACTTACTGAGCTTTTCCAGCAACTGCTGTTTTGGTTTCTGATTTACAGCATCCGCAGTTCTTTCAGTTTTTACAATAACCACTTTGTTGCAGACCACATGCAGTTATTATTTGTTATGACTGCCACTGCATTTCCTTAGAATTTCATCCATGATGCATCTCTCTAATCTGAGAATTCACATATATGCTTGTGTGTAGATGCTTTTGTTCCTATACCGCCAAATAAAGCACAATATTTACAAATAAATCTACTAATTAAGATGAAAGATTTGAGTGATGGGGAATATAAAAAGCCAAGTACATCACTAGTGAAATGCGGGGTGAAGTTTGTTCTGCCTTACCTCATCCAACACTCACAGGCCAGAACTGGGAGGTGTTAATTACAGGATGAAGCTATGCTATATGAAATTCTTTTTATAGGTACAGCATAAATAAGTACACCCGAACATTATCCCTCCCATCTCTTCCTGGGTAGTACCATTCATAATATTACTCATTCTATTATAACTCAAGCTTAAGCTCAGGAGTGAATTTTCTAACTCTCATATCAATGACCATGTGTCCATTAGGACCTGATTGGAGGTCGCCCAAATTATGTCAGGGGGACATTCAGAGCCTGTGGGTTAAGTATTCATGCATATACACGTGAACATACAAATTGTGAGCAGGAGTAGGTTTGTTCCTATTGGATTGTTCCTAGTCCCATATATCCCTCTCATCCCCTTGTTTATCAAGAACCTATCTACCTCATTGCATCAGTTTAGGTTGGATTCGACTTCATACAGAAGAGATGAAAGGCCAGCTCCCTTCAATGCATCATCCAAGCTAAGTATTTCACGTGACCCAATGGCAGCTTGGGACACATTGTTTTACTTCCAGTTGAAGTTGTTTATTGTCACTAAACTCCATCATTTGCATGGATTAAGTCTGCACTGCTGAAATAATTCATTGGTAACAAAGCTCCTTGGGATGCCTTAAAGACATTATATTTGTTATATAAAATACAGGCTCTCTCGAGTTATAACCAAATTGGTAACATCCTGGAACAGCTTCCATCAGGTTGGCCCAAGATTATGACCCTGGTTCTAGAAATTAGTTCATTTAGAATGTAGGTTAGGAGGAATTTTATCACTCAGAAGGTGGTGAATTTGAAATTTTCCAGTTCAGAAGGCTGAGGAGGCTATTATTAAATATATTCAAAGATATTGATAAATTTAAAAGATATCAATGGAAATGGCTAAGGTGTGGAAAAGTAGTGTTGAAAAGTAGGAGATCAGTAATATTCACATTGAATGTTTCTATGTTCAATTAACCTCCAACACACTGCTTTTAAAGAACTGGAAGGTCTGTCACTATACTAACATCACAGGCTTGCAGATCTACACACGCACCAGCAAACAAAGGCAGTGCCACAAATAGCAATGACTACTAATTGCTGTGTAATGTATTCTAAGCATTCTTTAGTCAAAGCATGCCCACTTTTCTAATTTGGGATGCACTACTGATATTACATTGCAGACTGGTATTTGCAGCTTTGTGTAGAGCATTCTGGCATGGCTATCCTAACTCATATTGTGTTTTACAGTTTCTGCCACCTAATGTCTCAAATAATCAAGAAATCAAGGTTGCTGAATGCTGCTATGAATACATCAGCTGATTAGTCTCAATAGTAGGTGAAGTTATCCTTAATGCCCAGAAATTATGCAGGATTGAATTTTTTTTTTAAAAAGTGCATCTGAGATTTAGATTATGTAATAAAGTGTAGTACTAGATCACACAAACAAAAATCGTTATGTTAAGATAATTAACTTCTGCAAGGGATGACAAGACAAAGACTAGAACTAGACTCAAAGTGTGGAAAAATCAAGAGTCATTCTTGATTCTATCCGTCCTCCCTACCTGCACGTAGGTGTGTGACATAGCTAACTGTGGATTGCATGAGGCTCAGCTCTGATGTGCCAATACTCAAAAGTTCTATGACTACTTATCATGGCCCTGACATGAATAAAGGGCATTTAGGTTTAGGTAGACAAAATCATAGTTCAACCTAGACTCAATACCAGATAAGGAATCTGACAACACAAACTGTGGTGAGGTCAAGAGAGGTAGTGAACACTTAGAACTAAGCACCGTCTATGTGCTTGCGGAACTGACCCCTATGTTTCCAAGCAGTGACATGGAGATAAGGAAGAAGAAAAAGTCATCAGGAGGATTCCAAGGTTAGGAAGAACAGGGTAGGAGAACCCATTGCTGAAAAGCATACCGAATATGCTTGTCCAGAGTAGGAAGGTTCTCTCAGTATAGTAAGCAGATTTTCAGTAGGAACTAGTTGGTAGCCTGTTGTTCTGTAATTTTTTGAGTTTTTAAATTTATGCCCAACCAGTACCCATTTCTTTGAAAAAAGATCTATGACATTAGAATCAAGTTATATTAAGTACTGGCATGATTCCCAAAGTGAAGGTTCTTAAACACACTCAGCCTGATACCCACGAATAGGGGTTAAAGGAGTTGATATTTTAATTTCAAGAATCAGAAGAAATATAGACATGAATTTGATAATTCTTTGGGATTCAATTCTTTGTTAATTTAGGTTCAATTAGCCGTGTTTTAAATTTGGGCATATTCTCATGACATTGAGGATGTTTTGGCAAAACATATATATTGCCCAAGTTTTTACATTCAAGGACTTTGGAGGAGAAAGGGAAATTAGGGGTTTGACAATAGTCTCTAAGAGAGGTCCAGATGATTTTTGTTTTGAGAATTTGGGTTGTAATGGCAATTTTGAACATAAGGAGCTCAGTAAATATCAAAGGGGCTCAGTGTCCATCAGAAAATGACTTATTTTATACTGATTTTGCCGATCACAGCTGGGGTCAACAATGAAGCACAAAACTTACTGCAGCGGGACTGGACAGGGAGAAGAGCAACACTCAGTCAGTGTTTCTGTTCTTACCCACCAAAACCCACAGCAGGGTAGAGCCTTTGTGCAAAAAACTGGTGAATCATAGAATCCCTACAGAGTGGAAACTGGCCCTTTGGCCCAGCAAGTCCACACTGACCCTCCGAAGACCATCCCACCAAACCCATTCCCCATTACTTTACATATACCTCTGACTAATGCATCTAGCCTACACATCCCTGAACACGATGAGCAATTTAGCATGGCCAATTCATCTGACCTGTGCATCTTTAGACTGTGGGAGAAAACCAGAGCACCCGGAGGAAACCCACTTGGACATGGGGAGAATGTGCAAACTCCACACAGACAGTTGCCAGAGTTGGAATCGAACTTGGGTCCCTGGCACTGTGAGGCAGCAGTGCTAATCACAGAGCCACCGTGCGGTGAGCAGAGGATAAGGCTGCATCAGGCAGGATGTCCAAACCTTGGATCTGGAACAACTTTGAGCTCCATTATTTCGATCCAGTTTGTACTTCAATTTCATACCTGCTGGTCAGTCAATTGGTTTGAAATTGATCAATTTACAGGTTTGGAAGAGTGGTTGCTTCATTGGTGGATAAATCTCGAACAAGAACACCAAGAGCTACTGTTATCAGCAACTTGGAAATTAACAAAAAGGCACAAAATCAGAAGTTTGGACATCCTTATCACAATACATTTGGTACTAATATAGACAATTGAATATAACTGAAACTGAGAGTTCGGTCAATATAACATCTGTATGCTGAAAATCTGAAGTTTGACTTAAAGGGCTGAAGTGCTATTTTGAAACATGATTCTTGTCCACCTCTGCAATGCTCAGACTAATTTATCACCTCTACAACCATGATTTAGTGACGTGACTTAAATACAGGATCTATTTAAAGTAGAAACATTCAGAGTTCAGCAGATTCAGTAAACAGTCAACTGTTCCTATTTCAAACAGATAATGAATACCTTCACTCAATCTGAACTATCCTAAATCAAGCAAAGAACATGTTTTCTTGGATGTGCATTTAAATTTCCTGCACTGATGTTAAACAAGAATCTGATAGATTGGTACTGTAAAACTAACTTTAACTGCATGACATGAAATGTCTCACCTTTGTACTCTGGAGTAAATTCTTTCATTTCTGGTGGAAGCGACTCATAGAATCGCTGCTCCCGGCTGATGAGTGGTTTACAAACTGTGTGATCGTCATAGCGCATCATGCTGGTGTGTCCGCCAACTTGGTGAATGAAAGGCTCCAAGAGTACTCCTTTGCTTCTCTCTGGAACTGTGTTGTTACCATATTTCCCCACTTCCATGGTGTCCAAAAGGCACATCGCGTTACTGGGCCGCAGCTCAGAGGAGACATAGAGCACAGCACATAGGCCTGGCTTCACTGGGAGGTGATATTTATGGACCAGAGGACAAGCCGCCCAAGGACCAATGAGCGTCAGGGAAGAACAGCTTAAAAACTTTCTAACAGCGGTGGTCAATGCTTATTTCTGAAAGAGAAAAGGGAGAAAGGAAAAACAGTTTGAAATCCAGCAATCCCTGGCATCTCACAGGCATTAGCTTCCAACCTCTGGGATAGAGGCTGATCAACAACTTTCTTTTTGTTAAATTAACAAAAGTCCTTTCTGTAAGGAGTCAGTGTGCGATATTACTGGACAATCCTTATCCAATTCCAAGTGAGCACAAAACTAATGAGTCTGTCATTCATTGAGAGACCACAGGATAGCCTCACCTGCAGCAGTTAGAATGTTCTTCTCAGTTGGAGTAGAAGTATGCATAAAAAGAAAGTGTATGTGGTCCAGGTAAACCTTACTAAAAGGTGTTAGTGAGGCCACATCTGGAGTACAATGAGCAGTTTTGGTCCCCTTAATTCAAGTAGATATCATTTCATTGGAGGCAGTTCAGAGAATACTCACTAGGATTATTCCTGGTATGAAGGAATTGCCTTATGAACAAAGATTAAACACGTCCAGACTCTTACTCATTGGAATGAGAGGTGACTTCATTGAAACATATAGGATTCTTAAGGGGCTTGACAGGGTAAATACTGAGAGACTGTTTCCACTGGGAGAGCCTTGGACCAGGTGGCTTAAAATCAGAATAAAGGGGTGCCAATTTAAGACTGAGATGAGGAGGAATTGTTCCTTTCAGAGGGTTGAAGGTCTATGGAACTCTTTGCCACAGAGATCTACGGGGGCTATGGCTATCCTTACGGTTGAGATAGATAAGATTCTTGAACAGTGGGGGAATCAAAAGGTTTTGGGGCAAATACAAGAAAGATGTTTGGGGTGTTGGACCAGCCATGATTCTACTGAATGGCAGAGCAGGCCAACGGGCTGAATCACCTATTCCTCTTTCTATTCCCTATGATCTTGCATTGGCTCGCAGACTCCAACAAGTTTGACTCAGCATTCTTACCATTATGCAATGCTGAAACTCAGTCTCTATAGTGAAGTGTGGCTTTTCCACAATATATCTTGCCTTCATGAAAAGAAGATTCTCTCACAGGCACAGGCACACACACACAAGAAAGCAACAAAACAAACCAGGTCAAAAGATGCCAACTAGGACAAGTAGCAGCAACATGAAGAAAAGTGACATGGACAACAGATCAGTCGAATCAGGATCAACTTCAACTACAGAATGATTGCTGTATTATAAACGTTAGCTGAGAAGCCATTTGATTAAACCAAACAGAAGTGCGTTTCAAAGCAAATTTGGAGTACATTCCAGAATAATTAACTTCTTTTTTGCTGCAGATATGGAAACAAATGTTCTTTGGACAGTAACCATGTATTGGCAGGAGCTGGAATATCAAAGAATTATAAATGACTAGCAGGCAGCTGTGACTGGTGAACTAAGTGATGATGCAAGATACTTATAAAAGTAGCACTACAGATACAACAGGTCTACAGTTTATACAGACGACAGCAGTCTATTTTTAAAAATGACTGGCAAGTCTCTTGTGGAAAGTGAGATGATACACTCTAAAACAATGGAGTGCTACAATATTTCATATGGAAAATTATCTTGCTAAAGAGGAACTGTAATAAGAAGTCAAATTACTTAAATTATTGAGCTGTTGGATTTCATACAAATTCATATGTTGTTGTTAATCCAAATCTTGAAGGAAATATAACTTCCCCCAATTGACATTCGGACACTAAAACTTGTGTTTTCAGCACCTGCAACTAATTACTAGAATTCCATTGCTCTCATTCTTTCAGATACAGTTAAGAAAAACTCTACTCCCAAAGCACTATTGGGACTGCTCACCTTCGTCCCACCCCTACCTGACCTGCTGAAATTTTAAGAACCTTGTTCAGATTCATACCCAAAAACCTAAATACACTATTTGGTGACAGTTCTCCTCTTCTCCAGCAGCTCTCACTCCCACCCGAGTTATACATGTTCCACGAGCTTCGACTAGTTCAAATCACTATACATGTATCACAACTTAGAATACAGCGCAGTACAGGCCCTTTGGCCCTCGATGTAAACTTGAGCAGTTTTTCTGATGCTAATCAAAAAGCAACACAGTTTTATACAAAAAATATTTCATAAAATGATAGCTATTGTTTGTATTATAGAAAGTGAATATCCTCCACACGTTCCACTACATGCGAAAGAATGGTTCCAGGACACTAAGGTGCTTGTCTGTTCAACATTGACAGAATTTAACAATAACATGGTGGAAATTCACATCAACTCACATTTAGTCAGCTTGAATTATAAAACTGATCCTTGTTAAAACTGCTGGTGGCAGGAAGCAGCAAACTGCAAACAAAATCAATAGATCCTGCTATTGCTTTTGGAAATCGGGGAGAATAGGGTCAGACTCATTGATGCTGACACATAGTAATTAGAGAAAACGGTGGTGTGCGGGAGGACAATAAGTGCATACAAAAGAAAACTTGACAAAGTAGTTAAACACTAGAAAACAACTATATTTAAACAGAGTTGATGTGTATATTTTTAAAGAGAGCTTCATTTTAGTTAACCACACTCTACAAAACCACTGATCACTAGCTCCACATTTTTATACAATTCACACCCAATTAACATATCCATCACCTACTTCCTCATTCCATTAAGTTTCAGGTATGCCTTCCAATATTATGTGATAACAAAGACATCTTAAAAAAAATTATCTAAACTAAAAACAGGCAAGTGGTCAACAGAGACTACAAGGAAATGTATGGTTACATCAAGTGAAAATTGCCAGTCCTAGAGGCAGCTCTCTAATGACAGAGAGTGTGTTCAACTGGATGGTCATCACACCTCAGGCAAGGAACAACATTCAGAAAGCAGGACCTTCAAGGTGATCTTAGTCGGTATGGGAATTGAACCTGTGCTATTGGCATCACACCATGTCAAACTATATGTCAAGGACATAATGGAGAATAAACAGTCAGTTGTTAGGTTTCCTTTAGCTGGGATTAACATTATGGAAAAAACTTTTGTCTACATGAAGAGTCATAAGAGAGGCATAGCACAGAAACAAACCCTTTGGTCCAACTCATCAATGTCGACCAGATGTTTTGACAGTGCAACAACTTTGATGCCTAAGCAGATTGGTAAAGCATTCCAACAATCCCATGGGTCAATTAACTCAGGACAGTCCAGAATTCTTATCGGAGACACTGTTGTAGGCTGTGAGATAGAGTGACACCAGAAGTTAGGCTCCCATAAACACATGTGTTTGTCAGAATTTCTCTTACCTAGGGTCAAAATATTACAGATTTAACTTTAGAACTTTTCTGAAATTATCAGAATAGTAGCATTCTGAAAATTATTACTGGTCCAATGCAGAATAGTTGGGCAGCACAGCAGTTTAGTGGTTAGCACTGCTGCCTCACAGCGTCAGGGACCCATA
Organism: Chiloscyllium punctatum; assembly: GCF_047496795.1. NCBI lineage: Eukaryota > Metazoa > Chordata > Chondrichthyes > Orectolobiformes > Hemiscylliidae > Chiloscyllium > Chiloscyllium punctatum. The sequence continues at coordinate 72,293,405 of NC_092750.1, forward strand.
TTCAATTCTAGCCTTGGGCAACTGTGTGTGTGGAGTTTGCACGTTCTCCCTGTGTCTGCGCGAGTTTCTTTCATGTGCTCCAATTTCCTCTCACAATCCAAAGATGCGCAGGTTGGGTGAATTGGCCATCCTAAACTGCCCATAATGTTTGGTATGTGTAGGTTAGGTGCATTAGTCAGGGGTAAAAAAGGATAATAGGGTAGGGGAACGGGTCTGGGTGGTTTACTCTTCAGAGGGTCGGTGTGGCCTTGTTGGGCCGAAGGGGCTGTTCCCACACTGTAGGGATTCCACGAGTTAAGGGAAAATATTCTAAAAATTTGAATTTAAGCTCCTTTCAAACTCTCAAACAAAACCAGTAAGTAATAATGACAGAAAACAAAATCAGTCCTGTCACTGGGATTTCAGTGCATGGTCAGTCACACAGTGCTCAGTAGCCTGTGCACTATGCATTCTGGATTAGTGTTGCTGGAAGAACACAGCAGTTCAGGCAGCATCCAAGGAGCTTCGAAATCGACGTTTCGGGCAAAAGCCCTTCATCAGGAATAAAGGCAGTGAGCCTGAAGCGTGGAGAGATAAGCTAGAGGAGGGTGGGGGTGGGGAGAAAGTAGCATAGAGTGCAATGGGTGAGTGGGGGAGGGGATGAAGGTGATAGGTCAGGGAGGAGAGGGTGGAGTGGATAGGTGGAAAAGGAGATACGCAGGTAGGACAAGTCCGGACAAGTCATGGGGACAGTGCTGAGCTGGAAGTTTGGAACTAGGGTGAGGTGGGGGAAGGGGAAATGAGGAAACTGTTGAAGTCCACATTGATGTCCTTGGATGCTGCCTGAACTGCTGTGCTCTTCCAGCACCACTAATCCAGAATCTGGTTTCCAGCATCTGCAGTCATTCTTTTTACTCTGTGCACTATGCACCTACACACCGGTCACTACTCTGCTCCTGAGAAATTCCTGGGTAATTTTTGCCCACTTCACCATCGTCTCCTCCAGGGCGATGAGAAAGGGAAACAAATCTGAAAGGACTATTTCTGTACTGTACATCTCTATGTTTCTACAAATGCAGCCGTTCCAAATGACACCCACATCCCGGGAATTAAACAAAAAAAACAAACTTGAGAGATTTCAAACCTAACTTGTCAGCAGCTGTGTCATGACCAGCTAATGTTGAACCTCTTGCAGCAGGGGGGGGGGGGGGGGGGGGGAGGAATAAAAGAGTGAGGCGTTGTGAGATGTGGTTTCAAAATGACATGTTTCAATCATGATATTTCAGATCCAAATCAACAAATTTATAGTCCCAGACATGAAGCAGTCAGCTTCAGTACAGGGCCTAGATTGACCCACTAATTAACTAACTGGGATTGTTCTCATTCTGGATGAAGGGCTTTTGCTCAAAACTTAGATTTTCCTGCTCCTCGGATGCTGCCTGACCTGCTGTGCTTTTCCAGCAGCACTCTACTGCAGAATCTAGTTTCCAGCATCTACAGTCGTTTTTTACCTGGGATTATTCTCATTCAGTTCCAGAACATGGAACCCAATATTTTGGTTTTGGGCGTTCTTAGATAGTATGAAACTTACCAGTATTCTGAATTGGTTAGCGATGTTAAATCTATGTATGACGGATCAGAGCTCTCACTGCACATCTATACACAAGCTCTCTGGATTTCTTAATTTTAATCAGTGGATGCAGATTTCTCAGCAGCTTCAATCAAGACTCAAACATTCCAAAGGATTTCTAAATGTCAAAGCATCTGGTGCACAGAAAGCAAAAATTCAGGTTTTTAGTAAACCTGCATGACTAACATATACTGGTTTAAGCTAGATTCCTCTTACATTATGCTGGCACTCATATACTAACAGCATGCAGTGGAAGCAAGAAACAGCACATGGACTGGTGGTTTAATATACAAAAAAAACTTGAGAAAACGTGTATTGCTGGGGCCTTCATATGCATGAGATGGCTTTAACTTTTGCCTTCAGCCTGATCTCTTCAATGTCAGGATCACTCTAGCAGGTACCTGAAAGCCTGTGTCCAGACAAACTTTGTAAAATCCACTTTGTAAGTTGTAGTTACATGGACAGAACTCCTATCACAAGTTCCCGCTCTTTTCCGACATCCCTGCAATGTATCAATTCCCATTTGGAGGCCACCATCTCATCAATAGTGTGCTTGAAATCCTAATCACTCGGATTGCAATAAAATTCTCTTCCATGTCACCCGGTCCCTTTTCCACCCAATTCTATCACCTTAGATTTGGACCCTGTGGCTTTAAACCCTTTAGTTACTAGTAACATTGTTGACTCTTTCTGACTCTTATAACCTCTGTTCTATTTATAAAGTCCAGGATCTTATAAATTTGATAAACTACTTCATTAACATGTCCTGCTATCTTCAAAGATTTGAGCACCTACACTCAGGTCACTGTTGTTGTCCCTCCTTAAGAAATGCAACAGTTAATTTGCATTGTCTCTTCTCATTCTTTCCTAAATGTATCACCTTTTCTTTGCCCACACTGAATTCAATCTGTCATATGTTTTGTCCATTCCACCCAGCATTTGTCCTATGACCTTTTGCCTTTCATCATCTTTCCTTCATTTGCACTTTAGAATGTTCTCCTTTATCCTTGGTGCTTATAATTTCTATAATCTTTCGCTCCTCAGCCATTTTTCAAGTTCATTTCAAATGACTTTTTTATTTTATTAAATGCAAAATTACTTCATTCTGTTTTTAGCTATGTCTGAAATCTTTTTCCAGTGACTTTAGGCACCTTCTCAGGATACACTAGAGGCACAACCCCTCTCTCCACATTGTAAACCAGGTCACATCCAATCGTAATCTGGCTCAGTGGTTAGCACTGCTGCCTCACAGCACCAGGGACCTGGGTTCGATTCCAGCCTTAGGTGACTGTCTATGTGGAGTTTGCACATTCTCAGATTCTGTGCTGGCCTCCTCTGTGTGCTCCAGTTTTGTCCCACAATCCAAAGATGTGCAGTTTTGTGAATTGGCTGTGCTCAATTGCCCATAGTGGTCAGGGATGTGTAGATTAGTGCATTAGTCAGGGGTAAATAGAAGGTAGGGGGACTGGGCCTGAGTGGATTACTCTCCGGAGGGTCGGTGTGGACTTGTTGGGACGAAGGGCCTGTTTCCACCCTGTAGCGATTCTATGATAACCATGGCTACCTTAGTGGTAATGATGAGCCCATTCACATTGCTTTTCATTGTCCTGCGTAGTTCACAGTCAAGTACAAAAGAATTAATATCAAATCCAGCTTTCGGCTCATTCAGAGGCTCAGTATTAATGCTTCGGCTAAGCTGGATTTTCCATTCAAAGAAGGCAAAATATAACAAACCGCTGCAATTACAGGATCACTTTCAAGCTCACATAGACAACCAGCCTGATCCTTTAAGCCAAGGGGAAACAGGAAACCACTCCAATGAAATAAAACAGAGGGCAAATTACAACACTTGTAACTCCATATTCAAACTGAACATCTCACAACTGCATGTAGAACTGGCACAGAGCCTTTGACTACTATTTTGTCCATGAGATCCATTCTGCGAAACCCTTTAAAATTGGGGTATGGAACTAAAGCAACAGTGTAAGTTACCAACAATACTTTGCTGAGTTTGGCTTATTGCAAATTGGTGGAAAGGGGTCTCTTAATTAGTCTCACACAGTACTAGGATACAAGAAAGAAAATAAATCAGTTAATGCAATTGGCTGACAGGCTAAACTGGGATGCCCAATTCAGTTAAATAGCTGACAGCATTCATGTGCATCAGGGTCTATTTGAGATGAGATATGTAAAAACTGTGCTTAATTACCTATGGTTTGGTTTAAACAAGAATGAATAATAGGAGAGTTTTACAGTAGGGTGGAGTACATTATAATGATGTTGTCAGATGATGGCCTTTAGACCTATTCTGTTGGACAGTCAAGCTTAGGAGGTCAAATACACTTCAGAAACTGCATCGGATTTTCAATAACGAGGCAACTACCAGTGTCTGACAATGAAACAATTTCAATAACAACACTGTTATAAAAGGAAATTCACCAAAGATCCTCAGACAGCACCCTGCAAACCCACTACCAATTCCATCTAAAGGAGAAGGGCAGCAGGTATATGGGAACACCACCACCTTCAACTTCCACTCCAAGCCATTCTACCGTCCTGACTTAGAAATATATCACCATCCCTTCATTGTCACTGGGTCAAAAAAACATGGAATGCCCTCCCTCAAGGCATTGTGGGTCAACCGACAGCAGGTGACCGCAGCAGTTCAAGAAGACAGCTCGCCTCCACCTTCTCAAGGGCAACAAGGAGAGGCAATAAATGCTGGCCAGCCAACAACCACAAAACGAGTAATGAAATAGAAAATTACCTGTTTGAGGTCATTCTATGGAGTGCTCATTACTTGTAGGATCATTTGTAATATCCCAGTCAAGTGCATCTTTTCTCAATACTGTCATGTAACACATTCAGGGAATTTCAGTTCAATACCTGTGGAAAAACTGCTCAACTACAGAAACTATAAATGATAGACCAAATATCCAGCTCATGCAAAATTTCACATGAATCTTAAGGTCAAATTTAGTAATGAGAGGGGCTCCTCACACAAATAATGGAAAAAGTGAAGAGACTGATCAACAAATGTTAGATATACCCAGATCTGCAAACTCAAGAAGAGTAAAGACAAGATGTCAGGTTTAAAACCTCCAGTTGTTAATATTTATTCATGGGATATGGGCATATCTGGCAAGGCCAGCATTTACTGCCTATCCCTAAATGTCGGGCTGTTGTTTGTGAGCAGCTTTCTTGAACTACTGCAATCTGTGTGCCATAGAGACAGCCACAGTGCTGTTAAGATGGACATGTCAGCATGTTGACCAATAACAGTGATGAACAGTGCTACATTTTCAGATCAGGATGGTGCATGATTTGGACAGGAACTTTTAGAATGAGGTATTAGCTTGTCTATTTTCTCTGCCAAAGAAATTGTCCCAGTATTATGAAAAACCATTTGTCTCCACCTCTGCTCTGAAGTCAAATATTCTCGATGGACTGTAAAAGCAAAAACTGAGCTTTATGGGCTACCAAGCTAGATCACACACTGATCTGATTTGTTCAGCTTTACCATCGTTGGAATCATAATATTTTTTATACTAGTTGCATCATGTTTGGAATATCTGTAAGCATTCCAATCTCCCTGCTATAAAAATAATGAAAGCACTGTTTTGAATTGCACACAAGTCCAGAAACACACTTATCACTGGGATTTCAGTAGAATATTGGTAAATGCTATAGAGCTTTATTCTGTATCTTCTTGAACAGTGAGATTAGGAAGAGTACAAATAGAATTCTTCTCTTGCCTGTTGCAAAGCTTATTTTGAGCCATATAATGCATGTCAATCAAAACACTACAAATGCTGTTTTTTTCTCTTTATTGGTACCAGTCTGTTTAATAAGCCTGGTCATAAGTATTAAACCATGTGCAGCAATACTTTAACTCTTTCAAACTGGAATAAAAACTCCTACATCTAGGATTTAGATCTATCTCCCAATCAAACATGCCATGGTCAGATAAGTTTCTAAATATCAAATATGCATCAATGGTAATATGAATTAATCATACTGTAAACTTACACCAAGTGAGGGCTCTTGTGGCACTGTAGTCGAGTTCTTAACTCTGAGCCAGGAGACCTGGGTTCAAGTCCCAGTTGCTCCTGGGTGTGTAATAACATCTTAAACAGGTCAACTAGAAAATATTGGTGCAGAGAGTGATATGTTAGGATTCCTGTATATCCAATTTCTATTGCAGGAAGGCGTTATTTGCAATGCTCTGCCAATAATCATAGAAATTGGAGAGAAGGTGCAAGGAAGATCCATCACCTACAACTTGGCCATTGACACAAGACTTGCGGGCCACCAATACAATGCAGGGTTCTTACTTTAAAAGCTGGAAATGAAACTGCTAAGAGAGACAAGAATGATCAAAACCACGAACATCAACATCTTAATCAATACATAAACCATGTTTAATTTCAATTGCTCAGTTCTGGTCTTTTATCAGTTAAAAGTTACTGAAGGTGGCCTTTTGCCTGCTCCCTTTAATTATACACTCGCTTCTCAGAGTGTCTCCACCGTAATATTATGAATTATGAATAACCCATGTGTCAAATATCAAGTTAGAGGTATTGGATTCTCCTACCTTGACAGTTCCATAACAGCTATCAATGTTGTACACTTGATCATATTTGTTGAATATTCACATTGACAGGCTGACAATCTAATGTTCAAATAACAAAGCTACAATGTACAAGAAGCCCATTGTCCACACTGTAAACAAAGACTGGGTACATATAGACAAATCAGAAGCTGAGCATCTCTCAGCTTGCAAAAGTACTGAAGACCTGTGCTTCAGAAATCGCAGCACCCAGAACAGCTACAACATTGACAATATGGAAAATTACCTAGGTATAGCCTGTACACAAAAAGCAGGACAAATCCAACCCAGCTGATTACTGCCTCATCAGTCTACTCTTGATCATCAGGAAAATGATGAAAAACGTCAACAATAGTACTATCAAGCACCAGGGTCACTCAGCTCCTGACCACATTACAGCCTTCGTTCAGAAATGGTCGAAAGAGCTGAACTCGAGAGGTGAGGTGAGGTGAGGTGAGAAAGACAGCCTTGCATTAACAATGCATTTGATGGAAAGTCGTATCAAGGAGCACTAGAGAAACTGGAATCAATGGGAATGGAGAGAAAACTCTTCGACAGTTGCCGTCATACCTGGCACATGGGAAGATGGTTGTGGTTATGGGAGGTCAGTCATCTCAACTCCAGGTCATCTCTGCAGCAGTTCCTCAGGATAGTGTTCTAGGCCCAAACATCTTCACCTGCTTCATCAATGACCTTTCTTCTATCATAAGATCAGAAGTGGGGACGTTTGCTGATGATTGCACCATGTTCAGCACCTCCTCAGAGTCCATACCCAAATGTAACAATACATGGACAAAATACAGGCATGGGCTGAAAAGTGGCAAGTAACATTCGAGCCACACAGATGCTGGGCAATGACCATCTCCAATAAGCCACAACCGGACCATCGCCATTAGACATTCAATGATGTTACCATTACTGTATCCTCCACTAACAATATAATGGGGGTTACTGTTGTACTGAAACTCAACTAGACTCATCATATAAATGGAGTGGCTGCAAAAGCAAGTCAGAGGCTTGGAATGTTGCAGTGAGTAACTCAATTCCTGACTCTCCAGAGCTTGTCCATTCCCTACAAGGTACAAGTTAGGAGTGTGATGGAACATCCCCACTTGCTTGTACAAGTGGAGCTCCAACAGCACTCGAGAAGTTTAACTCCTATCAAGACAAAACAGCTCACTTGATTGGCACCTCATCCACAAACATCCATTCCTTCCACCACTGATGCTTAGTAGGAGCAGTATCTACAAGATGCAATGCAGAAAGTTACCAAAGATCCTAGAGAGCACCTTTCCAAATACACAACCACTTCCATCTCGGCAGCAGATACATGGGAACACCACTAGTGAGCTCCCTTTCAAGGGGAGGTGACGGCCTAGTAGTATTATTGCTGGTCTGTAAATCCAGAGAACCAAGTAATGTTCTGGGGATCTGGACTCTAATCCTACCATGGCAAATGGCAGAATTTGAATTTAATAAAAATCTGGAATTTAAAAAAAATCTGATAACCATGAAAACATGGTCAATTGGCAGAAAAACTCATATGGCTCACTAATATCCTTTAGAAAATGAAACTGGAATCCTTACAGAAATGTGGTTGACTATTAACTGCCCTCTGTCAATTCCAGTTGAGCAATAAATGCCAGCATAACCAGTGATTCCTTTACCCCATGAATGAGTTTTTTTAAAAAGCTGTTCACCAGCCTGAGCTGGAAATATGTCACCACTTTCTCACTGTGGCGGTGTCAAAATTGTAGAATTCCCTCCCAAAAGTATTGCGGGTGTACCTACAGCAAATGGACTGCAGCGGTTCAAGGCAGCAGCTCACCACAACCTTCTCAAGGACAACCAGGGCCAGACAATAAATGCTAGTCCAGCCAGCAATGCCAATGCCCTATGAGATTTTTTTTTCACGTCAGTGATGTTTCATCAGACATTTAATCAATTATGGACCTTTCCACTCTTGGATTATCACTAGAAAAATCACTAAGCTCTGCCACATTAGGGCAAAGCATTGACAGTGACAGGGCAATGGATTGCAAGGTATGATCAGAGTAGCTCATCAGATGGAGATCAGGATGAGCTAAAAAACAAAAGATGAGAGATTGGGAGATCTGAAGATTTTAATCTGACTCAAGAAACTCAGCAGCTCAAGCAAGAAAGAGAACATACTTATTGAATGCGATTGAGATAAGACTAGCTGCTTTAGTAAATTAAGACTAGCAAGGAAGCAGCAATACTTAATTAAGACATTTGCTTTGCAGTAGAGAACTTCAAACACTTAGACTCATTAGAAAAACATCCAAAAAGATCCCAACACATGTCATTTCTAGCAAGTCTAAATGAACCATGTTACAAGCTCAACTGATTAATTTAAATTGGCCAATGGTGTAGCTATCAGCACCCAAGATTCCTTGCACACTTAAAACAGACCTGTAAATTACCCTGAAAATGCAAAATGCCTCAAAAATGTGAATTACAGGTTAAGCAAGCCATTTTCTGCTGCTGCTACTATGCAGTAGCTACACAAGTATTATTTTCCATTAACAGGATGCTGTTGTCAATCCAGAAAGATGTTGAGAGTGTGGTGGTGAAAAAGCACTGCAGGTCAGGCTGCATCTGAGGCACAGGAGAATCGATGTTTTGGGTAAAAGCCTTTCATCAGAAATGAGGCTGCTGCCTGACCTGCTGCGCTTCTTCAGCACCACACTCTCGACTCTAATCTCTAGCATCTGCAGTCCTCACTTTCACCCAGAAACATGTTATGCCTATCATATAATCAAGGCATATTCTCTATGCATTTGAGTGCTGGTGCAATCCAAGGTATGCAGTCCGTATATTATGGCAATTAAATCAAATGCATGATCCTTTCACTGCTTTAAATGCAGAGTACAGATTATACTCAACAAGCATGTACTCACAAAACCCAAGACCCAATGTCTATTATTAAATATGATTATGTGATTGTTCTGTGAGTTATCCAATCATGACTGTGTTGGTTCTACACTAATTACCAATTTTCAAAGGGAACACCAATTTATACAACAGGAGAAAAAAAGGATACTGGCTGTTTGGCGAGTAGATTCTAATTGGTTGAGACATTGCCATAGAGAATGCGCCAGGAATCAGCGGTGTCCTGAGCTTTTGTTTAATTGAAAAAGGCCTGAACATGTTACTTTTGTTTACAAAAGGATATGTCCCTTTGAATGAATATATGTGACTAATTTAAAATAATCAACCAAGATTGTAATGTGGCTCAGTTCGACTTCCTAGAAGCTATATCTATTCACATGCAGGGACCTTCCGAACAAAGGTTATTTCCTGTCTTCTCTGAATCATACAGGGGCTTGGGGAGCCAACAGTTTCCCAATGTCTTCTCCACCGCAATGCCTCAGTCAACATGCAAACCAATTAGCATTCTTTTGTCCTCTAATATGGTGATCATTTGGAAGTTGTCATTCTTGCAATTGTTATGAACATAGAACATAGAAAAATACAGCGCAGTACAGGCCCTTCGGCCCTCGATGTTGCGCTGACCAAAGCCTACCTAACCTACACTAGCCCAATAACCTCCATATGCTTGTCCAATGCCCGCTTAAATGCCCATAAAGAGGGAGAGTCCACCACTGCTACTGGCAGGGCATTCCATGAACTCACAACCTGCTGAGTAAAAAATCTACCCCTAACATCTGTCCTATACCTACCACCCCTTAATTTAAAGCTGTGTCCCCTAGTAACAGCTGACTTCTTTAGCGGAAAAAGGTTCTCACTGTCAACCCTATCTAAACCCCTAATCATCTTGTACACCTCTATCAAATCTCCTCTAAACCTTCTTTTCTCCAATGAGAAAAGCCCCAAGTGCCTCAGCCTTTCCTCATACGATCTTCCTACCATACCAGGCAACATCCTGGTAAACCTCCTCTGCACTCGTTCCAATGCCTCCACATCCTTCCTGTAGTATGGCGACCAAAACTGCACACAATACTCCAGATGAGGCCACACCAGAGTCTTATACAACTGCAACATGACCTCAGGACTCCGGAACTCAATTCCTCTACCAATAAAGCCCAGTACACCATATGCCTTCTTCACAGCACTATTTACCTGGGTGGCAACTTTCAAAGATCAGTGTACATGGACACCAAGATCCCTCTGCTCATCCACACTACCAAGTAGTCTACCATTAGCCCAGTAATCCATCTTCTTGTTACTCCTACCAAAGTGAATGACTTCACACTTAGCTACATTGAATTCCATTTGCCACCTTTCTGCCCAGCTCTGCAACTTATCTATATCCCGCTGTAACCTGCCACATCCTTCTTCACTGTCCACAACTCCACCGACTTTCGTGTCATCCGCAAACTTGCTCACCCAGCCTTCAAGCCCCTCCTCCAGGTCATTTATAAAAATGACAAACAGCAATGGTCCCAAAACAGATCCTTGTGGAACACCGCTAGTAACTGCACTCCAAGATGAACCTATACCATCAACTACTACCCTCTGTCTCCTTCCAGCCAGCCAATTCCTAATCCAAACCTCTAATGCACCCTCAATGCCATACCTCCGTAGTTTTTGCATTAGCCTGCCATGGGGTACCTGATCGAACGCCTTGCTAAAATCCACATACACCACATCTACTGCTTTACCCTCGTCCACTTCCTTGGTCACCTTCTCAAAGAATTCAATAAGGTTTATGAGGCACGACCTGCCCTTCACAAAACCATGCTGACTATCCTTGATCACATTATTCCTATCCAGATGTTCATAAATCCTATGCCTTACAATTCTCTCTAAGACTTTACCCACAACAGAAGTGAGACTCACTGGCCTATAGTTACTCGGGCTATCCCTGCTCCCCTTCTTGAACAAGGGGACCACATTCGCTATCCTCCAGTCTTCTGGCACTATTCCTGCAGACAAATCAAGGCCAATGACTCCGCTATCTCCTCCCTAGCTTCCCAGAGGATCCTAGGATAAATGCCATCAGGACCAGGGGACTTACCTATTTTCATCCTTTGCAGTATTCCCCAGACCTCTTACCTACGTACCTCAAGGCCATCCATTCTAATCACTTGTGACTCAATATTCACATCAGCAACAGTGTCCTGTTCCTGAGTGAATACTGACGAAAATGAAAATTTAGTGCAAAATGAAATACCTTGGCAGCATCTCATTTTTCAGCAAAATTCAAAACATGAGACAGAAACAGTCAGTCAATGGTCTGACAAAATCTTAGATTGAGAGATTTTAGAGGTACAGCGGGATCTTGGTGTAATTATTCACGATCCTTGAAGTCGGCAGAGAATGTAAATAGGATACTTAAGGAGGCATATGGGACACTTGCCTTCATCAGTCACGGCATAATGTATAAGAGGAAGGAGGTAACATCGGAATGAAAGAGCTTTGGTCAGGCCACAACGGGAGTACTGTGTGCAGTTCTGGTCACCGTATGAGAGGTGGTACAGAGGAGGTTCACCAGGATATTGCCTTGGATAGAGATAATGAGCTGTAAGGAGAGACTAGAAAGGCTTGGACTGTTTTCTCGAGAACAAAGAAGACTGGAGGCAACATGATTAAGATCATAAGGGGTACAGTCAGGGTGAATACAGAGCAGCTGTTCACCTTGGTCGAGGGATCAATGACGAAGAGGGGATAGATTTAAGGTAAGGGGCAGGAGATTAATAAGGGATTTGGGGAAAAAAACCTTTCCATTCAGCAGGTGGTGGAATCTGGAATGCCTGTCGAACTTTCAAGGATATGGGACAAGTGCAGGAAATTGGGAATGGCACACATTTAGTGGTAGTTATGTTGGTGTAGACCCAATGTGCCAAAGGACCTTTTCTGCATGTATGCATCTATGAATCTACGAGACAGAAAAAGGCCATTCAGTCCATTTTACCCATGCACATTAAGCGAACATTGACGAATCAATGATGATGAAAACGAACCTCACAATCCAACTTAAAGGGGAGATGGCGAGGAGTTCAGTACAAAAGATTCGGAATAATTCAAACCTAACCAACGAAGAAAGAATTGGGACAAGTGAGTTGGTAAATTTAACACGTTATTAATGAATCTACACCAAAAGATAATTCGATAACAATTCAAGTTGCTATCCCTCAAAACAAATTTTGAGGTAATGTCCTTAGAATTTTTTGGTCCAATATTAAATAAAAATACATTTTATGGAGGAGTGAAGAACAGTGACAAGAAAGAGACAGTCAGATTACAAACAACAACAAACGTAGATTGTGAAAAAAAGTTTACAGATACTGTTAGGTTTTTGATATAGATAATGTATTCACTAACAGACTAAGGCACAATGAGTTGAAGAGTTGAATGAATTTTTTGCTTTTGGTTGTGAGAAGATTAGTGAAAGATCTTCCAGGCATTAATAACGCAACAGGAAAAAAAGTACTTAGCAAATCTCAGGACCAGAGGATTTTCACAATATGGTATGAAAATATTATACAGTGTGCCGAATTTCAAGAAAATGCCAGATTACTGAATGATTGTAAAACCTCTTGCCTGTTCAAAATAACGTCAGAGCTACAGGTCAGTGAATTTATCTCTAAGTGAGATCACACTAGTGACTGAATAAGCATATACTGAGGAACCTAGATTACCTGAACGACACGGGTGGGGAGTGTTTTGTTCAGATAATCGAATGCCGGATAACACAATTTAGTCAAGCATCGGGACCTTGCGATCTTGTCTGGATAATCGAATGCTGGATATTCGAGGTTTCTCTGTACTTGGAAAGCTAATCCAGGAATTGGCATGGTTCTGTGAAAAGTAGGCAATGTCTTGTTAGACCTAAACAGTATTTTGGTAAAATCACCAAAGTGTAAGAGTTAATGGATATGGCATACACTGGTTTTCAGAACGTCAACTAAAACCAACTGCCACAAAATTGAAGGCAACTTATGACAAGATAGGAAACTAGATAAGAAATAGGAACTCATGGCCATTCTCCAAATGGCGAGTATTAAAAAAATTGGTGTTGCGATTCCTGTTTCTCTAGAATAGAGTGGTATATTTCCATCTTCAAGTTATAATACTAAGGAACATAAGGAGTGACAAAGATCTTGAAATTGCATAACGCAGGCATGAAATTTTAATTACCAAGTTTTCAGATATGGTCTCTCATTTTAAAAATTCTGAATTCACCACATTGGCAGCAACGAGATTTATCGGAAGAGATCTTATGACAAAGCAAATCACAACTGATTGACATTATTCTTACAATTTTAAAAGATACGGAAGACTTAGATACGAGAGGGGTTTGAGAAGTAAGGATTACTCTTAAAGCCAAATGTGGAGATATATAATTCATTAAACCACATAGTTCCATTATACCTGAGACAGGAAGTTGTTTCCAGATTCAGATGCTCTCTCAAAAGGGATCATCCATCAAACTGGATGACTAAATTTACACACTTAAATTCCCTAAGTGTTTTCTACAAGTGGTGAGGGTCAGTCCTGTCAAAATACTAGCATAAGGCATTTACCAGTTAATAGATATCAGCTAAATTGGTTGCACTCGCTCCAAGTCAGAATGTGTGCTCAAGCATATAATTGGGTTGACACAGCGCTGCGGTAGTGCTGTGCCATCTACAAGATGAGATGCTTATCCGAATTCCCTCTACTCACTCAGGTGAATTCAAAACATCTCATGACACTATTTCAAGAGTGGGAAGCTCTCCAGGTCAATACTATATCATATATTCCAGCAATAACTATATTTTAAAGAGGTATTTCATCAATTATTATGCACTTTAGGGCATGGATATAACATGCCCTAAGTTATTTCTTTTTTCAGACATCCCTTTCAAAACCACGGTCTGTTGAGTGCACCTCAGTACTAGAATTAAAACTAACTTGATTTACAGCTGTGTGCAAAACAGCTGATTCCATAGAAAATAATGTAATTTTTGAAAATTTTAAACACGAAAACAAAATTACAAGTAGCTCTGCATAACAACTTGCAATAAACTATGCAGCCCAGGAAAAGCGGATATATGTGTTGATTTCAAACTTTGAATCCTGGAAACAGATACATCAAGACACCAAAGAACGTACAGTTCTCATGTGTCTCCAAACCAAATTCTGTACTAGCAGTGATTATATTTATAAGGGCAATGACTGCTCAAGTGTGAGAAGATCTGATGAGTGTACAGAAAACCCATACACAAAGAGAACAGCACTATGCCTAAGTGGGATGCAGCTCCTGCCTGAAGCTCACCCACTCTGTCCATTTTTACTTTTATTTCTTACTTTAATCAACTTATCCTCCGTGGAAAGAGCAAGCCTGGTACGGGGGAGGGAGAGTGAGCCCAGCGCAGCTGAGATAGCAGTCCCTTGGCAACTGTGGTGGTGGAGAGAACTGGCAGCCCGATGTGTCTCAGCATCTTGGTGGCAACAAGCATTGGTAATCAACCAGCATGGCTAAGCACTTAAGGACTGCGATGTTGAACTTTTAACTATACTTCCTTATTTTCCCACTTTGTACCTAAGATTTTGTAACTAGACGGCTTTGTATCTAAGATGGCTCGGGGAATGGCAATGTTGTGCACTTTTCACTGTACTCCTGTATCCCTATACTTGAGTACACATGACAATAAAATCTAATTCAAATCCAATAAGCTGTCAAACATCTCTCCTGAAACTTTAAGTCCAAACAAACTCCAACCAATTACATACAAAACAGGCTCTGAGACTTGCTAGAAATTTTGTTTGTTTAATATGCTTTTACAAATAGCTTCCTTCACTCGGTCTTGCTCATCCAGATAGAGAAGCTGTTGGCAGATCTGTCAATTGCAGACTAATTTCCACACACTTCTGTCAAGCATCTGAAAACAAGTGTGCACATGGAGCGAGCATGAATTCCTTTCCTACAACAACGACACACATCAATCATTAACATCACAAAGCGGCCGCTCTCCCTAATCTAATGCGTGAAAACAAACAAGTAAATCAGATCAGGGAAAGGCAGTTTACTGAATCAGCAGCATGGATTGAAAGATCTCAAAGGTGACCTGGCTAAGAGACTTAATTACGGTGATAAACCAGTTGCTGCAGATTAAGCACTTTGCATGTTAAATCTTTTCTACAACTGCTCACTTTCTCCCTTTCCTCAATGGTTCTCATGAAACCAGTTGTTGCTAGGTGATTGCCAAAAATTGGAAGCTGAATTTTAAACATGGAACTTGGTGAGAGGAACATAGCCCTACAATTCAATTGTGGAATACTAATCCAACTGTCTCACACTACAGCACCAACATAACCATATCAATGTGTGCTGCAAACTCCACCTCAAGTTGATGCAAACTGTATATGTGGACAGAAAGGAACTCAATGTCATCCTGAAGGTGACTAAAAGTAGCAGCCAGTCTCAAAAAATGGTGCTGCCAGACATTGAGGAAATAGTCTCAGCCGAAAATTGTGAGATATCCAATTGTGGGTAGGCCCAAAATAATCACTCTGCTATTTCTCACTGGGAATTAAAATTGTCAGAATATGCATTTCAACACAAAGGGTTCCTCTTCTCCCTAAAAATGTTATCTTTCCTTTAGTGTTTTATTTGGATCATGCAGGGCTAAGAGTGAAGTGCTCCAAAAGAAGCATAATTTTGAATCGCCTTCCCTTCTCCCAGTGTTTTCTCCCAACTACTGCTCCTTCACACTTTCCAGAGCTGGGCGGTCAAACCAGAGGTCAGGGCTGCTTCTATGCTTGTTTCTTCTTCACCCCAAGATGCTTCTGCTGCCTATCATAGCCCATGTACACACATGCATGGGCCCACTTGGCAATCAAAGCATGCATGGGGCCATACTGCGTTCTAGATAATCATTCTGATAACCGATAGCCTGGGTTTAAGATCAAATACATATTTAAAAGAACATAACTTGCATTTATATCATGCCTTTCATGATCTCATCATGTTCCAAACTCTTACTGTTTGAAATGTAGTCATTGCCATAACACAAGAGAAATAAAAGCAGCCATCCTAATGATACTAGTGGGGCATTGGCTGATGATTGCACAATGCTCAGAACTATTTGCCACTCTTCAGATACTGAAGCAGTCCATGTACAAATGCAGCAAACCTGCATAATATTCAATCTGGGGCTGACAACTGTAAAGTAACATTTACATCACACAAGTGCTAGGCAATGACCACATTTCCAACGAGAGAATCGAACCATCTCCCCATGACATTCAATGGCATTATGATCACTCAATCCTCTACTACCATCATCTTGGGAGTTACCATTAACCAGGACCAAATATTGTAGCTACAAGAGCAGTTCACAGGCTGCAAGTGCTCCAAGGTGAGTAACTGGACTCCAAGCTTCTTGAACCCTATCAACCAATTACAAAGGACAAGTCAGCGGTTTGATGGAACACAGAGGAATCTCAATGATCGAATATCGGATTATGCGGCATGATCGCAAGGTCCAGATGTTTAGCTAAACTATGTTATCTGACATTTGACTATCCAGGATTTGATTAACTGAACGAAATACTCCCCCGGCTGGTGTCCTTCGGATAATCTGTACATGCCACCTATCTGGATGTGTGCAGATCCAACAACACTTAAGTACAACAAAGCAGCACACTTGATCAGTACCCCAACCACCACTTTCAACACTCACTCCCTCCACCACAGCGGTAATAGTGTGCACCACAACAACTAACTCAGGACTCATTCAACAGCACTTCCAAACCTGCAATCTCTGCCACCAGGAGGGAGGTGCATGCAAAAATCATCACGTGCAAGTCCCATCCAAGTCAGATGCCATCCCGACATGAAAATGTACTACTATTTCTTCAGTGTTACTGGAACAAAATCCTGGAACTACTCCCTAACAGCATGTGGAGGTACCTACCAGAGATTGCAGTGGTTCCAGAAGACAGCTCACTATCACTTTCCCAAGAATAATTATGGATGGGCAAAAAAGTATGACCCAGCCTCCACTGTCCACCTTGCATGAACAAATAAAAAAAATGCTCAAAGAGTCCACAAACAAATCACACAACAGAAAGTTGCTACATTTTACAAGATGGAATTTAGATACTTCCCAATGAGAGGCTGATGGAGAAAGTGAAGTCGCATGGGGTCCATGGTATACTAGCTAGATGGATAAAGAAATGGCTGGGCAACAGGAGACAGAGTGTAGTGGTGGAAGGGAGTTTCTCAAAATGGAGACCTGTGACCAGTGGTGTTTCACAGGGATCCGTGCTGGGACCACTGTTGTTTGCGATATACATAAATGATCTGGGGGAAGGTATGAGTGGTCTGATTAGCAAGCTTGCAGATGACACTTAGATTAGTGGACTAGCAGATAGTGAAGGGGACCGTCAGAGAATACAGCAGAATATATAGATTGGAGGGTTGGTGGGGGGGAGAAATGGCAGATGGAGTTCAATCCAGGCAAATGGGAGGTGATGCATTTTGGAAGATCTAATTCAAGAGCGAACTTACAGTAAATGGAAAAGTCCTGGGGAAAATAATGTACCCAGAGAGATCTTGGTGTTCAGGTCCATTGTTGCCGGAAGGTGGCAATGGAGGTCAATAGCAGTCATGGCAGCATACGGCATGCTTTCCTTCATCAGATGGGGTATTGAGTACAAGAATTGGCAGGTCATGGTACTGTTGTGTAAGACTCTGGTTCTGGTACATTTGGAATACTGCACACATTACCAAAAGGATATGGATGGTTTGGAGAGGGTGCAGAGAAGGTTCACCAGGATGTTGTCAGTATGGAGGGTGCTAGCTATGAAGGCAGGTTGAATAGATTAGGATTATTTTCATTAGAAAGACAGAGGTTGAGGGGGGGGGGGATCTGATTGAGGTCTACAAAATCATGAGAGATATAGACAGATTAGATAGCAACAAACTATTTCCCCCAGAGTGGGGGACTCAATTACTCGGGGTCACAAGTTCAAAGAGAGAGAGGAAAGGTTCAAGGAAGATATGCGTGGAAAGTACGCAGAGGGTGGTGGGTGCCTGGAACTTGTTACCAGTGGAGGTGGTAGAGATGGGCACAATAGCATCACGTAAGATGTATCTAGACAGATACATGAATGGACAGGGAGCAAAGGGACACAGATCCTTGGAAAATAGGCGACAGATTTTTAGATAGAGGATCTGGATTGATGCAGGCTTGGAGGGCCGAAGGGCCTGTTCCTGTGCTGTATTTTTCTTTGTTCTCTTTGTACTTTGAAAACAAGCACCAAGCAAAAGAGGAAAATCAGTTATAAAACTAACTTGCAAAAAATTTACACCATGCAGGCTAGTATGACCACGGTATGCAGTAACAATAAATAAGGCCCAGTTTTGAATATTACCCTCCTTAAACACAGTTAAACACACTATCCATAATGCTCATTTGTAAGATGAAAACCTCAACCAGAGGAAGTAATCTTTAATCAATTCAATAACCTCTTACAGTTATGTCACAGAATGAAACTCAATTAGTATGCTTTAAAAATTGAAAGAGGTTTTCTGGGGAAGGGTCATTCGACTCAACAAAAACTCTGATTTCTCTCCCCAGGCGCTGCCAGACCTGCTGAGTTTTTCCAACAATTTGTGTTTTTGAATTGACATGTTTTGCTTGGCTTCATTGGTACATTTTTCGTTCGGCCAACAGCTGTAACATGGGGCTTCTCGCAACCGATACTGCTTAAAAATAAAGACCGCATAATGGAATCAAAAATATTTCAATGGGCTTTCTTTCTTAAAAAAAGAGAGTACAACTTCTATTAATACCTCTCTACCTTTGGTTGACAAGATGATAGTGGAGTTTGGAATGGGGCCCCAGGAACTCTCAGTTGTAAGCAACTGGGAAGAGGAAAGGAGTGAAACAGAAAGTCAGCTAACCCTCTTTCCATTCAGTGACCAGTGCTCCAAGCAGAAATTGGGCAAAGACTGAAGTGCACTTAGATGAGACAGGCTCCTCAAAACAAAATAGCTTTTACACAGAAACCTTCACCTCAGAAGCAAGGCATTCTCCCCACCTATGCCCATTTATGCCCAACAATCACTTCTTTGCTCCTTACTTACAACATATCCTTCTACTCCTTTCACCTTCATGTTCAGTTATCTTGGTCAGGAATACAAAAAGGCCAGCGTGACAAAGCATCAGTGAACAACAAATCTTATTTGGTAGGGGTCCGAGCCCATATGCTGGAGAGAAACTCTGAGGGAGGCGAGAAAAACAAACTAACTCAAAACCATACAGGAGGGGATGAAGGAACAAATAAGGCAAATGCAGCTGTGGTAAGGATATATCACAAATACATGACTGCTCAACAATGTGACACTGTATAAACGATATCTTGTGCAGCCACTGATTGATGACAGTGTTGACACACAGATCCAATTGCAAATAAACTGTGAGAAGCTCCTCTGCACTTCAGGAATATTCCATTACAACTCCCTCATGGAACTGTTGAGGACAACAGTCAATAATGCGATCACATTCATCAGAGCATCATGTGAATTGAAAAATAATATTTACATAAATTGCAGAAATGTTGTGACTGCTTTGTCGATTATATCAGCTTCAACACTCACCAAGGTTCAATTGGGATGTGTCAACCTACACTGGGACAGTGAACCTTGCAATGTTGCCAGCTCAGCTCTACTTTGTGCACGCCCATGGGCTAACTTCTATTCACTATGTTGGCTTAGTAGGGAATTGAGTATAGTTGTCATTGGCAAGGTCAGCATTTTGTGCCCATCCCAAATTGCACTTGAACTATCTGGCTTATCTAGTCATTTCAGATAGCAGCCTAGAGTTAACCACATTGCTGTGGATCACCTGTAGGCCAGACAAGTATAGTAGATTTTCTTTCATAATAAAGTGCATTAGTGAACCAGATGAATTTTTATGCTGACCTGTCAATATTTGTCAATGTCACCAATGACAGAAATAAACTTGATATTTAGACATATTAACTAGTTTTAAAATCCAGTTACCATAGAGAGATTTGAACACTTGCTTCAGGAAATTATCTTGGGCCCTGAGATTACTAATTCAATACATTAATACTACTCCAACATCTCTGCAAATAAGGAATATGGTCTGCCATCTGCAGATGCAAAATAAAAGCCTCTTTTGGCAAACTGCCCAATCTAAATCTGAAATCTTCATCACCGCAGCCACCTAAAATCCTACAGCTTTTAAAACAAGTGTTTTTGTTTAAACAAAATGTTTATTTCTGTCAAGTAGTAGTATATGCAACTTTCTAGCAAGTGGTACTGCATAGATGGCTTCAGCACCTATCAGGGAACTGAAAATAAGAGTGAGAATTGAGAATGTGAATTCTCAATTGAGAATGTGAAGCAGCAGGGGACAAAAACACAAGGTACCTGGAAGAATCAGCAAGTCACATTAAATAAATATAAATTTAGAGGTCAACAACAGAGATAAAGGCCATTTGGCTATTGAATCTGCTGATCAAAAATAACCACCTAATTATTCTATTCCCGTTTTCCACCACGAGGCCCATAGTCTTGTATCCTTTGGCATCACAAATACTTCTTCAATGTTATGAGGATTTCAGCCTCTTCCACCCTTACAAATATTGAGTTCCAGATTCTCATGATAGTAAAGAGTAACATATTTTGCCTCACATCCCCATTAAACCTTTGCTTCTAACCATAAAATTGTGCTCAGGTCACTGATAGCGAGGAAGGGTTACGCCCAAAACGTCGACTCCATGCTCCTCAGATACTGCTTGACCTGCTATGCTTTTTTCCAGCGCCACACTTTATCGACATTGATCCCTTTATCAAGGGAAAGGTTTCTTCCCGTCTACCCTATCTATGCCCCTCATGATCTTATACATCTCAATTATATACCCCCCACCCCAAATCTCCTCAGTTTCAAAGAAAATAACCCCACTCTGTCCAATCTCTCTTCACAACTAAAACTATCCAGTTCAGGCAACATTCTAGTAAATCTCCGTAGTGTATGTACATCTTTCCTATAATGCACATTAAACAACTGACTAAAGAAATTGTAATTGTAAATTCCAGAAAAATTCAACTGCAAGTGAAGTCAGAGTGTAGACAGGAGCAAAATTAACTTCAGGGAAGTCAACAGCTGATCGTAAAGGACAGTAAATAAGATTGAAGTTGTTTTTAAAAGAAAACAAACGGTAGATGAAAAGTACATACAGAAATCCAATTTATTTCATTTAAAACACTGATGCGTCGGCAGGTGCTGAAGTGCAGTACATTTCACCTGGAACTCCTTCCTAACAGCTTATGGTATCGATCCACAGCACATACACTGCACTGGTTCAAGAAGGCAACTCACCACCTCAAGCTCTACCAGAGACATTCAATAAATGCTAGCCCAGCCAACAATGTCTACATCCCATTGATGAATAAAAAAATGCGCATGTCTTTTACCTCTTTAGTTACATTGCCACTTTTACATTAATATGATGTTGCATTGACACAAAATCAGTACAAATTGTAATGCATTGTGAGAAATAATGGCACTGTTGAATTGCTTGGCATTTCCTGAATGGGGCAGAATTCAAACCATTTGCCTTTACACTGGGTGACATACAGTTTCTCAAATTTCCATTATTAATTTTTTTTTGCTGGGAGCAAACAGTTGGCCTATTACATCTTCAGCCTTAGAAACTGAACTTGATCTCAGCTATGCAACACAGAGCAAAACACAACTTGGCTTAGCTGTAAAACATTAGGCAGGATCTCTGTTGTTATCTAGTTATCTTTGTCACAAAGCAAGGTTGGATGGAAAGCTCGGTGCAGACGCGATTGGTTTTGGCCAGGAGATCTCTCCACAGTTAAAAAGACCACTTGATACTCACTGTCAAAGGTTATACATCAAGACCAGATATTGAACAACATACTGGACAGTGTAGACACACAAACAGGTCCAAAACAGGTGTGATTAAAGATTCTGCTACTTCTGTTGAATAAACACTTGGACTCCAAGAGCTGTATCAGTGTATGTTCTCAGTGATTTTGTTATTTCAGGAAGTAAAAATCCAAGGCAGGGTCCCCAAACCGCAGTATATTTCACAAATTTTCAAAATAGTCACCTCATATGACAAGACCTGAAGAGACAAAACCAGCTGCAGAGGGATTAGAAAATGAGTAAATTGTGCTCATTGCTCCATATGTAATTTATACAAATAGCCTTTAAATCCACTGCACTTTCTTCCCCCTCGCTACAAATTTAATTGCTTTAAAATAAACACAACTGGAACTTCTCAGTGACCATCTACTCCTTATCTACTCAGTGTCTGGAATAGTCCAGCACTCTCCTGTTGTGTTACATCCTCGGCACTGGAGTTAATCTGTTGCCTTTCATTTGTAGTAAAACGAATCAGTTGAGGTGCTTGCTTCTAATTCTGACCTGTCACTCAGCAATGGCAATATCACCTGTCAGTCTGCAGTTTCTATTTTTCAAACTTATTCAGATTTCAACACAGAATCCAGCTTCAGACTTCAGTGCAGCACTGAAACAGAGGTACTTGTTGGAGGCCTTTTGTATGAAAAGGTAAACTGAAGTCAGAATCTGCCACATCGCTAATTAATAAACAGGAACGGTGTACTTCTCATTTATTTATCAACCAATATCACTAAATTACTTGTGCATTATTTAATTTTTGGTTGTTGGACCATGTTGTGTACACATTATAAATATTGTCAGTGTTGGGAAATACAAAGACATCAGTGAGGTAGAAATGCATTGGGATATCCTGAGGTAGTGAAGAGGGTGTCACCCAGACACACAGCTTGATCTTGAAGGTTAGCACAACTGGCACTAGGAAAATGACTGTAATTTCTAAACATCTAATATCGTTAATCAGGTACATGAATCCTCGTTCAGCCTTTATTAACCTGAATTGAATTAACTTTGTTGTCACAGAGTGATGCTAAATTTTAACCCACAAAGAATTGCGACATCACATACAATCAGGTTGGAGACTGAATAAACAGGTATAATTCAAACTAAAGCAATGTGAAAAATCGCTACACCTGGTTACAGTCCAACAGGTTTATTTGGAAGCAATAGCTTTCGGAGCGCTGCTCCTTCTTCAGGTGGTTGTAGAGTATAAGAACGTAAGACACAGAATTTATAGCAAAAGTTTACAGTTTGATGTAACTGAAATTATATACTGAAAAAGCTGGATTGTTTGTTAAGTCTCTTATCTTTTAGAACACAGTCATTCTGTTGGTCTATAACTAGGTATTGTGTGGTTTTTAACTTTGTACACCCCAGTCCAACACTGGCACCTCCAAATAGAGTCATAGAGATGTACAGCATGGAAACAGACCCTTCAGTCCAACTCTTCCATGCTGACCAGATATCCCAACCTAATCATAAAGCAATGTGGACAGACTTGCAAAGCTATTAATTAACATTATTATTATTTTGCTGGAGTTTTTGTGACAAGCCTGTCATGATACTATGGAATCATTTGTTCCAGCTCATACAATCTCAACTAACACAAACTTTCTTTAATAGAAAGTTACTGCGATTATTCAGACAGGTCAGCAATACAAAACAGCTGTGGGAGGGAAAGCGACATGGGGTGGGTGTTGTGACAGCGAGAGAATGGGCTGGCTTGTTGTGGGAAGAATGGTATCAAGGAGGTCAGATTAGAACAGAGAAGACACTTGCTTTTGACTGGCACAAACATGATGAGCCAAAGGGCCTTTTTTTGTGCTGTAGATCTCTATGACTCAATGTCAGCAGGTGTTGTGGATGAGGATGAGGTTCAGGTTCCAGTGACCATTTATCACACATTGTCCTGGAGAAGGTGGTGATAGAACACTTTACTGAATTGCTGCAGTCTACGTGGTATAAGGGCACCCAAAATGCTAGGAAGAGAGTTCCAGGACTTTGACCCAATAACAATGAACGAATGGGTGGTGGTGCTCCCATGTATCTGCTGCGCTTGTCCTGCTGGATGGTACAAGTTTCAAGTTTGAAGATGCTGGTGAAGGAGTCTTGGTGAATTTCTGCAATGCATCTTGTAGATGTTAAGCACTATTCAGGCTGAGAAAGTGAAGGTTAAAAATGGTCGATGAAGTATTAATTGTGTGGGCTGCTTTGTTCCAGAGAGTTAAATAGGGGGGGGGAGGGGGAATTCAGTAAAGATAACGCTACTGAATATCGAGAGACAATGGTTAGATTCACTCTTCTTTAGGATGTTCCAACCTGAAATTCATCCCCACTCAACTTCTGCTGGCATTATTGTGGGGTGGTGAAAATTTGACTTGCTACATATTAGCCCAGGCCTGCATATTCTTTAGGTTTTGCTGCAAGCAAGTTGGGGCCACGCCCATTGAGAACTGTGTACTTATCATAAACATCTTCCCTTCTGATGAGGAAACAGCTCAAGACGGTCGGGTTGAAAACACTACCCGAAGGAACGATTGCAGTGAGTTCTTGGAGCTGATATGACTGACCTCCAACAACCACTACCATCTTCCTTTCTCCTCGGAATGACTCCTGAGACAGGAAACTTTCCCTGTTTCCTATTGATCCCAGTTATGACACATTCAGTCAAAAGCAGCTCTAATGGCTAGCTATGGAGCTCAAGTCTTCAGTTTGAGTAATATGGGGTGTGATGGGGCTGTAGGAGATGTGATGGGGCTGTGTTAGTGTAATCTGTGGCAGAGTTGGTGAATGCTGCAGGAGATTTAGAAGAGTGAGAAAGAGGGAGAGATGTGGGGGCAGGGAAGATCTGAGGTTTGAGTGGGGCTTGGGGAGGGTGATTGAGATGTGTTAAGGGAAATCTAGATGTGTAAGCAGCTCTGGTGGATTCCTCAAGGATGTAATCTGGTGTTAAGGGAGATTTTCAGGTCGGCAAATGGGTGTTGGTGGTAGTTCTTGGGGAGGTGATTTGGTGTTGGGGATATTTTTCAGCAGGTGATCTGGTGTTACAGTGAAGTGATCCAGTGGAAGAGATATCACACGGAAATTTGCTGTTGGGGAGGCGATCTTGTGTGAGGGGAATTTTTGAGGGAGTTGGTAATCTGGTTCCAGTAGGTGGTCTGGTGTCAGGGGACAGGAAATTCTGCAAATTCCAGTGTGGATAGCTAAAAAAGCAAAAAGGGGAGAAAAGATAAAATACAAGAGTAAGCTAGCTCGTAGTATAAAAGGTTGCAAGATCTATAAAATGTAAGAAAGAGGCAAGAGTAGACATTGGACCACAGGAAAATGAGGATGGAGAGTTGTAATGCAGAACAAAGAAATGGCAGAGGAACTACATCGCTACTTTCTGTCAATTTTGACTGTGCAATACACCAGATCTTCAAGGGAGTCAGGGGGCAGAGGTAGAGGCCATCTGTTTCCATGTTGTACATTTCTTTGACTCTATGACTAAGGAGAAGGTGCTGGCAGGGTCTGAACGTGGATAAATCATCCATACTGGAAGGACTATGCTCCAGAGTTATTAAGGAGATAGCCGAGGGGGTTATCGAGGCATTGGTGGTTATCTTTCAGGAACCATTGAAATCAGAGAGGTCTTAGAGGACAGAAAAGGTGGCTAATGTCAAATCCCTGTTTAAGAAGGGAGAGAGACAGAAGACAGGATACTGTAGGCTGGTTAGCCTGATCTTGGTCATTGGGAAGATTTTAGAGTCCATTATTAAGGACCAAATTGCAGAGTACTTGGAAATGTATGGTTAAATAGGGTGGTGTTGGCACTGCTTTGTGAAGGGGAGGTCATGTCTGATAAATCTTTTAGAAATTTTTGAGGAGTTAATGAGCAAATTAATCAGAGGTGAGCCACGGGTGTGATCAATTTGGATTTCCAACTGGACAAAATATGCGCTCACAATGTCAGGGTAAAGTTATTGGCATGGATAGAGGATTGGCTGACTGGCAGACAGTAGGGATTGCAGCCGTTGACGAGTGGACCAGTGGGACCACAACTATTGGCGTTATACATTGAAAACCTGGATGAAGGAACTGACAGCATTGTTGCTAAGCTTCCAGATGACACAAGGATGTGTGGAGGAATAGGTAGTGTTGAGGAAACTGAAGAACGACTTGGACAGGCTAGGAGAGTGGGCAACGAAGTGGCAGATGGAATACAACATGGTAAAGTGAGTGTTTATGCACTCTGGTAGGAATAATAGAGGTGTACACAGTTTTCTAAATAGGTAAAGGTTGTGGAAGCACAAAGCAAATGGACAATCATAGTTCAGTATTCTCTTAAGATTCAGATGCAGGTTCAGTTGCCAGGTAGGTTGTCAAATGCAATGTGGTAAATATTTCGAGGGGGCTAGAATACAAGAGCGGAGCTGTACTGCTCGAACTGTGTAAGGTTATAATCAGACTGCATCTGGAATGTTGTGAGCTGTTTTGAGCCCTGTATCTAGAAACATCTATGCTGGCGTTGGAAGGGGTCCAGAGGAGGTTCACAAGAAAAAAGGGCTTGCCACATAAGAAACTGCTGAGGACTTTGGGTCTGCACTCAACGGAGTTCAGAAGGTCGAGGAGGTGATCTAATTGAAACTTAGAGAATACTGAGACGCCTGCACGAGGAGAGACTAACAGCAGAGCATAGCTCATGGGGGCACTGCCTCAGAGTTGAGGGATAACCCTTTAGGACTGCAATGAGGAGGGAGTTATCCAGCCAGAGGAACACATTACCGCAGAGAACTGTGGGGAATTAGTAAAAGGATCAAGGACCCATCAGCCAGATCGAATGGCAGAGCAGGCTCGATGGGCTGAACGGCCTAATTCTGCTCCTTCATCTTACGGTCTGTAGGGAGTTAAGTGTCAGAGCAGGGGCAGTGGGGGTTTTGGGGTGAGGAGAGCTGGTGTTAATGGGAGGTGACCTGGTGACTGGGCTGAGGTGATCTAGGTTCTTTGGGGGGGAGCGGGGGGGGGGGATGTCTGAGGTGATCTGGCGGTCGGGGACTGAGATGGTGATCTGGTCTCAGACGTTGAGGCGACCTGGCTGCGGTGGAGGCTGACAATTTATTAATATCCCGATGCCGGAGCGAGGGGGTGGTCTGGGACCGGACGGGGGGGGGGGGGGGGTGGCGATCTGGTGTTGGGTGGGGGGGGGGGGGGGGGGGGGAGTGGCTGGGTGATCCGGTGTCGAGCTGCCCGGCTGCTGTCACTTCGGCTCGGCTCGGCTCGGCCCGGCCCGGTCCGGCCCGTCCCCCCCCTCCAACCCTCACGGAAGCCCGGCTCCTGCACCAGGAGCTACCCTTATCCCCCGGTGTCTCAGAGTGAGACCGCCCATCCTCTACTCACCTGTCTGGGCTGGCCAGCGGCCCCTGTCCCCGGGCCTCCCTCACTCCTTCCCTCCCTCGTCCGCTCGGTCCGTCGCCAAGTAACGGAGCGGTTCGCTCCCAACCGCCTGGAAACCGGACACAAACAAGCAAGATGGCGGCAGGCGGACGGGCGGCCACCTCATCACGCTCATCAATATGCGCACGCCGCCGCTGACATCATTCCGCTCATCAATATGCGCACGCCGCCGCTGACATCATTCCGCTCATCAATATGCGCACGCCGCCGCCGATGTCATCACGCTTATCAATTTTTGCAGGCACCATGACATCACCATGCTTGCCAATTGGTACACACGGCGTCACTGACGCCATCACGCTCATCAATATGTATGAAGCAAGAGTGGCGGGTGTTTGTGGAATAGAGACCCAGACACAAGTCATTGACCCTTTCCTGAACCCCAGTCATTCAACCCATTCAGATCCTGTACAGTTGAAAGGACACTTTCTCTGTATTGGGTTACTGTTCACGCGATTGAGGTAGTTCTTGGTTTTTGGATGGTGCATACATTCTATCCACAATGGAGAATCCTATATCAGAGACCTGTGTGACTTTGCAAAATTGGACAGCTCCCTCTCACCGTGTGTTTGGTGCACTCTTGTTGTACAGGGAGGGATATGGATTAAAGTGAGCTGCCTGGAAGGGTTGGATAGCAAAGAAATTCAGAGTGGTAGTGACCTTCACTGGTACATGGAATGTGCATGTCATGGAATTACAGCACTGAAACATGCGTCTCCTCATCCTTTACTTTCTCAATTCACCATCATGTTCCCATCCTCATGTTTCTTCCTATTGATATACGCACGCTAGACAGTGCTGGACTACTGGTGGAAGCAGAATAATGCAGGTCATTTGACAGGAGCTGGTAGATTTCCTCCATAACTTTGGTTAGAAAATGGTGAGAATGAGGAATCATAGAATGGCCCATTGAGTCCGCACCGACCCTCTGAAGAGAATTCCATCCCCTCTACCCTATCCCCATAACTCTGCATTCTCCTGTGGCCAATCCACTTAGCCTGGACATCTTTGGACTATGGCAGGAAACCGGAATACCTGGAGGCAACCCACACAGTCACGGGAAGAATGTGCAAACTCCACATAGTGGAGGTCCCTGGCGCTGTGAGGAAGCAGTGCTAACCACTGAGCTACCATGCCACAGAGGAGCACTGAACCACAGGGAACCCACTGGGGTCTTGAAACATGACATGAGGGATAAGGGAATGCAGAAGCAGTTAAGGGCAGAGTGGGAACGAAAAGAATTTTGTGCGGTAGATAAGGTGCCTAAGAAGGCTGAGGAAGTACTCGCCTTCATTCGTCAAGGTACTGAATACAAGAGCAAAGAGGTTATGATGGAGCTGTATATAATGTCACCTGCAATACCGTGTGCAGTTCTAGTCTTTGAACTATAGGAAGGATGCAATTACATAGGAGGGCGTGCAGAGGAGATTCACCAGGATGTTGCCTGGGATGGAGAGGTTAGCGATGAAGAGAGAATGGATAAGCTTAGTCTGCTTAGAGCAGACAACACTGGGAGTGGGGATCGGTTTATCGTGTACAGAGTTCTGAGGGGCATTGATAGGGTAGAGTCTTTCAGGGTAGAGAGGTCAATAACTAGGGGACACAGTTTTAAGAAAACTATCAGGTTTGGAGGGATTTGCCAAGTAATTTTTGGTGTGGCAATTTATCGAATGCCTTTTTCACACTAGCACACTCTGCTATGGACCTGGCATTTGTATTCTAATATTAACCTTCATTCTTATTAATAAATTGCCAACCTTGATGAGGTATCTGCAACACTGAGTGAAATGAAAATTTCATGTTTGTCTCTAAGCAACAAATCATTTGGCAATAGAGAATAGAGAGACCACAAAAATGTCTGCAGATATTCAACTAATTCAGGCAGGTTTGTAACCTGGAAGACATAGTAACGTATAATCAAATGCTTCAAGCAACCCAATTGATAATCAGACTTCCAACATGTGATAATCGAAAACTATCCATGGCACATAGTCTTTCAAGAATTCAGTTTATTCAGTTATTATAAACTGAACTAGGAAGAGTTTTTAAGTTTGAGACTTTGCAGTTTATCAATGGTGAGAAATTTTTTTCACTGCAGCAAGGGTTATATTTTTCTGCTTTTCTAAAGTCTCCTTATATGACTCTATTTGAGGAAAAGATATTTTAATCCGGAAAGTGGCGGGATCTGAAACACACTGCATGAAAGAGCGATAGAGGCAGGAACCCTCAAGATGTCTGAGAACTATTTAGATGAGCACTCGAAAAGACCACAAAACTGTTAGAACATGAAACTATGCAGCAGAGGAACA
Organism: Chiloscyllium punctatum; assembly: GCF_047496795.1. Taxonomy (NCBI): domain Eukaryota; kingdom Metazoa; phylum Chordata; class Chondrichthyes; order Orectolobiformes; family Hemiscylliidae; genus Chiloscyllium; species Chiloscyllium punctatum. The sequence continues at coordinate 72,323,264 of NC_092750.1, forward strand.
GGACCTTGGGTCCACAATATTGTGCCAAACATGATGCCACATTAAACAAATCCCTTCTGCCTGTCCTTGGTCCATATCCCTCCATTCCTTGCACATTCATGGGCTTATCTAAAAGTCTCTTAAACGCCCCTATTGCATCTGCCTCCACCACCACATAAACATCTCTTTTGAACTTTCCCCCTCTAAACTTAAATGCATGGTCCCTAGCTTTAGACACTTCAACCCTGGGAAAAAGATTCTGATCCTGTCTATGCACCTCATAATTTTGTCGACTTCTATCAAGTCTCCCCCCAACCTCTGCCCCTCCAGAGAAAACAACTTGGGTTTTCGAGCCTCTCCCAGGCAGCATCCTGGTAAACCCCTTCTGCACCCTCTCCAAATGTCTCCACATCCTTCCTGTAATGTGGTAACCAGAACTGAACACAATACACCAAGTGTGGCTTAAGCAAAGTCCTATGAAGCTGCAACACGACATCCTGACTCTTGTACTCAATTCCCTGACAAATGAAGGCAATCATGCCATCTGCCTTCTTCACCACCTTCTCTACTTGCATGGCCACTGGATGACTGGTGAGTAGCTAATGTTGTTCCTCTGTTCAAGAAGAGAAATAGGGATAATCCAGGAAACTCTAGACCAATGATTCTCACATCAGTGGTTGGGAACCTTTTGGAGAGAATTCTTAGGGATAGAATTTACCCGCATTTGGAAAAGCATGGCCGCATTAAGGACAGTCAGCATGGCTTTGTGTAGGGCAGATCATGTCTTACCAACTTGTTTGAATTTTTCAACAAAATAATGAAGGTGATTGATGAGGGTAGACCAATAGATGTTATCTTCATGGATTTTATAAGAGTTCTGACAAAGTCCCTCATGGTAGGCTCATTCTGAAGACTAAGATAAATGGGATCCATGGATGACTTGGCTGTGTGGATTCAGAATTGACTTGCTGAAAGCAATGGTGGAAGGTTGTTTCTCAGGCTGGAGATCCGTGACTAGTGATGTTCCGTAGGGCTCCATGCTAGAACCTCTGCTGTTTGTGATATACATAAAGGAGTTGGATGAAAATGTAGTTGGGTGGATTAGTAAGTCTGCAGACGAAACAAAGATTGATGGAGTTATGGATCGTGTAGAAGGTTGTCAAAGGATACAGCGGGATCTAGATCAGTTGCAGATATGGGCAGAAAAATGGCAGATTGAGTTTAATTCGGGTAAGTGTGAGGTGCCGTACTTTGGCAGTGTACAGTTAATGGCAGGACCCTGAAGAGCATTGATGTATAGAGGGATCTTGGGGTTCAAGTCCATACTGGCCAAGTGTTGGCAAATGGGATGAGACAGGATGTTGGGTGTTAGGTGCTGACATAAGGAGGGGGTAAAGACAAGCCAGGGAACTACAGACTGGTCAGCCTGACCTCGGTGGTGGGCAAGTTGTTGGAGGGAATCCTGAGGGACAGGATGTACATGTATTTGGAAAGGCAAGGACTGATTCGGGATAGTCAACATGGTTTTGTGCGTGGGAAATCATGTCTCACAAACTTGATTGAGTTTTCTGAAGAGGTAACAAAGAAGATTAATGAGGGCAGAGCAGTAGATGTGATCTATATGGTCTTCAGTAAGGCATTCAACAAGGTTCCCAATGGAATACAGGGAGAACTAGCCATTTGGGTACAGAACTGGCTCAAAGGTAGAAGACAGAGGGTGGTGGTGGAGGGTTGTTTTTCAGACTGGAGGCCTGTGACCAGTGGATTGCCACAAGGATCGGTGCTGGGTCCTCTAGTTTTTGTCATTTACATAAATGATTTGGATGCGAGCATAAGAGGTACAGTTAGTAAGTTTGTAGATGACACCAAAATTGGAGGTGTAGTGGAGAGCGAAGAGGGTTACCTCAGATTACAACAGGATCTCGACCAAATGGGCCAATGGGTTGAGAATTGGCAGATGGAGTTTAATTCAGATAAATGTGAGGTGCTGCATTTTGGGAAAGCAAATCTTAGCAGGACTTATACATTTAATGGTAAGGTCCTAGAGAGTGTTGCTGAACAAAGAGACCTTGGAGTGCAGGTTCATAGCTCCTTGAAAGTGGAGTCGCAGGTAGATAGGATAGTGAAGGAGGCGTTTGGTATGCTTTCCTTTATTGGTCAGAGTATTGAGTACAGGAGTTGGGAGGTCATGTTGAGGCTGTACAGAACATTGGTTAGGCCACTGTTGGAATATTGTGTGCAGTTCTGGTCTCCTTCCTAACGGAAAGATGTTGTGAAACTTGAAAGGTTCAGAAAAGATTTACAAGGATGTTGCCAAGGTTGGAGGATTTGAGCTATAAGGAGAGGATGAACAGACTGGGGCTGTTTTCCCAGAAGCATCGAAGTCTGAAGGGTGACTTTATAGAGGTTTATAAAATCATGAGGGGCATGGATAGGATAAATAGACAAAGTCTCTTCCCTGGGGTGGGGGAGTCCAGAACTAGAGGGCATAGGTTTAGGGTGAGAGGGGAAAGATATAAAAGAGAACTTAGGGGTAACGTTTTCACACAGAGGGTAGTACACGTATGGAATGAGCTGCCAGAGGATGTGGTGGAGGCTGGTACAATTGCAACATTTAAGACGCATTTGGATGGGTATATGAATAGGAAGGGTTTGGAGGGATATGGGCCGGGTGCTGGCAGGTGGGACTAGATTGTGTTGGGATATCTGGTCGGCATGGACAGGTTGGACCGAAGGGTCTGTTTCCATGCTGTACATCTCTATGACTCTATAAGGGGCCAAAGGACCTTTTACTATGCTGTAAAGCTCTCTGGCTCTCAAACAGCTGCGAGATGGACCACTCAAATCAAAGCAAAACTCCACGGATGAAAAAACCTCAAACAAAATACAGTAAGTGCTGCAGAAATTCAGCAGATCTGGAAACAGAGAGAAACAGAGTTAAAATTTCAAGTCTAGTTTGACTCCTGCTCCCAGCTCAGTGTGTGACAGACCAGTTAGCTGAATAGTCAGGCAAATCAAGGGGGAAGAGAGTGTGGGAAATGGATCTGTGGAGTTCAACTTCACTCAATGGGGCAGATCTGGTGCTTTCCCTCTTCATTTATCCATGCAGGAATTGAAATGCCAGCAAGAACTCGACACAGCGACAAGACTCGGTCAGTCACGTTTCATCAACTTGCCCCAAAGCTCAGATTCTCAGTTATACGACCAATATTAACTCCTGTTTCTCTTTACTCCATGGAGATTATCACGACCTTAACTGGGAAGGCTAGGCTGATAATTGCTCCTCATGATATGTATAAAATCCCAATGAGACCACCAATATGATCAACTTGCCAAACTGACTGCCACTCAGGGCAGAAACCATTAACACCAGGTCTCTTCAGTTACAACTGATGAATCATTATTTACTGGAAAACAAGGACAGGGTCAGAATGACTGACTTTTTTCAATTTTTTTACTTATTTATTTTTCTGATTTATTCCTATGATCTATAATGTTGCCTATTTATTGCTTTAGTTTCTCTTTTTTTTGTTTCTTAAGAATTTGATTTTAAGTATCTGTACCTAGGTACCCTTTTACCGAAGATGGCACAGTAAAGTGGCGACTGGAAACTTTTCACTGTACTCATTTGAGTACAGTACTTGTGTCTATAAAACTAATTCAATTCAATTAACTTTAACAGGACCAGTGAAAAGGAAGGATTTCTATTGATGCAATTTATTCAACTTAAAAGCTGCCCCTTCAAAATCTCTACCTCTTTAACACACACACACACATTTAACACATGCACTATTGTTGGAAAAGAAATTCCTCTTTTTACATGAGGTTTATTCATGTTTAATTCACATTGCTGCTGATTTGTGTCAAAGTTACAAAAGGTGAACTATTGTTGGTAATTTCTATTTTCGGGGTTGCTCAGTGAATTAGGTTATTTTAGCCTGTGGTTCTCTTGGGAGTCATAATACTCAGTCCCTTATCCTGTTCCAGCTTTCTATTTGATCTTACTATACTCCTTATACACTCACAACTGTGTGACCAAATTCAGCCCTAACTCCATTTGCAAATTTGCTGATGAGATCACTGTAGCACTTTGGATCTTTGGAGATTGAAGGAGGGAGAGATAGGTTGAAAGAAGGAGTGATGGAGAGAGGGACAGACAGTTGGAGAGTGAGATATGGATGGAGAGAGAGAGAGAGAGAGAGGGAGAGAGACGGATGGAGAGAGGGATGGAAGTGTGTTCTTGCTGACCTGTTGATCCTGTCCCGAGTCAATCCTGATTTCTGAAGTACAGGCGCCACCAGCTGGCCATGCCTCTATATTGCGCCTGTGCAGTTTCAAATCCCAAACTGTGGAGATGCTCAGACAATATCCCCATCCCTACCACCCACAGGCAGCGTGTCTCCAAAACTGCAGATGCTCTGCTCTTTCTACTGTAATGAATTTTGACGCAGAGAAGTGTGAAGTGCTGCATTTTGTCAAAAAGCAGGCGGAACAGCAAGCTAAAATAGCTTGTTCAATTTTACAGGTGACGCAGGAACAGAAACAGCTGAGAGTATACCTGCAAAAAAGTAGCAGGGCAAGAAGTTTATTAGAGAAGCATACAAGATTCTTAGCTTTATAAACAGAGACACAGAACAGGAAAGCAACAAAATAGTCCCAATCCTTTATAAATCAGTAGAAATGGAGCGGGGCACTGACACCACCTAGTTCCATCAGTCAGAGGCTGATACTTGACCTCACTCCACCTTTAGATAATTCAAATTTATTAATCTCAGATTAAAAATCTTTAATGATTGAGGATTGATTGCCATATTCAGAACGAAGGTCTAAGACTTGATTCTCTGTGGGTAGAAGTGTTCTGAGGCATATTTGTGAAAAGATTTGGTTCTGATCTTTAGACTATACCCACTCCCTCATCATCCTAGACTACCTCAGTTGCAGAACATTTTTCTCTGTCTCTATTTTCCAAAAAAGCTTCAAGCAAACCCATCCCTTAATCTTCTAAATTCCAGGGAATACTGTACATTTTGAGAGGATGTTTACATTGTTCAGAAATGAGCTTGCCGAACTACAAAATCATGAATTAACCTTTAAATCACTTAATTCAGTTGTTTCAGGATTAAGGGTCACATGAGATCTGGGAAAGAACAGCCAATTGAGTTAGCAAATAACACTAAATTTAATATAAGCAAAATAAAACAACACACTTGTCTTAACAACTGAAACAAAACTGTCGAGTGAATAATAAGAGGAAGGTTATAATTATCGAAGATACAGAAAAACGTTTAAGCTAAATGGTCAAACCACAAACTGTTGCGCTGACAGTGAATCTTTCAGTTCCAGAAATCGAAGCGCATCCAGTTCTCAGACTGATGGGACTGTTCATTTGGAGAGGAATTAACCTGAAGTCAGTTATCTGTTCTCAAAGGCAGCTTGAGATTGTGACCAGCCCTGAAATCTGTGTGGATCCAAATCCACTGGGAAAACATCTGTTTCTATCTAACTTCTGAATTGGGAATCCTTCCTACTCCACATTTCTGCCCCAATTGAAAGTTGTTGTTAAATGATAAATAACGGCACAACATCATAAATCTGAGATGGGCGGCACGGTGGTTAGCACTGCTCGCCTCACAGCACCAGGGACCTGGGTTCAATTCCCGCCTCAGGCAACTGTCTGTGTGGAGTTTGCACATTCTCCCCGTGTCTGCGTGGGTTTCCTCCGGGTGCTCCGGTTTACTCCCACAGTCCAAAAATGTGCAGGTTAGTGAATTGGCCACGCTAAATTGCCTGTAGTGTTAGGGGAATGGGTCTGGATGGGTTGCTCTTTGGAGGGTTGGTGTGGATTTGTTGGACCGAAGAGCCTGGTTCCATGCTGTAAGTAATCTAATCATGGGCCAAAGGGCCTGTTCTGTGCTGTACGTTTCTATGTCAGTGCCATAGAATCCGCACAGCGTGGATACAGGCCCTTTGGCTCAACAAGTCCACACCGACCTTCCAAAGAGTATCCCACCCAGACCCATTCCCCTACCTTATTACTCTACATTTACTCCTGACTAATGCACCTAACCTACACCTCCCTAAACACTATGTGCAAGTTAACATGCCCAATTCACCTAACCTGTACATCTTTGGACTGTGGGAGGAAACCGACGCAGACACGGGGAGAATGTGCAAACTCCACACAGACAGTCGCCCGAGGCTGGAATCGAACCAGGCCTTTGGTGCTGTGAAATAGCAGTGCTAACCACTGAGCCACCATGCCATGATCATCTGATTAGAATCTGCCTGGGTGTGTACATAACCTTGAATATTAAAGAAGATTTTGTGAGTGTTCAACTTATCTCAAAATGCACAGATTCTTATTCATGAGTGTTTAGCTTGAAAACCCGCGGACAGTTCCATGGGGATATGATGCTGTCACTTCAATTTTCATGTGATATTTAGATTAGCAAGAGACATTTTTCTGAGCACAGGTAGGTGAATTGCCAGTCACCGCAGAGGATAAAGGTATAGCAAGTTGAGTCACTGCTACCGGGCAAGATCTGGATCTTGTTGTGCAGGGGCCTATTTCCAAAAGTGCAGATGACACAAAACTTTCGAGAATTGTAAACTGTGAGACGGATCGTGTAGAACTTCAGAAGGCCATTGACAATTAGGAGGAGTGGACTGATCAGTAGCAGGTGAGGTTCAATGCAGGGAAATGTGAGCTGACGCAATTTGGTGGGAAGAACAGTGGAAGATAATATAAAATAAAACTTACAATTCAAAAGGGGTTGCAGGAACAGAGAGAGCTGGCGGGTATATGTGCACAGACCACTGAAGGTGGCAGGATAGCTGCGGAGGAGCAGTTAATAAAATAGAGAGTGTTCTTGGTTTTACTAATAAGAAGATAGAGTACAAGAGCAAGAAGGTGATATTGAACTTGTTCAAGGCCTTTGGTGAACCCCAGCCGGAGAATAGCATACATTTGTGAGTACCACATTATAGGAAAGATGTGAATACATTGGAGAGAGTGCAGAAGTGATTCACTAGAATAGTTCCAGCAATGAGAAACTTTAATTATGAGGATGAACTGAAGATGCTGGGAGCGTTCTCCTTGGAGAGAAAAATACTGAGAGGAGATTTGATAAAGATTTTTTTAAAGGACGAGCAGGCTGGATCAAGTAAATAAGAGAACGGTTCCCATTTATAAAAGGGATATGAATAAGAGGATATAGATTTAAGGTGATGTGGAAATGAGGCAAGTGTGATCTGAGAAAGACTTTCTCACACAGGGATTAGCTAGAGTGTGGAATGCGCTGCCTGGAAATGTATTGGAGACAGGTTCATTTGAGGGATTGGATGGTTATTTGGATAGAAATGATGTGCAAGGATATGGGGAAAGGGCTGAATGTCCTCCTTCTGTGCCTTTGCAATTCTGTGACTCTGTGAAGATACCCTGTGGCAGTGGGAAGGTCAGGTTCGTGCACAGTTGAAGGTTTTGGGGCAATAGAGTCGCCAACTTTATGGGCACTTAAATGGTCATTGGATAGGCATATGGATGCGAATGAAGTAATGCAGGTTAGATGGGTTTCAGATTGGTTTCACAGGGTGGCGCAACATCGAGGGCCGAAGGGCCTGTATGCGCTGTGATGTTCTATGTAAAATAGGTGGAATAAATAGGCCTCTACAGCATCAGGGCCCAGACAAGCTCCGTCGCCCAAGAACTGAAAGTCCAAGTTATGAAAGGAGCTATCGTCATAGGAATAGGAAAGCAGTGGTTCAGTTAGATTTTAAGTGAGTAAAAAAAGGAAATGTGGACAAATTGTGAGGAATGTGAACACTTTTTCACGGAGGTGGGGATAGTTTAATAGCACCCTCGTGTGGCCATAGTTAAACTGCAATAAACTCATCTATTGGGAACTAAGACTGAAAGAACTGTGGATGCTGTAAATCAGAAACAAAAACAGAAGATCAGCAGATCCAGCAGCATCTGTGAAGAGAAATCAATGTTAATGTTTTGCGTCTGGTGACCCTTACAAGTGTTCTGAGGCAGGATCGCCAGATCTGGAAAGTTGAGAATCTGCCTCCATTACATTTCTGTTGGGAATTTGACTTTCCAAAGTTGGTTTGGATTTCCCATAAAGACTCTTGCAGGGGAATATTGTAGTGTTACACCCGAGGTTCAACCTGTCCATGAACTGCACCTTCAAGGATCGGAAGGATTTCCATCAGAGCAGAAGAGATAGGTACAGAATTAGGCATTCGGCCCATCAAATCTGCACCACCATTCGATCATGGCTGTACATTTCTCAACTCAATTCTCCTGCCTTCTCCCCGTAAACATTGATCCCCTTACTAATCAGGAACCTATCTATCTCTGATTAAATACACTCAATAACTTAGCCTCCACAGCCCTCTGCGACAATGAGTTCCACAGATTCACCACGCTCTTTTCTGACGAAATTTCTCATCTCGATTCTAAAAAGTTGTCCTTTCACTCTGAGGCTGTCCACTTGGGTCCTAGTCTCTTCCAGTAGTGGAAACATCTTATCCACATCCATTATATGCAGGTGTCTCAGTCTTCTGTAAGTATCAATCAGATCCCCCTCATCCTTCTAAACTCCATTGAGTACAGACCCAATGTCCTCAACAGCTCCTCATATGACAAGCCCTTCATTCCCGGGATCACTCTTATAAACCTCCTCTGGACCCTTTCCAACACCTGCACATCCTTCCATAGATATGGGGCTCAAAACTGCTCACAATGTTCTAAATGCGGCCTTGCGGCCTGACCAGAACCTTATACGGCCTCAGCAGTACATTCCAGTTCTTGTATTCCAGCCCTCTTGAAGTGAATGCCAACATTGCATTTGCCTTCCTTACTGCCAACTGAACCTGCATGTTAACCTTAAGACAATCTCAAACTAGGACTCCTAAGTCCTTTTGTTTCAGATTTTCAAAGCCTTTCCCCATTTTGAAAATAGTCTGTGCTTCTATTCTTCCTGCAAGGTGCATAATTCACTCTTTCCCACATTGTATTCCATCTGCCAGTTCTCTGGCCACTCTCCTAGCCTGGCCAAGTCCTTCTGCAGTCTCCCCACTTCCTCAACACGACTTGTCCTGCCATCTATCTTTGTGTCATCTGCAAACTTAGTAACAATGTGCTCAGTTCCTTCATGCAGATTGTTAATGTACAATGTGAATAATTGTGATCCCAACACTGAGCATTGTAGAACTCAACTAGTCGCTGGCTGCCCCCTCATCCCCACTCACTTCCTTCTGTCAGTTAGCCAGTCCTCTGTCCATGCCAGTACCTTGCCCCTAACACCATGGTCTCTTAGCTTATTTAGCAACCTCTTATGTGTCACTTTGTCAAAGGCCTTCTGGAATCCAAACAGGTCACATCCACTGGCTCGCCTTTGCTCTAATTTATTCACTAACTCCTCAAAGAATTGTAACACATTTGTCAGGCATCACCTTCCCAGCACAAAGCCATGCTGACTCCACCCATTTTACCAGGAACTTCCAAGTACTCTGCAATCTCATCCCGAATAACAGACTCCAATATCTTACCAACAACCGAGGTCAGGTTAACTGGCCTATAGTGTCCTAATTTCTGTCACCCTCCCTTCTTTTGTTTTTGTAAATATATTTATTTGCAATTTTGTTTTAACTTTACAAACATATAAAATTATTGAAAAATAAATCAATAACAAATATCAGTATAATAAAGAGAAAAAGCCCACAAATTGCAACTACTGTCTCCTAACCTACCCTATAATACAAAACAAACCCTAACACTGTATAAAGCAACCACCAATAAAGAAGTAATTAACTAATAGATCAAAAAAAGAAAGGCAAAAAGACCAAAAAAAAACCCACAGAATACAGAACAGTTATGTTTGGCGCAAAGCTCCCAAACAGAGGAACCGGAGCATTGTATACATACCCATATTAACTCAGGAGACCCCCTCCAGGGCCCAGGGCTCAACAAACCTAACCATCTTGGTTAAACAAACGCCCTAGTTAAGATAGCTGACAAATCTATATCCAAATAACTCAAGTAGGGCTGCCATGTCTTATAAAAATGGTCTGTTGTTTGGTGCACCATGTTTGTAAAAAAAAATCCAAGGGAATGTGCCTCCCTCCCTTCTTAAACAGGAGTGTTACATTAGCCATCGTCCCGTCCTCTGGGACCCCTCCTGACTCCAGTGGTTCCTGAAAGTTCACCGCCAATGCCTCCACATTCTCCTCAGCTATCTCCTTCAGAACTCCAGGGTGTAGTCCATCTGATCTGGGAGATTTATCCACCTTCAGATCTTTCAGCTTCCCCAGCACATTCTCTTTAGCTCTGAAAAAGGGCTACTGGACACAGAATGTTATCTCTGATTCTCTCCACAGATAGTGCTAGAACTGCTGTGTTTACCCAGCAATTTCAAGTTTTGTACTTTCTCCTTAGTTCTGTCTACTGCACTCACCTCTGTTCCCGTAATTCTTGATCCCTTTTACAATCAAGAATTTATCTATCTCTGTGTTAAATATACTCATTGACCTGGCCTTCACTGCTTTCTGTGGCAATGAATTCCATAGATTCTTCACTCTCTTGCTGAAGAAGATTCTCCTTATTTCTGTTCTAAAAGGTCTTCCCTTTACTCAAAGGCTGTGCCCTTGAGTCCTTGTCTCTCCAGCCAGTGGAAACATCTGCCCAAAGTCCATTCCGTCCAGACCATTTAGTATTCTGAAGGTTGCAATCAGATTCCCCTCCTCAACCTTCTAAACTTTATCGAGTACAGTAATTGCAATGGAGGTGCACCCTGTAGCTGAGGGAGGCACTGCTAATTCTCTAGTGCATTACACCCACCAGGAAGTTCATCTGCTCCTTTCCCCGTGCAACAGGGCATTGGCGACACCTCCCTGCAGCTTTCTGTGGCTGTGAGATTCTGCAGCGATCTCCTGCTGAGGTCCCTGGACAGAGCTGCATCAACGAGTCAGAGCCACAGTGACCATCAGGGTGACCGGCAGGGTGTGGTTCAAGATCCTAGGGGGGGGGGGGTTGACACGATCTTGGATTGGCTCTCAGGGCATGTCGAGATATGGCCATCCCCAGTCGCAACCGGTAGACACAAACTTCAGCACAAAACCTAGCAGTGCCCCTCCACCTCTTTCTTCACCCTGGTCTACCCTGCAGAATCCAGGCCTGGTCCCGTCTTTTAAAAAAACATTTTATTTTTAATTCATTCATGGGGTTTGTGCATCATTGGTTATGCCAGTATTTATTGCTTGTCCCTAATTGCCCCAAGATCAGTTAAGATTCAACCACATTGCAGCAGCTCTGGAGTCATACGTAGGCCAGCCCAACAGTGAACCAGATGGGTTTTTCTCCAATAATCAACAATGGACATCTCAAGACTCCCAATTACATATTTTTATTTAATTCATCTGCCATGGTGGGATTCGAACCCAGGTCCCCAGAACATTACCTGGATCTCTAGATAATACCATTAGGCCGTCACCTCCCCTTAATAGGAATGGCCCTCCTCTAATGGGCTTAACGAGGTGAAAGTGTGATGGTGCTGACCCCCTTTCCTAACCTCTTGGGAACGACTGCTCCCTTCCCTGAAACACTCCTCTCTTCTGCCCCTTGGTCACACAAGGGCAAAAGTCTCTGCTTTTCGGAGGCCAGATACTCTTCTACTGGGCAGCAACCTTGAGATGCAGAATTAATTCCTGACCAGTGATGAGGTGTGCTACGTAGAGAATGACTCCTCCCTTAACCTTCAGTATTCCTGACTGATGAAAGTTTGTGTGAGCCTCAGACATTGACGGGGGAGGGGAGGAACCCGACTCTCACAAACACATCGTGGGACTGACAAATACAGAAGAAACTGCACTCACATACAGTACTTGGGCCTGTAACCACGTCGGTCCCAACAGCAATGCGGTTGACTCTTAACTACCCCCTGCCCAATAAGGGATGGGCAATAAATACTGGCCTAGGAGAAAGTGGGGTCTGCAGATGCTGGAGATCAGAGTCGAGAGTGTGGTGCTGGAAAAGAACAGCAGGTCAGGCAGCATCCAAGGGGTAGGAGAATTGACGTTTCGGGCAAAAGCCCTAATAAATACCGGCCTGGCCAGTGACACCCACATCCGTGAATCATTAATAAAACATGTGTTGAGGTTTTCTATCCAATCAAACCATGACTAATGGATTCCGAGGTGTTGGGAGAAAGTGATAATGTTGAGGTGTCATTGCTGGATTCGCAATACAAGTAATAATGTCCTGGGGACCTGGGTTTGAATCCAATTTGAATTGAAAAAGTTGCAGGAATTAAAATGATGACCACAAAAACGTTGTGGGTGGAAAACACATCTGGGTCACTAACATCTTTGAGGGAAGGACATCTGCTATTTTCAGCAGGTCTGACTTGCGTGTGGCCCAGACCCACAACAATGCGCTGTCCTCTGAAACGGCTGGGCAAATTGCATCAGACCACGGAGTGGTCAAAGGAATGAAACCAGACAGACCACCTGACACTGACCTGGCAACAGAGACAACAAACTCAGCCTTGTAGACAAGACTCATAACCACGGAATCATACCTTGGAAACAATGTCCCAGCCACCACCATCATCATCCCTGGATATGTCCTGTCCCACTGACAGGACAGACACAGCACAGGTGGCGGCACGTGGGATGAGGTTGAGTGGGAGCTGCCCTGGGAGTCCTCAACATTGACGCTGGATCCCATGAAGTCTCGCGGTTTCAGATTAAACACGGGCAAGGAAACCTCCTGCTGATTATCACGTACCGTCCTCCCTCAGCTGATGAATCGATACTCCTCCATGTTGTACAACACTCGGAGGAAGCACTGAGGGTGGCACAAAATGTACCCTGGGTGGGGGATTTCAATGTTCACCACCAAGAGTGAACAATAGCAGCAGCATTACTGAGTGAGCTGGTCGGGTCCTAGCTGCTAGACTGAGTCTGCAGAAGGTGATGAGGGGACCAACGAGAGAGAAAAACATACTTGACCTCATCCTGACCAATCAGTTGCTACAGATGCATCTGTCCATGTCAGTATCAATAAGAGTGAACATCACACTGTCCTTGTGGAAACAAAGTCCTGCCTTCACATTGAGAGTGCTCTCCATCAATTTTGAATGTAGAACATAGAACAGTACTGTGTAGTACGGTCCTTCGGCACTCAATGTTGTACCAACCTTTATCCTACTCTAAGATCAAACTAACCTACATACCCTTCATTTTACTATCATCCATGTGCCTATCTAGGAGTCGTTTAAATGTCCCTAATGTATCTGACTCCACTACCACCACTGGCAATGCCTTTCATCCAACCACCACTCTCTGAGTAAGGAACCTACCTCTGACATCCTTCCCTAAACCTGCCTCCAATCACCTGAAAATTATGCCCCCTCATGATAGCTATTTCCACTCTGGGAAAAAAGTCTCTGGCCATTCACTCTATCTATGCCTCATCATCTTGTACACCTCTATCAAGTCATCTGTCATCCTTCTTCACTCCAATGAGAAAAGTCCTAGCTTCCTCAACCTTTCTTCATAAGTCATGCCCTCCAGTCCAGGCAGCATCCTGGTGAATCTCCTCTGCATCCTCTCTAAAGCTTCCACATCCTCCCGATAATGAGGTGACCAGAACTGAACAAAATATTCCAAGTGTTGTCTAACCAGGGCTCTATAAAGCTGCAGCATAACCTTGCGGCTCTTAAACTCAATCCCCCTGCATATGCCTTAGAATAGAATAGAATCTCGACAGTGTGGAAACAGGCCATTTGGTCCAACAAGTCCACACAGACCCTCTGAAGAGTATCCCACCCAGACTCATTCCCCTACCCTATTACTGTACATTTACCCCTGACTAATGCACCTAACCTGCACATCCCTGAACACTACAGGCAATTTAGCACGGCCAATTCACCTAACCTGCACATCTTTGGACTGTGGGAGGAAGTCAGAGCACCCGGAGAAAACCCACAGAGACACGGGAAGAATGTGCAAACTCCACACACACAGTCGCCTGAGGCTAAAATTGAATCCATGTCCCTGGCGCAGTGAGGCAACAGTGCTAATCATCGAGCCACCGCGCCTTCTTAAAAACCCTGTCAACTTGGGTCGCAACTTTGAGGAATCTATGGACATGAACCCCAAGATCTCTGTTCCTCCACACTGCCAAGAATCCTGCCTTTAACCCTGTATTTTGCATTCAGATTTGACCTTCCAAAATGAATCACTTCACATTTTTCCAGGTTGAACTCCATCTGCCACTTCTCAGCCCTGCCCTGCATCCTGTCAATGTCCCGTTGCAACCTACAACAGCCCTCCACACTATCCACAATTCCACCAAACGTCATGTCATTGGCAAACTCACTAACCCACCCTTCCACTCCCTCATCCAAGTCATTTATAAAAATCAGAAAGAGCAGAGGTCCCAGAACAGATCCCTGCGGAACACCACTGGTCACTGAGCTCCAGGCTGAATACTCTCCATCTACCACCACCCTCTGTCTTCTATGGGCCAGCCAATTCTGTATCGACAGAGATATTTCCCTGCATCCCATGCCTCCTTACTTTCTGAATGAGCCTACTATGGGGAACTTTATTGAAGGGATTTGCTAAAATCCATGGACACCACACTCACTGCTCTACCTTCATCAATGTGTTTTGTCACACCCTCAAAGAATTCAATAAGCCTTGTGAGGCATGACCTGTCCCTCACAAAGCCATGCTGACTATCTCTAATCAAACTATGGTTTTCCAAGTAATTATAAATCCTGTCCCTCAGAATAGTCTCCAATGATTTGCTCAGAACAGATGTAAGACTGACTGCTCTATAATTTCCTTTTCCCTTTCTTGAACAAGGGAATAACATTTGCCACTCTCCAATCATCTGGTACTATTCCAGTGGACAGTGAAGATGCAAAGATCATCGCTAAAGGTGCAACAAGCTCTTCCCTCGCTTCCCATAGTAACCTTGGGTATATCCTGTCTGGCCCAGGGGACTTACCTACCCTCATATTTTTCAAAATTTTCAGCACATCCTCCTTCTGAACATGTTGTTTGGCCGTGTCACTGAATACTGAATGGGACAGACTTTGAACAGATCTAGTATCTCAAGGTTGGGCATCTATGGGGCGCTCTGGGTCATCAACACCAGCAGAATTGTACTCCAGCACAATCTGCAATGAGTTTGCAGAAGTGAAGGCTTCATTCATTGCAGTTTGAGAAATTGTTGGCTATCCCACAGGATATAAGCTCTGATACAAGTGCTGATGTTATTAATGCTGTGCTGACTCATATTTCTCTTTTATAGCAAAAAATGATTATTGATCCTCAAACGGTAAGCGTGTGCGCGCACGTGCGTGTGCATGTGTGTATGTGTTGGTTTATTTTCTGTTGCAGATTTCCAAAGAGAGAAAAATGTCATGTCAGAATGGTGAACCAACAGAACATAGGCAGGGGATTGCTCACGGAGTAACCATGCCGCTGACACAGCGGTTGGGGAAGGAATTAGATCTGGGGATACCTTACCGGGGTCAGAGTTCACCATAACCGGTAGTCAGAGCTAGATGGGGAGGCAATGGCCTAGTGGTATCATCATTGGGCTACTAATCTAGAAACATGGGTAAAGTTCTGGGGACCTGTGTTTGAATCCTCAATGACAGAATATGAATCCAATAGAAATCTGGAATTAGGAGCCTAAATGAATACCATAAATCCACTGCTGATTGTTGGGGAAAACCTATCAGACTCACTTATGTCCGTCAGGGAAGGAGACTGCCATCATTACCTGGACTGGCCTGCACGTGACTCCAGACCCACAGCAACTTGGTTGACTCTCAAGTGCCCTCTGGCCAATGAGGGATGAACAATAAATACTGGCCCAGCCAGTGACACCCTCATCCCATTCATGAATAGTAAAAGAAATGACCAATCAGTACTCTGCGATGAATTTGGGAGCTCTTCAGTATGAGCATAATCCATTTCAGCTCTTTAGTTAGTCACTTGACTGACATAATGGACTCAAAAAATCCTTTCATTTGTCAGAAAGTCTACAGGGGTCAGACTGCGGTGATGTTTGTTCTTCCTGAATTAGGAGATGGACGTTTGCTCTTTTTTATTGTGTCTGAGAGTTGGCTGTTGTTCCGCTGAAACTGCTTCAGAGCAAATAACTGCGTGGTGGCCCAACAGAAAGGTAGTCGTTAAGCTGAGTGTTGCTTGATGTTTACAGGTGAACATGATAGAATTGCACTTGGAAGTCAGGCAGCACCAGAAAGTCCTTGCACGCACCTCCAAATTGACTTTATTTGCCCGTTGTCACCATCACAGAAAATTGGAGGCAACCACTTGTGATTAGTGACCAGTTAACTAAGTGCATTGAGGCATTTGACTGCTGCTTAGACTTTGTTCAGCTGTGGAGGTGGCAAGTTTCCACACAGTCGGCCAGAGATCAGGGAACTCACATTACTGGGGAAGTGTTTTTTTGAAGTTACAAACCAGGTGAAAAGTACCACGGAATGGGTGTTGTACCAGGGGATAATCTGACTGATTCTTGAGAAGGGAAGTTTACCTCAGAGAGGCTGAGATGGTGCTCCAACTGAAACACTGCCCTGTGGGAGCAGTTTCAGAAGTTTGTGCTGTAGACTTTGATCATGCCCATTTATGTGATGGGCAATGACAGTGGATGAGTTTAAAAATGCGACTTCGACAACAAAACAGAAAGGCAGACTTGAGACAAAGTTAAAAATCGCACAACACCAGGTTATAGTCCAACAGGTTTAATGAAGGAGCAGCACTCTGAAAGCTAGTGCTTCCAATTAAACCTGTTGGACTATAACCTGGTGTTGTGCGATTTTTAATTTTGTACATCTCAGTCCAAAACCAACATCTCCAAGTCTTGACCTGCAAGTTCACCATCCTGACTTGGAAATATATTGCTGTTCCTTCATTGTCACTGGATCAATATCCTGGAAATACCTCCTAATGGCATTGTGGGTCTTCCTACAGTAGGTGGACTGCAGCAGTTCATGGTGGCAGCTTAACCCCACCCCCCCCCCACACCTTCTCAAGGGGGCAATTAGGGGCAGGAAATAAATGCTAGCCCAGCCAGTGATGTCATGAATAAAGAAAAAGAAGTGGATGGCACAAGGGAGGCTTCGCAATCTGTCTCAAGACTTGGAGATGTTGGTTTTGGACTGAGATGTACAAAATTAAAAATCACACAACACCAGGTTATAGTCCCAACAGGTTTAATTGGAAGCACTAGCTTTCAGAGTGTTGCTCCTTCATTAAACCTGTTGGACTATAACCTGGTGTTGTGCGATTTTTAACTTTGTCTCAAGTCTGCCTTTCTGTTTTGTTGTCGAAGTCGCATTTTTAAACTCATCCACTGTCATTGCCCATCACATAAATGGGCATGATCAAAGTCTACAGCACAAACTTCTGAAACTGCTCCCACAGGGCAGTGTTTCAGTCGGAGCACCATCTCAGCCTCTCTGAGGTAAACTTCCCTTCTCAAGAATCAGTCAGATTATCCCCTGGTACAACACCCATTCCGTGGTACTTTTCACCTGGTTTGTAACTTCAAAAAAGAAACTTCCCCAGTAATGTGAGTTCCCTGATCTCTGGCCGACTGTGTGGAAACTTGCCACCTCCACAGCTGAACAAAGTCTAAGAGCGATGGCAGAGAAGGGATGCAAAGGAAGCAGACCCTGCACTCAGTATGCATTAGGGTAGAGGTTGAGGAAATCACTCTGTCTCCTCACAAAGACACCCGCATACCACACAGAGACCCACGCACTACAGTCACCCACACACTACACAGTCACCCACACACTACAGTCACCCACACACTACACAGTCACCCACACACTACAGTCACCCACACACTGCACAGTCACCCACACGCTACAGTCACTCACACACTACACAGTCACCTACACACTACAGTCACTCACACACTACAGTCACCCACACACTGCACAGTCACCCATACGCTACAGTCACTCACACACTACACAGTCACCTACACACTACAGTCACTCATACACTAAACAGTCACCCACACACTACAGTCACTCACACACTACACAGTCACCCACACACTACAGTCACTCACACACTAAGTCACCCACACACCACAGTCACTCACACACTACAGTCACTACACACTACACAGTCACCCACACACTACACAGTCACCCACACACTACAGTCATCCACACACCAGTCACCCACACACTACAGTCACCCACACACCAGTCACCCACACACCAGTCACCCACACACTACAGTCACTCACACACTACACAGTCACCCACACACTAGTCACCCATACACTACACAGTCATCCACACACCAGTCACCCACACACTACACAGTCACCCACACACTATAGTCACTTCCACACTACACAGTCACCCATTCAATACACAGTCACCCACACACTACAGTCACCCACACACCACAGTCACCTACACACACCAGTTACTCACACACCACAGTCACCCACACACTACACAGTCACCCACACATTACAGTCACCCACACACTACACAGTCACCCACACACTACACGGTCACCCACACCCACCACACAGTTACCCACACCCACCACACAGTCACCCATACACCACAGTCACCCACACACCACAGTCATCCTCACACTACAGTGAGTGTTATGTAGAGTTATACAGCATGGAAACAGACCATCAATCCAACTCATCCACGCCGACCAGATACCCCAAACTGATCAAGTCTCATTTGCCAGCATTTGGCCCATATCTCCCTAAACCTTCCTATTCATGTACCATCCAAATGCCATTTTAAATTGTACCAGCCTCCATCACTTTCTCTGGCAGTTCGTTCCATAAGTGGACCACCCTCAGCATGAAACAAATTGCCTCTCAGCTCTCTTTTTAACCTTTCTCCTCTCATCTTAAACCTGTGCTCCCTGGATTTGGACTCCCCTACCTTAGGAAAAAGTCCTTGACTATTCACCCTATCCATGCCCTTAGGGATTTTATGAACCTCTATAAGGTCACCTCTCAGCCTCCAACCACTACCACCCCCCCCCCCCACCCCCCCACCCAGGGAAAAGAACTCCAGTCTATTCTGCTTCTCAGTATTGAGAAACCTCCAATCTTGTAAGTCTTTTCTGAACCCTTTCAAGTTTCACAACATCTTTCCAATAGCAAGGAGACCAGAACTGAAAGCAGTATTCTAAAAGTGGCCTCAACAATGTCCTGTACAGCCACAACATGACCTCGCAACTCCTACACTGAATGTTCTAACCAATGAAGGCTATGTGTAACAAACACTGTGTTCATCACCCTGTCCACTTGCAACTCCACTTACAAGAATCTTTGCAGTTGCACCCTGAGGTCTCTGAGTTCGGCAACTTACCACAGCCCAACTTTCACTAGAAGCTGGAGGACATGTTTATAGCCCCTGTGCTCCTGGATAAGAGAGGACTAACCGGGCAGTGGGAAGGAATTTAGTTTCATGTGAGTACTCTTTGCCCGTCTAGGCTGCTCTCTGCTGCTGTCACTGAGGGCACAGTGCAGCATGAGAATAAGAAGGGTCAACCATCACTAAATCTTAAAATAAATGAGTTCACAGCTTCCAAGATTGGCCCATGTGCCAGTAAGACCTGTAGGTGTACTTTGGTCTTTGGATTAGACGGTCAGGTAATTTGTAAATATTCACAGGAGGATCAGTAAACCGTGTGCACAGATTTAAGCGGATTGACAAACAACTAGTGATATAAACACAGCAAACTCTCATGATCTGGAATGTGCTTTCTGAAAGGATGGTGAAATCAGATTCAATTGTAAAGTTCAAAAGAGAATTGGATAAATACTTGAAAGGGCAACAATAGAAGAGTCATCGAGATGTACAGCACAGAAACAAACCTTTCGGTCAACCTGTCCATGCCGATCAAGTATCCTAAACTAATCCAGTCACATTTGCCAGCACTTGGCCCATATCTCTCCAAACACTTCCTCTTCATAAACCCATCCAGATGCCACTTAAATGTTGCAATTGTACCAGCCTCCACCACTTCCTCTGGCAGCTCATTCCATACACACACCACTCTCTGCGTGACAAGGTTGCCCGTTAGGTCCCTTTTATATCTTTCCCCTCTCACCCTAAACCTATGGTCTGTATTTTGGACTCACCTACCCTGAGAGAACAAAAAAACTATGGCTATTAACACTATCCATGCCTGTCATGATTTTGCAAACCTCTATAAGGTCACCCCTCAGCTTCCGATGTTCCAGGGAAAACAACCCTAGCCTATTCAGCTTCTCCCTATAGCTCAAACCCTCCAACCCTGGCAACATCCGTGTAAAACTATTTTGCCCCCTTTCATGTTTAACAACATTTTTCCTATATCAAGGAGACCAGAGCTGAATGCAGTATTCCAAAAGTGGCCTAACCAATGTCCTGTACAGTCCCGACATCTTATGGAGCTGGGGGGAATAGCAGGAAAGTACAACTAGTTGCATTGCTCCAACAAAGAACGTACACAAGAAAGACAAACCGAACACCTTTTTTTCTATACTGTTTCATTGTACAGTGTGGGAAGAACTAACCCTTCTTTCACATCTTGATGCATTTCAAAACAAAAATAAAATATTCACACAATACAGTTAAGCGCACATTAAAGTCATTCACATACTACAGTCATCTGGACACCACAGTCACCCACACTCCTCAGGTCATCTACACACTATAGTTATCCACACAAATACAGTCATCTGCACATCACAATCATCTGCACCACAGTCATCCACATGCCACAAGCATCTATACTTTACAGTGGTTGACACATAGCAGTTATCTGTACACTGTCGTATCCATATATGATCATGTTTATGGTGGTCAGTTTGGTTTTGGCACCGAGGTGACTTGTGGTCTATCAAGGTGATATTTACTACTCCTGCCACGTGGTACTCAATCTTTGGTGAGCACTATCAGGCAGATTGTAAATTGTATGGGTCTATCACACAACTGTATTTGACACAGATTTTGAAGCATGTGACAGCGTGATTTTCCCATTTGGGTGAGCAAACGACATCCTTGAAAGTTGCAGTCAGTTGCAGATGATGTTGGCCAAAGATGTTTCTTTTCTGACTCAGGGGAGTCCTGTGACTCAATGCATGCGATACGCAGCTTCAGGGGCTTGGGACTCCCAGGTACATAGCCTGACCCTGTCATTAATTCTCCCATCCCAACGGGACATCTCAAATGAGCCCTGGTAGAAACCAAATCCTACACAGATTTCATGTTGAGAATGCAGGGTTATTCACTTGTGGGACGTGGGTGTCACTGGGGTGGGCCAGCATTGATTGGACGTCCCGAGTTGCCCTTGAGATGACGGTGGTGAGACGATGCCTTGAATTGCAACAGTCCACATGCCGTTGACCCACAATGCCCTTAGGGAGGGAATTCCAGGAATATGTCGATGCCAGGTTGTCCGTCTGGTGTCATTCCTTTTCTCCTTTTTAATGGTTGTTAGAACTGAGTGGTGAGCTTGGCCATTTCAGAGGGCAGTCAACCACACCAGCAATCCTTGCCTACGGCCAAACTAGTCTGAAAACACCCGATCTCATCTGATCGCGGAAGCTAAGCAGACTCAGGCCTGGTTAGCACTTGGATGGGAGAAAAGAAAGAGCCAGCCACATTGCTGTGGGTCTGGAGATACAAGTAAATCAGATCACGTAAGGATAGTAGAGTACCTTTCTAAAGGACATTAGTGAGTCAGAGGAATTTATTTGGACAAGTGGCAATGGTTTCACGGTCATCAGCATGAGCTAGTCTTTGCATGGGATTTTGTACACTACATTGGTTTTGCTCATGTTGGGTATCGGGTCCTTCGTTCTGGTGAGTTGTCGTCTGAGAGTGGCTGTTGGTTTGTGTGCTGTTATGAGTCCTAGTGGTCGCAGTAGTCTGGCTGTAAGTTCGGAAATGCTCTTGATGTATGGTAGTGTGGCTAGTCCTAGGACTGCACAAAACACTACATAGGACAAACAGGAAGACAGCTAACGATCCGCATCCATGAACACCAACTAGCCACGAAACGACATGACCAGCTATCCTTAGTAGCCACACATGCAAATGACAACCAACGTGAGTTCGACTGGGACAACACTACTATTATAGGACAAGCCAAACAGAGAACAGCCAGGGAATTCCGAGAGGCATGGCACTCATCCACAGATTCAATCAATAAGCACATCGACCTAGACCCTATATACTGACCACTGCAACGGACAGCTGGAACTGACAACCGGAAATGGCAGATTCAGACCACTACAAATGCTGGAGGAAAGATCACAGAAGCGCTTCACAGGAGGCTCCCAAGCACTGAGGATGTCACCTAGACTGGGGACAAAACGTCTGTAACACAAATTCCCAGCTCAGCGAACAGAACCACAACAAGACAGAGAATGCTGGAGAAACTCAGCAAGTCTGGCAGTAGCTGTGGAGACAGAAACACGGTTAACATTTTGAGTCCAGAACTCTGTTTTGAAGAAGGGTCAGCAGACTCGAAACATTGACTCTGCTTACTGTTTTTGTTTCAGACCTTCATAGCTCAGACGTCTGTGCAATGGTTGAAAGCCTAATTGGTTGGGGAACATGGAGTTGAGACGGGTTGGATTATTTAGAATCATTGAGTCATACAGCACGGAAACAGGCCCTTCGGCTCAACTCGCCCCTGCTGACCAGATTCCCGAAACTGAGCTAGTCCCATTTGCCTGCTTCTGATCCTGATTCCCCTAGACTTCTCCCATCCATGTACCAGCCTCCACCACTTCCTCTGGCAGCTCATTCTATACACACACCACCCTCTGTGTGAAAAAGTTATCCCTTTTAAATGGTTCCCCTCTCAACTTAAAAATATGCCCCGGAATCTTTGACTCCCCTTGCCTAGGGATAAGATCTTTGCTGTTCATCTTAACTGTAGCCCTCATGATTTTAGAAACCATTGTCACCTCTCAGCATTCTATACACCAGGGAAAAAAGTCACAGGCTATCCAGCCTCTCCTTGTAACTCAAATCCTCCAGTCTTGGTAATATCTTCTTAAATTTTTTTGGAGTCCTTTCCAGTTTAATAACATCCTTCCTATAGCAGGCTGACCAAATCTGGGTATATTACTCCAAATGTGGCCTTACCAATGGTTGTACAGCTGTAACATGATGTTACAACTCCTATACTCAATGTCTGGATTAGTGGTGCTGGAAGAGCACAGCAGTTCAGGCAGCATCCAAGTAGCTTCGAAATCGACGTTTCGGGCAAAAGCCCTTCATCAGGAATCACTCGTTTTTACCTCCTATACTCAAAGCTCTGTCCGATGAAAGCAAATATACCAAACTCTTTCTTCACCACCATGATAATTGTGAATCCACTTTCAAGGAACTACATACCTGAACTCTGAGGTCTCTCCATTTGACCACCATCCCCAGGGCCCTACCATTAACTGTGTTACCAAAATGCAACTTGGAGAAAGTGAAGACTGCAGATACTGGAGATCAGAGTCGAGAATGTGGTGCTGGAAAAACATAGCTGGTCAGGCAGCATCCAAGGAGCAGAAGAATCGACGTTTCGGGCATAAGCCCTCCACGGGGAAATGCAACACCTCACATTTATCTAAATTAAACGACATCTGCTACTCCTTAGCTTCTTAGCCCATCTGATCAAGGCCCCATTGTACTCTGTGATAATCTTCTTCACCGTACACCACACCACCAATTTTGATGTGGTTCACAAAATTAATAATCATGCTTCTCATATTCTCATCCAAATGGTTTGTATGAATGACAAACAGCAGTGGACCCAGCACTGATCCTTACGGCACCCTGTGGGCCACAGGCCTCCAGTCTGAACAACAACCCTCCAACGCCACCCTGTGTTTCCAACGTCAAGCCAATTTGGTATTTGAGGAGAAGGGTGATGATGGCAGTTGATTTAAAGAAGATAGAGACAACCCTTGAAGAGTGGAATCAGTTTGCCACCGCAGCCGACATGGGGATCAGGAGGGCACAGCGGGTGAATGTCCGTTCAGTGGGAATGTGATTGAGGGAACATGAAGTGGGTCTCGTGGGCAAGAGGAGATCGAAGAGACCAAAAAAGGAGATGGGAGAGAAATGAGGGCAAGAGCTATAGGGAGAGATTGAATAGGCTGGGGCTTTATCCCTGGAAAGTCAGAGACTGAAGGGTGACCTTATAGAGGTTTATAAAATCATGAGGGGGATGGATAAGGTCTTTTTCCCAGGGTAGGGGACTCCAAAACTAGACGGCATAAATTTAATGTGAGAGGGGAAAGGTTTCAAAAGTACCTGAGAGGTAACATTTTCACGCACAGGGTGGTGTGTGCATGGAACGAACTGCCAGAGGAGGTATAGAGGTGGGTACAATGACAACATTTAAAAAGGCATCTGGTTGAGTATATGGGTAGGAAGGGTTGAGAGGGATAGGGACCAAATGCTGGCAAGTGGGACTAGATTAGTTTGGGCTATCCGGTCGACACCGACAAATTGGAAGGAAAGGTCTGTTTCCGTGTTGTATAAGTCTATGAGTCTATATGAGATTACAACTTGGGAAGGGATGGATAGGAGTATAAACAAAAGCTTGGCCCCATGGTCTCGTGGAAGCAAAGGAAGTGGTAGAAGTAATTATTTAAATAGATTCATTCTTCTTTTATAATGTATTCACTTGTGAGAAGGAGGCGTCACAGGCTGGCCAGCATTTAGTGTTGTCCCTAGTTGTCCCTCGACAAGGTGGTGGTGAGCTTCCTTCTTGGACTGTCCATGAGCAGTACGCTTGCCTTCATTGCTCAGCTCTTTGGGTATAGAGGTTGGGACATCAAGTTGAGGTTGTATGTGACGTTGGTGATGCCGCTTGTGGAGTACTGTGTAGAGTTCTAGTCGCCCTGCTGGAGGAAGGATATTATTACATTGGAGAGGGTTCAGGAAAGATGTACCATGATGCTACCGGGAGTGGAGAGTTTGAGTTATAAGGAGAGGCTGTTTAGGCCGGGACTTTTGTCACTGGAATGTAGGAGGTTCAGGAGTGATCTTATTGAGGTTTAATAAAATCATGAGAGGCATAGAACAAATAACATTACAGCACAGTACAGGCCCTTCGACCCTCGATGTTGTGCTGCCCTGTGACACCAATCTGAAGACCATCGAACATACACTATTTCATTCTCATGCATATGCTTATCCAATGACCAGTTAAATGTCCTTAAAGTTGGTGAGTCCTTAAAGTTGCAAGCAATGTGTTCCACGCCCCTAATGCTCTCTAAGTAAAGAAATTACCTTTGACATCTGTCCTATATCTATCACCCAAGAGGAGAAAGTGAGGACTGCAGATGCTGGAGATCAGAGCTGAAAATGTGTTGCTGGAAAAGCGCAGCAGGTCAGGCAGCATCCAAAGAGCAGGAGAATCGACGTTTCGGGCATGAGCCCTTCTTCAGGATTCCTGAAGAAGGGCTCATGCCCGAAACGTCGATTCTCCTACTCCTTTGATGCTGCCTGACCTGCTGCGCTTTTCCAGCAACACATTTTCAGCTCTATATCTATCGCCCCTCAATTTAAAGCTATGCCCCTCATGCTAGCCATCACCATCCGAGGAAAAAGGCTCTCCCTGTCCACCCTATCTAACCCTCTGATTATCTAATATGTCTCAATTAAGTCACATCTCAACCTTCTTCTCTTTAACGAAAAAAGCCTCAAGCCACTCAACCTTTCCTCGTAAGACCTTCCCTCCATTCCAGGAAACATCCTAATAAATCTTCTCTAAACCCTTTCCAAAGCTTCCACATCCTTCCTATAATGCAGTGACCAGAACTGTATGCAATACTCCAAGTGTGGCCACACCAAAGTTTTGTACAGCTGCAGCATGGCCTTGTGGCTCCGAAACTCAATCCCTCTCCCAATAAAAGCTAACAAACCATATGCCTTCTTAACAACCCTATCAACCTGGGTGGCAACTTTCAGGGATCTAAGTACAAGGACACCGAGATCTCTCTGCTCATCTACACTACCAAGAACTTACCATTAGCCTAGTACTCTTTATTCCTCTTACTCCTTCCAAAGTGAATCACCTCATACTTTTCTGCACTAAACTCCATTTGCCACTTCCCAGCCCAGCTCTGCGGCTTATCTATGTCCCTCTGTAACCTACAACATCCTTCGGCACTAACAACAACTCTTCTGACCTTAGTATCAGCCGCAAATTTACTAACCCATCCTTCTACATCCTCATCCAGATCATTTATAAAAATAACAAACAGTAGTGGACCCAAAACAGACCCTTGCAGTACACTAGTAACTGAACTCCAGGATGAACATTTCCCATCAACCACAAGCCTCTGTTTTCTTGCAGCAAGCCAATTTCTGATCCAAACCGTTAAATCATCCTCAACCACCTGCCTCCATATTTTGTGCAGTGGCCTACCGTGAGGGACATTATCAAATGCCTTACTGAAATCCATATACACCACATCAATGGTATTACCCTCATCTACTTGTTTGGTCACCTTCGCAAATAACTCAATAAGGTTTGTGAGGCATGACCAACCCTTCAGTAGAAGGTGAGGACTGCAGATGCTGGAGATCAGAGTTGAGAATGTAGTGCTAGAAAAGCACAGTTCAGGCAGCATCTGAGGAGCAGGTGAATCGATGTTTTGGGCCTAAGCCCTTCATCAGGAGATCTTGATGAAAGGCTAATGCCCGAAACGTTGACTCTCCTGCTCCTTGGATGCTGCCTGACCTGCCGTGCTTTTCCAGCACCACACTTTCGACGACCGACCCTTCACAAAAGCATAGATAAGGTGAATAGCAAGGCTCTTTTCCTAGGGTAGGGAAATTCAAATGTAGGTGACATATTTTTAAGGTGAGAGGAGAAAGATTTAAAAGGGGCGGAAGGACAACTTTTTAACAGAGAGAGTGGTTCATATGTGGACTGCCAGAGTAAGTAATAGATGCAGGTACAGTTACAACATTTAAAAGACATCTGGATAGATTCATGAATAAGAAAGGTTTAGAGTGATATGGGCCAAATGCAGGCAAGTGGGCCTAGTTTAGTTTGGGAAGCTTGGTTGGCGTGGATTAGTTGGAGCAAAGGGTCTGTTTCTGTGCTGTGTGATTCCATGGCTTTAGAAGAAGCCATGGATTATCTTTGTGTTCAATGATGAGACTGGAAGCATAATGTCTTAATTATCATGGCCAAATCCACTTAACCTGCACATCTTTGGACTGTGGGAGGAAACCGGAGCACCCGGAGGAAACCCATGCTGACACAGGGAGAATGAACAAACTCCACACAGACGCCTAAGGGCGGAATAGAACACAGGTCCCTGGCACTGTGAGGGTGCAGTAATAACCACTGAGTTACTGTGCTGACTACAGAATCTCTGTAATTAATACCTCATCTCTGCTTCCCTGTGAGTTTCTGTCATTCACATACATATCCAATTTAATAAGGAGCCAAATGCAATAGCCTCTCTTTTGGCCCTACTTGCAGCTCTTCATTGGACTTGATTATTGCCCGTTTGGCTGTGGGACAGTGACATAATGAATTATGTTATGTGACTCGTTCTTCAGCAAGAAAGATGCATGCAACTGTCAAAAATGACACGTGTCTACCTCAGATTTTACACAGCATGAAAACACCCAACAGTGTGTTGGGGGTGGGAGTGGGCGTTAGAAACAACACATGCACACAATTTGATTCCCTCTCATCTTCCTCGCAGCTATTCAGAGTGGCATAACTGAAAGCAGGAGCTCTTCACCTGTCGCGTACAGGTTAGCCAGGGTAAAAAAAAACCATGTGGGGTGAAAGGATACAGTAGGGGTTAGGTCAGACAGGGATGATCTTCGAAGGCTTGGTGCAGACTCGATGTGCTGAATTGCCTCTTTTTGCATTAATGTTCAATGTTTAGAGTACACCAGTTAGTCCCCAGCATTGAATTATAATTCTATGATTCCAACTAGCAACTCTATCAGCAGAGAGTGAAGACACGATATGCTTAATATTGTCCAATAATATCCAGCAATTAATAATCTGCCTTAATTTTCCAAACCCCAGATTTAAGGGAGAGGAGGTGAAGGCCTCACTGACTGAATGAATGAATCATTTTATTGTCATGTTGTCACGAGACGGGGTAAACCCCCCTGCTTAATTTAAACCAGCAACATAGAAAAGATTTATCCCGTGCAATAACTTGTGAAGATTTGAGAGGCCAAGAACGATTTAAAGTAAAATATTAACAACTTTATTTCGTAAGGTATAACAGAGAATAATTAACTAACAACTATTTACAATTCCTTCCTCTAACCTACCTTTTACCTTCCCTTCTACAATACTAGCCGAATAAAACCCCCAATTTACCAAAATTTACCCCAATTTACCAAAAATTCAAGCTTGCAAAAAGCAGCCGGATATTGAATCTTTTCTTCCTCGGTCTTCTTTTCTTCTTCTTAGGGATTTCTGCTTCACAGATTACTGATCGAGTCAGGTACCTTTAAGAGAGCTACTCTCTGGGCAGTCTGAAGATGCAGGTGGCTTGGTAGTTCTCCTCCTAATTGTTCGATTTTTCCCGGCCTTATAGCCCCACAGCATCAGATTGTGTCATTGGCTATTAAGACTGTCAATATGCTAAATTTAAACTTGATTGGAGTTTGCTTTTTTGGGGGGGCATAATTTAAACTGATTGGCCTAATTTAATTCTGTTTTATCGTTTCCAGGCAACCAGCTACCCTAGCTACAGAACCACATGTTACATTATATCTTGTTCAGAACTCTTGGTGCTGTCAGGTAGTTCTGCTAGCTTTTAACACTCTTAAAGGTACAGTATACCCACATCTTTAAAAACTATGTGTATTTTATAGTGAAAACTACAGTAAAATACAGTGAAAGGCTTCCACCATCAATAATGATCTGGTGCCATTTTGAATAGTTTAAGAATAATAATGAAAGAAAGACATAGCTTAAAGAGTGTCCATACCCTTCCACCATCGCTTCACCCCTGCCCGCGCTGGACTCAGCAAATGTTGACGTCACTGCTCCTCAGGCACCATCTTTTGTCGCTAGGCCTACCCTGCTGACTTCACCTCTGCCAGCTACCTCCTCAATGCTGCTCCTGGCTCACCAGCTACTGTCACTCTCCAAACCCTGACCAGGGAGATAGTGAGGAAAGAGATCAATCTGAGACTGGTACAGCTGAGAACAGAAGTGAGTCAAACTGTCAGGGCAGGCAGGGACAAGGTAGGACTAATAAATTAAACTGCATTTATTTCAATGCAAGGGACCTAACAGGGAAGGCAGATGAACTCAGGGCATGGTTAGGAACATGGGACTGGGATATCATAGCAATTACGGAAACATGGCTCAGGGATGGGCAGGACTGGCAGCTTAATGTTCCAGGATACAAATGCTATAGGAAGGATAGAAAGGGAGGCAAAAGAGGAGGGGGAGTGGCATTTTTAATAAGGGATAGCATTACAGCTGTGCTGAGGGAGGATATTCCCGGAAATACATCCAGGGAAGTTATTTGGGTGGAACTGAGAAATAAGAAGGGATGATTACCTTATTGGGATTGTATTATAGACCCCCCAATAGTCAGAGGGAAATTAAGAAACAAACTTGTAAGGAGATCTCAGCTACCTGTAAGAATAATAGGGTAGTTATGATAGGGGATTTTAGCTTTCCAAACATCGACTGGGACTACCATAGTGTTAAAGGTTTAGATGGACAGGAATTTCTTAAGTGTGTACAAGACAATTTTCTGATTCAGTATGTGGACGTACCTACTAGAGAAGGTGCAAAACTTGACCTACTCTTGGGAAAAAAGGCAGGGTAGGTGACTGAGGTGTCAGTGAGGGAGCACTTTGGGGCCAGCAACCATAATTCTATTTGTTTTAAAATAGTGATGGAAAAGGATAGACCAGATCTAAAAGTTGAAGTTCTAAATTGGAGAAAGGCCAATTTTGACGGTATTAGGCAAGAACTTTCAAAAGCTGATTGGAGGCAGATGTTCGCAGGTAAAGGGACGGCTGGAAAATGGGAAGCTTCAGAAATGAGATAACAAGAATCCAGAGAAAGTATATTCCTGTCAGGGTGAAAGGGAAGGCTGGTCGGTATAGGGAATGCTGAATGACTAAAGAAATTGAGGGTTTGGTTAAGAAAAAGAAGGAAGCATATGTCAAGTATAGACAGGATAGATTGAGTGAATCCTTAGAAGAGTATAAAGGCAGTAGGAGTATACTTAAGAGGGAAATCAGGAGGGCAAAAATGGGACACGAGATAGCTTTGGCAAATAGAATTAAGGAGAATCCAAAAGGGTTTTACAAATATATTAAGGACAAAAGGGTAACTAGGGAGAGAATAGGGCCCCTCAAAGATCAGCAAGGTGGCCTTTGTGTGGAGCCACAGAAAATGGGGGAGATACTAAATGAATATTTTGCATCAGTATTTACTGTGGAAAAGGATATGGAAGATATAGACTATAGGGAAATAAATGGTGACATCTTGCAAAATGTCCATATTACAGAGGAGGAAGTGCTGGATGCCTTGAAATGGTTAAAGGTGGATAAATCCCCAGGACCTGATCAGGTGTACCCGAGAATTCTGTGGGAAGCTAAAGAAGTGATTGCTGGGCCTCTTGCTGAGATATTTGTATCATCAATAGTCACAGGTGAGGTGCCGGAAGACTGGAGGTTGGCAAACGTGGTGCTACTGTTTAAGAAGGGCGGTAAAGACAAGCCAGGGAACTATAGACCGGTGAGCCTGACCTCGGTGGTGGGCAAGTTGTTGGAGGGAATCCTGAGGGACAAGATGTACATGTATTTGGAAAGGCAAGGACTGATTCGGGATAGTCAACATGGCTTTGTGCGTGGGAAATCATGTCTCACAAACATTTGTTTGAGTTTTTTGAAGAAGTAACAAAGAAGATTGATGAGGGCAGAGCAGTAGATGTGATCTATATGGACTTCAGTAAGGTGTTCGACAAGGTTCCCCATGGGAGACTGATTAGCAAGGTTAGATCTCATGGAATACAGGGAGAACTAGCCATTTGGATACAGAACTGGCTCAAAGGTAGAAGACAGAGGGTGGTGGTGGAGGGTTGTTTTTCAGACTGGAGGCCTGTGACCAGTGGAGTGCCACAAGGATCAGTGCTGGGCCCTCTAATTTTTGACATTTACATAAATGATTTGGATGCGAGCATAAGAGGTACAGTTACTAAGTTTGCAGATGACACCAAAATTGGTGGTGTAGTGGACAGTGAAGACGGTTACCTTAGATTACAACAGGATCTGGACCAGATGGGCCAATGGGCTGAGAAGGGGCAGATGGAGTTTAATTCAGATAAATGCGAGGTGCTGCATTTTGGAAAAGCAAATCTTAGCAGGATTTATACACTTAATGATAAGGTCCTAGGGAATGTTGCTGAACAAAGAGACCTTGGAGTGCAGGTTCATAGCTCCTTGAAAGTGGAATTGCAGGTAGATAGGATAGTGCTCTCTGTCACAGTGTGTAATATAACCATCCAGAAACAGTGCTGTCTCTGTATTGCAGTCTGTAATACAACCGTGCAGACACAGTACTGGTCTCTGTATTACAGTCCGTAATATAGTCATCCAGAAACATTCCTGTCTCTGTATCACAGTGTGTAATATAACCATCCAGAAACAGTCCTGCTCTCTGTCACAGTCTGTAATACAACCATCCATAATTGGACCTGTCTCTGTATTACAGCCTGTAATTTAACCATCCAGAAACAGTGGTCTCCATGTATCACAGTCTGTAACATAACCATCTAGAGATAGTCCTGTCTCTGTATCACAGTCTGTAATATAATCACCCAGAAATGGTCCTGTTTCTGCATCACAGTGTGTAATATAACCATCCACAAACAGTCCAGTCTCTGTATCAGTCTGTGACATCACCATCCAGAAACAGTCAAGTCTCTGTATCACAGTTTGTAATATAACCATCCAGAAACAGTCCTGTCTCTGTATCACAGTGTGTAATATAACCATCCAGAAACAGTGCTGTCTCTGTATCATAGTCTGTAACATAACCATCCAGAAACAGTGCTGTCTCTGTCTCACAGTATGTAATATAACCGTGCAGAAACATGGCTGGTCTCTGTATTACAGTCCATCATATACACTTCCAAAAACAGTGCTGTCTCTGTATTACAGTCTGTAATATAACTATCTAGAAACAATCCTGTCTCTATATCACAGTCTGTAATATAACCATCCAGAAACAGTCCTGTCTCTGTATCACAGTATGTAATTTAACCATCCGGAAACAGTGCTGTCTCTCTATCACAGTCTGTAATATAACCATCCACAAACAGCACTGTTTCTGTATCACAGTCTGTAATATAACCATCCACAAATGGTCCTGTCTCTGTTTTACAGTTGGTAATATAACCTTCCAGTAACAGTCCTGCCCTCTGTCACAGTCTGTAATATAACCATACAGAAACAGTGCTGTCTCTGTATCGGAGTCTGTAATACAACCATGCAGACACAGTACTGGTCTCTGTATTACAGTCCGTAATATAGTCATCCAGAAACATTCCTGTCTCTGTATCACAGTGTGTAATACAACCATCCAGAAACAGTCCTCTCTCTGTACCACAGTCTGTAACATAACCATCCAGAAACAGTCCTGTCTCTGCATCACAGTCTGTAGTACAACCACCCAGAAACAGTGCTGTCTCTGTATGACAGTCTGTAACATAACCTTCAAGTAACAGTCCTGTCTCTGCATCACAGTGTGTAATATCACCATCCAGAAACAGTGCTGTCTTTGTATCACAGTCTGTAATACAACCGTGCAGAAACACGGCTGGTCTCTGTATTACAGTCCATCATATACACTTCCAAAAAGAGTGCTGTCTCTGTATCACAGTATGTAATATAACCATCCAGAAACAATCCTGTCTCTATATCACAGTCTGTAACATCACCATCCAGAAACAGTCCTGTCTCTGTATCATACTGCTGTATCTGTTTCGCAGTCTGTAGTATAACCACCCAGAAACAGTGCTGTCTCTGTATTACAGTCTGTAACATAACCTTCGAGTAACAGCCCTGTCTCTGCATCACAGTGTGTAATATAACCACCCAGAAACAGTGCTGTCTCTGTATCACAGTTTGTAATATAACCATCCAGAAACAGTCCTGTCTCTGTATCACAGTTTGTAATATAACCATCCAGAAACAGTGTGGTCTCTGTTTCACTGTATGTAATATAACCATCCAGAAACAGTGCGGTCTCTGTATCACATTCTGTAATATAACTATCTGGTAACAGTCCTGCCTTTGTATCACAGTCTGTAATATAACCATCCAGAAACAGTGCTGTCTCTGTATTACAGTCCATCATGTACTCCTCCAGAAACGGTCCTGCTCTCTGTCACAGTCTGTAATATAACCATCCATAATTGGACCTGTCTCTGTATTACAGCCTGTAATATAACCATCCAGAAACACTGCTGTATCTGTTTCACAGTCTGTAGTATAACCACCCAGAAACAGTGCTGTCTCTGTATTACAGTCTGTAATACAACTGTGCAGAAACACGGCTGGTCACTGTATTACAGTCCATCATATACTCCTCCAGAAACAGTGCTGTCTCTGTATCACAGTCTGTAATATAACCACCCAGAAACAGTGCTGACTCTGTATCACAGTCTGTAATACAACCGTGCAGAAACACGGCTGGTCTCTGTATTACAGTCCATCATGTACTCCTCCAGAAACGGTCCTGCTCTCTGTCACAGTCTGTAATATAACCATCCATAATTGGACCTGTCTCTGTATTACAGCCTGTAATATAACCATCCAAAAACAGTCCTGTCTCTGTATCACAGTCTGTAATATAACCACCCAGAAACACTGCTGTATCTGTTTCAGTCTGTAGTATAACCACCCAGAAACAGTGCTGTCTCTGTATTACAGTCTGTAATACAACCGTGCAAAAACACGGCTGGTCTCTGTATTACAGTCCATCATATACTCCTCCAGAAACAGTGCTGTCTCCTTATCACAGTCTGTAATATAACCATCAGAAACAGTCCTGTCTCTGTATCACAGGCGGTAATTTAACCATCCAGAAACAGTCCTGTCTCTGTATCAGTCTGTAATATAACCATCCAGAAACAATCCTGTCTCTGTTTCACAGGCGGTAATTTAACCATCCAGAAACAGTCCTGTCTCTGTATCACAGTCTGTAATATAACCATCCATAAACGGTCCTCTCTCTGTATTACAGTTGGTAATATAACATTCCAGTAACATTTGTGGGTGGCACGGTGGCACAGTGGTTAACACTGCTGCCTCACAGCGCCAGAGACCCAGGTTCAATTCCCGCCTCAGGCAACTGACTGTGTGGAGTTTGCACGTTCTCCCCGTGTCTGCGTGGGTTTCCTCCGGGTGCTCCGGTTTCCTCCCACAGTCCAAAGATGTGCAGGTCAGGTGAACTGGCCATGTTAAATTGCCCGTAGTGTTAGGTAAGGGGTAAATGTAGGGGTATGGGTGGATTGCGCTTCGGTGGGTCGGTGTGGACTTGTTGGGCTAAGGGCCTGTTTCCACACTGTAAGTAATCTAATCTAACAGTCCTGCTCTCTGTCACAGTCTGTAATGTAACCATCCAGAAACAGTGCTGTCTCTGTATCACAGTCTGTAATACAACCGTGCAGTCACAGTACTGGTCTCTGTATTACAGTCCGTAATATAGTCATCCAGAAACATTCCTGTCTCTGTATCATGGTGTGTAATACAACCATCCAGAAACAGTTCTGCCTCTCTATCACAGTCTGTAATATAACCATTCAGAAACGGTCCTGTCTCTGTATCACAGTCTGTAATATAACCATCCAGAAACACTCCTGTCTCTGTGTCACTGTAACATAACCATCCATAATCCAGTAAACAGACATAATGGAAGCAGACATTTGATATCCTGATCAACCCTAATTTAATGTAATGAATGAATTTGTGCAGACAACCCCATTTTCCCTGCTCCCGTCCTGAATAGATGGCTTTGTTCAATTATCTTATGAGCTGTTTGAGCTTCAAGTTTGCGTTTGCTGAGTTTGCAATCCAGAGCAGTTAGCAGCACAGTGAACAAGGGTTGATCGGGAGAACAAAGTGCAGCTGTACTGTTGGCACTGACCAGTCCACTTTAGCTGCAGCTCCTGTCATGAGTTAAAATTCGATCACACTTGTCAGATATGGCCTTCTCTTATCAATCCATTGTGGCTCCGTCAGCTCAACACTTTCCAAGTGGTTGGTCTCTTTTTTTTTAACCACTCCACTCATCTTCATTCCTTGCTAATGACAAGTTTTCTTCTTTCATTTCCCCAGTTTGTCGCCATCCCCGTCCTGAATTGTCAAACCCTTCAGAGTTCCTCAACCTGCCTGCTCGCCCCCACCCCCGCTACCTCTCTCCTGTACTAATTCCTTTTTAGGCGAATCTACAGAATGCCTCTCTTCCTTTCCAAACTCCCCAGTCGGAACACAAACTGATGCCTCCTTGGCGAAATCTAACCGTTGCCCGCGCTCACCTCTCCTCCTGATTAGGCTGCTGGCCCACTGGGTAGCAATGTCAGCCTACCTACTGTCTTTGCCACCTTACCCAGAGAGTGAGGCCTGGCAAAGGTGGGAAAAGACGGAAATGAGCCTGCCCAGGGAGAGGATTGGGCCTCCCCCTGGCTGGTGGGAGGCTGCATTGGTTCCTAAGCAGGACAAAAGAACTTGGGAACATTAAGAGGGTGGCACTTTACTCGATCCCTGGGGGATTGGGATGATAATATTTGTCTCCTCCACCCTCCTTACCAAAATGCATAACCTCATGGTTTTTCATGTTAGGTCCTAACATCAATGATGTTCACGTCACTTGACCTGTCTGAGTCCCTCTGTAGATCCTGAATCATCCTTGTCACTTGCCTTTCCATCTCATTCCATCATTCAAGTCATTGATCTATAATAATTGTGCCCTCAGCACTGATCCCTGTCGTACTCCACTAGTTACAGGTTGCCCTCTTTATCCCAGCTCTATGTCTTCTATTAGTTAGCAATCCTCTATCTATCCCAATATACCAGTCCTGATACCACGGGCTCATCTTATCAAGTGGCCTTATGTGAGATACCTTCCTAAGTGTCCTTTGAAAACCCAAATAGATTATACCTATTGCTTCCCTTTCATTCATCCTGTTTGTTACCTCCTTAAAGGACTGGTGAGTGGGCAAAATGTGGGAAAATACCCCCTCCTCAGCCCCTAGGGAGAGGGAAAGATATCCTTAGGGGATAATATGGAAGGGAAATGGAATGTTGGCTTTTGTTTCAATGGGAATGGGGTATAAAAATTGGAAGTTTTTGCTAAAACACTACAAGACACAGGACAGATCATGAGTAGAATAGTGTGAACAGTTTTGAACCCTTATCAAAGGGAGGCAGTCCAGAGAAGGTTCACTTGGCTGACCCTGAGTATGGCAGGATTTTCTTCTGAGAGGTTAGGCTTGTACTCATTTGAATTTCGAAGAAGAGAGCAGACCTTATAGGAACAAGGAGGATTTTGAAGCGGCTTTACATGGGAGATGCTGAGAAATGGTGACCACTGTGGAGAGAGGCTCAGAGCAGAGGGCACCCTCTCACTACAAAGGGTTAAACATTGAAGACAGAGCTGAGGAGGAATTTCTTCGCTTAAAGGGTAGTGAGTCCATGGAAATCCATGGAAGGCTGCTGAAGCCAGGTTGTAAAGAATGTCTAAGGCTGAGATGGACAGATTTGTAATGAGTTGTGGGGAAAAGGAAGAACGCTGGATCTGAGGATGATCAGATCACCATGACTCCATTGAATTGTGGAGCAAATCCAAGGGCTGACTGTCCTACGCCTGTGCCTATAGCCTATTGGAGTATTATAACCCCCCCCCTCCCCCCTGAGCCTACACACACAGGATGAAGCCCTCCCACTTCACCCTGGGGAAGAGGGAACTAATCCTGGGGCATGGAATACCCAAGGAAACAGAGGGACATCCCAGACAAAGCCTGTGGGGAGTTGACATCCTGGAGCAAGGAGGAGGGTAATAGGGGTTTAGTGAGTTGGGGGGGGGAGTATGGGGGGGGTGGGGGGGGGAAAGAGAGAGAGGGTTAGAGTCACTGTCCCTCCATTCCTGTCTCTCTCTCTATTCTAGTCTCTGTATTCCACTCCCTCTCTCTGTCTGTTCCAGTCTCTCTCCCTACCCTCTCTCTCTTTCACATTCTCTCTCTCTCTCCCCCCTCTCTCTATCACATTCTCTTTCCCCCACCTCTCTCTTTCATTCTCTTTCTCCATCCTCTCTCCCCCCTCCATCTCTCATTCTGTCCCCCCCTCTCTCTCTCCCTATCTTTCACATTCTCTCTCTCTCTGTTCCGCCCTCCTCTTTCCCTATCTTTCACATTCTCTCTCTCTCTGTTCCCCCCTCCTCTCTCCCTATCTTTCACATTCTCTCTCTCTCTCTGTTCCCCCCTCCTCTCTCCCTATCTTTCACATTCTCTCTCTCTCTCTGTTCCCCCCTCCCTATCTTTCACATTCTCTCTCTCTCTGTTCCCCCCTCCTCTCTCCCTATCTTTCACACTCTCTCTCTGATCCTCTCTCCCTATCTTTCACACTCTCTCTCTGATCCTCTCTCCCTATCTTTCACCTTCTCTCTCTCTGTTCCTCTCTCCCTATCTTTCACATTCTATCTCTCTGTTTCCCCCCTCCTCTCTCCCTATCTTTCACATTCTCTCTCTCTATCTCCCCCCATCTTTCACATTCTCTCTACCTATCTTTCACATTCTCTCTCCCTCCCTATCTTTCACATTGTCTCTCTCTCTGTTCCTCTCTCCCTATCTTTCACATTCTCTCTCTCTCTACCTATCTTTCACATTCTCTCTCTCTCTGTTCCTCTCTCCCTACCTATCTTTCACATTCTCTCTCTCTATCTCCCCCCATCTTTCACATTCTCTCTCTCTACCTATCTTTCACATTCTCTCTCCCTCCCTATCTTTCACATTGTCTCTCTCTCTGTTCCTCTCTCCCTATCTTTCACATTCTCTCTCTCTCTACCTATCTTTCACATTCTCTCTCTCTCTGTTCCTCTCTCCCTACCTATCTTTCACATTCTCTCTCTCTATCTCCCCCCATCTTTCACATTCTCTCTCTCTACCTATCTTTCACATTCTCTCTCCCTCCCTATCTTTCACATTGTCTCTCTATCTGTTCCTCTCTCCCTATCTTTCACATTCTCTCTCTCTACCTATCTTTCACATTCTCTCTCTCTCTGTTCCTCTCTCCCTACCTATCTTTCACATTCTCTCTCTCTATCTCCCATCTTTCACATTCTCTCTCTCTCTCTATCTCCCATCTTTCACATTCTCTCTCTCTCTCTATCTCCCATCTTTCACATTCTCTCTCTCTCTCTCTATCTCCCATCTTTCACATTCTCTCTCTCTCTCTCTATCTCCCATCTTTCACATTCTCTCTCTCTCTCTCTATCTCCCATCTTTCACATTCTCTCTCTCTCTCTCTATCTCCCATCTTTCACATTCTCTCTCTCTATCTCCCATCTTTCACATTCTCTCTCTCTATCTCCCCCCATCTTTCACATTCTCTCTCTCTACCTACCTTTCACAATCTCTCTCTCTCTATCTTTCACATTCTCTCTCTCTACCTATCTCCCCATCTTTCGCACACTCTCTCTCTACCTATCTTTCGCACACTCTCTCTCTCTATCTTCCCCCCATCTTTCACATTCTCTCTCTACCTATCTTTCACATTCTCTCTCTCTCTATCTCCCCCCATCTTTCACATTCTCTCTCTCTCTCTCTACCTTTCACATTCTCTCTCTCTCTATCTCCCCCTATCTTTCACTCTCTCTCTCTTCCCCCATCTTTCACATTCTCTCTCTCTCTCCCTATCTTTCACATTCTCTCTCTCTATCTATCTTTCACATTCTCTCTCTCTATCTCCTCCCTATCTTTCACATTCTTTCTCTCTCTCTACCCATCTTTCACATTCTCTATCTCTCCCTATCTTTCACATTCTCTCTCTCAACCTATCTTTCACATTCTCTTTCTGTCTATCTCTCCCTATCTTTCACATTCTCTCTATCTCTCCCTATCTTTCACATTCTCTCTCTCTCTCTCTCTACCTATCTTCCACATTCTCTTTCTCTCTATCTCTCCCTATCTTTCACATTCTCTCTCTCTCTCTACCTATCTTTCACATTCTCTCTCTCTCTCTACCTATCTTTCACATTCTCTCTCTCTCTCTCTCTACCTATCTTTCACATTTTCTCTCTCTCTATCTCTCCCTATCTTTCACATTCTCTCTCTCTCTCTCTCTCTACCTATCTTTCACATTCTCTCTCTCTCTCTACCTATCTTTCACATTCTCTCTCTCTCTATCTCTCCCTATCTTTCACATTCTCTCTCTTTCTCTACCTATCTTTCACATTCTCTTTCTCTCTCTTTCGCCCTATCTTCCACATTCTCTTTCTCTCTCTCTCTCTACCTATCTTTCACATTCTCTCTCTCTCTCTACCTATCTTTCACATTCTCTCTCTCTCTCTCTCTCTACCTATCTTTCACATTTTCTCTCTCTCTATCTCTCCCTATCTTTCACATTCTCTCTCTCTCTCTCTCTCTACCTATCTTTCACATTCTCTCTCTCTCTCTCTACCTATCTTTCACATTCTCTCTCTCTCCCTCTCTACCTATCTTTCACATTCTCTCTCTCTCTCTCTCTCTGGTTGTGAAGCTCCGCCCCCGGGCCCCGGATCCGCCTCAATCCCGGAAACAAAACCAAGAGAGGCCGGAGGAGAGGGTGAGTGTGAGAGAGACTGGACTGGAAACAGACAGAGAGACCGTGACTGGAATAGAGTAAGAGAGAGACAAGATTAGAGACAAGAGTAGAAAGAGAGGGACAGTGGAATAGAAAGAGGGAGACTTGAATAGAGAGAGGAACTGGAAAAGAGAGAGAGAGAGAGATATATACAGGAATGGAGAAGAAGGGGGATTGGAATATTGAGTGAGAGAGAGAGAGAGAGAGAGATTGAGACTGAGATTGAGATTGGAATAGAGAGAGAGAGAGACTGGAATGAGGGTGTGTGTGTGTGAGAGAGAGAGAGAGAGGACTGGAATAGACAGAGGGGACTGGAATGGGGGGGGGGGGGAGAGAGAGAGAGAGAGAGAGAGAGAGAGAGAGAGAGAGAGAGAGAGAGACTGGTGTCCTGTGTGGGGCTACGTGTTCCTGTGTGTCACTGTTTTCTCCTGGTTCTCTATTTCAGCCCTCTGTGTGTCTGTGTCGTCGAGTCATAGAGATGTACAGCACGGAAACAGCTCACAGCATTTGGCCCATATCCCTCTAGACCTTCCCTATTTGTTTACCCATCGAGATCTCGTTTAAACGTTGTAATTGTACCAGCGTCCACCACTTCTCTGGCAGCTCATTCCTTACATGTACCTCCCTCTGTGTGAAAAGGTTGCCTGTTCGGTCTATTTAAATCTTTCTCCTCTCACCTTAAACCTGTGCTCCCTGATTTTTCGACTCCCATCCCTGAGAAAAAGACCTTGGCTATTCACCGTATCCATGCCCCTGCATGATCTTATAAACCTTTATAAGGTCACCCCTCTGTTTCCGATACTCGAGGGAAAACAGCCCCAGCCTATTCTACTTCTCCCTGTAGCTCAAAACCCCTCCAGCTCTGGCAACATCTGTGCTGAGAGTGTGAGCAAGTGGATGAGAGTGTGGGTGCCTGCCTATCTATGCTGATGATTCTTGTGTGAATTTGTTGTGTGTCTGTCTCTCTCTCTCTCTCACAGTGAAAGATCCCCACGCGGTGTGTGTGCAGGATGGGTGGACAGCAGGAAGAGGAGCCGTCTGTGCGCTTGTTTCGGGAGTACCTGAGGATCCAGACTGTCCATCCTCAGCCAGACTACGGTAAGGTGGATAGAGCTGTGCTGTCACATTTTGCCTCCAGTAGTTTATACCTGGTGGGGCAACATTTATCATAAGCGAAACAGGAAGTGCTGGAGAAATTCAGTAGAACTGGCAGCATCTGTGGGGAGAAAGCAGAGCCTGTTGTGACTTTTCATCAGAACTGGTCCTGATGAAGAGTCCTGCTGGGTTTGAAATGTCAACGCTGTTTTCTCTTTATAGATTATATCAGACCTGCTGAGTTTCTCCAGCAATTTCTGTTTTTGTTTCAGATCTCTAGCATTCGCATTTTTGTTTTTAGTTCAGCAGCAATGTTTTGTCTGAGCTAATACGAAGCGAGCTGATTATAAACACAAGTGTCTCATGTTGCAGGAGGCCGCAGCGACAATGGAGTTTGAGATTTTAATATCCTCAGGTCGCATGCCATCATGAGACACACTTGTGTTGTAGACTGTCTCTTAAGGGTATATGCCTAATGCCTGTGAAGCTTAGAACAACAAGGGAAAGTTGTGTTTGACAAATTTAATCCAGTTTTGTTTTGAAGGGATAACCAGGAGTTTTGCTGAGAGGAATACATTTCATGTGGTCCACGTGGATTTTTGCAAAGATTTTGCTCAGGTTCCTCATGACAGAGTGGTCAAGAAGATGAGAGCTCATGGGATCAAGGCAGAGTGGTACATTGGATTGGCTGAAATGGAGGGATGTTTCTGTGACTAGAAGCCGGTTTTGATTGAGAATTCACAGGTTCAGTGCTGGTTCCCTTGTTGTTTGTGGTGTACGGTAACAATTTCAGCTTAAGTGTCAGGGGTACGATCGTGAGTTTGTGGATGACACTGGAACTAGGTGGGTGGTCAACAAGATCAACAGATTGGTCAGCACGCTAAACAGAAGAAGGTGGTTACGTTTTCGCAGAGCTAGCTTCCAGCATTTTTCACTGCCTCTGGTGCAAGTTTGTAAGGTGTGAACAAGTTGAAAAGTAAACACAGTTTTCCCATATTTACTGCATCACTGTTTTTACTTTGGTTTGACATAGTGTGCTAGACAGCAAAAGGGGCTTACACATCAGCTACCTTAGCTGTTTCAAAACTCTGCTTAACGTGGATTTGTGAGTGGGCCTCTGTGATTCAAATTCTTGTCCTTTGGTTGGATATGCATTTACATTCAATGATATTGTAACACATCTTCACAGTCATCTTTTGGAGGATTGGGAATTTAATAACTGGGCACTCTTACTTCAGATTTCTGTAACTGTAAATAAATCCACTTACTCAATTTAGAGACCGAAACCATTTCAAGCGTGTGGTCTAGACCTTTCAGCTCTTTATAATGCTGAGGAAGATTGTGGGCCGTTTTGGGTACAGTATCTCTGCAAGGTCAGACCGCTGTAAGGCTGACCTTCAGACCCAGCACCAGGAGGGTGGGGGTGTGTGGCAGCGGGAGCAGCTGTTTAGATCTACCGTGTCTGATTTGTCTTTGAACCTTGCCTCCCTGCATGTATAACTAGTAATTTTCCTTTACCAAGCAAAGATTGTAAGCCAGAAATTGCCTAATTATTCAGTTGCCCCCCCCCCACCCAGCCAGCAACTGTTGGTAGTGGGCGGGGCCTTTGATTTGATTTATTATTGCCACATGTACTGAGATGCGGGGAAAAGTATTGCATTGCAAGCAAACCAGACAAATCAT
Organism: Chiloscyllium punctatum; assembly: GCF_047496795.1. Classification (NCBI taxonomy): domain Eukaryota; kingdom Metazoa; phylum Chordata; class Chondrichthyes; order Orectolobiformes; family Hemiscylliidae; genus Chiloscyllium; species Chiloscyllium punctatum. The sequence continues at coordinate 72,365,935 of NC_092750.1, forward strand.
ACCTTACAGTGCAGAATATAGTGTTACAGCTAAAGATAAGCTGCACAGAAAGATCATCTTTAGACTATGAAAGGTCTGATAACAGCAGGGAAGAAGCTGTTCCTGAATCTGTTGATATTGTTTTCAAACTTCTTTATCTTCTTCCCGGTGGAAGAGACAGCAGCCATGTAGGGAAGGGTTTTGATTCTGTTATCAGCTTTCCCAAGGCAGCAGGAAGTGTGATGGAGTCAGTTGGAGGCAGGCTGGTTTGTGAGATGGACTGGACTGCATTCACATCTCTCTCTAATTTCTTGCAGTCTTGGGCAGAGCGGTTGGCATACCGTGCTGCAATGCATCCGATGTGCAGCTGTAAAAATTGCTAAGAGCCTTTGTAGATATGCTGACTTTCACAGAACATTACAGCGCAGTACAGGCCCTTTGGCTGTCAATGTTGCACTGACTTGTGCACTGTTCTCAGCTCGTCCCCCTACACTATCCTATCATCAACCATGTGCTTATCCAAGGATTGTTTAAATCTCCCTAGCCTTAGTCTTTTGAGGAGATAGAGGTGTTGGTGTACTTTCTTGGCCGCAGTGCAACATGGGTAGACTAGGATAGGGGGATTGTTAGTGATATTTACTCCTAGAAACATGAAGCTTTCAACTGCTTCCACCTCAGCACCATTGATACAGACAGCGCCGTGTCTCCACTCTGCTTCCTGATGTTGACGACCAGCTCCTTTGTTTGAGGGAGAGACTGTTGTCTTTACGCCATGCCACTAAATGCTCTATCTCTTTCCTGTACTCCGTCTCGTCATTGTTTAAGATCCAACCCACTACGGTGGCGTCATCAGCAAACCTGTAAATGGAGGCTGATGTCAGTTTGGGTAAGGGTCGTGAGGTGCCTGGATGAACGCAGCACCAACAACATTCAAGAAGCTCAACACCGTCCAAGACAGACCAGCCTGCTGCATCAGCCTCCCCAACCACTGCTGACATACAGTCACCACAGTGTGTACCATCTGGTCCGTGTCTCCTGGTTTTAAGCTGCCAATTAGTCTGCACCGTGGAGGGAGTTTCGTAACTATTGCAGAAATCTATTGCTGTCGGGTCAAACGTTATTTAAACTTGGTAAACACTAACAGCATACAGGTCAGGATGTCAGTTTGGCTGGTGGGGGGTACCATCCCTGAGCAATCATGTGAACTTAGGTAGCATCGCATTAACGATTCAATCTATCTAATTCACGTAACTACATCAATCCTTTACATTACATCTCCCTCAAGTCTCTGATGCTACCCATTACCTGATACCGCGCTGTTTACAATTCTTCGCCCTACTTAAGAGTTGTCTCCATGAATTTGGAAAGGCAAGGACTGATTAGGCATAGTCAGCATAGCTTTGTGCCTGGGAAATAGTTTCTCACAAATTTCTGAGTATTTTTTTTTGAAGAGGTGGCCAAAACAATAGTTGAAGGCAGACCAATAGATGTTGTCAATGGGAATTTTAGCAAAGTGTTTGACAAGGTTCTGCGTGTTGAACTGGTTGGTAAGGTCAGGTCACCTGGGAACTAGGGAGAGCTGCCAACTGGATACAAATTTGGCTTGAAGGTCAGAGATGGAAAATGGTGGTGGAGGGTTGTTGTTCAGACTGAAGGCCTGTTACCAGTGGTTCAGTGCTGGGTCTATTGTTGTTTGTTATTTATGTAAACGATTTGGATGTGAATACAGGAGGTATGGCTAATAACTTTGCAGATGACACCAAAATTAGTGGCATAGTGGACAGCAAAGAAGGTTATCTAAGAGTACTAAGGGACCTTGAAGGTGGTGTCACAGGTAGACTGGGTGGTGAAGAAAGCGTTTGGCATGCTTGCCTTCATTGGTCAGAGCACTGAGTGCTGGAGTTGGGACGTTGTGTTATGACTGAACAAGACATTGATAAGGTCAAATTTGGCGCCCTGCTACAGGAAGGATGTTATTAAACTGGAAAACGTGCAAGAAATATTTACAAGATTATTACCGTGACTGGAACGTTCGAATTATAAGGAAAGGCTGGGCCTTTTTTCCCTGGAGGTTGAGCAGTTCTCTTATAGAGGTTTATAAAATCACGAAGGACTGAGATAAGCCAAGATCTTTTTCCCCAGGGTAGGGGAGTCCAAAACTGGAGGGTGTACATTTAAAGTAGGAGAGGAAAGACGTAAAAGGGATCTGAGGGGCAACATTTCCACACAGAGGGTGGAATGAATGAACTGCCAGAGGAAGTGTTAGAGATAAGTATTGAATACATTGAAAAGGGGATCTAAGATGGCGGCGATCTGAGAAGATCACACTGCAGAGCTTCGCATCGTAGCAGGAGCAGGATGGTCATTTAACCCACCCAACCCAGGTCATCAGGATTTCTAGGGGCGTTGGGAAGATTGTGGAGCCCCAAGAAACATTTAAAAATTGACTTGCCTGTATTTTCAGCTCTCCAGAAATGCCTAAAAAGGGAGGAGGAGCATCTGAGGCCGGGCCTGCAGCTCAGCCTGCAGCAGCCTCGGAGCAGATTACTCTCCAGGACCTGGTGAACCAGCTCTCGAAATCTCACGAGGTGTTGGGGAAACAGATTGAAGAGAAGCTGGCTTCAGTCTCTCTCATGCTGCAGAAGCATGAGCAGCAGCTGGGAGACCTGGAGAAGAGGATGGATGAGGTGGGGCACAGGGTCACAGTGGTGGAAGCTGATGCCACTTCATTCAAGGAAGAGATCCAAGCCCTAAACTAGCAGGTTCGTAATTTGCGTGACCAAGTGGATGATCTTGAAAACAGGGGCAGGAGAAAAAACATTCGGATCATCGGTCTGCCTGAGGGTAAGGAAGATGAGCGGCCAGTGGAATTTTTGAAGATTGGCTTCCAAAATTCCTTGACTTGGAGACTGGCATGAGAGGATTGAAGATAGAGAGGGCCCACCGGGTCACAGCACGGAGGTCGGGTCTGGGTCAACGCCCTTGTCCTTTCCTGGTGCGGTTCCACCATTATCGGGATTAGGAGAGAGTCATAAAGGCTTCCAGACTCCAGGACAAGGATCCAAAGGCCCTAATTTACGAGGGGTCTAAGATCATGTTTTTTTCAGGACTTTTCAGCAGCGGTGATCCAGAAACGAAAATCATATGATGTTGTCAAGAGAAGACTGAAGGAGCATGGGATGCAGTGCTTTAGATCATCTTAGATGGATCCGTGCATCTCTTTGACACATCGGAGAAGGCAAGAGACTTTGTGGACAAACTAACCTAATTTAAACAATTGTAGTATGTATAAATATTGTTGCTTGAGTATGCGTTTATCATTCTGTAAAAGAAATGGAGGAAATCCAGTTGGAGCTTTGTTCTTCCCCTTTTTTTTCCTCTATTGATAATACTTTGGTTCAAACGATGTCTGGCGGTGGTTAAGATGTACATTTTAAATTTCTAAGTTAGGACATACCAAAGGATGGGTGGGGTATTTATTCCTTTTTTTTTATAAAATAATGTTTTTTTTTATTCATATTGATATTCTATGGGATGTTTATTCTTTTTAGCTTGAGCTTGCAATGCAGCTCTAGCTGGGAGAAGTGAAGGTGGTTGAGATGGTTAGATGCCTATTTATGGGCAGGTTGGGACGGTTAGTTGCCTTCTCCGGGCAGGGGGTAGTTCCCCTACTCAGCGCTATTGGTGCTTTATATGTTGGTTTGTTTTCTGGTTTTTGTTGTTTTTATTTTTAATAATTTTGTATGTTTGTTAACTGTAGTGGTTTTAGTTTATGTAGTTTTTATATTTGGTGGACCATGCAACACTAAGGCTCAGCAATTTGTGGTTCGGGTTCCTCCTCTCTGGAATTTAAATGTGGAAAATGATTTGATTAAATGGTGTACCTGGAATATCAAGGGAAGTCACTCACCAATTAAGAGGAAGAAGGTACTCTTGAGTCTTAGAAAGGAGAAGGTGGATATTGCTTTGTTACAGGAGACACATTTGGATGACAAGGAGCATCTGAAATTACAGCAGAATTGCTTTGACCGAGTTTATTTTTCATCACTTAATACCAGAAGTAGGGGAGTGGTTATATTGGTAAGGAAAAATCTCTCATTTAAATTGTTGGAATGTGTTAAAGACACATACGGGAGGTTTGTAATTCTTAAAGCCTTGATAAATGGGGAAGAATATGGCATTTTAAATGTATATTGTACCCCAGCTCATCCTCTTAAATTCTTGGTAGATGCTTTTTCTAAATTGATAAGTCTCAAGTCTCGGCACATCATTATAGGGGGAGATTTTAACTGCCTCATGGACCCCACAGTAGACAGGTTGCCTAAAGTTCCCTCGATACCCTCTGCACAAACTAAACAGTTATTGGGTTTGTGTGAGGAATTAGGATTGGTGGACGTCTGGAGGTGTCTCCACCCTACAGGTAGGGATTTCACGTTTTTCTCCAATCCGCATAGATGTCACACAAGGATTGATTTTTTTTCTGACCCCTGCGGTAACCCTGGATCTGGTGGCATCCTTTACGATTGGTAATATTGCCATCTCTGATCATGCTCCAGTGTACCTCATGGTTAAAATTAAGGATGCTACAGTGGATTCAAGGTACTGGCGAATGGACCCCTTCATTCTCATGGACAGCAAGTTTGTGGAGTATTTCTCTAGGGAATTTCAGGCATTCCTAGACATCAACATAGGCTCGGTTGATAGCTCATCTGTTCTCTGGGAAGTTACCAAAGTTTATGCTAGAGGGTTAGTTATTTCATATTCCACAAGTAGGAAGCGGCAGAAGGGTGAGCAGCAACGTCTCCTTGAAGCACGGTTGAAGGCAGCCGCGAAGGCCTATTTTGACAGAACCTCGTTGGTCAAACTACAGAGGATCTGCGATCTGCACTAAATTCCATGCTCACGCAGACGGCAAAGAAGGAGCTAGCTTTTGCAAAACAAAGGTTATACGAGCATGGTGACAAGCCAGGCAAATACTTAGCGTACCTTGCCAGAAAGAGAAGTGCCCCACAAACCATTACAGCGATTAGGGAAGGGTCTGGGAACCTAACATGTGATTCTAAAAAGATTGATGTGGCGTTCCAGAGATTCTACTCTAAGTTATATCGTCTGAGAATTGTGAGGAGGGGCAGGCCAAAATGGAATCCTTTTTTAGAGGTCTGAAGCTCCTGGGTGTGACTCCCGAACAATAGTCCTTTCTCAATGCCCCATTATCAGAGCAAGAAGTGCAGGAAGCTGTGAGGCAGCTTCAGAGTGGAAAGGTGCCCGGTCCTGATGGACTTCCCAGTGAATTCTATAAGGAATTTATAAGTATACTGTCAGGCCCAATGCTGAATATGTTTAATGATTCATACAGTCATGTTTGTCTCCCACCATCTCTGAGATAGGCCAATATTTCACTTATCCTTAAAAAGGCAAGGATCCAGAAGACTGTGCTTCATACAGGCCCATCTCGCTCTTAAATGTGGACTTTAAGATACTCTCTAAGGCTCTTGCGTTAAGGCTGGAGACTGTGTTACCCTCTATTATTAAAGAAGATCAGACGGGCTTCATAAAGGGTCGCAGATCCTCCAATAACGTTAGGAGGCTGCTTCACGTAATTCAACCATGCCAAAGCAGTCAATACAGGGATTGGTGATTTCTTTAGATGCAGAGAAGGCATTTGACCGAGTTTTCTATACTCTAGACGGGTTTGGTCTGGGCAAAGTTTTCATAAGATGGGTAAAGGTTCTCTACAGTGTACCTCTCGCTGCGGTCATTACCAACTGGGTATGGTCAAGCAATTTTAATATTTCGAGGGGCAGCCGGCAGTGCTGTCCCGTTTCACCATTACTTTTTACGTTGCTGATTGAACCGTTGGCAGAGGCCATTCGTGGGAATCTCAATATATCAGCTCCAGAAGTGGGGTCAAAATTACATAAGATCTTGCTGTATGCAGATGATGTTCTAATTTTCTTGACAAATCCAGCAGTTTCAGTGCTTTGCCTGATACAATGCATTCACGCGTTTGGCGCTTTTTCAGGGTATAAGATTAATTTTGCTAAATCAGAGGCTATGCCTATGGGTGGTCTTACGAAAGAGTTGGCTCTTGAGAGTGACTATAGATTCCCTTTTAAGTGGTCACAGGGGAGTTTTGTGTATTTGGGCATATTCATTACTCCAGTTCTGGATTGGCTGTTCAAAGCCAATTTTACTCAATTATTTGAAAAAATTAAGCAAGATCTCCAAAGATGGGAGGCACTTCCAGTCTCAAGGTTGGGTCGGTTAGCGCTTATTAAGATGAATACTCTCCCTCGCTTGCTATACCCTATACGGATGCTCCCCCTGATTTTCAATAAACAAACACTCCTTTATCTGGCACCGTAAACAGCCCCTCATTAAATTAGCCAAACTGCAGTTGCCTCACAGATTGGGGGGAGTAGACCTTCGAGACATTAAAAATTACCAATTAAGCTCGCTTTTGACCTACATAAGTGATTGAGTTTGTGGGGACCCTCTTTCAATATGGATAGATATCGAAGTCTCCCAGGCAAGGTGCCCCCTTACCAGTTTGCTGTTTTTGGACAAGGTGAGGACAGTTAGAGAATATTGCCATAATCTAATAATCATCAATACTGTTAAAGCATGGAGGGCAATTCGGCAGAGGGAAGGTAATATTGGCAAAACATCTTTGTTTACATCTTTAGTGGGTATGCCGGGTTTTCAACTGGGTATGATAGATTCAGGATTTAAATATTGGGCAGCTAGGGGTATATCTTGCATGAGTGATTTATTTGAGGGAGATGTAATGATGTCCTTTGATCAGTTAGTATGGAAGTACGAGTTACCTAATAGAGACCTCTTTTGTTTTTTTCAAATTAGGGATTTTACTCAAAAAAAGACACTTTTGACTGATCCCTTCAAATCTGACATAGAAAGAGGAGTACTAAGGGCTAAGAGTACACTCTCAGTCAGTACTGTATATCACCAATTGGGGGGTGCCACCTCAGATGAGTCTGATCGACTCTGCAAGATGTGAGAAAGAGAGCTGGGCGTTGAAGTTTCTTCAGAGGCATGGGAGGATATTTGGGAGAATGCAAGGAAGATATCAATTTGCAATAGGACCCATGCTTTATAGTTGAAGATTCTCCACAGGGTCCACTTAGCCCAAGACCGTTTGTCAAAATTTAAACCAGGGGTATCTTCAGCATGTCCCAAGTGCAAGGTCTGCACGGGCACTCTTACCCATTGTCTTTGGTCTTGTGACAGGCTTCAAACATATTGGAGCGCTGTGGTGGGTGCAATAGAGAGGATTTTAGGTGTAGGGGTGGAGAAGGACCCTATATCACTCCTTTTGGGCCTACCCATTGTATTTCCTGCAGACTCGCATAAGGCAAAACTTTTCAATATTCTTACATTCTGTGCAAGGAAGAATATCTTGCTAGGTTGGATATCAGAAAACCCCCCAGGCCTGTCGGGTTGGCGGAAGATTGTTATGGAGCATATTCCCCTGGATTTTCTCACAAATATGGTACACCACAAAACTGAGAATTTTTACAAGACATGGCAACCGTTTTTGAAATACCTGGACACAGATTTATCTGCCACACTAACAAGGGCTTTTATATAGCTGTAACGATTATGTTTCATTAGTCCAATATCCAGGGAGGAGGAACTGTGAGTGTTTGGCTGGGCTGAGTTATTACTATTTATTTGTTTGTTGTTAGGTATTTATTTAGTGTTTAGTTAAATAGCTAGTTTAGGTTTTTAAAAAATTTTATACTTCTCTATATATGTTTATACATTCGTATAGGAGGGTGGGCTGGAGAATGTTTTTTTTTATTGTACTTTTTTTTGTACTGTTTTGAATTGCATTGTTTTGTATTTGTTGTAATATTTAAAAATCTATTTTTTTCTTAATAAAAATATATTATATATAAAAAAATACATTGAAAAGGCATCTGAATGGGGTATATAGATATGAAAGATTTAGAGGGATATGAGCCAAATGCAGCGAAGTGAGATTAGTTCGGTTCAGGAAACCTGGTCAGCATGGATGAGTTGGAGTGAAAGGCTTGTTTCCCTGCTGTACTATGACTTCTCTGCAATCTTTCCAAAGTCTCAGTCTCCCCTACCATGTGAAGGAGCCAAAACTGAACACGGTTTTCTGAGGCTGAAACAAGGTCATGCACAATAGCAATGTACTAAGTTTTGTATTGTTGGAAATGGTCTCTGTGGAAGCATACAGGAATCCTGCTCACATTGTGTCACTGTATAGGTCATAGGTCAGTGCAGGTACATGATCTAAAACACCCATACCCACCCCCCCCCAATCTTTCTACTCTGTCTGTAATTCTACCCTCCTGATTTTAAACCATTCCTGGCAGATGGGACTAGATTGGGTTGGGATATCTGGTCGGCATGGACCAGTTGACCCGAAGGGCCTGTTTCTATGCTGTACATCTCTATGACTCCATTTTGCAGGAAAATGTGCTGTTTTCAAAACGTAGTCTGTTTGTGGGCATTGTAGGGTTCACTGAGAGTGCGTTTTATTTCCAGATGGTGCGATTAAGTTTCTAGAGAGGATGAGTGTGGAGCTGGACCTACCCTTGAAGAAGATTGAGGTGAGAGATTGCGTTTATAGATTGGTCTCTGTGCAGAGCCACTGTTAAAATAAAACTCCATTCGTTCATCCCGCGCAGGGTGGGGAGGAAATGGGAGGTGTAAGAATAAACAGAGGTATGACTGCCCCTTGGTTTGGAGATATTTTTGGGATGTTCCCAGCAGGGTTTCTTTGTCCAGTCTGGTGTCGATGGCAAGATGGGTTTGGCGCATATATCTGGAAGAAGGAGGGGGTGGGCGGCAGTTGGCTCAGTGGTTAGCACTGCTGCCTCTCAGCACTAGGGTCCCAGGTTAGATTCCAGCCTCTGGCGACTGTCTGTGTGGAGTTTGCACATTCTCCCCGAGTCTGCGTGGGTTTCCTCCGGGTGCTCCGGCTTCCTCCCACAATCCAAAGATGTGCAGGTCGGGTGAATTGGCCATGCTAAATTGCCCATAGTGTTAGGTGCATTAGTCAGATGGAAATGGGTCCGGGTGGGTTACTCTTCGGAGGGTCGGTGTGGACTGGTTGGGCTAAAGGGCCTGTTTCCACACTGTAGGGAATCGAATCTAGAAGGTGGTGCCATTGAAAGGTCCAGAACTAGCTCGAAAGACTGGGGGCGTCGCTGCACGGTGAGAGAGATTGGGCACTACTGCTGGATTGAGCTCAGTCCATCTGTGCAATGTCTTAGTAAGACAGCATGCAGAGCGGGCGAGTAGATAGGGGCTTCAGGTTAACAGGGTAGGTTCACTGTGTTGCCCCGACAGTTGAAAGAGTTTGACTCAAAAAGAAGGTGGCACATAGTTGTCTGAGCCAGAGTGTACTGCAATATTCCTCGGATATGTGTTAAGTTCAGGTTTCTCTGTGTATTGGAATTTAAAGGCTCGAAGACAATTGAAACTTTTATTGGCCTCTTGTGAATAGATTTTTAAAAAACTTGGTGTTATTAACATAACAGAAAGTTAGGAGTGAGTTTTTTTTCCAAGTCTTTTCGTACATCCCCAACTATCGCTAATGGATCTGTTGTTTTGTACATTATCCAGTGGGGGAAAGGGCCGTATCAGTACAGTGTCCAGTGGGGGAAAGGGCCGTATCAGTACAGTGTCCAGTGGGGGAAAGGGCTGTGTCTGTACAGTGTCCAGTGGGGGAAAGGGCCGTATCAGTACAGTGTCCAGTGGGTTTTTTTCTGTTCAGTGTCCAGTGGGGGAAAGGGCCGTATCAGTACAGTGTCCAGTGGGGGAAAGGGCCGTATCAGTACAGTGTCCAGTGGGGGAAAGGGCCGTATCAGTACAGTGTCCAGTGGGGGAAAGGGCCGTATCAGTACAGTGTCCAGTGGGGGAAAGGGCCGTATCAGTACAGTGTCCAGTGGGGGAAAGGGCCGTATCAGTACAGTGTCCAGTGGGGGAAAGGGCCGTATCAGTACAGTGTCCAGTGGGGGAAAGGGCCGTATCAGTACAGTGTCCAGTGGGGGAAAGGGCCGTATCAGTACAGTGTCCAGTGGGGGAAAGGGCCGTATCAGTACAGTGTCCAGTGGGGGAAAGGGCCGTATCAGTACAGTGTCCAGTGGGGGAAAGGGCCGTATCAGTACAGTGTCCAGTGGGGGAAAGGGCCGTATCAGTACAGTGTCCAGTGGGGGAAAGGGCCGTATCTGTACAGTGTCCAGTGGGGGAAAGGGCCGTATCTGTACAGTGTCCAGTGGGGGAAAGGGCCGTATCTGTACAGTGTCCAGTGGGGGAAAGGGCCGTATCTGTACAGTGTCCAGTGGGGGAAAGGGCCGTATCTGTACAGTGTCCAGTGGGGGAAAGGGCCGTATCTGTACAGTGTCCAGTGGGGGAAAGGGCCCGATCTTGACATGATGGGGGTTTGCAGGTTGAAAAAGGGCCTTTTGAACTTACCTTTGGAAAGATTCCTTCATTCATGCTGTTATTCACGGCAAGTGAGACGCTGTGACCCACAATCGTATTTAAAGTCCTGGTCTAACGGTGTGAGGAAAAGGAAATTGGGAATCTCTGAATTGGATCTCACTTGCCATTTCTAATGGACTTCTCCCCCCACCCCAAGCCAACCTGAGTCCGTGTGAATCTGATCCTCCCGGTGCTGTCACTGCTACTTGAGTAAGGTTCACTTTCTGCTCCTTTATCGGCAAGTGACTGTTCGATTCACATTTAAGAAACAGTTAATGTCTCCATTCCTTTGCAATTCCAGTTATTGGAAGAGTCGCGAGTGTGGTGCTGGAAAAGCACAGCAGGTCAGGCAGCATCCGAGGAGCAGGAGAATCGGCGTTTCGGGCATAAGCCCTTCATCAGGGATGCTGCCTGGCCTGCTGAGCTTTTCCAGCACCACACACTCGACTCAGATCTCCAGCATTTCTCACTCTCTCCCAGTTCTTGCTCCCCGCCCCCCCCACTGGTACCCTGGAGACGAACATGGACACAAATCATTTGACCTCTCGCTTTGCAGTGTCTTTGCCTCTGTGCTACCTTGCGTACACAATTCCTTGTCAGGTAGAATGACCTCAGACATTTGGTGGCTCTCACCACAACATTCTGCTTCCCCCGCAGACTTCAATTCATCTTCATCCTTGCTGCCTGTTTTTTTTTATTTGTTTGTTCGTTGGATGCCAGTGTCACTGGTGGGTCAGTATTTATTGCCCGTCTCCAATTGTCCCCCTGAGAAGGTGGTGATGAGCAACTGCCCTGAGTGGCTGCAGTCCACCTATGATTAATACAACTGTACAGCCTGCTAGGTCATTTCATAAAGCCGACCCCATTGCTGCGGGTTTGTAGGCCAGACCGGGGTGAAGTTGGCAGATTTACTTCCCTGAAGGACATGAGTGAAGCGGATGGATCTTTCCGACAATCGACCACGGACCGATGGCTGTCCTGATTGTTAATTCCAGATTCTTTATTGAATTCAAATTCCACTGTCGTCCATGGCAGAATTTAAACCAGGGTCACCAGAGTGTTTGATGTGTTTCTGGATGAATACATGAGCAATAATACTACAAGGCCTCACCTCCCTGCTGTATCAGCTGGATGCTGTGCCGTGCTGATCCTTCAGTTCCATCACCATGGGCTAGACTGAATGCCATTGACTCCTGACAATTTAGACTTTTAACCCTTATGTCGAAAATTCTCCCCTTCCCCTCTTTTCCCCCACTTCCCCTCAACTCTCCTTTCTCACCCTCTCAACACCCACTCCCCCTCCTCACATGCTCCCTCTCACCCCCCCCTCACTCCCCCAGACACCACCGATCACACCATCCCACCCCCTGTCCACTCCTGTTCCCCCTTCTGTCCCCCGCATCCCCCTCCCCAGTCCCCCTCACACGTATTCCTCCACCGTCCCTCCTATCACCCCCGTCGCTCTAGCCCACCGTCGCTCTCTCCCCTGTCCATTGCCTTTCTTGTTATTGCGAAAATGCCTGCCTGTATTATCCCCAACATCAGATTGTCTCATTGGGTCGATGTTAGCAAAACAATAAATTTAACCTCAATTGGGTTCTTGTATCCTGGGGTATGATTTAAACTGGTTAAATTCGAATTGTTGTCAAAACAGCAACCCAACTCAGGCATCCATTTCACAGCCAAATGTTACATATTTTCAATTTTCCAGTACATTTTAAGACTCCTGTCTAGTCATGACAGGTGCCTGTCAGCTCTCAGTTCAGAGCAGCATTCACTCTCTCTTAAAGGCACAGTACATACCTTCAACGTCCTAACACTTCGGGAAATCAGCCAACATAATCAAACAGATGAAAGTGAGGACTGCAGATGCTGGAGATCAGAGTCGAAAGTGTGGTACAGGAAAAGCACAGCAGGTCAGGCAGCATCCAAGGAGCAGGAGAATCAAAGTTTCGGCAAAAAACCAAGGTCAATAATCCTGCTCCTCGGATGATGTCTGACCTGCTGTGCTTTTCCAGCACCACACTCTCGATGAACATAATCAAAGACCCAATTATACTCTCTTCCATGGGCAGGAGATACAAAAGTTTGAAGACACGAACAGATTCAAGAACACCTTCTTCTTCTTCTTAATATATGGACCCCATATATATTAACATGGATCTTTCTCTGTACCTTGTCTGTTGCTATATTATGCATTCTGTTCTGACACCCTGATGTAAGATATGATTTGTCTGGTTGGCATGCAATCCAATATTTTTCACTGTATCTCGGTACACGTGATGTAATAAATCAAAGCGTACCAGGTTTCTCAGTGTGATGCTGTCTCATTGTTCAGGTTCACCCAGGTCGGACTGTTGTCATCATCAGCTGGGAGGGGACGGACCCCAAGCTCAAATCCATTCTCCTGAATTCCCACACGGATGTGGTGCCTGTCTTTGAGGTAGGCTGCTCAGCAGGGCCCGGTGGGATGGCCGTGGAGGTAGCGGGAAGAGGTGTCGATGGTGGAACCGGGCTGACTCCGTTTTTCTGTGTGCAGGAGCATTGGAAACACGACCCATTTGCAGCTGTGAAAGATGAGCAGGGCAATATTTATGGCCGGGGGACACAGGACATGAAGTGTGTCACCATTCAGTGAGTTCAACAAGCCGTTGATGGGGTATAAGTCTACCCCCTACCCTCCCCCATATCGATACGTGATAAAGGTTGGTTTGAAACAGCCCCAGTTCTTATCCAGTCCAAGTTCTATTCAGCTCCTTCATCACAAAGCACTGATGACTCATTCCCGATGCACTTATTTAAGGCAACAGTTAAAACATGTGATAGTGTACCAAGTTCATAAGGGCAAATGGGAACCACTAGCAAATGCTCAAATTTAAATTAGCAATGTTCAATTGGAAATGTTGTTTTGCGGGCTTATTAATTCACTCCCCCAGCCCCTGTGGTGCCCATTGATCTGGGGATCATAATATCATCTCATCTAATGATCACTCAGTTAAGATATAGCTGTTATGGACCAGACCAAATCCCTTTAAAATATATTAAAGAGGATAGCCTAGACATTTAGAGTTTTATTATTTTAAGGGCAAGTGCCAGGCCTTGCTTTCTGGATATAATTCGTTTGGTCAGACTATTAGATTTGAAGCAACACACTTTATTCATGCACTATAGTTTAAATGAGACAAAAGAAAGTGGACTTTGGAATAACTGAACTCTATTGGAAAACTTAACAGAATAATAGATTATTTTCCTTGTAAATTGTAACTGTTCCAATACAGTAACATCCCAGAAACACTCCTTGGCAAAAGGCAAGTTCAGAAAAATAGATTGTCTCACAGGCAATTCTCCAAGCATCAGCACAGTGGCTCAGTGGTGAGCACTGCTGCCTCACAGCACCAGGGACCCGGGTTCAATTCCCGCCTCGGGCGACTGACTGTGTGGCATTTGCACATTCTCCCCGTGTCTGTGTGGGTTTCCTCCGGGTGCTCCGGTTTCCTCCCACAGTCCAAAAATGTGCAGGTCAGGTGGATTTGCCATGCTAGTGTTCAGGGGTGTGTAGGTTAGGTGCATGTGTCAGGGGTAAATGTAGGGTTGGGGAGTGGGTCTGGGTGGGTTACTCTTCGGAGGGTCTATGTGGACTTGTTGGGCCGAAGGGCCTGTTTCCGTACTGTAGGGAATTTAATCTAAAGAGAAACCTCAGAGTAGCAGGGAGAGTTGTACTGCAGCTTCTGAACCCACTTCAAGACCCCACTTCAAGACCCCAACAACAGCCGTAACTGAGAAAATAAAACTAAAAATCCTGGCATTACCTCACCCATTTAGGTTGCCTCTCTTGTTTCTACTTAGAAAAAAATGCCTAAGGTCTCCCAAGCTGTATACCTTAGGGGCCTTCAATAGATACCTCATTGCTTCTGTCTTAAAACCTCCCAAAACAAAAAGGACAAAATACACCACCTAAAGTTATAGAATTGTCACAGTAGAGTCGTGGAGATGTACAGCACAGAAACAGACCCTTCGGTCCAACCCGTCCATGCTGACCAGATATCCCAACCCAATCTAGTCCCACCTGCTAGCACCCAGCCCATATCCCTCCAAACCCTTCCTATTCATATATCCATCTAAATGCCTCTTAAATGTTGTCATTGTACCAGCCTCCACCACATCCTCTGGCAGCTCATTCCATACATGTACCACCCTCTGCGTGAAAAAGTTGCCCCATAGGTCTCTTTTATATCTTTCCCCTCTCACCCTAAACCTATGCCCTCTAGTTCTGGACTCCCCAACCCCAGGGAAAAGACTTTATCTATTTACCCTGTCCATGTCCCTCATGATTTTATAAACCTCTATAAGGACACCTCAGCGTCCGACGCTGCAGGGAAAACAGCCCCAGCCTGTTCAGCCTCTCCCTATAGCTCAAATCCTCCAACCCTGGCAACATCCTTGTAAATCTTTTCTGAACCCTTTCAAGTTTCACAACATCTTTCCGATAGAAAGGAGACCAGAATTGCATGCAATATTCGAACAGTGGCCTAACCAATGTCCTGTCCAGCTAAGACATGACCTCCCAACTCCTGTACTCAATACTCTGACCAATAAAGGCAAGCATACCAAACCCCTCCTTCACTGTCCTATATACCTGCATCTCCACTTTCAAGGAACTATGAGCCTGCACTCTAAGGTCTCGGTGTTCAGCAACGCTCCTTAGGACCTTACCATTAAGTGTATAAGTCCTGCTAAATTTGCTTTCCCAAAATGCAGTAGCAATCTCCAGTTCCCCATGTCCATCTGGACTCTGACATCCAACTAGAATGCTGAGCCAAAGAAACCAGCAGGATCGCAGGATGCATCTGCCTGGCCATGTGACATCAGCTTATTTCATCCAGGGCTGAGATCCGGGGACTAATGCTGGGATGAATAACATCGGGGATGGGAGAGTGTAAAATCAGAGCCCAAGGGGCAGGTGAATAGACATTTTGAGCATAAGGTCTTCATCAGCTCATTCCTGATGAAGAGCTTATGCCCCAAAGCGTTAATTCACCTGCCCTTCGGATGTTGCCTGACTGGCTGTGCTTTTCCAGCACCCCACACTGCAGCATCTGCAGTCCTCACTTTTTCCTTCAGAGTGGAAAATCAGCCTGACCTCCAGCTCCTTCTCGCTGTCAAGTAACCGCCCTCCCCACAGACAGACAGACAGACAGACACACACACACAGATGCCACATAACCAACAGCTCAGAGGAGTGAGTGGTGTCCTGGGCAAGATGCTCAGTCCAAATTCAGTGTTTCTCAACAGAGTGTCAACGACTTGCTGTTCTGATACACACAGTGTAGAGGGAGCTTTACTGTGTATCTAACCCCATGCTTAATCTACCCTGAGAGTGTTTTGTGGGACACTAGAGGGAGCTTTACTCTGTCTAACTCTATGCAGTCCTGATCGTGCAATGGGTCTCATGTTTTCTAACACTGTACCTTCCATTTACAAGTTGTAAACGTTCCTTCAAGGCTGAGCCTGCTGCCCTTCAGGAGCTGGTGCAAGACTGAAAAACAAAAATGAAGTAAATAAGAATTATGCAAGAGTATATTGTGCACAAAAAAAGTAATGAGTTCATCTTGGCAGGATTTTAATTTTAATTTTTAATATTCAACTTATCATCCCATATCGTTCTTCAGTGGAGCGTGATAAGAGGGAGAGTGTTATCCTGCACTGTTTACTGTTGGCAACTGCGTGTCCTGAGTTATCTCTAAATCTAATACCAATTCTCTCTTGCTTCTTTCAGGTATATTGAAGCAATTCGGAGATTGAAATCAGAAGGGAAGCGATTTCCACGGACAATTCATTTGTTGTTTGTTCCTGGTGAGTATAAAAGGGTCAGAGTATCCCTGGGAAAGGTGTGCAATGGATTAGTGGAGCTGGAAGAGCTTTTGCCTGAAATGTCGCTTTTACTGCTCCTCGGATGCTGCCTGAACTGCTGTGCTCTTCCAGCACCACTAATCCAGAATCTGGTTTCCCAGCATCTGCGGTCCTTTGTTTTTAACAAAGGTGTGCAATGCCCAGGCGCTCTGCAATTTCCTTACTGGTGTTGTTCTGAAGTGACTGTTTGATCTCGTGGCAGGACTTCAGAAACAAGTGGCTGTGCATTTATATAGCACCTTTATGACCACAAGGGGTCCCGCAGCGTTTGAAGTCACTGAAGTGACAGTTGGGAATATTGGAAACATGGCCGGACAAGCTGTACACACTATAATCTCTCAAACAACCTGTAATTACAACTGGTTCCTCTGGTTCAGCTGTCAGAATGCTATGCTTGGGTCTCAGTGCATCAAGTGTTGTTTAAGATGGGGTATGTCGATGGAAGTTTGCTGAAGGAACTCCCAAGTTCTCTCCATTCAATAACTGCTTGCGTTTTGCATCATGTTTCTCATGCAGTAAAACTCCCTGCCACTTCACTGGAGGCCAGCACCTGTCATTAGACACAGGAGGAGATAATGGAACCACAGAATGGGCCAGCACAGAGGCCATTCGGCACATCATGTCTTTGTTTGGGATACACGGTTACTCCGGAAACCTTGCCTCCCCCCCCCCCCCCCCCCCCCCCCCCCCCGCCCGAGGCCCACAATACTTTGTTTTCTGTTCAATTAATTGTCAAGTTCCCATTTGAAGCTCCCAGGTTGAATCTGTCTGCGACTCACTTTCCACGGGGCAGTCCAGCTCACAGCCTCTCAGTGTAGATTATGTACGTTGTGCAGACACTGTATGTAGACACTGACTGGCAGTTAGTGTTATAAAGGCCTAGTTACTGATGGCAGTGTATCCTATACTGTTCCTGATATTGGATCAGGACAGTGATGGAGGGGAGAGGAGGGAATGGCAGGGTGGGGGCAGGGGAGGGGGAGCGGCAGGAGCATGTTGGGGAAAGGGGAGGGTAGGCGTGAGTGGGGGAGGGAGGGCAGTGTGTTGGGGAAGGGAAAGGGGAGGGATCATAAAATCCCTACAGTGTGGAAATAGGCCATTTGGCCCAAGTCCACACTGACCCTCTGAAGAGTAAACCCCCCCCCCCCCCTATTATTCTACATTTACCCCTGACTAATGCACCTAACCTACACATCCCTGAACACTATGGGCAGTTTAGCAAGGCCAATTCACCCTAACCTGTACATCTTTGGACTGTGGGAGGCAACCCACGCAGACACTGGGAGAATGTGCAAACTCCACACAGTCAGTCACACGAGGCTGGAATCGAACCCGGATCCCTGGCACTGTGAGACAGCAGCGCTAACCACTGAACCAGCGTGGTTAATCATATGGGATGGTGGGGAGAGTGAGTCTGGGATGGGGGACAGGGTGTGAGTGGATCTGGGTCAGGATGAGCACGATAGCTCCTAATGCTGTACCTAAGGATGTTGTGTCTGATGTAGATGAAGAAATCGGAGGTGTGAATGGGATGGCCAAGTTTGTCCATTGTGAAGAGTTCCAGGCGATGCGTGTCGGTTTTGGGCTCGATGAAGGTAGGGACAATTTCTCTTTCTCGCTCGCTCGCTCTCTCTCTCTCTCGTTCTTGCCCTCCCCCTCACCTCTGCCTTGTCTTTTCATTTGTCCCTGTTGAGTTTCTCACTGTGGGGCCTGGCTGATCAATGAGGCCGTCCAATGCACCAGTGTCAGGGTGACCGTGGGTGACTGCAGCATGAAATAGCTCCTCATGGAGCAGCACCAGGTCCTCGCTGGGCCATGGAGAGGTGAGCTTTCACATTGAGCAGATGACACACACCACTCCCTGTCCTGCACAGACAGCTCAGTCACAAACATCAGCTCATGGGCCATTGAGGTTGAGCTTCCCTCCCTCTCGTCTCTGCCCTCTTTTCCCCCCCCGCCGTGCTGCCGCTTCTCCCCCATTCTCCCTTCTTCTCCCCCCCCCCTTCTCCCCCCCCTCCTTTATTCCCCCTGTGTCTCCTCCTTCTCTCCCTCATGCTCTGATAGTCACTGCGCCTACCAGTGTTCCTTTACAGACACACGGCTCACTTACCCTCCAATTCCACTGGAACCAGATTTGAGCCAATATCTTCCAGGTTCGGGTGTGTCAGGACATTCAGTCTGGGCTCCCTCTGGGGAGTAATGAGAAGCAGAGACCTCTCTCTCCCCTCCAGTTGAAATCTGGCCTCACCCGGGGGTGTGGCGGGGGGGGGGCACTCCGAAACAAGAGTGCCCTGCTGGCAAGATTTAGGTCAAGTATGAATTGTACCATGTTCGCCTCTGGATAACAATTACTGATGGTCGCTGTTGTGCCCGCAGGTTTGGCTAACCCCACTGATGCCTTCACAGTCTTCTATGGTGAGAGGAGCGTGTGGTGTAAGTACCTTTTCACTCCTAGAGGGTGGCAGTGCCAGGGATGGGGCCTGACACAGAGCTTTGGTTCCTGATGCCAAGTTCGCAATCGTGGGTGATGTGACAATATGGGGATGGAGTAAAAAGTTGCTTCACTCTTTATCTAACCCTGTGCTGTCCCTGTCCTGGGAGTATTTGATGGGGGACAGTGTAGAGGGAGCCTTACTCTATATCTAACCCGTGCTATCCCTGTGCTGGGAGTGTTTGATGGGGACAGTGTAGAGGAAGCTTCACTCTGTATCTACCTCTGTGCTAACCATGTCCTGATGTGTTTGGTGATAGCACTGGAATCTGGGCAAAGTTGAGATTGCAGAGCTGTGGACTGACATGTTAGTGTAGCTTCCTATAGTGGAGGACAGGGGAAGGCTGTCCCTGAAGCTGTGCTAAGCCATGTGTCTGTGTCTCTGTAGGGGTCACCGTGCACTGCCCGGGCTGTCCAGGACATGGCTCCCGCTTCATAGAGAACACCGCTGCAGAGAAGCTGGTATGTGTTCACATTCAGTGACCCAACCCTGCCCCTCTCCCCAGGCTGCTCTTCCCCCAGCCCCTCCCTCCAAACCTCAGCTCTCACCCAATCTCAAACCTCTCTCCCAATCCAACCCCGACATTTCCACACCCCCGCTCCCCCCCCCCCCCCCCCGTCTCCACTCTGTCCCCCTCCAAATCCCTTAACTCTCTTCATTTGACTTCGCTTTAACTTTGACATTTAACTCAAATTTTAACTCCCTAAGTGTGGCTTGAAGTGAATACTACCTATCCCCAATTCTAGCAGTCCCCCGCCATGACACTTGCCTTATTTAAGGGTCAATACTGGAAACTGCAGGACACAATATGTCCTGGCCGCAGCTTTAACTGAGGTCAGAGGTTAAACTTGACCAAAGTTCCCAGCATGCTTTGCCTGTAGCTCTTAATCAGTCTGGTAGCCATTTCTGCTGCTGGCCCATCTCCAATTCTATCCCACTCCAATCCCCAGCTCTGTTTCAGTTTGAGTCCAAAACACTGAAATAGGCGCACAATCCTTCTGTGCAGTGTCTCCCCTTTGTATTTGACTGAGTGTGTCATCAAAGAGCCCTAGCAAAAACTGGAATCAATGGGTATCAGGGGGCAAACTCTCTGATGGTTGGAGTTGCACTTGACACACAAGAGGATGGTTGTGGTTGTTGGGAGGTCAGTCACCTCAGTGCCAGGACATCTCCGCAGGAGCTCCTCAGCGTGGTGTCCTCGGCCCAATCATCTTCAGCTGCTTCATCAATGACCTTCCCCCATCATAAGGTCAGAAGATGTTCGCAAATGATTGCACAATGTTCAGCACCATTCGCGACTCCTCAGACACTGAAGCAGCCTGTGTCAAAATGCAACAAGACCTGAACAGGCATGGGCTGAAAACTGGCAAGTAACATTTGAGCCACACAAATGCCCAGGTATTGACCCATCTCTGGTAAGAGACATTCTGATCATCTCTTGCCCTTCAGAAAATGATGGACTGATCTGACTAGCAGAAATGGCTGACAGCATCATTAATTCTTTGATTCCTTTCTTAAAATTTCAGCGTAAAGTTCTGAATTCGTTCTTGGGCTTTCGAGAGAAGGAGAAGAAGAGGTGAGATTTCTATTCTATCCTGCGTCTTGTTCCCCAGTAATTGATCACCTTGTAGGCCCCATTTTCCTGACTGCTTCCCGTCCTGACCATTGACTGCAGCTCTCTCATGCTGAAGGGAGTATGCACTGTTGTAGATGCCAGCCTTTCAGATGAGTCGTTAACCTGAGGCCATGTCGACTGGGGGATTCAGACAGTATTAGTGAGAAGGAGTGGAGGATCTGATCAATCATCACCTGTCAGTCAATGCCATCGAGATGGTGTAATCTCTCACCTCTCTTATGTCTCTGTGGGATATTGCTGTGTGAAATTTGTTACCCAAAAGGATACCATGGGTCACCTTCTCACTCGGTATTAATATAAAACATACTTTACTTCAACTTTAAACCGCTTCATCTGACTTTAGCTTAATTCACATTTAATTCGAACTCTATAAGTTTGATTTGAAACAAATATTACCCTGAGTCTAGCAGACCGTCACCATGACTCTTGCCTTATTTGGGGGTCAATACAGGAAGCTGCAGGTCGCAACGTGTCCTGGCTGTAGCTGTAACGGAGGTCAGAGTTTAAACTCGCTTGACCAAAATTCCCAGCATGCTTTGATTGTAGCTCTTAACCAGTTTGGTAGCCATTTCTGTTGCTGGCCACCTGACCACAGAGCTAGGCTTATGGATTTGGCTCCAAAGTGGTGAGGAATTATTTGGCTGAGCAGTGCCTCTGGTAGATACTAAATCACGTGTTGATCTTTCTTCAACGGTTGTAAATAAAGATCAGTCCTCCCGCAGCTTGGATCCTCGACCATCGCCTCAGATTCATCCAGTTGCCGAGTGGCTCATCCCGGGGAGCTTGGTAAGGGGCCCTGCTCAAGCTTCCAGCTCTTGCTGTGGGGAGCGAGAAGTGAAGCGTGGAGTAAGATTTTTCAAACAGCAAAGATGCAAAGCAAGGGCGGCACGGTGGCTCAGTGGTTAGCACTGCTGCCTCATAGCACCAGGGTCCCAGGTTCGATTCCAGCCTTGGGTGACTGTCTGTGTGGAGTTTGCACATTCTCCCCGTGTCTGCGTGAGTTTCCTCCAGGTGCTCCAGTTCCCTTCCACAGTCCAAAGATGTGCAGGTCAGGTGAATTGGCTGTGCTAAATTGCCTGTAGTGTTAGGTGCATTAGCCTGGGTCTGGGTGGGTTACTCTTCAGAGTGTCGGTGTGGACTTGTTCGGCCGAAGGGCCTGTTTCCACACTGTAGGGAATCTAATCTAATCTAGAAAAGTCTAAACCAGGCAGTGGGAGTGAAGTTAGGAATCACTTTGCTTCAGTTAATTACGGTGATTTACTGATGTGGAGAAACATACCATGTTTGTTATTTCTGTACTATAAAGACAAAACATTTTGAATCTGATTGGAACTGCTGTACTGTCTGAACTAAAGCACTTGTACAGTTTTTGATTTGATTTAATTTATTATTGTCACATGTACTGAAATACAGTGAAAAGTATTGTTTTACATGCTATCCAGGCAAATCATGCCTTACATCAGTACATCAGGGTAATGGAACAGCATGCAGGATGTAATGTTACAGCTATAGACAAGGTGCAGAGACAGATCAATTCAAATACCTGAGAGGTCCGTTCATAAGTCTGATAACAGCAGGGAAGAAGCTGTTCTTGAATCTGTTCGTACGTGTTTTCAAACTTTTGTAGAAAGAGTCAGTGAGTAGAGGGCTGGTCTCGAGATGGACTGGTCTGCGTTCACAATAATTTCTTGCAGGCTCGGGCAGGAGCAGCTACCATACCATCTGTGATGCATCCACATTGGTTGCTTTCTATGGTGCATCTACAAAAATTGGTAAGAGTCCTTGTGGACATGCCGCACTTCCTTCGCCTCCTGAGGAAGTAGAGGCGTTGGTGTACTTTCTTGACCACAGTGTTAGCATAGATGGGCTCGTAAGTGTCATTGTGGAGTTTCTAACCTGCTTTTCCCCTCCAGCTGTTTAGTCAGGATGATGAGAAGTTGAATACTTCTATCCCGCTCATGAGAGACCGGCCTGACCTGTATTAGCCACAATGCACCCAGTGACATTTTACAGGCGTGCATTGAACTTGCTGTGGCACAGTGCAAAGCCCATCTAAATGTCAGTGCTTCCTTTAGTGTTCCCAGTGTCTGTTCTGGGTCTGCGGTTAGAGTCCACTTGGGTATGAGAATTGATAAAGGTGATGGTTAATCTGAGTAAGACTGAACGGAGTCAGAGAGACACAAAGTTGAGGTGAATTGCCAACTAGGTTTTACAGCTTGAGCAAGAGGCTGGTGCTGAATGGACATTCTTCTGCTCTGGGTACGTTCACTTTGGGGGAGTTCCTGTTGTGCAAATGATATGGCAGAGGGCCTCAGTGGTAATGGATTTGATAATTAAAGGACGGTTCCTGTGCTGTTAACAAACTGAAAGAAAATTAATTGTATTTAGACTGACTGGACCACCACTTTTGTTGGACAAAAGATTTTAATGTGTAAAATCATGAGTAGAAAAAGATTAGGGATAGGAAAGACGAGCTTTATACGGAGATAGACTCAGCCCTGGCTTACAAAGATAGAGCAGACTTCTCCCTCAAAGAGCAATCCATTAAAAGGTTTGAGGATTACAACGTTCAGGGCCAGCACCAAGACTCAGTCCCACCTTTAACCTTGCTCCTGATTCTTGTTTTAGGTTAGATCTGAGTCAGTGCTTGACCCTCGGAGATGTTACCACCATCAACCTGACCTTATTGCAAGGAGGCGTCGCCTATAATGTTGTCCCCGAAGAGATGATGGCGAGCTTCGATATTCGCATTCCCCCAACTGTGGATCTGAAGGTATCAACTCGGCCAGTCTTAGTCTGTTTCATTGCTGCCGTATTTAAGCAGAGATGAGGCGAGGGGCCTGGTCCACGGGGAGAGGGCGAGGGGCCTGGTCCACGGGGAGAGGGCGAGGGGCCTGGTCCAAGGGGAGAGGGCGAGGGGCCTGGTCCATGGGGAGTAGGAGAAGGGCCTGGTCCATCAGGAGAGGTGCCTAGTGCACGGGGAGTAAGAGAGAGGTCTGAAGAGGGGTCTGGTCTACAGGGAGAGTGGCCAGCTCCATGGGGACAGGTGCCTGGTACATGGGGAAGTGGGGCTGTTATTTGTGAAAATGAGATGTGTTTTATATTGAAAGGGGGGGGTCCATGTATTACCTTCCATGGTCTGCTCCTTTTCCTCTGCAAACGCAGTGACATTTTTGACCCTGAGATCAGCTTCTAACCCCCCCGTATCCAAACCACCCTTTTCCATTTTTGTGAGTTTTACTACTCCTCGACAATACTGTCCTGTCTTTGTTCATGCACTGCTGGCTATTGCAACACTCTCTGGCCTGTAACTTCTGTGGACCCCATCAGCAGAAGCACTGTGTTCTGTCAGGATTTAACCTCCTCACACCTGAGTTCACTGATCTCCATTGACTCCCAGTCAAGCAACATCTCGGTTCCAAAGTTCTCATCCTTGCCTTTTCCCCCCTTCCTGGGGAGCTGACAGCCCAGCAGTTTTATCATCAGCTAATGTTCTGGTGTACCCGAATTCAAATCCTGCCTTGGCAGGTGGTAGAATTTAAATTTAATTAAAAAATAAATCTGGAATTAAGAATCTACTGATGGCCACGAGTCCATTGTTGATTGTTGGAAAAACCCACCTGGTTCACTCATGTCCCTCGGGAAGGAAATTTGTCAACCTCACCTGGTCTGGACTACATGTGATTCCAGACCCATAACCGTGGGGTTGAGTGTCAACAGCCCTCTGAAAGCCTAGCAAGCCATTCAGTTGTGTCAATCGCTATGAAATCTCAGAGATACGAAATCAGACTGATCACCAGGTATTGACCTAGGCACTGGAAATGACAACTGCAGAAACAGTCTTCCCGCCCCTGCAAAGTTCTCCTGTCTAACATCTGGGGGTTAGTACCAACATTGGGAGATCTGTCTCACCGAGTCGTCAAGCAACAGTCTGACATAGTCATCCGCGCATGCAATCATACCTTCGAGACAATGTCCCAGACAACACCATCACCATCCCTGGATATGTCCTGCCCCCCTGGCAAGACAGACCTAGCAGAGGTGGCAGCACAGTGGTATGCAGTCCTCAGCATGGACTCCTGACCCTGTGAAGTCTCATGGCTTTGGGTTAAATATGGGCAAGGAAACCTCCTGCTGATTACCATGTACTGTCCCCCCTCATGTTGAACACCAGTTGGAGGGAGCACTGAGGATGCCAAGGGCATATAATGTACTCTGAGTGGCTCGGCAGCAGCACTCCTGATCAAGCTGGTTGGGTCTGAAAGGCTGGACTGGCCTGCATCACGCGGTGAGGGAGTCAACAAGAGGGAAAAACCTACTTGACTTCATCCTTACCAATCTGCTGGCTGCAGATGGATCTGTCCATGACAGTACCTGTAAGTGACACCGCCACACAATCCTTGTGGAGACCAAGTCCTGCCTTCACATTGAGAATACGCTCTGTCATGTTGTGTGGCACTATCACTGTATTGCATAAAACAGACTTTGAAAAGATCTAGCAACTCAAGACTGGACAACCAAGAGGCGCTGAAGGCCATCAACAGCAGCAAAATTGTACTCCAGCACAGTCCGTAACCTCACGGCCTGGCATATCCCCCGCTCAAACCATTACCATCAAACCAGGGAATCAACTCTGGTTCAATGGGGAGTGCAGGAGGGCATGTCAGGAACAGCACCAGGCATCCCTGCAGATGAGGTGTCAACCTGGTGAAGCTACCAAACAGGACTACTTGCATGATAAATAACGTAAGCAGCAAGTGATAGACAGAGCTAAGCGAACACACAATGAGCTCTGCAGTCCTGCCCCGTCCAGTCATGAATGGTGGTGAACAATTAAGCAACATGCTGGAGGAGGAGGCTCCACTAATATCGCCATCCTCAATGACGGAGGAGCCCAGCACATCAGTGCAAAAGACAAGGCTGAAACATTCCCAGCAACCTTCAGCCAGAAGTGCTGTGTGGATACCCATCTTGGCCTCCTCCAGCAGTCCCCAGAATCACAGATACTGGCCTTCAGCCAATTCAGGTCTCTCCACGTGATACCAAGGAACTGGTGGAGTCACTGGCTACTGCAAAGGCTATGGGCGCTGACAAGATTCTGGCAACAGTACTGAAGACTTGTGCTCCAGAATTTGTTGCTCCCCTAGCCAAGCTGTTCCAGTACAGCTACAACACCGGCATCTACCTGACAATGTGGAAAATTGCCCAAGTATGTCCTACTGATAAAAACCAGGACCAATCCAACCCAATCAGTCTACTCTGAATTATCAATGAACTGATGAAAGGTGTCATCAACAGAGCTATCGAGCAGCATTTGCTCAGTAATAACCTGTTTAGGTTTTGCCAGGACCACTCAGCTCCTGACCTTATTACAGCCTTAGTTCAAACATGGACAAAGAGCTGAATTTCAGAGGTGAAGTGAGAGTGACAGCCCTTGACATTAAGGCCTCACTTGACTGGGCGTGGTATCAAAGTGCCCGAGCAAAACTGGAATCAACGGGATATGAGAGAACTCTCTGATTGGAGTCATACCTGGCACATTGGAAGCTGTGGTCAGTCATCTCAGCTCCAGGGCAGGAGTTCCTCAGGGTGGTGTCCTAGGCCCAACCATTTCCAGCTGCTCTATCAATGTCCTTCCCTCCAACATAATGAGCATGTTCGCTGATGATTGCACAATGTTCAGCACCATTCACAGTCCGTGTCCAAATACAATAAGACCTAACCAAGACTGGGCTGACCAGTGGCAAGTAACATTCGCAACACACAAATGCCAGGCTACGGCCATCACCAATAAGAGGTCATCTAGCTACCATTACCAGTGATGTTACCATCACTGAATGCTCCACTTGGGGATTGGCTTACCAGAAGCTCAACAGATCTCACCAAGTAAAACACAATGGCCACAAGAACAGCTTGGAGGCTAGGAATACTACAGAGAATAACTCACCTCCTGACTGTCCAATGCTTGACCAAGAATACTCGCCACCTGCCTGGATGAGTGCAGCTCCAACAACACGCAAGAGGTTTGACACCACCCAGGACAAAGCAGCCCACCTGATTGGCACCACATCCACTCCCTCCACCACCAATGCTTAGTAGCAGCAGTGTGTGCCATCTACAAGATGCACTGCAGAAATTCACCAAAGATCCTTAGACAGTACCTTCCAAACCTATGAACACTTCCATCTAGAAGGATAGAGGCAGCAGGTACATGGGCACACCATCCCACCCCCCCCCCCCCCTCCAAACCACTCACCATCTAGATATCAGAAATATTCAGTATTGCTGGGTAAGAATCTTGGGATTCCCTCCCTAATGGCATTGTAGGTCTACCCACAGTAGGTGTTCAAGAAGGCAGCTCACCACCTTCTCAAGGACATCGCGGGACTACGAGTAAGTGCTGCTAGCCAGTGATGCCCACATCCCTGGAGTGAATATCTGAACCAGTCTCCAACAGCCCAGTATCCCCCTATCATTGATACTCAGCCTGAATTCCGGCTTCTTGTGTTTCCCAGTTGTGGCCGTGCTAACCAGCGGGTAGCATGCCATTGATACTCCGTTCCAAATTCTGGAATTCCTTCCCATAGCCACGCTGCCTCAAGCTCATCCTTCGCCTCGCTCCAGAAAACCGACCACGGGTTTGGTCATCTGACCCTGTGTGGCTCTGCGTCATACTTTGTTTTGAACTGCGGCTGTGAAGAGGGTTAGGCCGATTCGTTCTGTTAAATGTGTGATAATCAACGGGTGTAATTCCTGTTGCCTGTGTAGGTGAAGGGCGTGTGACCCGAATGGCAGTACTGAGAGGCCGTGGTGTCTTTCTGTCTTGTTACAGGCCTTTGAAGAGCAAATTAAGACGTGGTGTCAGGATGCTGGCGATGGAGTTGTGTACGAATTTCACCAGGTGATGACAATAACAGTGGTTTAATCTGCTCCACACATTTCTCTCCAGTGCCTTTTATTGTACTTAACAACTGTCTCAGCTTCTGGAAGGGTGTGACAGGCTAAATGCTGAGAGGATGGTTCCCCTGATGAGAGAGTCTAGACCAGAGGGCATAGTCTTTGAAAAACGAGGCACCAATTTCAGACTGAGATGAGGAGGAATTTCTTCTCTCAGAGGCTTATGCATCTTTGGAACTCCTTGCCACAGAGAGCTGGTGGGGGCAGAGTCCTTGTGTATATTTAAGGTTGACTCGGGTTCTGTATCAGTTGGGGAATCCAGGCTTTGTGGGGAAGGGCAGGACGGTGGGCGGCAGGATCGCCCTTGACACTATTGAATGGAGTAGAGGCTGTATGGCCTACCCCGGTTCCTGTTTCTCATGGTCCCAAGAGTCTCCGCTCCCAGCAAACCAGCAGGACCGAGGTGGTGTGTGCAGATAGTCTGAATTTATTATCGGCTGGATTCTCCCCATGTGGACTCTCCCCTAGTGGACTGGACTCTCCCTGTGTGGGATCTGGTTCTGTCAGGGGCAGATCTTGCTGGTATCAGGCCGTTGGGAGGTAACCGGTGGAGCTGCCCCTGGAATCATGAAGCTGGGGACAGAATTCCTGTGTTTGCCAGGGTGCCCTGGATGGGTGAAGGCAGCAATGATATATGTGCTTTCATAGTGAGAGGATTGGAGTGCAGAAGGAGGGGTGCCTCGTACAGGAGCTTGGTGAGACCAGTGCTGGAGTACTGTGCGCAGTTTTTGTGTCCTCATCTGAGGAAGGATGTTCTGGCGATGGAGGGAGGCAACAAAGCTTTACCGGTCTGATTCCTGGGAACGTAGGGCTGGCATATGGTTCAGCTGGGACTATATTCACCGAACTTGAGAAGAATGAGGGGGTGCGGGGGGGTGGAGGGGGAATATCAGAAACTGACAAAATTCAGACATGGCTACACAGGCTAAACACAAGAATGCTGTCCTTCAAGTTCAGGGGGTGCAGAAGCAGGGCTCACAGTCAAAGGGAACAGGGTTTCAGGCTGAGGTGGGGAAATGTAACCCAGGCCTATGGAATTCTTGGTGGCTGAGGCCAAGACCAATACATTCATTGTTCTTAGGGTAGTGGGATCAAAGGATACAGGAATAAACTGGGAATGGGGACTGAGTTGGATGATTAGCCATTGAATGGCAGAGCAAGCTTGAAGAGCTGGAATGGCCTACCCCTGTTGCTATTTGCTATATTTTTATGTTGGTATGTTTTGACTCGCAGAAAGGCATGGACCAGTCAGTGACATCTATTGACAAGTCTGACCCCTGGTGGAACGCTTTCAGTAGCACATGCCAGAAGCTGTAAGTACAACTAACTCGGTTCGTCAAACTGGAGACCTGCGGTGGGACTTCACTGTACACTGACTGCTGTATGTGTTACTGTGGGACAATGCATGCTGTCTCTCTGCGATTTTTGCTGCAGTCCTTCCAACCCTGTCTTACTGTTTCAGGGACATGACCCTGCAATGTGAGATCTTCCCAGCTGCCACGGACAGCCGATACATTCGTGCTGTGAGTATTTCAGACAATCCCATCCAAGTTCCCGGGAGCTGATCCAGACGGTGGGAGCGCTGTGGGTGTTTGGGAATGTTGCAAGGCGGAGGCCTGTCAGTGAGGGCGGGGTGATATCTCGGGATGCCGCTCAGGATTTGGGGGGTAGCACAAGATGAGAGGTGAAGGTTTAAGGGGGATACACGTGGGAAGTACTTCACACAGAGGGTGGTGGGTACCTGGAACACGTTGCCAGCACAGGTAGTAGAGGCAGGCACAGTAGATTCATTTAAGGTGCGTCTGGACAGATGCATGAGTACAGATGCTTAGGAGTTGGGCAATAGCTTTAGACAGTGGATTTGGATAGGCACAGGCTTGGAGGGCCAAAAGGCCTGGTCCTGGGCTTTAAATTTTCTTTGTTATTTGTCTTGTTGAGGGTGTGGGGTATGTATACTGGGGAGGGAGTGGGGATGTTGGGGGAAGAGGTTGTGATTGGGGGAGAGGCTGTGATGTGGAGAGGGAGGGGCTGTGATGTCGGCGGTGGGGGGAGCTGTTTGCTGGGGTTTACGGTGAATTGGTGTTTATGGGTGCTGTTCCCAGTCTGTCCTGATTGCCCCCCACCATCCCACCCTCCACAGATGGGATTCCCGGCGATTGGATTCTCGCCGATGAACCGGACCCCGATCCTGCTGCACGACCACAACGAGTTCCTCAACGAGAACGTCTTCCTGGCTGGCATCACCATTTACACTGGGCTGCTGAGTGCCCTCGCCAGCCTGCCCCCGATGCAGGCTGATGCCTGAGGGACTGGGGAAGGAAGCGCGCCCCCCCCCCCCGCCACCCCGAAACCCACTGTCCCAATTCCCCCTGCCCTCCCCCACCAACTGTTGCCCCCATTCCCATCCTGAATTCTAGCTCCTCTGAACAGCAGCTTTGGAATCCACACTGGTTTACCTCACTTTACTGAATGTTTGGATGATCACTCAGGCTCTCAATAGATCGCCGTCAGCGTTTCCAAGGCGATGGCGCCGCATAATATGTTGATTGTCTTAATCTTCTTACACTTTTCAATGGACTGGCCTTTACTTGGAAAAGATTTCTAGCTTTTTTAAATTATATTTGACTCTTCCCATTGGAGCTTCATAAAGACAATTGCCGTTCCACCTGACTCACTCGCCCTGTCGTCTTTATGTCCTTCCATTTCTGTGACACAGTTTAGTACCTCAGCACAAGTCTTCCTGTGTCAGACACTGAGCATAGGTAGACTGTTCAACTGTGCAGGTCTCATGGTATGGTCTGATTAAGTGTAGCTGTGTTCCTGGCAGGTACAAATGTTCCTCTCCCCTGCTCTCGTTCAGGAGAGAGTTGCATCCCAAAGAGTGGGCAAGCTGATATAAATGCTGTTTCTAATGAGCAGCAAGAGACCAGGGATCCTACAGTGGGTAACTCCCCTCCTGACTCCTCAAAGCTTGTTCACCATCTACAAGGTACAAGTCAGGAGTGTGATGGAACACTCCCCACTTGCCTGGATGGGGGCAGCTCCAACACCACTGAAGCTTGTTACCGCTCAGGACAAAGTGGCCTGCTTGATTGACACTGCATTCACAAACATCCGCTCCCTCCACCGCCGACGCTCAGTAGCAGCAGTGTGTGCTATCTACGAGGTACACTGCAGAAATTCACCAAAGATCCTGAGACAGCCAAACCCATGACTGCTTCCATCTAGAAGGACAATGGGAGCAGATCCAGGGAGCTCCACCCTCTGCAAGTTCCCCTCCAACCATCTGGACATGAAAATATATCACTGCTCCTTCAGTGTCGCTAGGTCAAAATCCTGGAATTCCCTCCTTAAGGATACTGTGGACATGGATTGCAGCGGTTCAAGAAGGTAGCTCACCATCTCCTTCTCAAGGATAACTGCCAAGATAGCAGGGCACTGATTGTCGAGACAACAGCATGATGTTGGGGAATATGTAAGGGAGGGGAATGCTGTTCCCGGGAGTGTTAGGAATTTAATCTGATTTAAATATGATTTTGTTCTTGCAAAATAAAGCTTGATCGAAAACAATGATACGTTTTCCTGGTATGCTGCTTTCTTTGTTGCTTTCTGTTTATTACTACGCTTGCAGAAATAGGCCATTCGGTCCAACTGGTCCATACTAGTCACAGTGCTCCACATGATCCTCCTGCCCCCCCCCCCCCCCCCCCTTTTCATTTCACCCCGTCAGTAATAGGCATGACTCTGATTTTGTTAAAAGCTGAACTGAAGTTGAGGTTCGGGGAATGTCTATGGATGTTATTTACAGGTGAAGTTGAAAGTGATGTTACACTGTTGACCCTGACAGGTAAGTGGCTGAATTTGAGGAAGTACAGAGGAAGGGTAATAAGTAGGTTCCCACCTCGATAGGAGGGGGTTCTGTTACTCTCTGGACGACGAAGCATCAGGTTTTCACCATATTCATGAACAACCCTGGTGATGGGAGAGAAAGTGACCTGTCTACTGTGACACAACAATGGGGGCAGGCCTTAGTCATGAGGATGGCAGAAAAAAAACTCGGAACGACATGACTTGAGGCGATTGTGTGAATGGGTGGAACGGGATTTTGGTGGAGCCACGTGCAGGCTCGTCCACGTTGAGATTAAAACGGACAGAACCGGAGATTGGTGAGAAGTTAGAGACAGTGGAGGGATAAATGTGGTTCAGTTGCACGTCAATAAAATCCATGAGCAGATACAGAAATCTGAGTAGACCCCTATTCCAGCACCACTCTAATCTAGAATCTGGTTTCCAGCATTTGCAGTCCTTGTTTTTAACCCTATTGTTAACGGTCTGGGAGTAGATTCCTGTAGTTAAATGTCCAAGGGTAGATTCCTTGTGTTAACAGGAGTGGATTCCTACCATTAACATCTGGGAGTAGATTGCTACAGTTAATAGCCATGAGTAGATCCCTGCCATTATATCTGGAGTAGATTCCTACTGCTAACAGGCTGGGAGAAGATTCCTACTATTAATGCTCTTGGAGTAGATTCCTGCTGTTAACAGTCTAGGAATAGATTCCTGTCATTATATTGTCTAGGAGTAAATTCTGACTGTGAGATGATTTGTAGAGTGTTATGATTTGTGACCAATTATATTTAGCCAATAAATTCCAAGCAGTCAATAATACAGTAACCAGAGTCTCCAGCCTCTGTATTTTCCAGCAAAACATGAACTTCCTTAAATTTAAAGAGATAAGCAAGATGGACAGTCTTAACATAGGTCATCGCTTCGAAATGAATGCACTCATTTTTACCTGTTACTTGTCACTCCCCGAGATTTTGTTTCTTAGAAATTGCAATATTAATAGGTATTTACTTTCAACTGGTTCCCCCTCCACACTCCTGTGGAATCTAAATTTCCTCAATTCCAGGCATTCCTAATGGCAAAATGTTGATTTACCATCTGTTGGTTGTGCACACCTCCATTCTTTGTTCTTGTTACTTTCACAATTGTTTCAAGCCAATCTGTTTGCTGTTTTGTTTTGCGACAAGGTTCTGTGAGGACCTTTGCAGATCTTTCTCCACGAGCAGTAAGCTGGAACAAAATGTTACCAATTTCTGTTCCCTTCACAAAATCCAGAATGATTAGATTACATTCCCTACAGTATGACAACAGGCCCTTCGGCCCAACAAGTCCACATTGACCTTCCCTGAAGAAGGGCTTATGCCCGAAACGTCGATTCTCCTGCTCCTTGGATGCTGCGCTTTTCCAGAAACACATTTTCAGCTCATATTGACCTTCCGAAGAGTAACCCACCCAGACCCATTCCCCTACCCTATATTTACACCTAACTAATGCACCTAACACTATGGGCAATTTAGCATACCTAATTCACCTAACCTGCACATCTTTGGTTTGTGGGAGGAAACCCAAGTAGACACGGGAAGAATGTGCTAACTCCACAGGAATCCAATCCAGGTCCCTGAGGCAGCAGTGTTAACCACTGTGGCACCTTGTTGCCCTGATATTAAGCTTCACCTGCATTCCGGTAGGTGTGGACGAAGTTAGCATTTTCTTTGCTAAACTGCAGGCCTTCCTGTAACTTACTTTAACTATCATGACTCAGTGAGCCATTGCAAACACAAAATCAAAGTTGCAAGTTGAAAAGGTTCTCAGGAAACACCCAGATAAATTGAAGCTATTGAATCGACCTAAGCTATACTCATCTCGATGGCAAAGTGTCAGTCCCTGGGATTACTTCACAACTTTAGTTGAAGTAGCCCTCGTTTAAAACTCCTCCTTTAATCTGAAGAAGGACACTTGACATCCCTTTAGGGTCTATCAAGTGTTTTACTCCGAAGGTTATGACTCTTTATTTCAGAAACCCTATGTCAGAAGGTAGGGGAACTCAGTTACTGATCATGCTTAAACTGGAGATTAACATATTTCTGACTGCCAGTAATGTAGTTGGATATGCAGATAGAGTGGGGGAGAACAAGCATTGAAATGGATCAGTAGCTGGGACTATTGAATGGTGGGGTAGCCTTGATGGACCGAATGGCCTATTCCTGTTCCCATGTTCCTTCTACGTTGACCTAACATGGGCCAGCCTTTCAATAAATATGTCCCATTGTCTAAAAGCTGGGTCTCCTGACACCCTGGAAAAGTTTACATTGCACACGTGGGTGAATATATGCTTGCACACTTTCTCAAAAGCTCTGTTAGTAATAAACCCCCAAATGAGCGCATTGTAAGTGGAGGTGGAGTTGTGTCACTACAGCCCAGGCGTGAGGATTGCATCTGCGAGTCTTGCATTTGAGGACAGAATGTCTTGAGGGAGTCCCTTTACTGGAATTGGAACTAACTTGGGCTTATTTACATCAGATCCACATCACTTGCCTACCACTTAAAAATAAGGTTTTCCCATATCTCTGAATACTACAAGATATTTTTGAAAACATTGAAAATATGAGCTAGGTTTTCCTGGTAGCTAGGTTTTCCTGGTAGCCAAGTCCACAAACTAATGTCGTCAGGGGGTGGAGAGTGCCAATGTCAGGCTGTCTCCTGTTTCCAGAGAGCAGTCACTCTGTCCATTATTATAACACCCACTAGATGGCACTGTTTTATCATAAATCTACTGTCGTTTAATGAAAATATTGCTCTAGCTTTTCCTTCTGAGAATATATTTGTACATTCTGATTCTCTTACATTGGCCCTGACCATGTTGTTCAGAGTCTTTCAATAGCTGTTCATATTTTTTTCTGCGGGCGCACATTGCTCTCTGTCTTTCTGTAGCTCACTTTGTGTGTGTATCTCTCTCAGTGTGTACATCTCTGGTCTCGTACATGTGAGGGTACGTAGAAACCATTTTTCCCCTGAGTCTGTTGCATGATTAAATGAAATCATTGATGTTTGTGACCTGTATTCGCATCATTTCAGCTCATACACAATTTATGCATCTGAGATTTGAATTGCAAAATTATCAACAATTCTTTTTTCAGTAGAGAATTCTGATTTGTTCTCCCCCTCTCTCGCTTCCCTCCCTCTCACTCCACACCCTCTCACTCCCTCTCCATCTCACTCCTCTCTCTCACTCTCTCAGATCTGAAGAAAGGTCGTCGGACCTGAAATATTTACTCTGCAATTTCTCTCCACAGATGTTGCCAGACCTACTGAGTTTTTCCTGCAATTTCCAATTTTGTTTTAGATCTCCAGCATCTGCAGTTCTTTGATATTTGTGGGTAATGCAGTCCTGAAAGTTTCAGGATAGGTTTATGACAACTCCTGCTCTCTCCATGTGTTAGGAGTCAAAGGCACTGCCATATATTGACCCCTCTATCACTGCTAAGTTGTAGCTATGTCACACTGCAAGTGGTCTCAGGAAAATAGAGTCTGAGACCTTGCTATCTTCAGGTCACATGTGGTGATGATATCAGGAGCATATTGTTTAAATTATATCCTAAAACTACAAGGGTGTTAGCAACTGAAACTATAGCTCTCAATATCATTTTGCAAAGCTAAGCTTTCACCTGGACTGCTCCCAATGCTGCCTGTCTTTACATTGTGGGAAACTTGGATTGGTGGTATTCTACCCCATCATCCCTCCATCAGAAGGTCAGAAGTGGGGGATGTTCTCTTAACATTTGCACAATATTCAGCATTATCCGTGACTCCTCAGATGCTGAAGTGGTTCATGACCAAATGCAACAAGATCTGGACAATACTTAAGTTTGGGCTAACAAGTGGCAAGTAACACTCATGCCACACAAATGCCAAGTAATGACCGACAAGGCACAATCTAATTACTGCACATTCAATAGCGTTGCCAGCACAGAATCTCTCGCTATCAACATGCTTCGGATTACGATTGATCAGAAACTGAACTGGACTCACCATAAACACACAGCTACAAAGGCAGATCACAGGCTGGGAATCCAGCGGTGAGTAATTCAGCTCCCCACAGCCTGTCCAACATCTACAAGGTACAAGTCAGAAGAGTAATGGAACACTCCCCACTTGATGTGAATTGGAGCAGGTTGAAATGTGGAGATGAGGATGTAAGTGAATGGCAACGTAGATGTGGGTTTGAGGGGATTAGGATGTGAGTGTGGGGGCAGTGTGATGTGAGTGTGACATACACACACGCACACACACATGTACACAGTCGCAGACACACTTGCACACATTCTCACTCGCATGCACATGCACACACTCATTCATACTGTCTCACACACATTCACAGACACATGCATTCTCACAGATACTCCCACACATACACTCTCACACACCCAAACTCTCCCATACACATGCACATACACTCACAGACACATGCATTCAGGTATTCTTATACACACACACACCTACATACCCACATCACCCTCACATAGACACACATCCATAATCCTCTAACCATATATCCACATGCACACAGTCACCCACTGCACACAGACACAGATATACACCAAAAACACACCCACACAGACACTCACACTTCCCACCCACTCACAAACAAAGAAAGCAGTTTCTGTACAAAGCTAGAATTGGGACCTGAGAACCCAGCAGGAACTGAGGATGGTTCTAATTTGGAGTCACTATGGCGGCAGTACAAATGGAATAAGCCTGGAATAAACAAAAAATCTCAGTCATAAGGAATGGAAAATGGGCAGATTGGCCTAGTGGAAGTGATTGACACAGACAAACATTTGGTAGTCTAAGTGCCAGCCTGGAAAGTGAAAATGAATCGGAGTGAATTCCTGGGAGCTGTGGCATGCACTTATTTAGTTCCCTGAGAAATGAATCACAAAGCCATGGTATACAAATCATTTATGGTTGAAATGAAATGTTGTACGTGGAGAGTTCTGTGCAGGAGGATGGTTTAAAATATAAGTGCCTGGCAGAATTAAATTGTGAGTGCTTGTTTTGTTTGGTGACATTTCTCACAGTCTGACTTTCTCTGGGAAATGTGGAAACCTGTAGCACAATGGTTTCAATAAATGACTGGGAATTTGAATTTCCTTTTAAAAGTTACCAGTTTTTCCAGTTGGGCAAATCTCTTGGAGATTCGATCACTTAAGCACTGTTTGATAATGTTGCATTTGCCTGAACTGTTACTGAATGTTTGTCTTCATGTTTTGTTGTGAGGTGACCTCAAAACATCCAGAAGAAGAGAAGGATTTAAGGGAGAAGAACTCATTGCTATTGTGATGTTTCCTCACGGTGGACTGGGTTGAGAAAGCAGGCACTTTTCAATGGGTCAGCAGAGACTTCCATGCTCTTAGTAACTCCAATTTTCCACAAGAAATTCTCCCCAGTTTTTGTCTCTCACTTCCCTGAGGGTGGGGAGCTGGTGGACGGTGGATCCTCAGGGGTGTTTGGGTAGGAGCTATTAAGGTGGGGAGTGGGGGATGGCACAAAGTTGTGAGGATGGGGAGTGGAGGGGTGAGGGTAGGGACTGGGATGAAGTTGTGAGGGTGGAGAATGAAGGGGGTAAGGCTGGGGAGTGAGGGGATTGAGAGTGGGGAGTTGGAGGGGTTGTGAGAGTGGGAGTGGGGGGGGTTGAGGGTGCAAAATGAGGGGGAGTTGTGAAAGTGGGCAGTCAGGTGAGAGTTATGAGGGTGAGAAGTGGGGGATTTATGAAGTTGTAGGGTAGTTGTGAGGGTGGAGAATGAAAGGGGTAAAAGGCTGTGGAATGAGGGGATTGAGACTGGGGAGTTGTGAGAGTGGGAATGGGGGGGCTTGAGGGTGGGAGGTGGGTAGTTGTGAGGGTGGGGGATAATTGTGACAGTGGGGAGGAAGGGGGAGTTGTGAGCGTGTTGTGAGGGTGGGGTGTGAGGGGGAGTTGTGGGGGTGGGGGATAGTTGCGACGGTGGGGAGTGAGGGGGTGTTGTGAGGGTGGGGGATAGTTGTGAGGATGGGGAGTGAGGGGGAGTTGTGAGGGTGGGGAGTAAGGGGGAGTTGTGAGGGTGGGGGATAGTTGTGAGGGTGGGGAATTGTGAGGGTTGGGGGATAGTTGTGAGGGTGGGGAGTGAGGGGGAATTGTGAGGGTGGGGGATAGTTGTGAGGGTGGGGAGTGAGGGGTGAGGGTTGGGAGTTAAAGGGAGAAGGTGGGGATTGAGGGGGAATTGTGATAAGACAATAGACAATAGGTGCAGGAGTAGGCCATTCTGCCCTTCGAGCCTGCACCACCATTCAATATGAGCATGGTGATGGTTTGCAGTCAGGGTTAGTGAGGGTGAGGGGGCTGAGGGTGCAGAGTCGGGGGCTAGTTGTGAGGGTGGGGAGTTTGATTATTGTGCAGGATCCATCTAAAAATAAAAAAAAGACAAATGAGATTGTAAACCTGAATGCTTCTGTGGATTTTATATCCAAGCTCACACCACAGTGTGTCTGTGGAGACACTCTGAGTTTGTTCTGAACAATCAAGAATCTGCTCTGGCCAGCTCTCTGACCAATCGAGTGGTGTGTACCGAGGTCAACTCCAGTACAAACCCAGATCTAACTTGGTCAAAACCACCATTTGTTTGTATCAGCCAGTAAATCTCAAACTGGGTCCATACTGGATTCAAACAGGTTTGTCCTCCCCTGCTGTCCCTCTCTGCTGCAATATCTCTCTCTCTCTCCCTCTTCCCTGTTTGCATTTCGAGATCTCCATTCCCTGTGTTTTCGAGATCT
The DNA here is from genome assembly GCF_047496795.1 of Chiloscyllium punctatum. Classification (NCBI taxonomy): domain Eukaryota; kingdom Metazoa; phylum Chordata; class Chondrichthyes; order Orectolobiformes; family Hemiscylliidae; genus Chiloscyllium; species Chiloscyllium punctatum. The sequence continues at coordinate 72,404,044 of NC_092750.1, forward strand.
CCATTCCCTATTTTTCTTGCTCCCTCTCCCTAGTTTCTGTCATTCTCACCTTACTCCAGCTTCTGTCTGCCTGTTTCCCTCTCCTTGTGAGTGTTTCTTGGTGGGTATGGGAAGAGAGAGAGAGAGAGAGAGGTGGGGGTTGGTGGGGAGAGAGAGAGAGAGAGATGGGGGTTGGTGGGGAGAGAGAGAGATGGGGGTTGGTGGAGAGAGAAAGAGAGAGAGAGAGAGGTGGGTGTTGGTGGGGGGAGAGAGAGAGAGATGTGGGTGTTGGTGGGGAGAGAGAGAGAGAGAGAGAGGTGGGGGTTGGTAGAGAGTTAGAGAGAGAGAGGTGGGGGGTTGGTAGAGAGAGAGAGAGAGAGAGAGATTGCACCAAGCTGTTTCAGTCAGATTACTGAGGGAATGTTTTCTACACAGCAGCCATCCTGTTTATATGACAGTACAAGGAAGCACACACGTGTGATAAGGGCGCACACGGAGATTATACTGAATAAGGGGGAGACAGGTAGGGATGTGTGCAGGAGGCATATTAGTGAACTGATGGATGGAATTGATACAACTGTCTCTGAGCCCCTGGCTCCATGGATATAATCAGCAGTCAATTGGTGACAGAGAGCTGTTAAGGCTGGCTGACTCTTCCTAAATGTGTTTGAGTGCATCTGAGAGACAACAGCAAAAATACGGGCATTTCAGCTGGCTGCAGGCTTGTTTGTCAGTGACTATCCATTGTAATGTGTTGCGTTGCTGTTTTTCACAGCCAGCAATCTGAGCTTCTCTCAGTAAAACTTCTTGGGAAGATTTTAATTTTCTTACAAAGATAGATAAAGACATAAAAAAAAGACACACCTCGTTTCCTCACTGACTCAGTCCACGAACACACACGCAAACAAATATATGCACAGATAATTATGTACATTCAAATACACACAAACGAGTACACACACAATGTATGCACATATATACACACAAATGTACACAAACATATACGTACACAAATATATATGCACACAAATGTACACACACACATAACACAAATGTGCATACACATACGCACACAAATACACGCACACACGTATATGTACATATACATACACAGATCTATATGCACACGAATGTACATACACAAATGCATTCACACAAAAATGTACATGAATGCACAACACACATACACATAGGTGTATGCGCATATACATATATAAATAAACAAATGTACATGCACAAAAATATACACAAATATATATGCACACAAATATACACACAAACAGATCCCTGAAAGCTGCCACCCAGGTTGATAGGGTTGTTAAGAAGGCATACGGTGTGTTAGCCTTTATTGGTAGAGGGATTGAGTTTCGGAGCCACGAGGTCATGTTGCAGCTGGACGAAACTCTGGTGTGGCCACACTTGGAGTATTGTGTACAGTTCTGGTCACCGCATTATAGGAAGGATGTGGAAGCTTTGGAAAGGGTTCAGAAGCGATTTACCAGGATGTTGCCTGGTATGGAATGAAGGTCTTATGAGGACAGGTTGAGGGACTTGAGGCTGTTTTCGTTAGAGAGAAGAAGGCGGAGAGGTGATTTAATTGAGACATATAAGACGATCAGAGGGTTAGATAGGGTGGACTGGCATCAAATGTATATGCACATATACATACTCAAATATATATCCACACAAATATGTACATAAATGTATACATACATACATATATAATATATGCATTTGCAAATATACATATGCATACATATAAACACTCAAATACTACCAACATACACACATATACATAATTAAACAACTCCATCACCAGATATAAATGTATGCAAATGCAAATACACATGCAGAAACACAAAGGCACACATGCACACTCAAATATGTGTACACTTTTATTCAAAAATGCACTGGCACATAGATGTACACTTGCATACACAAGTATCAACAAATGCACACACAAACACAAATACACACACATACACAAATACACACACACACTCACACACACACATACACACACACACAAACACAAATATACACAAATACACACACACACTCACACACACACATACACACACATACAAACACAAATGCATACCCATTCACACTCATACACACATACAAACACAAATACACACATACAAAAATACACACACATGCATACAAACATAAATACACGCACACACACACAAATACACACACACAGTCACACACAGTCACACACACACACAAATACACACACACACACACACAAATACACACAGTCACAGACACACACACATAGCACGTGAGCGATGTTTCCATCTCAAGATCTTCAGAAACTGGATGTATGACTGATTTGTATTGTTAGTCTTAACAATTAAATCAATGCCAGGAAAATTGCAACTTCTGATGGTAATTCCCTGTTTCCGAGGTTCTGAGTGAATGTCTCTAAATCTGAGTTAAAGTTGGACAGTTTGGACAGTCCCAAGATCATTACTCAGGAAAAGATAGACATTTTCAAATTTCAGTAACTCCACATCTGACCATTGATTCTCTCTTATCAGCCCCTCACCTGAATCCCCCTCCCACCTGAATGCTCTCTCCCACTCGAATGCTCTCTCCCATAGTCCCTGAACCTGACTACCCTCTCAACCAATATGAGTAGACCTCTGACCTGACCTCACCAGAAAGCTCGCAGGTGGACCTGAATACCCCCACACCCACTCTTCCTGCCCCATCTCACCCATTATCCTGCCATTAGCCCATGTGAGGCCTTGTTAGCTGACTCTGCCATTTCTCACTTCTCTGTTCCCTAACACCATACAGTATCTTTGCACATATACACCAGCGCCCACAAGGCTATGGGCCAAAGGCAGGAGAATGGGATTAGGAGATATAGATGTTTGGTGACCAGTACAGATAAGGTGGGCAGGGGGGCCTATTTCTGTGGTCTTATAACTCTATCACTTACCTCGGCAGCTAGTGTGTTTAAAACATGTTTGGAGCGTTGGTGTCTATACTGACTGTTTCAGGACTGTTTGCATGAAGGAATACATCCTGGAGCAGTATTGAAAGTCATAGTTGAACCAGTTTAGTGCTTAGGTAGATGATCAGGTTCAGGCGGAACTGGATGGTTAGCTTGACCTCCATTTCACCTCTAGGTAACTAAACAACAGACACTTGTAACTCCCCACTGACCAACCAGCAAGAAATGTTGAGGTTGTAGAGGGGCATCTTTGGAGTACTGTGTTGCCCTGTTACAGGAAGGATGTTATTAAGTTGGTGAGGGTTCAGGAAAGATTTACAAGGACATTGCCGGGAATGGAGGGCTTGAGTTATGAGGAGAGGCTGGAATAGGCCGGGACATTTTTCCCTGGAGTGTAGGAGGTTGAAAGGTGACCTTATAAGAGATTTATAAAATCATGAGGGACATAGATAGGGTGCATTGCAAGGGTCCTTTCCCAAGGGTGGGGGAGTTCAAAATTAAGAGGGGGGGGGGACATATTTTTAAGGGGAGAGGAGAAAGATCTACAAGGGACCTGAGGGGCAACTTTTTCACAGAGAGGGTGGTTCATGTGTGGAATGAACGTTCAGAGGGTGGATGCAGATATAGTTATAACATTTAGAAGATTTTGGGATAAGATCACGTACAGGAAAGGTTTGGAAGGATATGGACCAAATGCAGGCAAGTGAGACTAGTTTAGTTTGGGAACATGTTGGATTGAACGGTCTATTTCCATGCTGTATGTCTCTATGACTCTATAAGCCTGGGTCTGACCATCGACATAAAACATTGTTAGAACACCTAATTGTATCTCCACCTCGACTGAAAATCCAAACCACTTTATCATATTGCAAATTATCCTTCACACATTAATGTAAAAGGTGCATTGATGGAAAGTACCTTGTGCAGGACTAACGTGTGTTCCAATTTTTCCTGACACGTTCTGCTGTCTCACACTGCCCGGCAATTCCTGTGACTGGAGATAAAGAAGAGAATCAAAGCCATCGGTCCAGTGTCCCCACACTCAGGGGTTGCGGGAGCTTCTGGCTTGTTTAAGAAAGGACATGACCTTTTGGCACAGAGTGTTTCATGTATGGAATGAGCTACCAGAGGAAGTGGTGGATGCAGGTACAGTTGCAACATTTAAGAAAACATTTGGATATGTACATGATATAGGTATATGCCTGTAAGTACATAACCAAGACCCTATCTGACCTCTCAGGTGGATGTGAAAAACTCTTGAGGAACAATTGGGGAATTCTCCCCAGACAACATCTTCAATCTCACACAATACCACTAAAACCAATTATGTGGTCGTCTATGGGGGAGCTTCCTCTGTGCAAATTGGGTCAATGGCTTACTTATAGCATCAAAAGAATCGAGGTTTGGAGGTATTTAATTGGCTGGGAGGGGCTTGGGAGGCACCTGGGTGTCTAACATAATGGGTAAAATTGTGAAGTATTTCCATTGCTTGTTCTGTGTGATATGTGTGCAGGATTCTACTGCAGTCACTAGGGTGTGGTGCCTGTGACAGAGGGAGGGGGGTAGCGTAATTCTAAGAGGACAATTGAAAGAGGCTGGAAAGGAACAGTCTGCTCACCGTGAACAGGAGCTCATTCATTGCGAATACTGAGATGTATGAAAATTAAATGAGAAACGTGACCCATTTGCATGAGATAAGATCAGCAGTTAACAGGTTCACTCGACTCCTCTGCACCAAGGTTGGGAGATAATGAACCACTTTTCGCACAGAATTTATCCCGAGCTTTTGAACAAGATCTTCAATATGGCGGGTTTTTGGACAAAGGCTGAGTTTAATTAATTCTCTGTACAAATATTGTTACATTAACAATGCTACATTTCCATCAGCCACAGCACAGACTGAGATTACTAACTGGCAGCCAATCTCATAACTCAGAGGAATCTTTTCAAACTGGTTATGTATAAAATTGCTTCACTGGGTGCCGACTGCCAATCTAACTGACTCCAGGCCTCATAAGACTCATCCTTAGAATCTCAGAATCCCTGCAGCGTGGAAGAAGGTCATTCAGAGCATAGTAATGCTGTTAACACACCTCACCAAGACGAAAGTCGAGAGTGTGGTGCTGGAAAAACACAGCAGGTCCAGGCAGCATCCGGATGAAGGGCCTTTGCCCGAAACAGCGACTTCCCAGCACCACACACTTGACGTGGACAGCGCACCAAAACCCATCCCCCAATCCCCGTAAACCCGAGGCTAATCGCCTAGCCTGCATATCCCTGAACACTATGAGCAATTTAGCATAGCCAGTCCACCTTAACCTGCAGATCTTTGGACTGAGGGAGGAAACTGGACCAGACAGGGGGAGAACGCACAAACGCCACACAGTCACCTGAGGGTGGAATTGAACTTGGGTCCCTGAGGCAGCAGTGCTAACCACTGAGCCACCGTGCCACCCTAAGTGACCTCTTGACCTCTGTGTTTCACTTGTCTTCTCCCCCCTCTCTTTTCTTTCTCTCTCTTTTCTCTCTCTCTCTTTCTCTCTCTCTATCTCTATTCTACCTCTCTCTCTCTCTCTCTCTTCATTCACTCACCATGCTTCTGTGAGATCCAGACGATTGATGTCTACTATGTCAATCCCCTTTAGCATCTTATAATAGCTCAAAAAGAAGATCTAATTGAAGTGTTATAAGATGTTAAAGGGGATTGACAAAGCAGTCGTAGAGAGGATGCTTCTTGTTGTGAGGCAATCTGGAACAAGAGATCTTAGTTTTATGAATAAAGGTGGTAGATCGAAAACAGGGAAGAGGAGGAACTCCCTCTCTCAAAGGGTCATGAACCTCACTACCCCAGAGTACAGCAGACGATGGCAGACTAAATAAACTTGAGGAGGAAATAAACATCTTTTTAATTACTGGAAGATTGAAGGGTTTTGGGGAGCAGGCAGGCAGAGTTGAGGCCAAGATGGGATCAGCCATGACCTATGTTGAATGGCCGAGGGGCTGAGTGGCCTTTTCCTGCCCTTAGCTCTTATGTTCTCTCCTGTGAGCGATTGCGATTAGAATGATAACAGCAACAACTTTGTATTTATGTAACACCTTCAAAGTTTAAAACGCCCCACAATATGAGGCACAATTCAGGAGAGGTGGTGGCGTAGTATTAATGTCACTGCGCTGGTAAAGAGAATGTTCTGGAAGGCTATGGGTTTGCATTCCCACTACAGGAGATGGGAAAATTTGAATGCAATAAGGAAAAGAAAACTTAAAAGTGGTCCTTCAGTCGAATAAATAGATTGTGTTGTGAAATGTGTTTGATCTTTGATGTGTGTCTTCCTTTGATGTGTGGGAGCCAAGTCCCAAAGTTGCCCACCCCCCCCTGCCCCCACACAGTATTTACCCTCTGGACTCTTTGGCATCAGGCAGAGGATTTCAGGACTGCTCATCCAGGAATCCCAAAAAGCTCACATTCAATTCAGTTGGGAATTGTAGGGATGCCAAATGGAAAACTGACCTTTATTTCAAAAGGAATGGAATATAAAAGCAGGGAGGTCCTTACTAAAACTATACAGGGCACTAGTCAGACATGCAGCTGGAATACAGTGAGCGGTTTCTGTTCCTATATTTAAGGAAAGAGAAATTAGCATTGGAGGTACACTGGGCTGATCCTGGCTATGGAGCGATTTTTGTGTGAGAGATTGGGCCTGTACTCGATAGAGTTGAGAAGAATGAGAGTTGACTTTATTAAAATATACAAGATTCTTGAGGGGCTTGGCAGGGTTGAAGTGGAAAATTTGCTCCCCATTTTGGGAGAATCTAGTAGCAGACAGCATCATTCCAGAGTAAGGCAGAGACAAGGAGGGATTTCTTCTCCCAAGGGTAGTGAATCTGTTGAATTCCTTCCCCCGAGGCTGGGTTGTCAAGTACATTCAAGCACGAGACTGATTCTCAATCAGTTAAGAGAATCACGGGTTATGGGAGAAACCGCAGGAAAGTGGAATAGAATAAAATCCCTACAGTGTGGAAACAGGCCCTTCGGTCCAACAAGTCCACACTGACCCTCCAAAGAGTAACCCACCCAGACCCATTCCCCTACCCTATATTTACCCTTTGCTAACACACCCAACCTAGACATCTCTGATCATTATGGGTAATTTAGCATGGCCAATTCACCTGAGCTGCACATTTTTGGATTGTGAGAGGAAACCGGAGCACCCGGAGGAAACCCACGCAGACACGGGGAGAATGTGCAAACTCTACACAGTCAGTTACCCGAGGCTGGAATCGAACCTGGGTCCTTGGTGCTAAGGGGCACCAGTAGAAGCTACAGTGCCACCCCACGGAGTTGTGAATGATCAGGTCAGCCATGATATCATTCAATGGCAGAGCAGATGTGATGGGCTGAATGAGCTACTTCTGTTCCTATACCTTAGAATGTGGATGGATGGATGGATGGATGGATGGATGGATGGATGGATGGATGGATGACCCCAAGCACTTGGCCAGCAAAGACACCTCGAGGACTGGATCACCGATTGTGGGATCTTGCTGTGCACGACTTGGCTGTTGAATTTCCCAAACAAGAGTTACCCTTCCAAAGTTTTCCAACGTTGAGGGTGCTTTTGACCTTGACAGGAGTTGGGTCAGTATAAATTCTTCCTTCTTTCTTCATCCTCCTACACTGGACTCCGTCCCACAGTTTTGCAGGGACTTATTACCTCCTTCAATGGGGTGGCTCTGAGATGAGACAGAGTGGAAGGTGGGGTGGAGGTCTGGAGGTGGCCATTGCTACCTACAAACAGTGGGTGGGGGAGAAGTGCTCTTGGTGATTGATGTGGGATGAATTTGTGATCTGAATTTGATACCATTACAGAAACCAACAGCATATGGATTGCGTCGAGTGAATCCATTCACAACTGGGAAATAAAAGAGCTTAACAATTTCACACAAGAAACCTCACCAGCCCCACTGCCCAGGGAATCGATGAAATCAAAAGTGGAGGATATCTGATCCAGACCACAAGGGGGTGCTGTTGTTACATCTCAGTGGAGCATTGGTCAATCTTGGGCAAAACCAAAACAACAACAACCTCATAGTAACTTCATTCAGCTAACGCCTTTACATAGGAACAAGTCCCAAGGCACCCCATGGAGAATTATCCATCAAAGTGTGACAAGGTGCCAAAGTAGGAGACATTAGCTGGGGCTCCAGAGAGCTTGGCCAAAGAGGTCAGTTTAAAGGAGCATCTTAAAGGAAGAGAAACAGAGTGGAGAGTTTTAAAGTGGAGGCACTTGTCTGAACAGGATCCAATGTGAACATACAGAAGCCGGGGCAGGAGGGTGGTTCTGGAGCGTGGAGGCTAAGACATGGTCAGCTGTGTTTTGGATGGCCTTGGGTTGACAGAGGGTATGGTATGCAAGACCACGCCATTGGTGCACTGGGATAAAATGAGCAAAGGTTCAAGTGAGGGCTTCAGCAGCCGATCAGCTGGGTAAGGGGCAGAGTATGGGAACTCTGACTGTTCATTAGTGAACCGTATCAATTAGTTTTGCCTCTGATGGCATGACCATGCTGCCTGAATTCACATTTGAGATGGAATATGGCTATCTGGTCCGTCATATCCTCTGGAAGAGTAGTCTCCTTAGTCCCACTATCTTGCTCCTTTCCTGCAATCTATGAAGTTACTGTTGAAGCTGCTTTCCCTAATCCTTCAGGGGGTGGAATTGAACTCACTTCTCACGACAGGGTTGGTGACAGGGGTAGGGTGGGCCATTTGTTGAGTGGGTGGGAGGGTGCCAACCCTATTGCCAACTAAAGGAGTGAAGTGACCAAATGCTAGGCGCCTATGAAGGTCTCAGATCCCAGCCCCAAATGGGATGGAGGGGTTGCAGGAAGTGGGGGCTTGGTCCTGGGTGCGGTTTCAAATTCACATGATGCCTGAATGAGGGGCCCAGTATCGAGATGCGGCTTCTGTGAAGCAGCGTGAGGTGCGAACCCATCCTACCATACTTGTCCGTCTGTGCACCTCATCCAGCATCACGCTGGATCTTCCACCAGATTCCCCCTGGAATCTAAAACAGCAATTCGAGGCCATAAGGATCAGAATCAGGCCATTCGGCACATCGAGTCTCCTCCACCGTTCAATGGTGGCTGATGGGTTTCTCAATCTCATTCTCCTGCCTTCTCCCCCTAACACTTGACCCCCCCCCCCCCACCTTACCAATCAAGAACCCATCTATTTCAGTCTTAAATACACACAATGACTTGGCCTCCTTAGCCCACCACAGCAATGAGTTCTACAGATTCACCATCCTCTGGCTAAAGCAATGCCTGCTCATCTCAGTTGGCCCTTCACTCTGAGGCTGTTCTCCCGGGTCCTACTGGCGGAAACATCAGAGCAAAGTTTTAAAAATAACGTTCACATCCCCCCCCCCCTCTGATTCTTTCTGATTAACATCTTCCCCAAGAATAGAGAGCACCTTTGTCAAACCTCCCCTCTGCCTTCCCAGCTGGCCCAAGAGGAAAAACGGCAGTCTCTCAGCAGAGTAAAGCTTCCTCATTCTGGTCAATCTCTATGGTAGTCTCTTCAGGTAGTGTCTGGGGACAGAACCCGGTCCTTCAGTGGAGGTCCAGCCCTTGCAAACATCTAGAGCCATAGAGTCATAGATTCAAAGAGTCATAGATTCAAAGAGTCATATAGCACAGAAGCAGAGCTTTTGCACCAACTTTCCATGTTGACCAAGTTTCCGAAACTAAACTCGTCACAATTGGCCCATATCTCTCTAAACCTTTCCTATCCCTGTACCTGTCTTTTTAACTGTTGTAAATGTACCCACATCTACCACTTCCTCTGGCAGCTTGTTCCATACATGAACCATCCCTCAGTTCCCTTTTAAATCTTTCTCCTCTCACCTTAAACCTATGCCCCGTACTTTTGAACTGCCACACCCTAGAGAAAAGAGCTTTGCTATTCACCCTATCTATGCCCCTCGTGATTTTGAAACCTCTCTTAGGTCGCCCCTCAGCCTCCTACACTCCAGAGCGAAACAAGTCCCAGCCTATCCAGCTTCTCCTCATAAATCAAACCCTTCGGTCTCGTTGATATCCTTGTCAATCTTTTTTGCATTCTTTCTAATTTAACAACGTCCTCTCTCTAGCAGGGTGGCCGGAGCGGTACACGGTACTCATAAGGTGGCCTCACCAATGTCTTCTGCAGCCGCAACATGACATCCCAACTCCTGTACTCAATGGTTTCAGCAATGAAGACAAGCAACTTCCAGCCCAGGTATTTAGCAGTGAATCATTGCCAGCCAACCTGATGGTTTAATCTAGCAGGATGGCACGCTGAAGTACAGTTGTCTTTCTGTTGCTAACGTGAGGTCATTACTTTTCAAAACCAATGCCCCAAATCAGTTCTGTCTAAGTGTCTGAGGCTCCAGCTAACAGTATGGGCCGCAACAATGTCACAAAGGGAACAGAAGGGTCCACTGTCCTCAGTAGACTGAGTACAAACTCCTGCTGAAGGCACTCACTCAAGTTGACAGTGTTTGGGGGAACAGCGATAATGCTTTTGGAATTTAAACACAAGATACGGACACCCACAGTCATTCAAATAGAAACGATCCATCACAGCAAAAATATAACTTTGACTCTGTGTGGCCCTGACTCAGAGGGCAAGGCAGGAAACAGAAGTCTGCAGACTGAGACTCAGGGACTGAGAGACTTGCACAGATAATCTAGGCTGACAGTGCTGTACTATAAGATATAAGAACAGAAGTAAGTCATTGCAACACAATGACATCCTGGCTGATCTAATAATCCTCAACTACACTTTTTTACCCCACATCCCAATTCTCCTACTGATTAAAAAATCTGTCTGGCTTGACTTTAAATTTACTGAATGAGCCTGCCCTCCATAGCCCTCTGCTGTAAAGAGATCGACAGATTCACTGCACTCTGTGAGAGTCTGTCGCAGTTGTTGAACGGAGACACTGAGGCGTTCAGGTGCCTAGTTCCTTGAAAGTGCTGTCACAGGTAGACAGGGTGGTGAAGAAGTCATTTGGCACGCTTACCTTCATTGCTCAAGTCCAGGGACATAGGCTTGTTCTTTTTCTTGTAGCTTCTCCTGTGGAATTTTCACACATGTCCAGTTCCTCTGACTCAACCTCAGACACTCGCAGTGTGTCCATCTCTTGCACTTGGAACGTCTCAGAGGAAGCTCATCATTTTCTTCAGATGGTAAAGGTGTCAAGGCTGAGACACAGGATTGTAGAATCCTCCACACAGGGGAAGCAGGTCATTCAGTCCATCGAGTTTGTACCAACACTCTGAACAACATCCCATGTCGACCCTGCATTTCCTGTGGCTAATCCACCTAGTCTGCATATTCCTAAACACTATGGGCAATATTTGCATGGCCAATCCACCTGACCCGCAAATCTTTGGATTGTGAGAGGAAACTGGAGCACCCTGAGGACACCCACGCAGACACGGGGAGAATGTGCAAATTCTGCACAGACAGTCACTTGAGGCTGGAATCGAACCTGTGTTCCTGGCGCTGTGAGGCAGCAGTGCTAACCACTGAGCCACTGTGCCACTCAGCTACATTATCCATCTCTGGCTCCAAGGTGTCTTCAATGCGAGACGGATTGGGAGAGCCTATGTGTTCCGACAACTTTCCAGGTGTTATGAGGGTCTGGGTGTGTTTGCTCTTGCTATATTTGCAAGTTTGCAGCTTTTACGTGGTCCACATGCTTGTTCAGGATCCCTTCACTGACACAGACCACAGGCCATGTCCTTGCACAGTCCACACAGGGCCATTCCCATGGGTTTGGCACCAAATGTTGTCCCTTGACGTAAACTGTGTCTCTCACTTAAAGGAGTCCTGTGTTGGACATTGGTGTTCCTGCTGCTGTTTGACCCTGACCCACAGGTCCAGGAAGATCAGATTTGACCTGGGGGGTGTGGAGTCTTCTCCCCATTAGCAACTCTGCTGGAGCTATCCCTGCAGTTGCACAAGAGGTGGTCCTATAATCAAACAGCAACCGGGACAGTTTGGTATCGAGTGAGGCTGTATGTTATTTCTTTAACCTAACCTTCAAACTTAGGACTGGTCTTTCCTCCAATGGATGGAATAGAGCTGTTCTGATATGCTGAATGCCATTTGACCATCAGAAATACATGAATTCTCTGTTGCTAAATGAGGCATGACCTGTAGGTATGGGTAGCACAGTGTGGTCCTCTTCGATTAGCCCTTGCAGGGTTTGTGGTCTGTTACTATGACAAATCTACATCTATACAAGGTATTGGGGGAACTTTCTCGCATCAAAGATGACCGCCAAACCTTCCTTCTCTATCTCAGTGCTTATACATGCTGTATCAGCAGAATCCCAGGAAGCATACGGCTATCAGGCATTCCTCCCCATCAAGCCATCTGTCAGCCAGCACTATCCCTGATACTGTTCAGGGAGACATTGCATGTCAGCGCAAGATCTCGGTTGGGATTACAATGTGCCAACACCTTCGTTGATGAGAGGTGCTTCCTCACACCCCTAAAGGCTCTGTCTTGGCTATGAACCATTTCCAAGGCTGACCCATTTTTAATAGTAGGTGTGAGGGAACTAGGATGGAGGCCAGGTTACTTATGAACTTTCCATTTATAACTCATTAATCCAAGGAAAATCCTAAACTTTGGTGCAGACGTCGGAGCTGGATCACCTTTGCTCGCCCTCACTTTATCTTCTAACGGGTGTAACCTGTCCTGGTCGACTCTGTCGCCCAACTAGGTCATGTAGGGTGGCTGGAGCTTCTTTCCCTTCTCAGGTTCACTTTGGAGAAATATCTAAGGGCTATGTCCAATTTCTCTAAGGGCTCATTGTTGGTGTTCCCATGTTATGAGCACATCATCATAAATGGCCACCTGTGGTAGACTTTGAAAAATGGCGCAGGCTGATGATACTCCAAATGGCAGTCTTGGACGTTGGAACAAACCCTTATGAGTATTAATTATGGTATACCTCTGGGGATCCTCACCTGAACTGCAATTTTAGGTGCACATGGCTCATGTCCAGCTCTATCAAGGACAATACCTCCACCACCTTTGTGTATAGACTTTCTATGTGAGGGATTGTGTATTTACCCAGCCTCAAGAAGTTGATTACCACTTGTTTAAAATCCCCACAAGGGTGAACCAAACCATCAGGATGAAGGGCTCTGGCCCGAAACGTCGAATCACAATTGGTATGACCGGTACTGGTCACTTCGCAAACTGGACAGGGTTTGATGATTCCTTCGTTTTCCAGCCTCCTGATTTCTGCCTCTAATTTTGCCCACAAGGCAAATGGCATTGGGCAGGCTTTGCAGAATCGTGGAATGCTTTCCCGGTCAACATTGCAAAAGGTGGCCTTGTCTCGTTTGATGGTCCCTAGGCCTTCCTGAAAAACACCTCAGCATTTAATTAAGACTCCACTCAGGCATCAAAAAAATGTTGAGCCAATCAAGGTGAACCTTTCGAAACCAACTTCACCCCAATCAGGCTTGGGCCCAAGCCATTTACTACCATCAGTGGGAACTGAACCAGCAACATCTCATATGAAACCAGAACCAAAGCTGTATCCTTAATCTGTGAAAGTTCTCCGGTATAGGTTTCAGTCTAATCAGGGCTTGTGCAAACGTAAGTGTTGGAGTTCAGAGTGAATTTTGTTAAAGGCTGGTTCTACAATCACTGATACCGCTGTGCCAATATTAACCCCTGTTATAATCGGGTGACCATTTAACCAGACGTTTATTTTGATTGGTTCTGATTTGGATGTTGCTAAGCAATTTAACATTCCAAACCAGATGTAGGTGGACTTTCCAGGGTGTGCACTCTACGAGTTATTTACTCAATTCAGACCTCGTAGGAATCTTTTGCTGTCTCAAGTCCACATAATAACAGCAATCATGGAATTGCTTCCTGGTATTTTGTTAGCTCAGATCCTGAAGAAAACATCAACAGTTTGGCAGAGGCTGGCTTTTGCTGTGGGCTGACCTCGGGTCCCTCTGTTCAAGTTATGTCCTGACTGACTCTACACAATTTCCTTCACTCAAGCAGTGTCCCCCCAACTTAGTCAGCCTGGTAAAGGATATTCTATAACTCATATGATCTCCTTGCTGCATTCTCTTATGACAGAGCCAGTAGTACTGCCTGCTTGGAGTCCATTTGGGCTTCAGGTAGTAAGTCACATAATTAATCCCACGCACCAAATGGTCTAGCAGCATCTCATTAAGGGTTAAAGAAAAGTAATTTCCCTCTGACAATCACCTTAAATTGATCAAAAATCCGGACATAGATTCCCCTGGCTCTTGATCTGCTGAGTAAATCCGATAGTGTCTCAGAGTTAGAGGATGCTTGGGGTCATAATATTCCTTAACCTAATCTGTCAAGCTTTGAAAGGTTTTAGTACCTGGTCCTGAGGAAACATTAGGCTTCTAATAACTGCAAAAGCTGCAGCTTCACAAACAGTCAGGAGAATTACTTGTTGCTTTTCATCGAATCCCAATGACATTTGCCTTGAAACAATAACATGTTATTTCCACATACTGGGTGCAGTCTTTGTCAGCAGGATTGAATGAGTCAAGTTTTCTAAATAATGGCATGTCGCCAGAAATGCTTACCCCAACTTGAAGACAACCATTGAAGCAAATTTATTCAGGAGTGTATTTTTTTCTCTTGTTTCTATTAAAATAACTCCACAGAGGCTGGTCTCCTGTCACCAAGTCATCCTTTATTTACGTGTTCATAGTAATTAACACTAGTTTGGTTTTCTCAGAGCCAACTCTCAGAGTGAGCAGTATCTCAGACACTCCTGTTTATATCTGTCAGCCAGGGCTCCCTGTTTGGACCAGGTTAACAGTCCCAATCAGGGAATTTATATTCTATGAGGTCCACAAGACTAACCACATTAAAATCACTACGTTGTGCTGTGTGGATGTTGAACTGTGCAGGTATTGAGCTCTGTGGAATTAGATGCTTTATGGATATTGAGTTATGTGAATATTATTCTGTGCGAGTATTGAACTGTATGAATATTGTGCTGTGCGCATATTGAGCTGTGTGGATATTATGCTGTGTGGATATTGTGCTGTGTGGGTATTGAGCTGTGTGAATATTGTGCTGTGTGAATATTGTGCTGTATGAATATTGATCTGTGTGAATATTATGCTGTGTGAATGTTGGGCTGTGTGGGCATTGTGCTGTGTGAATATTGTGCAATGTGGATATTGTACTGAGTGAATATTGTGCTGTGTGAATGTTGATTGTATGAATATTGTGCTGTGTGGATATTGTGCTGTGTGAATATTGAGCTGTGTGAATATTGTACTGTGTGAATATTGAGCTGTGTGGATATTGTACTGTGTGAATATTGAGCTGTGTGGATATTGTGCTGTGTGGATATTGTGGGGATATTATACTGTGTGAATATTGAGCGGTGTGGATATTGTGGGGATATTGTACTGTGTGAATATTGAGCGGTGTGGATATTGTGGGGATATTGTACTGTGTGAATATTGAGCTGTGTGGATATTGTGCTATGTGAATATTGAACTGTGTGGATATTGTGCTGTGTGGATATTGTGCTGTGTGAATGTTGAGCTGTGTGAATATCGAGCTGTGTGGATATTGTGCTGTGTGAATATTGAACTGTGTGGATATTGTGCTGTGTGGATATTGTGCTGTGCGGAAATTGTGCTGTGTGAATATTGAGCTGTGTGGATATTGTGCTGTGTGGATATTGTGCTGTGTGGATATTGTGCTGTGTGAATATTGAGCTGTGTGGATATTGTACTGTGTGAATATTGTACTGTGTGGATATTGAGCTGTGTAGATATTGTGCTGTGTGAATATTGAGCTGTGTGAATATTGAGCTGTGTGGATATTGAGCTGTGTGGATATTGTGCTGTGTGAATATTGTACTGTGTGGATATTGTGCTGTGTGGATATTGTGGGGATATTGTACTGTGTGAATATTGAGCTGTGTGGATATTGTGCGGTGAATATTGAGCTGTGTGAATATCGAGCTGTGTGGATATTGTGCTGTGTGAATATTGTGCTGTGTGGATATTGTGCTGTGTGAATATTGTACTGTGTGGATATTGTGCTGTGTGGATATTGTGCTGTGTGAATATTGAGCTGTGTGAATATTGAACTGTGTGGATATTGAGCTGTGTGGATATTGTGCTGTGTGGATATTGTGGGGATATTGTACTGTGTGAATATTGAGCTGTGTGGATATTGTGGGGATATTGTACTGTGTGAATATTGAGCTGTGTGGATATTGTGCTGTATGAATATTGAGCTGTGTGGATATTGAGCTGTGTGAATATTGAGCTGTGTGGATATTGTGCTATGTGGATATTGTGGGGATATTGTACTGTGTGAATATTGAGCTGTGTGGATATTGTGGGGATATTGTACTGTGTGAATATTGAGCTGTGTGGATATTGAGCTGTGTGGATATTGAGCTGTGTGGATATTCTACTGTATGAATATTGAGCTGTGTGGATATTGAGCTGTGTGAATATTGAGCTGTGTGGATATTGAGCTGTGTGGATATTGAGCTGTGTGAATATTGAGCTGTGTGGATATTGAGCTGTGTGGATATTGTGCTGTGTGAATATTGAGCCTGTGTGGATATTGAGCTTTGTGGATATTGGGCTGTGTGGATATATTACTGTGTGAATATTGAGCTGTGTGGATATTGAGCTGGGTGGATATTGTACTGTGTGAATATTGAGCTGTGTGGATATTGAGCTGTGTGGATATTGAGCTGTGTGGATACTGAACTGTGTGAATATTGAGCTGTGTGAATATTGAGCTGTGTGGGTATTGTGCTGTGTGAATATTGAGCTGTGTGGATATTGTACTGTGTGGATATTGAGCTGTGTGGATATTGAGCTGTGTGGATATTGTACTGTGTGGATATTGAGCTGTGTGAATATTGGGCTGTGTGAATATTGAGCTGTGTGAATATTGAGCTGTGTGGGTATTGTGCTGTGTGAATATTGTGCTGTGTGGATATTGTACTGTGTGGATATTGAGCTGTGCGGATATTGAGCTGTGTGGATATTGTACTGTGTGAATATTGAACTGTGTGAATATTGTGCGGTGAATATTGAGCTGTGTGAATATCGAGCTGTGTGGATATTGTGCTGTGTGAATATTGTGCTGTGTGGATATTGTGCTGTGTGAATATTGTACTGTGTGGATATTGTGCTGTGTGGATATTGTGCTGTGTGAATATTGAGCTGTGTGAATATTGAACTGTGTGGATATTGAGCTGTGTGGATATTGTGCTGTGTGGATATTGTGGGGATATTGTACTGTGTGAATATTGAGCTGTGTGGATATTGTGGGGATATTGTACTGTGTGAATATTGAGCTGTGTGGATATTGTGCTGTATGAATATTGAGCTGTGTGGATATTGAGCTGTGTGAATATTGAGCTGTGTGGATATTGTGCTATGTGGATATTGTGGGGATATTGTACTGTGTGAATATTGAGCTGTGTGGATATTGTGGGGATATTGTACTGTGTGAATATTGAGCTGTGTGGATATTGAGCTGTGTGGATATTGAGCTGTGTGGATATTCTACTGTATGAATATTGAGCTGTGTGGATATTGAGCTGTGTGAACATTGAGCTGTGTGGATATTGAGCTGTGTGGATATTGTGCTGTGTGAATATTGAGCCTGTGTGGATATTGAGCTTTGTGGATATTGGGCTGTGTGGATATAGTACTGTGTGAATATTGAGCTGTGTGGATATTGAGCTGGGTGGATATTGTACTGTGTGAATATTGAGCTGTGTGGATATTGAGCTGTGTGGATATTGAGCTGTGTGGATACTGAACTGTGTGAATATTGAGCTGTGTGAATATTGAGCTGTGTGGGTATTGTGCTGTGTGAATATTGAGCTGTGTGGATATTGTACTGTGTGGATATTGAGCTGTGTGGATATTGAGCTGTGTGGATATTGTACTGTGTGGATATTGAGCTGTGTGAATATTGGGCTGTGTGAATATTGAGCTGTGTGAATATTGAGCTGTGTGGGTATTGTGCTGTGTGAATATTGTGCTGTGTGGATATTGTACTGTGTGGATATTGAGCTGTGTGGATATTGAGCTGTGTGGATATTGTACTGTGTGAATATTGAGCTGTGTGGATATTGAGCTGTGTAGATATTGAGCTGTGTGGATATTGTACTGTGTGAATATTGAGCTGTGAGGATATTGAGCTGTGTGGATATTGTACTGTGTGAATACTGAGCTGTGTGGATATTGAGCTGTGTGGATATTGTACTGTGTGAATATTGAGCTGTGTGGATATTGAGATATGTGGATATTGAGCTGTGTGGATATTGTACTGTGTGAATATTGAGCTGTGTGGATATTGAGCTGTGTGGATATTGAGCTGTGTGGACTTTGAGCTGTGTGGATATTGAGCTGTGTGGATATTGAGCTGTGTGGATATTTTACTGCGTGAATATTGAGCTGTGTGGATATTGTGCTGTGTGGATATTGCATGTGTGAATATTGAGCTGTGTGGATATTGTACTGTGTGAATATTGAGCTGTGTGGATATTGAGCTGTGTGGATATTGAGCTGTGTGGATATTGTACTGTGTGAATATTGAGCTGTGTGGATATTGAGCTGTGTGGATA
This sequence comes from Chiloscyllium punctatum, assembly GCF_047496795.1. Taxonomy (NCBI): domain Eukaryota; kingdom Metazoa; phylum Chordata; class Chondrichthyes; order Orectolobiformes; family Hemiscylliidae; genus Chiloscyllium; species Chiloscyllium punctatum. Next base: position 72,422,689 of record NC_092750.1, read on the forward strand.
TTGTACTGTGTGAATATTGAGCTGTGTGGATATTGAGCTGTGTGGATATTGTACTGTGTGAATATTGAGCTGTGTGGATATTGAGATATGTGGATATTGAGCTGTGTGGATATTGTACTGTGTGAATATTGAGCTGTGTGGATATTGAGCTGTGTGGATATTGAGCTGTGTGGATATTGAGCTGTGTGGACTTTGAGCTGTGTGGATATTGAGCTGTGTGGATATTGAGCTGTGTGGATATTTTACTGCGTGAATATTGAGCTGTGTGGATATTGTGCTGTGTGGATATTGCATGTGTGAATATTGAGCTGTGTGGATATTGTACTGTGTGGATATTGAGCTGTGTGAATATAGAGCTGTGTGGGTATTGTGCTGTGTGAATATTGTGCTGTGTGGGTATTGTGCTGTGTGGATATTGTGCTGTGTGGATATTGTGGGGATATTGTACTGTGTGAATATTGAGCTGTGTGGATATTGTGCTGTGTGAATATTGAGCTGTGTGAATATCGAGCTGTGTTGATATTGTGCTGTGTGAATATTGTGCTGTGTGGATATTGTGCTGTGTGAATATTGTACTGTGTGGATATTGTGCTGTGTGGATATTGTGCTGTGTGAATATTGAGCTGTGTGAATATTGAACTGTGTGGATATTGAGCTGTGTGGATATTGTGCTGTGTGGATATTGTGGGGATATTGTACTGTGTGAATATTGAGCTGTGTGGATATTGTGGGGATATTGTACTGTGTGAATATTGAGCTGTGTGGATATTGTGCTGTGTGAATATTGAGTTGTGTGGATATTGAGCTGTGTGAATATTGAGCTGTGTGGATATTGTGCTGTGTGGATATTGTGGGGATATTGTACTGTGTGAATATTGAGCTGTGTGGATATTGTGGGGATATTGTACTGTGTGAATATTGAGCTGTGTGGATATTGAGCTGTGTGGATATTGAGCTGTGTGGATATTCTACTGTATGAATATTGAGCTGTGTGGATATTGAGCTGTGTGGATATTGAGCTGTGTGAATATTGAGCTGTGTGGATATTGAGCTGTGTGGATATTGTGCTGTGTGAATATTGAGCCTGTGTGGATATTGAGCTGTGTGGATATTGGGCTGTGTGGATATAGTACTGTGTGAATATTGAGCTGTGTGGATATTGAGCTGGGTGGATATTGTACTGTGTGGATATTGAGCTGTGTGGACTTTGAGCTGTGTGGATATTGAGCTGTGTGGATATTGAGCTGTGTGGATATTTTACTGCGTGAATATTGAGCTGTGTGGATATTGTGCTGTGTGGATATTGCATGTGTGAATATTGAGCTGTGTGGATATTGTACTGTGTGAATATTGAGCTGTGTGGATATTGAGCTGTGTGGATATTGAGCTGTGTGGATATTGTACTGTGTGAATATTGAGCTGTGTGGATATTGAGCTGTGTGGATATTGTACTGTGTGAATATTGAGCTGTGTGGATATTGAGCTGTGTGGATATTGTACTGTGTGAATATTGAGCTGTGTGGATATTGAGATATGTGGATATTGAGCTGTGTGGATATTGTACTGTGTGAATATTGAGCTGTGTGGATATTGAGCTGTGTGGATATTGAGCTGTGTGGATATTGAGCTGTGTGGACTTTGAGCTGTGTGGATATTGAGCTGTGTGGATATTGAGCTGTGTGGATATTTTACTGCGTGAATATTGAGCTGTGTGGATATTGTGCTGTGTGGATATTGCATGTGTGAATATTGAGCTGTGTGGATATTGTACTGTGTGGATATTGAGCTGTGTGAATATAGAGCTGTGTGGGTATTGTGCTGTGTGAATATTGTGCTGTGTGGGTATTGTGCTGTGTGGATATTGTGCTGTGTGGATATTGTGGGGATATTGTACTGTGTGAATATTGAGCTGTGTGGATATTGTGCTGTGTGAATATTGAGCTGTGTGAATATCGAGCTGTGTTGATATTGTGCTGTGTGAATATTGTGCTGTGTGGATATTGTGCTGTGTGAATATTGTACTGTGTGGATATTGTGCTGTGTGGATATTGTGCTGTGTGAATATTGAGCTGTGTGAATATTGAACTGTGTGGATATTGAGCTGTGTGGATATTGTGCTGTGTGGATATTGTGGGGATATTGTACTGTGTGAATATTGAGCTGTGTGGATATTGTGGGGATATTGTACTGTGTGAATATTGAGCTGTGTGGATATTGTGCTGTGTGAATATTGAGTTGTGTGGATATTGAGCTGTGTGAATATTGAGCTGTGTGGATATTGTGCTGTGTGGATATTGTGGGGATATTGTACTGTGTGAATATTGAGCTGTGTGGATATTGTGGGGATATTGTACTGTGTGAATATTGAGCTGTGTGGATATTGAGCTGTGTGGATATTGAGCTGTGTGGATATTCTACTGTATGAATATTGAGCTGTGTGGATATTGAGCTGTGTGGATATTGAGCTGTGTGAATATTGAGCTGTGTGGATATTGAGCTGTGTGGATATTGTGCTGTGTGAATATTGAGCCTGTGTGGATATTGAGCTGTGTGGATATTGGGCTGTGTGGATATAGTACTGTGTGAATATTGAGCTGTGTGGATATTGAGCTGGGTGGATATTGTACTGTGTGAATATTGAGCTGTGTGGATATTGAGCTGTGTGGATATTGAGCTGTGTGGATATTGAACTGTGTGAATATTGAGCTGTGTGAATATTGAGCTGTGTGGGTATTGTGCTGTGTGAATATTGAGCTGTGTGGATATTGTACTGTGTGGATATTGAGCTGTGTGGATATTGAGCTGTGTGGATATTGTACTGTGTGGACATTGAGCTGTGTGAATATTGAGCTGTGTGAATATTGAGCTGTGTGAATATTGAGCTGTGTGGGTATTGTGCTGTGTGAATATTGTGCTGTGTGGATATTGTACTGTGTGGATATTGAGCTGTGTGGATATTGAGCTGTGTGGATATTGTACTGTGTGAATATTGAGCTGTGTGGATATTGAGCTGTGTAGATATTGAGCTGTGTGGATATTGTACTGTGTGAATATTGAGCTGTGAGGATATTGAGCTGTGTGGATATTGTACTGTGTGAATATTGAGCTGTGTGGATATTGAGCTGTGTGGATATTGTACTGTGTGAATATTGAGCTGTGTAGATATTGAGATATGTGGATATTGAGCTGTGTGGATATTGTACTGTGTGAATATTGAGCTGTGTGGATATTGAGCTGTGTGGATATTGAGCTGTGTGGACTTTGAGCTGTGTGGATATTGAGCTGTGTGGATATTGAGCTGTGTGGATATTGTACTGTGTGAATATTGAGCTGTGTGGATATTGAGCTGTGTGGATATTGTACTGTGTGAATATTGAGCTGTGTGGATATTGAGCTGTGTGGATATTGTACTGTGTGAATATTGAGCTGTGTGGATATTGAGATATGTGGATATTGAGCTGTGTGGATATTGTACTGTGTGAATATTGAGCTGTGTGGATATTGAGCTGTGTGGATATTGAGATGTGTGGATATTTTACTGCGTGACTATTGAGCTGTGTGGATATTGTGCTGTGTGGATATTGCATGTGTGAATATTGAGCTGTGTGGATATTGTACTGTGTGGATATTGATCTGTGTGAATATAGAGCTGTGTGGGTATTGTGCTGTGTGAATATTGTGCTGTGTGGATATTGTAATGTGTGAATATTGAGCTGTGTGGATATTGAGCTGTGTAGATATTGAGCTGTGTGAATATTGTACTGTGTGAATATTGAGCTGTGTGAATATTGTACTGTGTGGATATTGAGCTGTGTGGATATTGTACTGTGTGAATATCAAGCTGTGTGAATATTGAGCTGTGTGGATATTGTACTGTGTGAATATTGAGCTGTGTGCATATTGAGCTATGTGAATATTGAGCTGTGTGGATATTGTACTGTGTGAATATTGAGCTGTGTGGATATTGTGCTGTGTGCATATTGAGCTGTGTGAGTATTGAGCTGCATGGATATTGAGCTGTGTGGATATTGTGCTGTGTGAATATTGAGCTGTGTGGATATTGTACTGTGCAGATATTGTGCTGTGTGAATATTGTGCTGTGTGAATATTGAGCTGTGTGGATATTGTGCTGTGTGAATATTGAGCTGTGCGGATATTGTACTGTGTGAATATTGAGCTGTGTGGATATTGAGCTGTGTGGATATTGAGCTGTGTGAATATTGAGCTGTGTGAATATTGAGCTGTGTGGATATTGAGCTGTGTGGATATTGAGCTGTGTGGATATTGCACTGTGTGAATATTGAGCTGTGTGGATATTGTACTGTGTGAATATTGAGCTGTGTGAATATTGAGCTGTGTGAATATTAAGCTGTGTGAATATTGAGCTGTGTGGATATTGCACTGTGTGAATATTGTGCTGTGTGGATATTGAGCTGTGTGAATATTGAGCTGTGTGGATATTGTGCTGTGTGAATATTGAGCTGTGTGAATACTGAGCTGTGTGAATATTGTGCTGTGTGAATATTGAGCTGTGTGGATATTGAGCTGTGTGAATATTGAGCTGTGTGAATATTGAGCTGTGTGAATATTGTGCTGTGTGAATATTGAGCTGTGTGAATATTGAGCTGTGTGAATATTGTGCTGTGTGAGAATTGTGCTGTGTGAATATTGAGCTGTGTGAATATTGAGCTGTGTGGATATTGTACTGTGTGAATATTGAGCTGTGCGGATATTGTACTGTGTGGATATTGTACTGTGTGAATATTGAGCTGTATGGATATTGAGCTGTGCGGATATTGTACTGTGCGGATATTGTACTGTGTGGATATTGAGCTGTGTGGATATTGAGCTGTGTGGATATTGTGCTGTGTGGATAT